>NC_136746.1:8321140-9521140 GCF_936440315.1 Barbus barbus | reverse complement strand
CGAAGCACACGTACAGAAAGCGGCTGTCACATGGCACACGAGTACTAAACTTAAGTTCTCATTCACACACAAAGTTTACGTTAAAAAACACACGACTTACAAAGAGTGTCAATTATGACTGTGAAGGTAAACAGCTGGGAAATAAGTTGCATGTTTATTTTAGATCTGTGTGGCAGTAGCAATATACAGTAAATAAATCAATACATCCACTGCTCTGTTGTCTCCTCTGAGGCTGGGACTCTAAATAGTGTTCTGTGCTCGTCAGTGCAGCCAAAGACAACAGTTAGCATGTTTTGCTAAAACTTTCGCCATGGCATTAGAACTGGTAGGCTACATCGTTGTCGAAATCAAAATGACAGAGTCGTGGGCGGAAACTTACAGATTAAGGGATGGTAATATTATAACGAGATCCCTTTGCAACGTCACTAGGGGAGCGCTCGCTTTTTCAGACTCTTGCAGAAAAAGACTTACCAAAACACTGGCTTAATTTTTTTCACGTGTCCTTGGTTGGTAGATGCACCAGGGACCTGATTATAGCACTTAAAACCTTGAAGTCAGATTTTCATGATGTCACCTTTAAATTCTATGTATATAAGATTCATTTTTTCTGCCAATTACCAACATCAGAGAATTAAGAACATGCAAGTGTGTTGTTAAATAATTGTCCGTTACAGAAGCGCAAGCCAAAATTCGAAGACTTGCCAAAACACACAGACCGACAACAGGTTAAAACAGTAGTAGTGTTTGTTTTACAAGATGTAATTTGATGCAATGTTTGGGTTTCGATTGATACAACAAACTTGAAGAGTTTCTTCTTGACAAGCAAGCTAAACTGATTTAAAACTGAAGTGAAATTGAAAATATCCCTCTTACACATTTGGAAGCATGAAAACCCAAACAGAGGGCTTTGAAAATAAGTTTCAAATTGCAAGCTTTTGAAAACAATATCGTTATTGTATCTGTATAAATATAAACTATGAAAATACAAATTTGTCATACGCATGAGTACTACATGTTCAGTCTATAGACCCTTTTTCTGCCGACGTCACGATTACGTCACAGCGCTAGCTGGAGGCAAAACAAAGCGAAAACTGGTGACCCATTCAAACCAGCACAGATTCTGCTACATAAGGAGCTTAAAATATCGTCTTGTTGTGATGTTGGGTGCCAGAATCAACATAGTACAGTGCTCCAATTTGAAATTTTATCACTTACCTGCTGCCACTGCCAGACAAAAAAAAAACACGACGACAGCTGTTTAAACGCGATAAAACGAGCGGACTGGACAGAAACTACCGTCAAAAATGCTTGTGTTTGCAGCACACACTTCTTATAAGAAATGGTTCAATAATTGTCTTTTGTTGTTATGAGTGCATCTAAAGATTTCTTATGCATCTCATGACTATGTTGTGTATGAAATAATGTCTGTGCATGTGTAAAACAACAAACTGACGATTTATATGCTCGATCATTTGTAATTGTACATTGTTGTGACTAATTGTGGCTGGAATAATAATGTAACAAAAATAGTTGCCTGCTGAAATTGAAATGTATAGCATCTTCATGACTAGATATTCACGGTGAGTTTGCCTTCTTTACTATACAGGTTAGATGTGAGTCACTCAACCGGATGGAATCCGTCCAAGCTTTGAGTAAAAGCGGGTTGGCCGATCTGGTTTTGTCCATTAAAGTTAACCTTTTCAAATAAAAATCACGGTCCCGGGCGGTGCGTGACCTTACATATGCAGGTAAAATCTGATCTTCTCCAGTCATTGTTAAAAAAAACAAGCTAACACACTTCATAGCTAGCCTTAGTGAAGCGGTCAGGGGAATCTTTCTGCCTCCACCTAAGCTCCGCCCACAGAAAAACATCATTATGTTTACTAACAGAAAAAGGGTCTATAGGCGTGGTCTCAAACTCAATTCCTGGAGGACCACAGCTCTGCAGAGTTTAGCTCCAAATCACACCTGCTTGAAAGTTTGTAGTAATTTTGAAGAGCTTGATTAGTTGAATCAGGTGTGTTTGATTAGGATTGGAGCTAAACTGTGCAGAGCTGTGGCCCTCCAGGAATTGAGTTTCAGACCAATGGTCTATGTGTGTCGTGTGTAGGTGCATAGTGTTTCTTTACAGTGGCATTGCCAACTACAGGCCTGGCATGCAAAATACAGCGTTTTTAGTCGTTTTTGTGGATCTGTATAAACTGGAATTGTTTACAATAACGTTTTCATCTGTATGCAAAAAACTTTGTGTTTTTAGTATAACTGTTGTCGTCTAAATGTACCCTCAGTTGACAGAGAAAGTTCATGATCCATGTACCTGACTGCATCGTTAATAAAAGCTCAAAACTAATTCTGTAACCCTGAGTATTGAAGATCGCAAAAAAAAAAAAAAAAAAAGTCGGATAAAAATCTTTTGATGGTTGAAGAAAGACTCATTCTTACCTGACTCGCAGACGACAGAGCCTGGTTTGAGCTCCAGCATCAGTGTGATGTTGGCAATGTCTGTGGTGTAGAGGATCTGTGTTCGGTGGGGAAGGTTGACCGTCCACAGCTCTGGTGTGGGGTGAAGCACATAAACCCAACCACCCTTACTGCAGGTCACTTTGGAACCAAACCGCTGTCCAATCAGGTCGCTGGAGTGCCGGATGACCCCATAGCGGGTCTGCGTCTGCGCTCCCGACTGGACTTTAATAGGCATCATGGACTCATGACCCAGGAAGATAATGACGACATCCCCTTCTTGGATGATCTCGGCGTATTCCACAAAACTCATGAGGCACAGGGGTTCAGCTTCAATGAAGAGCACAGCCTCGGTTGATTTAACACTCTGCCATAAATGAAAACACATGAACACGTTATTCTCATAAATTGGTACACAAAACATTTACATTCATAATTAAATTCACAAATTTTACTTAATAGACCTAATTGAATATCCATACCAACCATCTCTCTCTCTCTCTCTCTCTGGTCAAACTCCAGTACTTAATGGTAACTTGATTATGAACGCAATGGCAAAGTTGAGGTGCAGTTACATTACTTTAGAAGGTCAAATTAACGTTTTCAGTCTTTTAAATCCTGATAATGTCACAATTTCTGTACTTTTAGATTGAGACAAACCAACAAATGCAAACAAACATTACAAATCCACTGTGCTGTCACTTCTTGTAGGGTTATGCCTTACTTGTCATACTCAAGAAAGCTGTTTTTAAACTTTCCATTATACAGAAGTAAAACTGAAAAAGACACTTGAAATATTTACCTTTTTATGTTGAGTTCATAAATTACACAAAAATGCTCAAACCAATGAAACGACAAAAGTCTAATATTACTATTAAAATAACTGCTACTTATATTTTAGCATTATTGAAACAAGTAGAAAATTAATGACTTTAAAAATTAAGTTTAATTTTTTATGTTGATTTATATACAGAGACACACACAAAAACCTATAAATTAAGCAATTAAACTAATTGTAAAGAATGATGACGTTGTTGACGCAAAACATGATCATCATTTTATGTATAATTTTTTATTTATTTATAGCATACTACGTATACATACCTACAAATTGACCAATAAATAAATAAATGAATACGTAAATAAATTATAATGTTATACGTCAACCACTCAAATAAGTCCAGTCAGTGTGTATTTTGATTTAAATATTTGTAAACCGTTAAGAGTCCGTTAGTAGTAACCTGTCGAGACTCAACATCGCCAGCTTTCCGTGTAACTTACCTGCAGTCCTGAGACGGTTCATAACAGTTAAACAAATGGGTCAGATGTAAGTCAACTTGTTAATAATCCATTCACTCATCTTTGTGAACATTTCTATTATTTTATGTGCATGACTCAGCAAGGTCACTGTTCTTAACGACGAGACGAACAGGAGAAATAGCAGCGCTAAATGCGTTAAAAGCAACTGCGATTATATGAGAGCACAGATATGCTTGTTTATTTAGAGATATAACGTTACATCTTTTTTTACAAGTAGCATGTTTACAGGAAATCGTTTTTGAAATATCATTCAATACAACGCAACTTAATATTTATTTTCAAAGAATAACAACACAGTACACATGCAGTGCCTGAATGGAAACGCCTCACGTGTTTTGAACACAAAACACAATGTTTAACACAAAGTAAGACGCAGAAACTCACCGTTGCTTCAGCAAGGCTGTAGTTTTATATTTAGGAAGGAGCAGAGAGACAGTACAGCACGTGTGTGCGATAGTTTGCTCGATAAACCGCATGTAAGTTACGCATCTACGGAGCGGCTCTTCACCTCATGTGGATGGACTCAAGCGCATGTGAAGGCCTTGCTCTCTATTTACAAATCCACAGCTAGTCGCAAAACTCAGTCTGTCACGGGAAAATGATGTAAGAGCGTTTTAAAGAAACAGTATCTGTTGCATAAAACATTTGCGTGCTGGTATAAATTCACTCGGACGGTGTTTTCTAGTCCCTTAACCCAAATAATAAAGCTGTATGTAATAAGAATCCTTTCAAATCAGAAATGTGCTCATAAATCATACTATAATTTAGCATTATAAATAACATTATTAAAGGCACATTTAAGCAAAAACAATCAATGCTGTGGGACAAACAGCACAGCACAGACTCGCACACATTAGGCATTATGTTTTTGTTTTGATCTAAATCTACTACACTCGTAACATATCATTTTTTACACTTTTCAAGTCAAATGCATGGGAATTACAATGACTTGATTAGGATATAAACTTAAATTAAACTTACATTTTCTTATAATTATATATTTGCACATTTTATATATACTACATATTTGTTGAGCGCAGTCAAATTATTCCAATATCAAGTTCTTTCAACGGGATGAATGGACTGCAAATAGCAGCCAATGGGAGCGTCTTTCCTGTGAGTTACTATAAAACAAGCGCTCCATCACGATCTAGTGCTGGAGAACAGACAGACGCCACAGACTTCATACTCCTACCGGAAAAATAGGGATCTTTGTCTCAGCTCAGTCTTCCTCTAGCTCTAGCACCCCACAACCCACGGTAAGGCTTCATTGAGAAGTTTTCATCTCTCAAGCGTGATCTAAATTTAAAATGTATTAAGAAAAACGGCGCTGAATGATTCTGGATAAGCTTTAAGACTTGCTTTTTAGTGCATCATTGTGTGAAGGACATTAGACGCATTGAAAGGGATCGTTCGGCTCAGTATTATAAATTTATATGTTAACAATAATCATATGTTTTGAGGTCCTATATCATGCATTTTGTGAACATTTCTAGGCTTTTTGTGAAAGAAAGCGTCCCATTTGCAGGTCATGATCAATGACAGCTCACTCGTTGAAGTGGTGCCGTCCAGTGGACGCCCAGTTTTAAATCATCGATCGTACTTTTGCGCAAAAGTTTGAGCATTTCATTGTAAGTTACAGCACAACGATGAGCAGATATTTCGTGTTGAAATAGACCTGAACCATCTGGCGAGCTTTCCCTAACTCACCCTTCAAGAAGGAATGGGAAATGTTAGGAATTTAACTTTTTTCCCCCCCGATTCCTGTCAACGATTCCGGATTCTTTTAGTAGTTTGAGTATGAAATATTTGTAGTAATAATAATAATTTCTTATTACATTTACTACCATCTTCCGTTTGTTGCCAGCTGATAACATAGTTTCAGATTTTAACAGATACAGCTAATTAAAAAAACATAATAATAATGCAATACAATTATTTCAAGGACATATTTTAAGATGCATAGATTTAAAATAAGTTTTTATATCATGAAAAGTCAGTTCTTGGTTCAATTCCAGTTGGACATAACGAAAATAATAGCTTTCGGTTCATATGTAAATTGGATTAATTCTGTCACAGCTCAGACTGATGCGTCTTTGATTCACTATAAGGAATCGACTCATAAGAATCATTCATTCGACCATCATACTTCATTGTATGTGTTTGATTCACTAAAACGAATCAGTTTATAGGAGTCATTCATCACGCTCTAGATTTAGTCATAGCGACTAAATAGGGCAATATTTTACAGCTTTTTTGTTATTTATTTATTAAAAATTTTACTATATTTGTCTATGCAGATAAAGGATTCCCTACCCTATTTTTGTGGAACCATAGCACATATTTGACCTTTTCAGTGTAACATAACACTAATCACGTGCATAAAAGTAGGTAGGCCGTCGAACTCTTTCACTGCATCCATATTTCTCCAAAAAGTCTTTTCCAGATTCATTCAAATGTCAAGATGGGAGGTAGTGATGAACCTCTTGGCTTAATTTCACATTCAGTGTAACCACTGTTATTTTCCATCCCATTCCCACCACGCTCAGGGAACAGCAGCCATGCCTTTCGGGAACAGTCACAACCAGCTGAAGACGAAGTTCTCCTCTAAGGAGGAATATCCCGACCTCAGCAAGCACAACAACTATATGGCCAAGGTCCTCACACCGGCGCTGTATGAGAAGTTGCGTACCAAACAGACACCCAGCGGGTTTACACTGGACGATGTAATCCAGACCGGGGTAGATAACCCAGGTAAAGACCCACGAAACAACTCAAAGTCCTCCAAAAGACCACTTCTCATGCAATTTTAGAACACATAGGTGCATTGCGAGCAGAAAGAAGTGTGATTAAACGGTGACCTTGCTGACTCGTTAAGTGCAGAGGGCTTCGTATAAAAACAGTTCCTGTATAGATAAGACCAATCTGCTTGTGCAAAATGCAGTGGCATGGAAAATCCAATTCTAGCTAGTGACATGAAGACTTGACCTGAAAAATATCATGAACATTCAGCTTTCTTAGTCAATTTAACAGTGTATTTGGTAAAACAAATGGCGCTTACCCATTCAGAACACAACAGAACAGGTGACATCATCCTTCGACAGGAGTGCATGGTACTTTTACACCCCATGTGTTGTTGTATTTATTTAGCAATGCTAAACTAGCCAGGTTGACCATCAAGCCGCGGCCAGCTGAGGAAGAGTATCCAGACCTCACACAGCACAACAACCATATGGCCAAGTACCTCACTCTGGACATGTACAAGCGCCTCCGTCAGCGCTGCACGCCCAATGGCTTCACCGTAGATAACGTCATTCAGACTGGAGTAGATAATCCTGGTAAAAGAACACACATAGTCTGTCAGGGCCAGGGTTAGATAGTCCTGAGATAAATCACTTGATAAATGTGTTGGCATCTGATTGCATGGCTCCTAATTTGTGTACATGGACTTGTTTCCCATCACAGGCCACCCCTTCATTATGACTGTGGGTTGTGTGGCTGGGGATGAGGAGACCTATGAGGTGTTCAAGGAGCTGCTGGACCCTGTTATTCAGGACAGACATGGAGGATACAAACCTACAGACAAGCACAAGACCGACCTCAACCCCAATAACCTCAAGGTATGAAGCAGAAAGGACAAATGATTTTGTCATTATATTTTCTTCTGTTGAACATTATCAAAGATATTTTAAAGTCAGTGGGGTCCAAAACATCATGAGACCTCTTTGATCACTAATATTTGGTACAGTGATATTGCTTATTTAAAGACTAAAACTTTCTGTTTCTGCAGGGCGGTGATGACCTGGATGTCAATTACGTGCTGAGCTCTCGCGTCAGAACAGGCAGGAGTATCCGCGGATTCTGCCTGCCGCCCCACTGCAGTCGTGGAGACAGAAGAGCTGTTGAGAAGCTCTCTGTGGAAGGTATGTCACTGCAGCGCCGCGGCAAACATTGGTTTATTTGAAACGGGATTAAATGTCTGCTGCATCCCAATTTGCAGCAGTCCTAAATAGTATTCGTAAGTAGAATTAGTGTGTCCCAAAATGTAGTATGTTGAAATGAGTTTCCCAAAGGTACCTGGATGGTCTACTGTTTCCGGTGAAAATTTGAAGTGTAGGTCAGTGTATACTGTAATGGCTGATATTGCCCACAGTCCTTTGCACTTTGGAGGAGGATTTGGTTCAGAACTACATCTGGTTATGATCCATAGATGTGGTTTTGGCATGGTAGTATACCCCAAAGTACGCCTAATCTTTGAAACTACACACTCAAAACTTGGGCCTGGTCATGTGGCTCCCTCTAGTGGTGATGAGTATCATCCACTATGACTGGACCAACAAAAATATTCCCTCCTTAGACATTTTAAGCTTTCTTAAGAAATCATTTATTGAAAAATATTGGATTTACTCACAGATTGGTTTGCTCTGTCTGTAGCTCTGGGTGCTCTGACTGGGGATCTCAAAGGAAAATATTATGCCTTGAAAAACATGACAGAGGCTGAACAGCAGCAGCTCATCGATGACCATTTCCTATTTGACAAGCCTATCTCTCCCCTGCTGCTGGCCTCAGGGATGGCTCGTGATTGGCCTGACGCCAGGGGCATCTGGTCAGTGTTCTGGATTGTCCTTAATGCACTGCGTGTGCTACTTTCATAAAGTGTTTTTATAGAGAAGGAACCTACTTCCTGTCAGTTTTTTCCAGATTCTTCAAATACAGGTAGCACCTGCATTTTGTTCTGCATATTTATTATCAGTCTTACACTACAAACATGCAGCATTAAAAAAAAGTGCTGAGAAAATTCTTAATTTTGGGGTTTTTAGTATCTGCTTTACAATAATAGAATTTGAATTGAAACTAAATTTTTGATCCTAGAATTAATTTTACAGTGTAATTATACATTTAAGTACAGAGTAATATTAATTAACGTACTTAATACAGGAATAGTTCATTTTAATTATGCATAATTTACTGTTATTATTACTGTATTAAGTATATGTAATTTGTAACAAGCTGTAAGTGTAAAAAAATCAAATAAATTAATTCTAGTTAAGTATTGCATTTCTGTGCTGGGTTTAGAAGACATTCCCTCACTCATTTTCTCCTCATCTCCAGGCACAATGATAACAAGACATTCCTCGTGTGGGTGAATGAGGAGGACCACCTGCGTGTCATCTCCATGCAGAAAGGTGGCAACATGAAGGAGGTCTTCACCCGTTTCTGCACAGGTCTCACTAAGGTATTACATCACTGTGGTCCTAAAAGCCCATTCACACCAAGAACAGTAACTATAATAGTGCCCACACGAATACACAATAACATTGTTTATTATAAGCATAATGCAGTTATGCAGCTTGAATAGCTCAAGCTCTTCAAAGTCAGAGGATTCTGATTGGCTGTCAATTTGTTTTTTTATTCATGAGCTGGAAAACTTCTGAAAGTGATTGTGAAATAGTCCACATACTGTATCAACTAGATGGCTGAGCTGCAATAAGCACTAACAGATTGTTTCTTCCTTTCAGATTGAGGAGTTGTTCAAAAACAAGGGTCACACATTCATGTGGAACGAGCATCTTGGCTATGTCCTCACCTGCCCATCCAACCTCGGCACAGGCCTGCGTGCAGGAGTGCATGTCAAACTGCCTAATCTCAGCAAATACCGCCAGTTTGAGGAGATCCTCAAGAGACTGAGGCTGCAGAAACGTGGAACAGGTAGGAACCGAACCGAACCGACTTGAGCTGCAGTAGATTTAAACAGCACAACACTGAGTGTCATGAACAGAAATATAGAGCGCAAATAGATGCCAATAAGTAAGTGGTGCCTTTGCTCATTAGGTGGTGTGGACACTGCAGCTGTGGGTGGTGTTTTTGACATCTCCAACGCTGACCGCTTGGGCTTCTCTGAGGTGGAGCTGGTGCAGATGTTAGTGGATGGAGTCAAACTGCTGATAGTGATGGAGAAACGGCTAGAGAAAGGCCAGGCCATTGAGGACCTCATGCCTGCTCAAAAGTAGACTCACTACAAAACCTTCTTCTCTCTCCACTTCCCCCCACCTTTGTTCACTGATTGACTGTTTGTTGACTTGTTCTTGGAAGACATGATTTATTTAAGGGTCCTGCTCTAGTGAGTTCTTGTTACACATACAGATGTCACAGGGCAACAGATGAATGAGAATGTCAGAGAATAAAATCTGGCTCATGTTGACCTGCTTTTTGGTCTTTCTTCCCTATTCTATAATGTTGACGGTTCCGGGATTCATATACCTTTTCAGAAATTAATTTCCATGACTTTTACAGTTATTCATGATTTAAGAATTCAAACATTTTTTTAACTATTTTATAGAGATCACACAAACTGCAATTCCTACCCAATGCAATAGTTAAATGTAAATATTAAAATGAGATGCTTTTACTCAGCAAGGAGGCATTAAATTAATCAAAAGTGATAGTAAAGACATTAATAATGTCTTTATAAATTATACAAACAAATGCTGTTCATTGATCAAAGAATCCTAAAAAATATATTGTGGCTTCCACAAGTATTAAGCAACACAACTGTATTCAGCATTGATAATAAGAAATGTTTCTTGAGAAGCAAATCAGCATATTAGATTGTTATAGTTTTGATCAAATAAATGCAGCCTTGATGAACATAAGACTTATTCCTCTTAAGCTCTTACCAGTTTCTTTGATTGTATAAAACTCTCCAACTTGTTGAGCTGCAGCTCATACAATAGGAAGAGTCAGGGAAAAAAAAACAGATGAAATGAAAAAGAGGCAATACAAATACTGAGATCATTTTGTAGCTGTATTAGATCTCTGCAATGAACACTGTGACAAGTTACAGATAGTTTAATGGAATCTGGTGAGTCTTATAAGTGAAAGATTACAAGATGCCCTCTTGGTTTCAGAGAACTCCAACAAAACAGTATGAAAATGTGTACTTGCTGCATAAAGTACATTATTTACACAAAAAATTAATTTGAGTGGGCAGAAGTGAAATAAATTATAAAACATCAAAATTTTGCTCTTAACATTCAAACAGTGAAACTGAGCTCAAATCAGGTTTACTGCAACTGCTTTCACAGACGAGCACCCTCAATACATAGAGGCGCAGAGCAAATTTTCAAAAAGCAACTCAAGATTCGGGTGAAACCCTTTACACAAGATCCGCCCAAAACACGCGATACTTAAAACCACCACAGTATAGTGCCTGTTAAAAAGCTAAAACAAAACGGAACCCCACAAATCATCCATTTCCTGAATGATCAGCCTCAACTCATCCGTCTGCAATGATGACGATGGCAATGAGTTCCTCTCTGAACATTCTCAGAGCTTCATACAATCGTAACACTGAAAGGTTCAAACCTGTTCTTTTTACAGCATTTAACGACTTGCACGATAATACGATAATTGTGTGACCGATGTCAAGAAATTACTGCTTTAAGCAATGTTAAAGTATATACATTTTTTCAAATACATGTAAGTGGTTTATTAAAAAAAAGAAAAGAAAAAAAATTCGGAAACTGCTACTTTATGATTGTACAGCTTAATTTGTTTGTCTATATTGGACTGAACCATTTCATAAATTTCTCTATGTAGTTAGATTAAAGATATATTCATAGCTTGAGTTCGCCTGCAACTTTGGAAGCAATGTTTTTAAAAGCGATGGAGTTGCCAGATATCCTCTTAAAACGGACACCATTAAGTGAGAGCCGGGGAAGTTTGCAAACCTCCATCTCCCATTGGACGAGGCTGTCGGTGCGGCTGTCCCCGTGGGCACAGAGAAGCAGAAAGCGTTCGCGCTGCTGGTGACTGCAGCTGTTGGCATCCAGAACTTTGCGGATCTCATTTATGATGTCGGCTGGCTCCATGGTGCTGGTGGTGTTCATACTCCAGGTGAAACGGAGAGAGCGGGGTTTCCCGTCTTTTCCATCTTTCCCTTCATCTTTCTGCTGATCCCCAGATACATGGCGACTGCGGGGCGGGACGGAGCAGGACAGGAATGGAAAGAGAGAGAGGCAAGGTTAAGGCAAAGGATGAGAAGAACGTTTCTTGTATTGAGGTTACTAATACACTAAGGCTTGATCACAATGGAGTGAAGAATCAGTGCAGCAGCTGCATGCATGGGTTATCATCACACATGGGAATTAATGCCAATAAAATGCACAGCAGACTAGGGCATGCACACAAGCAGCTCATATTTAATGCCATGTAAGAAAATAGGGCTCGGTGATATAGTTAAAAACTTTTTTTTTTTAAATCAGCATGTTATTTATTTATTTATTTTTCAATATACACTAAGGCCCGGTTTCACAGACAGGGCTTAGACTAAGCCAGGATTAGGCCATTGTTCAATTAGGACATTTAAGTAATTTTTATAAACGTGCCTTAGAAAAAACATTACTGGTGTGCATCTAAAGACAAAACAAAGGCACTGGTTTGTTTTAAGATCAGTCAGTGCAAGTTTCTTTCAGCTGAAACAGCTCAGATTTGCATTTTAGTCTAGGACTAGGCTTAAGCCTTGTTTGTGAAACCGGGGGTAAAAGTTTGGGTTTGATAATATTTTTAATTAAAAAAAACAATTGCTTATGCTCACTAAGTCTAATTATTTGATTAAAATTCAGTAAAAACTGTACAATTGTGAAATATTATTGCAATTTAAAATAAATTACTTATATATATATATATATATATATATATATATATATATATATATAGATGGTCTACTGATAAATTAATTTTAGTTGTATGCAATTTAATATTAAATATAGTAATAAACTAAAATATGTACTAAAATATTTGAATATATATTTTAAAAAGTCACATTCATTCACTTTTATTCAGTAACACTATTACCAAATATTTATTAACACTACAGTCAGCAAAACTAGACTAATGATGCTCTCTGCCAAAATAAAGTGTTACCCGCAGTGTTACATAATTTCAAATAACCAGCTAAATCAATATGAATGTACTGTAAAAAAAAAAAAAAAAAAAAAAAAAAAAGATATTTAACATCACCCAACCCTAATGTAAAAAGAGAAAAAAAAGGCACATCACTCAAACAATTAACATGAATAAAGCAGGCTAATGGCCCTCGTGCTGTACACACTACACTAACATACACTGAGAGACGGAAAATATACGTCCACAACACACGAAAATAATCAACCAGGAGAGGAAGTAAGGGTTTCCACAGTCACTGACACCTCACCTTGAGCCCTCAAATCTCCCGCTTCTCTCAAACTCGGTTGAGACTCTTTTATTGTTTATTTGTTGAAAGGTTAGCGATCACAATGGAGCAAAAAGGAATGGACAGAGAGAGACAGAAAGGGAAAAGGAAATAATTTTTAGCCATTTTAGAGCAAATCGCAACACACACAATGAGATAGATAGAGAGAGAGACTGAATGAGAGAGCAAAAAAGGGACCACAAACAACAACAACAAAAAAGAGGGAAGCAAAAAGTTAACCCCCACAAAGACAGCATGTTGGACAAAACACAAAAACAACTTATACAAGACTCTTACGATCAACTTGGACACCTAAATATGTATGCTAGTTTGTCACCATGCACTCATTTGAACTGCCATGCTGCTTCCTTCAAAGAACAATATAGATCTAGAAGGTCACTGAAAGAGTGCATCATGGGTAAAAGCCTATTCTGAGCGCTGGATGCTGACATCAGACGCATATACAGATATAGAGGACGTGTCTATACATACTGTGCTCTTCGCATGCGAGAGGGTGCGTGTCGTAGTGCGTTTATGGATACGCCATCATTTCGGACTAAAATCGACAGACAAAACAGTCGTTCACGTTCTCTCACACACACACAGCCTTTCGCTCTCCATTAAACACAATGTGAAGTTGTAGCTGTTCGTGCGTTTAAACGAGCCCTTACTCTAGACACTCTTCATCTGCGACACTCTACAACTGCCTATAGCCAGAGCTGCTGAATCTGGAAGAAAAGAGCAGTTCAAAGCCGACAAAAAGAAAGAAATTAAACTGGTGGACGCAGATAAAAAAAATAGCCATTACAGAGCCACATGTTTAGAGACAGGGTTCCCACTCTTTCTGACCAATGAATTTACAGGATTCATTCAAAATCACGAATAAACACTGATTCGATAATGAATCCTTTACAACTATTTGTGAATCAGTTGGACTGATTTATTGGCAAGAATAGTTTCAAATGGGTTCACATCAATTCAATATGCTGTAAAATATTTGATTATTTAAGAATTACATTTTTAGAATATAAATACAAATGTTAAATATTACATATACATACATACACATAAAAAAAATCAGCCTTGAACATAAGCGGCTTTTTAAAAATATATATATAAAAAAAAAGTGTAATATTTATTATGTTTAATAAATACTTAATATATAATTGTATCTTAATTTTTTAATTTACATATTAATATAATTTAATAATGTAATTAACATTAGTTGATCCCTTAACTAACAACATTTGTTACCATATTCATTACTCGTTGTTAACTGTTCATTGTTAGTTCATCAGGTTATCTAAATAATAACTAAATAGGCCATTAAATAATATAACAGATACAACATCTGATTTGAATAATGTTTTGATCAATTTTGAAATGAATATTAACTATATGTATGTTTATGTATTTTCATTGTTAGTTCTTGTTAACTAATGTAAAGTAGAACCTTATTATAAATAAGGCCTTGTAATTATATTAATTTATAATGAAAGATTCTATTCACATTTTCCATCATTTTAAAATGTCCTGCTATTTCCATGTTTTCCATGGTCGTGGGAACCCCGTAGTGTGGTGGAAAGGGAAGAGGCTGGAGGAGAGGGGGATGATATAGAAAGAGGAAGACTGTAAGCGAGTGGAGCGCAGACTTACTAAGAGTCTTTGCCGCAGGGTTGGAGGGGACTGTGAGGGTGGGGGGCACAGAGGGGGCAGCCGGCCCTGATTTGACGGCAGACTGCCGTTTGCTCGGGTCAAGAGTGACCCTGAGGGAGGAAGGCAGACAGAGAAAGAGAAAGAGATAAAGGGAGGGAGGGAAGGAAGGAAGGAAGGGAGGGAGAGAGGGAGGAAGAGAAGGAAACACAGGGGAAGAGAGGGATAGATCGAGACAGTTTCAACATTAATAGAGCATTTCGTACTGTTAGAGAAAGTGTGTGATCTGTTCACAAATCTAAAGACGTGAAGGTGACTCCTGAAGGTCGTTCAACAGAGTCTGCTGCAGCTTACAGTATGCTTTACTTCAAATCCTGCCTATGAGCCACAACAGACTCCTCCCACCAAAAACCCTTCTTTAGGACGTGCTCATATGCTCTTATAGACTCACGATAGCTGCGACACAGACGACAAGAGTGCATTAACTATATTTATACATTATATCACCGTACACTTCAAAAGTTCAGGATTTGTAAGGACGCATTAAATTGACCAAAAGTGACAGTAAAGACGTTGTACAATTTTACAAAAGATTTCCATTTCAAATAAACACTGTTCTTTTGAACCGCCTATTTAAAGAATCCTGAAATATTATATATAGCAGCGATACTGTTTTCAGGATTGATAATAATAATAATAATAATAATAATAAGTGTTTCCTGAGCAGCAAGTCAGAATGATTTCTGAAGGATCATGAGACATTGAAGTCTGGAGAAATTCAGCTTTGCATCACAGAATTACATTTTAAAATTTATTCAAAACATTTCCACTTGTAAGAGCATTTGACAGTATTACTGTTTTTACTGTATTCTTGATCAAATAAATGCAGCCTTGGTGAACATAAGCGGCTTCTATCCATTTATAATTATTATCAAACTTTTGAACATTTACCGGACAAAAACTAAGCTCAGTAGCAAACACTCACTCCTATGATGCATTGAGTGACTGACTTGAGTCTCCAAATTAAGAAAATATTACTCTAATAAAATGTACTCAGATTTCATTAAGATCTACATTTGTGACTGGGTCTCAGTCCACACTGTTTTCAAAAACTGGACCAAAATTTTACCACCAGATGGCACTGTGGGTCTATTATGTCTAAACCACTTATTGCTAACAGGAGAGATCTTCATAATTGCAATATAATTTCTATTTATAATAATTTCATATTGATCATTTTTCAATCATTCAAATCTTTATTCATTTTAAATCTGTTTATCAGAGCTTTCTTTACTTAAAAACACAATGAAAACACGAAGCGCCATTCTAAATTTTGGGCTCAGTAAGATTTTTCTATTTTTAGTTTTTAAATGTTATTCAGCATCTCCTATGCTCACCAAGGCTGCATTTATTTGATCAAAAACACAGTAAAACAGCAATATATGAAGATTTGCCATTGAAGAAATATTTCAAATTATTAACAATGTTAAAAACAGTTGTAATTTTCATGTGTTTGTGGAAATTTTTTAATTATTTGATGCAAGTTCTAAGGAACAGCATTTGAAACAGAAATATTTTGCAACATCATACATGTCTTTACACTCAATCGATTTAAGGTCTCCTTTCTGAATAAAATTTAATTTCTTCAAATAATAATAATAAAAAACCTTACTAATCCCAACATTTTAAATGGTATTGCAAATCAATGCCTGTTTAAAAAAAAAAAAAAAAAAAAAAAAAAAACTGTAAATTAGCTTTTTTTTTTTTTTGTCTAAGAATCAGAGCTTCGGCAGACAAATGCCAAACTGATCTTTCTAAACTCTCTAAACATTCACTAAGCTGTGAATGTACCGGAGCCCTTGTGGAATCAACTGAATGATTCAAATGAAGTGTTTTTGCAATGTCAGATTAAGTCATACACATTGTTTTGCACAATCAGCTTGTGTCATGCAAACATTGATTAGTAGCAATCAGTTAAAGAGCGGCAGATTGATTTGATCTGGTCACACTAGGATGCAGGCAGTGTTTTAAAGCATGCTGTAATCAACCACTGAGAGAGCATTAAACTCCAAATCACTGGAATCAAATCACTATGGGTTAGTGCGTCAGCCCCTGGACTCCTCTCGTTACGTTAAAGACAGATTTACACCCCATGAACTCGATGTCCTACCTTTTGGAAAACCTGAATGACATATTTCTACAACACAAGAATGAAAAAAAAAGGATAGACATTACAAAGATGGACAAAATAAACCATTCTAATGAACCCTTAGGAAAAAATACCAACAAAAGAAAGGTCAGGAAAAGAAAGGAAGAGTCAGGCCTCAATCGTATGCCACTGGCACTGTAAAAAACACTGTGTTTCTGCATGTGAATGTGTGTTTACCTGCGCGTGAGTTTGGAGGTCAGCTTGGTGAGCAGGTTGTTGGCATTACCGCGGCTGCGTGGCTGCGTTGGCGAGGCGGGTGGGCCATTGTAGGTGGCCGTGCGACGATCTCTCAGCTGTCCGTGGAAGGTGCTGCGAACCGCAGAGCCTCGTGGGAAATGCGTTTTATCAGGTGTGGCAGCAGTGCTGATGCTGTGAGTCGAGGCACCCGGGTCCCGAGAGCCAGGAGACAACGTCACACTACACACAGAGGAAAAAAAAAATCAGGCTTGGTTTTTACTAACGATGTGTTCCCGTAACTCAGCTGGTACAGCAAGGAGCTAGGAACAACTTCAACACACATAAAAAAAAAAATACACCCTGAATATAGTGTAAGTGGCTGTAAAGAGGCAAACTGCATAAATGCATGTTAAAAATTAGGGTACAAAGTTGCCTAATGCAAATATTAAGCGCGTCAATCAAGACGCAGGAAGGGAAACCTGTACCTGTTCTCCTTCCCATTAGGAATGACAGAAAGGCGGTCTGTGTTGTTTCTCTCAGTGCAAACGTACGTGTTTCTCCTTGACATGCCTTCCGATCCAGAGTTATTCTGGGTGATGAGAAGAAAACGCAAGCTCCGTCACCAAGGAAACTACCATTCAAAAGCTTGAATGTTTTTAAAATGTTTTTCAAGAAGTCTCTTATGCTCACCAAGGCTGCATTTCTTTGATCAAAAATAATAAAACTACAAATTATTAACTGTTTTCCATTTCATTATATTGTCAAATGTAATTTGTGTGAATTTTCAGCAACATTAGAAATATTTATTATTATTATTATTATTATCAATTTTGAAAGCAGCAGAACTGCTTTATATTTCTGTGGAAATCGTAAAACTTTTCTTTTTTTTCTTTTTTTTCAGCATTTCAACACTTTGATGAATTTTTTTTAAAAAGAAATAGAAATCTTCTGTAATATTATACATTTCTTTACTACCAATTTTCATCAATTTAATGCAGCCTTGCAGAATTAAAGTAATCAATTCTTTCAAAAAATTAAAATTAAAATCTACTGGACCCCAAAGTTTTGAATAGTAATTTAAATATATATTATATAAACATCATCAGTATTCAACTCACATTAGGTGTGATGGAGTTTCCTCTCTTGCGGTCAGGTATTTCTGTTTTGTTGGGGTTGTTGGCGTTACCCAGGAGTGGGCTGGGGGGGCTGTGAGTGGACGGCTTACGTGCTGTGACTCCACCTTCCTGTTTGACATCACCGTCAGCTGTGACAGGAACCGTCTTCTTGGAGTTACTCAATGCCGAGTTAGCAACCACACCAACTGTGAAGCATTCAGGAGATTTTCTTAGCAAATAGTCTTAGTCTGTGCACATATGCACCTTTTGGATCCAAAAAGCTAATGTTTGTCTGTTTGTAAAAGAGTAAGTCACCTTGTTCACTGTGGCGTCTGGATTTTCTGGATTCACTGGAGGAGACGCTTCTCTGGACCTTCAGGTGCGATGGTGACTGGCCGTTCATCTCACTGGTGGGTCTGGTCTTTGCCACGGAGAGATTACTATTGGAGCTGGATTCACTGACCTCCTACAATCACACAAAAACAGCAAGTCACATTTGTAGTATAGACCATAATATCAGTTGTAAGTAGCCACTCTTCATTAGCAGCTCACCTCATTGGTCTTCCTTCCCAGCAGTAGGTATATGGCTGTGATCTCGTCATAGTTCATTTTGGACAAAGACTCTTGGATCTTGTCTCTAGAGAAGCCCATTCCCACTATCACATCTGGAGAAAGACACACACAAAGAATTCAGATCAATTTTAGAGACTCCTTCCAGTTTAGATCTTTCCACAGTACATATTTGTTACTATTACTATTGGTCATACTTCGGTTCTTTATGGTTTAAGGGATCACACAAGTAATCCCACACTATTTGTACTAAGAACATGAATGATATCTACAATGAGGGCTGCTGTCTACCAAATCAGACACTAATTGAAGACCATCGCATCTAAGTCTTTTAGAGACTGAGGATAATTAAATATTCAACATGTTAGCATAATCATATTACACATCACCCCCTCAGTTGTTATGCAGACACTATAAACCAGTAGGTCGATACCCAGAGATAAATCCAGTTTATTTGTAAGAATGTAACGTCATCCGCTCCTCCTACACATGCTAACAATACACAGATCCATCCTGTAGCCACCCGTTCACTGTTCCTTAAAAGAGAACGCGCTGTACCTTCCGTTTTTAACTCAAATACATTTATTAGGCAACACTTTACAACAAGGTTCTGGACATTAACATTAGTTCATGCAATGGCTAACATGCACACCATTTTATAGCATTTACTAACACTGGATAATTAGTAACTGGTAATTTTACATACAATACCATTCAAAAATTAAGGTATGTATGATTTTGTTTTTATTTAAAATTAATTTATTGGTCAAACTTTATTTTAATGTGCAATTCTCGCCATTAACAAACCATTAACTACAACTTTTGCTTCAATAAACTACTAATTTGCTGCTTAATATTAATAGTTAGTAAGGTAGTTGTTAAGTTTAGGTATTGGGTAGGATTAGGGATGTAGAATAAGGTCATGCAGAATATGTGCTTTAGAAGCACTAATAAACTGTCAATATGTTAATCAAAAGTCACAGTAAAGACATTTTACTGACTGTTTTCAACATTAATAGTATTAAGAAATGTTTATTAAACACTAAATCATCATATTAGAATGACAGAAAGACTGGAGTAATAGATGCTGAAAATTCAGCTTTGGTTCTCAGAAATAAATTACATTTGAAAATATATTCAAACAGAAATTTCAATATAACTTTTAAACTACTAATACAGGTTTAACATTAAGTTAAAAAATAGCCCAGTAGTTAATGGAAAACTAATAAACATAACTAAACGGTATATTTATGAATTAACCCCTAAATGAATTACTTGAATAATTAATCAATTATTTTGATATAATTTATAATTGTACTAACAAGAAAAGCAAGTCGACTGAGCAGTTATAAACATAAAAGAGACTGGAATTGTTTGTCGCTTTAGTTAAAAGCATTTGTCAAAAGTAACTTAATGTAACGAGTCAGTATTTGATAAACCCAAAAGTCGAAAAAATTAAACAGTAGAACACAACTAAATAAAAAACAAAAAAAAACTGGTCAAGGATGTTTAGGAGTTTTCAAGAGGGCATCTACATGATACATGAGCCAGTCGGATGTTGTGTCACGAAGAGCTCTCTCTATTAATTCATGTTCCAGAGTGAGACAAGATGGAAAGATATATTTCATGAGCCTGAATTAAGCCTCCTTCTCCCTCTCAGATCTGCCTCGCAATGGGTTCATGGGAATTCATATGTTGGTTGACTTAAGTGCTTTCCTTCAAAGAGCCAAAGCTCCCTGTTTCACCTCCTCTCCATGCACACACACACAAGCGCCTCTGTGGGCTGCCAGGCTCAAGCATGCTCCTCTCAACGTGAGGCTTCTCTCAAAGTGGGGGCGGGAGGCTAGACGAGCACAGTCACCATGTACTCTGACTTCCACATTCAAGTGTTCTTGTTCCTGCAGTTTCCTCAATAAGTAACCAGGTGTGCACTCGTGTGCATGTGTGGTTACGCTGGCAAGCACATGTGCGGAGCTGCGGATCGATTGCAGATAAGCGTGCAAAGCAGGGGTGCACCGCACTGCCTCGTGCTCCTGCGAGCTAAGCTCTCGTACCAGGAGTCATGTGATGATATCGCATTGCTACACAGGGAGACCCTCGCTGAGACAGAGCGGGAGAGGGAGGAGTAGACATCAGTGATGTCGATAGACGAGGGAGCCAGCTGCTGGGTATTACGCAACAATGCACACTAACAAATGTGCCCTCTACGCCCTCATTTCATTGTCTCTGGATGCGTTCCCTCAGTGTTGTGATATAAATATAAATGTCCCTCGGCTTGCTCTAATAGAAGGCAGCTTCGAAGTTGATTATGCGAAATGCATCCGCTGCATGGAAATGAACACTGATATGGTGGCAAACGAACTAAGTGCAGTGGTGTTTCCTCTTACCTATTCTCTTCTGGTCTGAGATGTCGGCCTCTGGCTCAAGGAAGGGTTTGAGTTCATCGCCCTCAAAGCCAGCATTGATCCAGCGTTCCTTCATGATTTGCTGAAGGAGCAATAAAAAATAATCATATCCAGCCTGAGATTCAATGCAATGGCAGACATCATTTCTAGGTGATACAGCTAGAAATTTCGCAATTTTTTAAGCCTTTGGGATTTAGTATATCTAGATATTTGCTCGTTATAATTTCTATCAGAGGAATGATCATTGCGACCAAATATAAATAAATAATTGGATTACAAATGTTAAAATAAAACAGTGAGTTAAAAACAAAAATACAAATAAAATATTCAACAACTGAACACACAGAATAATATTTTATTTTCATTTACACTACCCTTCAATTTGTTTTTAGGTTTTTGAAACGTAAATTACACATACGTTTTTTATTATTATCATTATTATAATAAAAAATAAAAATTTAAATAAAATACTGACCCCAAACTTTTGAATGGTAGTGTATATATTTGCCCTAAAATGGCTTAAAAGGTCATTTTAACAGAGGATCATTGCAACAAAAAAAAAAAAAACACTGAAGCCTATTATATTATAAATGTTTAAAGGATAAAGTAAAATACAGTAAATCTGTACCTTAATTTACATTTGATAAATGGACAAGAATATTTCATTATTCTCACTTATATGACACCAATATAACTTATATAACAATATACTTTCACTGAAACAAATAATACAAGAAAAACATTTTGACTGATTATTTCGGAGCAAAGACTGCTTAAATTTATATTGTTATGAATAAATAAAGTACAGAATTAAGTACAAAACAGGTGTTATGAAAAATATCTGATAAAAAAGGAGGCACAGCCAACCAGAAAAGAGGTGAAGACAGACAGATAGATGGATGGATAAAGACGGAGAGACTAACCTCTAACGTTCCTCTTTTGGTTGGGTTCAAGACCAGGAATCTCTTGAGAAGATTCTCACAATCCGTGGACATGTAAAAAGGGATCCTATATTTACCACGTAACACACGTTCACGCAGTTCCTGTGGAAAACACACAGCGGTAAGTATACAGTGACGCACACAAACACACATAAACGCTGATAAATGTAGTAAAACCTTGAGATTCTGTCCATCGAAGGGCAGGGAGCCGCTGACCAGCGTATAGAGTATGACGCCCAAACTCCACACGTCCACCTCCGGCCCGTCGTACTTCTTACCCTGAAAGAGCTCGGGGGCAGCGTAAGGGGGGCTTCCGCAGAACGTGTCCAGCTTATTTCCCACCATGAACTCGTTACTGAAGCCAAAGTCAGCTATTTTAATGTTCATATCAGCATCCAGCAGCAGGTTTTCAGCCTGGGGAAACACACAGATCACTTTTAACTTTGTTTGTATTTTCCATATATGTTATTACACATTCACTTTAATACAATCATATACGCCATATCTGTTTATGCAAAAAAAAACAAGAAAACAAAACTATAACTTCTTACCTTCAAATCTCGGTGAACAATGCGTTTTTGGTGACAATACTGCACAGCTGAAACAATCTGTATAAAACCAGTACAAATCAGGTCATTTGGTCTAGAATTAAAAAAAACAACAGTATTGAGATCATCAAATATCTATTCAATCAGTTGTTTTACCTTTAAAATGGTATTTACAGTAAATATCAAAACAATGTTTTAATAAGGTTATGAGTTAAGTATGGCAAAACATGTGAATGACAGTCTTGCAGAAGGATCCTGAAATGTCAGAAAGAGGCTTTAAGGTGATGCCATTTTTTATGTTAAATGTGCAGAGACAACTAAGTGATTTGCACAACTCAAAAGTTTGTGGTCAGTAAGAATGAAAAAAAATCATTTTATTCAGCAAGGATGTATTATTAAGTTGATAGAAAGTGACAGTAAAGAATTTTTCATAAAGATTTCTGTATCAAATAAATGTTGTTTCTTTAACTTTCTATTAATAAAAGAATCCAAAAACATATTGGGAGTGGCATATTAGAATGATTTCTGAAGGATCATGTGACACTTGAGACTGGAGTAATGATGCTGAAAATTCAGCTTTGATCACAGGAATAAATTACATTTTAAAATGTATTCAAACAGAATAGAGCCATTTTAAATTGTAAAAATATTTTACAATATTCTTGTTTTTATTGTAATTTTGATCAAATAAATGCAGCCTTGGTGAGCAAAAGAGACTTCTTTCAAACAGATTAAAACTGCGTGCGGCCAATATATTTTTATTGATTTTCACGGCCACTACCACCAGTGCAACACCCCAAAAAATTACGTGCACAGCCCTGTGCTAGCAGCACACAAATAACACACTTTACCAACACATTAACCTAAACATACCTTTTGTACTGGCAAAACTCTTCTTTAGCTATTGATCGCTTATTATAAAAAAAAAAAAATCAGTGTGGAAAGTTTGAGGTTTGCATCTAATCAGATGTAGTGACACATAGAATTTGAGTAAAAGGACATTGGTCCAGGCCGAGCTTGTCGACTCACATTAATAGCTTTTCCCAAAATTCAATGGTTAGCATTGATTGGCTCTGCTGTTTCACAGAACTGGCCAGACTCAACCCTGCTGACAATGACTAACCGCTCTACCCCCAGTTACATTATGACGCAACACTAAGAGCAACAAACACACTCTGAGAGCAGATAATACGGCACAGTTGAGTGCAACATTACTGCATTTCTACTTAATGTCAGTAGCTATTTTTCCTTCCACCTATTTTTATGTGCATTTTGGGAAATCCATGGATGGAAACACCAAGATGCACATTAAGTCTAAAAATGCGCATAAGTAGTATAAATTTCTTATCTGGTAAGAAAACAATCTCATAAACTACGATGGAAACAATAAATTCCTTAATGCGCATCAAAAAAAAAAAAAAAAAAGACAAGTGACTTCGCGATGGGACAGCATAAAACTGGACCAACCAATGAACGGATCTCATTTCACAGCATCTGAAATGCTAGTTTTGTCATTCTAAAATCATTCTAAAGTGCTTCGTTATAATTAACTCCCAGAAATGTGTTTATAAAAAGCAGGCTCCGAAAATAAGACAACATGACCACATTTATTGTATACAAAAAAATATTATATACAGTGCCTTCTACTATACTGCAGCAAATTTTTATTTTCTTCATGATATTTAGCGCAAGTTAATCAATCAGGAACTGACGATTTGTTCTATTCAACTCACTGGATGGAAACGGTGCTTTATTCGCAAGTGTTTTATACGATATTCCAATTTTGCGCAAAAGTTTAATATGTAACTTTGGATGGAAACATAACCAGTGTTTTCAGTCTCTCCGCATTTTAGTGCAGTGACAGCGAGTAACCGAGCACCTAAATTACTTGTATTAAAAGGGCTCTTGTCAGATTTAATTCAATAACAGTCAAGACATGTGGGTTTAGTGGGCTGGGGTCATTACTGGACACAACGAGGCTGATGAACTCATTTAAACTCCCACCGAGTAGAAAACCAATCACAGTGTGTGTCTAACATGTTGAAAGAAAACAGTAAGAGAACTGCACCTGTCTAAATTTAGCTCTGGCCTCTTTCTCTTTCATCCTCCCATGAGCCACTAGATAGTCAAACACCTCACCTGCAGGAGACAGAGAGCACAGGTCAGAGATAAACACTCAGGGAAGACAAGGATGCAAAATGAACCTCTCTCTCACACACACACACTTACCGCCGCTGGCATATTCCATCACAAGAAACAGTGTCTTCTCAGTCTCTATCACCTCAAACAGTTTGACTATAAAGAGAGAGACAGGCAATTATAGAGGAGAAGAGAGAAATCATAAACAGAGGTGAAAAGGAGGCAAAGGAAAAAGGTTTCTTTAAGGTCAATTCAGGTACAAATCTTGAGATCTTTAAGACGGTCTAATGCAAATTAAATGCTAATGCTGAAGTATTGTGTTTAAAGAAAAAAAATCTTACATGCTATACAATACATTTTTATACACAATATTATAAAAAAAAATTTATATACATATATCAGTCAGGTTTGATTATTTTTGAAAAAAATGGCACAAATTAATAAAATTTTCACATGAAAAAGTGCATGATTTAGTACCATGCTAGTTTTATTTATTTATTTATTTATATATATATATATTTATATATATATATATATATATATATATATATATATATATATATATATATATATATATATAATAGTATTGTTAATGTTATCTAAACTAAAGGTAGACTGTAACTATTACAATTATAAACCAGACTAAACTAGATATTAAATCTCTTTTGTTCATTAAAATAAAACTGAAATAAAAGAAAATTACAAAATGTTGCCAAGGCAAATAAATTAAAACAAATAGGTTTAAGTTGAAGGACTAAGATTACTAAAACTGAAAATATAAATTTAAACTAAACAGAAATATAAATAAATATAAAGACAACCAGATCATTTACTAAAAACACTGTAATCTAAATATAAATAAGAAGGCATATGAATATGCCAATTATTCAATACCATGGTATACAGCAAAATACCATGATATTATCAACTGTTACCATCCCTGTTCCATAATAAGACAGTTTTCATCGGCCGCCTCACTCATGAGCTTTATTTTTCCATCTCTGTGGAAATCATTTCTTATTTATAAATCGTTCTCTGTACATTTAAAAGCATGCTCCACATCTTCCCATTTTGTTGAACGTCTGTCTGTCCTGAAACACCATGCAGCTCTCTCTCTCATGCTGTACCACTGACAGTGTGTCTAAATTTGAGCCATTCTTTGTCATGTTTATTAATTTTATTTCAAGTTTGAATTCATTTTTATTTCAGTATTTCAACTTAAACAGCTTTTTATTTGCCAAATGCAACATTTCTAATTTTCTCTCATCTAATATTTGATTTTATTTTAGTTCAGTTTTAATTAAATTAACAAAAATATTTTTAGTTATAGTTTTAGTTAAAAACACTGGTGTGTGCGCGTGCATATAAACATGCTTACCAATATTTGGGTGGTTTAAATTCTTCATGATTGTGACTTCTCTGGAAAGCTGTTGAAGAGAAGATCATAACTAAATGTAAATCAACATGTCACAATGAATTGTTAAACAAAAGCTTTGCACCATCTTTCAGCATTAACATGAAACAGGAAGCTAAATACAGCCGGACTGTGTCATTGTCATAGGGAACAGAGTGCTTCCTTTTCAGTGGAAACTAGCGTTAAGTGCTATTCATTATTGATCTCTAAAAAAAGGCTGAATCCTCCCCTCTCAATGGAATGGAAGAGTCGTGAATCTTTAATAGCGCTATAGTAGGCAGACTGTGTTCCTGAGCTGTTAGCACGTACTGCTTTCCACGTCCTGCTCTCACAAGTGTAGCTGTAGCTTCGGAGAGGGTGCGAGAGACGCGGTGCGATTTTGGGCCACAGGGAAACACTTTCGGCACATCATAAACCCAATTCAATTCTCACCACACTACATTCTGTGAGTTATACCCACTCATAAAAGCTTTTTTTCCCTCAACTATGAAACACTGCACTGCAGAACTCATATACTGCATTAGAACAACATGTACATTTAGATACAATCTCAGATATCAACATACTTCCCCAGCTGATTAATCACTGTACATCAAGACAATTGTATTACAAATTTAATTAAGCAAAAAGAGGCATTATTAATGAAATATGCACAAACATGCATATATTTCCAGAACAGAAAAGGCAGGTTCGAAATTCTTGTTTGAATATCTATTTATCACTTTATAAATCAGAAAACAGTCAACAGACAGAAAAGAAGGGAATAAAATGATATATAAATTAGGCAAATGATATATGAACAGGGCCTTCTATAAAAAGCTTTAATCCAAGTAAAGATTGTAATAAAACTGTAAAGTTTGGTGAAGTGAACATTTCTGGCTCAGTGCATGAGGAAAAACTAATTTTGAGAAAACAGCCTTTAAAGACATGTATTGTAATTTAAATCCACAGATGCAAAAAACAACAACAACACTTAAATGTGTATGTTGGACATGTTTTTCACTAGTCTAAAAGACAAGTTGTGAAGGTAAAACAGGACAAAATCAAATTGTAATAATATAGTATTTACTTCACAATATTACAGTTATTTCTGATCAAATAAAAGCAGTTCTTTAAAAAACATTACAAAATCTTACAGAGCCTAAATGTTTGAATGGTAGTGTAAATGTACACACCACATTTCAGTGAACATTCGTATAGATCAGTTCTCTGAAATATATCATACAGACCTAATACTTGTTACATGCAAGTAATATTTTCAAAGTCCCATCACTGCTCTCTGAATACAGAAAACTGCCAATGATAAGAAAAGTAAAGATTCATCTTTCCAAGATGCAAATCAATAGTGATTTGTCTCTGTACTATCAGCCTAAACGTTTGGTGAAGCAGAGAGGTCTGGGAAAAGCCAGATAAGAGTCTGTGTCTATTGATTTATAACACATGACTCAAACAATGCCATCCTGTTAGTTTGCTATTAGATAGTGGCACTGTCAAAATGTCTCAATCCATCAACTCCTTGATTAAAAGACATTCAGATCTGTTGATTAAGAAAAGATCAATGCTTTCATAAAATGTTTAAGATAAAAGAATTATCAAATGCAAAATAAAAAGGACAATATCTTAAAAGTCACACATAAAGGGGGTCAAAAAATTCTTAATTTAACATGAGAACCTTGCATTAACATTTTTTAATTCCAGTTTCAAATGAATCAATTTCTGATTTATATTTTGACATAATTGTCTGTCTTTCTAAAGATTTTCTTGTTTCTCTCAGCTCTCACACTCTCTCTCTCTTTGGTGCACCATCTTAACGCCTCTGTGATGACTAAAATACACCAGTCCACAGCAGAACATCTCACTTCAGTCGAGGGACCAGACCTAGTGTGGAGCTCAAACGCCCACGGGCAATTACACAACCTCCAACTCACAACAACACGCATGCACAATCATGAGGACACGTGTTAGAGTAACACAACCTGGAATTCCTGAAAACATCAGTGCATGCTCCACTGCTTCAACAGCAAGGAAAGGAAGGCATAGAATTAGCCTGAAATAGAAATAATGTGCACATGCTTAAGATGCTGTTATAACTTCCGCTCACCTTCACGCTATTCAGAAACAGCTTTACTGTTAACTGAGACTAGTAAAAATGGTTTTTGCTAATTAAAATAAAGCTGAAATTGTAAAAAAAGACGAAAAACTTTGACTTAAATAACAACCAAAATAACAGTACTAAGTAGTACTAAAATTACTAAAACTAAATTTAAAGTAAATTTAAAACACAAAATTACTAAAACTTCAACTAAAATAAAAACAAACAATTCAAAATATTATCAACTGCAATAGTATAAATAATTCTGTAATAATACCGTTACATATTCTCAACCTACTGCAAAACTATAAACGTTGGTATGTGGCTATGTATAAACTGGCTTTAATTCTAAAAATATTTATTTATTTGGAGTGTTTACAGTAACATCATTGTGTTTAGCATTGTTTTGTTATCGTTTTTTTTTTTGAAGCCACTGTTGATTAAGATCTGGACTGGACTGGTATTAAATAACACTGTGTCAACTGTGACTTTCTTGCATTTTGAAGTTGCCATCTGCATCTGTACAGGTGCTTTTTACAACCATCATCATGAGAACAGAAATTAATCAGTGTCATCATGACATCATCTTCCTGCAGCTCTAGGTTCATTAGTCACATCATATTTCAGATAAGTAAAAAAAAAAAAAAACTGGCAGCTAAACCAAGTTCAATTCACTAATGTAAGCTATTCTATAAACAGGAGTCAGGACAATTTGAAAGTCACTTTTTAGTAAATATAGTACACTGTGTGAAAGTAGCCAATGGGTATGACTTACATTTAAAAAAAATTAAATAAATAAAATTCATCGTTGGCACAATGCACACCATAAAGGGTTACGAGGAGGAGTAAATGAAAGCGATGCTGATAATTAAAGCAAAAACATAGAAAGACCAAAGAGGCCTGATTGGGCCAGTCTTTCATTATTGCGGTGTGTGAGTCACAGCCGTGTGTTGGCTGACGACCAGCAGGCCACAGAGAAAGGATACACTCTGAATCCCAATCAATGGCTCTGTGGAAAAACTAATGGTGGCTGCGGCGAGCAGCTCCCAGCTAAAATTAGAGATGTGTCCTCTGCTTGTATATCTCTGAGCGAGCACTGATTAGCATTATCATTTGAATTCTTCTGATCATCCCATGCCCACATCTCTCCCGGCCTTTCATTTCACATTTATTTATCACTCATATGTACACCTTCTACTCCACTCGTTCTGTCTGTCATCAGGCTGTTTCTGTCTCAGCCTGTTCTGGCCTTTATCTTCCACCTCATACCATTTTGGGGTCCCTCCAGTCTGTCACTTCACTGTCGGCCCACCCAAATGTCCATCTGTCCTTCCCACTCATATCCTCTTCCTCCTCCTCCTCTTTCCACCTTGGCTGTTGTGAAGACTGATTGTGAACTCCAAACTGTTCACCATAACAGTGTCATAACCAGAGAACACTACAGAGTGACAAGCAATAAAGGTTTGTGTGAATCTGAGTCTTCGTTCTAATCATCCACAACCGTGAAAAGCATGGGACATAATGCTGATTGGTTTTTATTTCTGTGTCATTGTAACGGGTAATAACATTTTTTAATAATCCGAATTCTGGAAATGTTGGGACGTTTTTTTTTTTTTAAATTGGAATAATATGAAAACTAAAAGAATTTCAAATCACATGAGCCAATATTTTATTCACAAAAGAACATAGACAACAACAAATGTTTAAACAGAGAAATGTTACAATTTTATGCACAAAATGAGCTAATTTCAAATTTGATCCCTGCTACAGGTCTCAAAATAGTTGCGACGGGGGCATGTTCACCATGGTGTATCATCTCCTCTTCTTTTCAAAACATCAACATCTGGGCATTGAGGTTATGAGTTTCGGTGTTGGAATTTGGTTCCTTTCTTGCCTGATATATGTTTCCAGCTGCTGAAGAGTTTGTGGTTGTCTTCGATGTATTTTTCGTTAAATGATGCTGGCTTTTGAACCGAACGCTGATAACACGCTGGAAGGTCTCCCTCCTCTTTAGCCCGGAGGACACATGATTTCCAACAAGAATGTCAAATTTGGATTCGTCTGACCATAGAACACTTTTCCACTTTGAAACGGTCCATTTTAAATGAGCCTTGGCCCACAGGACACGACGGAGCTTCTGGACCATGTTCACATATGGCTTCCTTTTTGCATGATAGAGCTTTAGTTGGCATCTGCAGATGGCATGGTGGATTGTGTTTACCGACAGTGGTTTCTGGAAGTATTCCTGGGCCCATTTAGTAATGTCAGCCTTTGCAATTTGATGTTGAGGAACGTAGTTTTTAAAGTACTCCACAATCTTTTTATGCACTCTTTCACAGATTGGAGAGCCTATGCCCATCTTTACTTCTGAGAGACTCTGCCTCTCCAAGACATCCCTTTTATAGCTAATCATGTTAAAGACCTGATATCAATTAACTTAATTAGATGCTAGATGTTCTCCCAGCTGAATCTTTTCAAAATTTCTTGCTTTTTCAGCCCTCTGTTCCCCCATGCCAACTTTTTTGAGACCTCAAATTTGAAATGAGCTCATTTAGTGGATAAAAGTGTACAATTTCTCCGTTTAAACATTTGTTATGCACTCTGTGTTCTATTGTGAAGAATTGTGATTTGAAAGTCTTTCAGTTTTCATTTTATTCAAATTTAAAAAACGTCCCAACATTTCCGGATTTCGGGTTGTAATATAGTTTGTAGTAAAGGAGCATCATTAACCACTGCTCAGCAAATTTTCATGGGCAAAATCCAGTCATTCCAATAGGAACCCAAACAATTGGGAATTTCATGTAATGCCGTAAGACTTCTCAATACAGATTTCGCATTGTTTTTTTGCTGGACACATGAATTAGCCTAATCCCAATGATCAATGGCTTTGAACGTGACTTCTGTGTGAACTGCGATTCATATATCATTATACTTCTCACAATAGACAATTGAGCTTTTCTGATCACAAAATTTCAATAACGTGATCAGAACCTTTTATGTTGACATTAGAAACAGGAAACATTTCCTGTTCCTTAATGACTAATACTAATAATAATTTCCTTAGTACATTAATGCCGAGTTCACATTGCACGATTTTCACTCAGCGACTGGTCTTGCAAAATCGCCCACAAATGCCCGAAATCGGAGGCAAATCGGTGCAACCTACAGCAAATGAAAGAGCAAGATACAGAGCAGCAGGAAGTTCGGGGAGGAGTTATATGAAATGTAGTTTGCAGACCAAACAGAGTTGTCGGCGATTCTTCATATTGTAAAGTCATGCAGTGTGTAACCTCTTGTCGCCGATCCATCGTACAATGTGAACACAGCAGCAACTGAATGCTACCCCAGATAGTTGTTCAGTGTGAAAACAATGGTGGTCCAATGACTTTAGTTGTGAACTCGGCATTAGTATGTTCAACAATGACTTTCGATTCTGAGAGTATGTAGACAGACACTACAAACTATTCAGCGAGTCTATTAAACGGATTCAAACACATCTCATGAGATTGATTCGCAAGTCCTTTTGGTTTGTTAAAAAAAGAAACAGTTTATAATAATCAGTTTATGAATGTGACTAATGTAGACTCACTGTATGATTGTTGTTGAGTACAATCAGCAAGAATGATCCAACAGAAAAATTAAAAATTTGTTGATTCACAATTTGTTATAGAACTATAGATTTATCGATACTTAATCTGTAACAGTCTCACATCAAGCAAGTACAACTGAGATACTGTTTACCATATTTGATGTGCTCTATATGCGAGTTGATCAATGTTTCTGTAACATAAAAAAAAGTCTAAATTAAAGCTGTTCATCCAAGACTTAGATTAAACCACTCGATTCAGATGGACTACTGTTATGATGTCTTTCTCAAGATTTTTGAAGAGTGACCATTTCGGTTGCCTGGACTTTCAATGAATGGAAAAAAAAGAGAGAGAGAATCTTCAAAATATCATCATTTGTGTCATCTTGTAAGTTTGGAAAAGCTTGAGGGTGAGCAAATTCTAAGTATTATAATTTTTTGGTGGCCTATCCCTTTAAACGAACAAAATGTCACAAGAGAACACATATAGAATGCACGCTGTCCATGCTATATAAACTGCATTACCAAATTACAGCATTTGCTCTCTCAATTCCCACACAGCTTTGTACACATTTAGAAATAAACTTTTCCAAACACAAGGTTGCAGGTGTGGCAGGCTGTTCTCAGTGGAGAGCGGATTGAGTGGCGGCGCTGCCTGCAGTAGGTGGGCACAGTATTGCAGCACAGCTGGTGTACTTCACTATTTGAGCTCAGAGTGTGAAGGTTACTGCTGGAGGAGCTTCTGTTTGAATAGATTTCTCATAATGATGGGTGACTGAGAGCACCAGCTGAAAGGATGTTTCATTTCTACTACACAAGACTTTGATAAATGCTCTGGATGGCACAGAAGAGCAGCACTGCAGCCAGTATTCAGTTTAGAAATCTGAGCTGGCTGCCCATATTACCTATGAATCAGTATGGAACTGCGCCACTGCCAAACACAAAACTAACCAAGTAGCAAAAACGCAATATCACACAGACAAAAACAATGTCCCAGAGTCATGAACAAACGGAGAACTTCATGTAAGTAAATGACACAACACTAGCAGCACTGAGGAAGAAAACCCCTGAATCATGACACAGTTTTACATCAACATGCATAACATGCACATTTTAGTATTAAATGTGAACCTCACCTTTTGAAGGCTTGTTGGATTTAGTTGGGCTTTATCAATAATTTTTATTGCCACCTGAGAAAGAAAAAACACTTTTAGTGAAATTTTTCAAAATTTGAGAAAAACTGGCAGCCTAAAATTTGGGGGAGGGGGAGAAAAAAAATAAAAAAAAATTGCAATACTGCAAAATAATAGTACAATTTAAAATAGCTGTTTCTTAATTTAATAATAGCTGAAATTTCAGCATCATTACGCCAGTCTTCAGTGTCAGATGATCCTGCAGAAATCAACCTAATATACTGATTTGCTGCTCAATTATCATCAAATATTATTGGTGCTCAGCTAATATTAATGGTTATTATTATAAACATTGAAAACAGTTGTGCTGCTTAATATTTCTGTTAAAACTGATGTACAGATCAAAAGAACAATTTGTTTGAAACTGAAATCTTTTGTAACATTATAAATGTCTTTACTGTCACTTTTGATAATTTTAATGCATCCTTGCATCTTCTTACTGGCCCCAAACTTTGGAATGACTGTGTATGTTTAAAATATGAATAATCTAACATGCATGTGTGTGTAAAAAAATTTAATCAATCATGAGATTTTTCCAAATTACATAAATTTATCACACTGCTCAACTGAGTTTAACAAAGGGTTATAATTCAAAACAATTCCAAAAGGAAACATGAATGCAGAAAAGCATGTTTGTGTCTTGGAAAAGCCCCGTGGCCCACTGTGTGACAGGAAACACACTCATGACTCCTGACTCCTCACCTCGCTTCCAGTGAGGATATGGCGAGCCAGTTTGACCTTGGCGAAGTTGCCCTTTCCAATGGTTTTTAGAAGTCGGTAATTCCCAACAAGAGGGTGCACATCATCTAATCCTGAGCCAGAATTTCGGTTTCGACCACTCGACCTCACAGATCGAGAGGTCACCTCCCCTCGGCCATGGCCATTCGTTGTATGCTGTTAGGAATAAAAACATGCAAATTAAAGACAGTACAACAAAAAATGTATACATTATAGTGTGTTAGAAAGCAGCCATTATCCATGCATGGAAACTTAATTCCCCCCAAAAATTTTAATTTCAGTCTTGTTCATTTTATCCCAGATTTTGCCCAGTCATGTAAAGACCAGATATTGGCAACCAACACGGAGGTCCTAGTCAGGGTAGAAATCACTAATATTGACTCCACCCATGCCACATCAGAGAGGTCCATTAGCACAGTTACATCCATCCTCACCCCAACAACATATCTTTGACTTTTTTGAAAAACGTCAAAAAATTGCCATAAGTTAATCAAAACATTAACAAGTTAGACATCAAAAGTACTTATATATACACACACACATACATATTTCAAAAACAAAAATTACAATTTCAAGTTCATTTCATTATGCTAACAGTTCTCAAGGTCTCTTGTGACCTTGTGAGAGGACCTTTGTGCAACATACACCAGGCAACAAATAACACTGAGACTAACTGAATTGTCCCATTCAGAGGTCATGAGTGCACCAGGATGATGTTTAGTAAGTCGGTGAGTCTCATGTGGTACGAACACCTCTGTATGTAAGGCAATGCTGACACTGCGCTATACAATGCTCCCACTAAATCCTGCATATTGTCCCTGATGCCCCGACGTGACGGTTATCCACAAAGCTCTGCCTAATAGATTTATAAATCCACCAACAGCCTCAGGCTTGATACAACATGTACGAAAAGCAATAAAATGCGAAGAACAGTCATGATTAAAGGTCACTTACACTTATTGTTGCACGATGCTTCATATTAGATTGTGATCCTCTCATTTTTGTGTTGGCAAGCTGAATAGCATTGAACCAAACAGACCTGTCTTTTCTGTGAGAAGAACTCATCAATACTTTCCCATCCACCAACACCAATACTGACGAGCTGCATCACTGCTGGAGTCTTTTTGACACCCAGTGCATGTGTGTGTGTGTGTGTGTGTGTGTGTGTGTGTGAGAGAGAGAGAGGGGCAGAGAGATTTGGGGCGGGTGGGGCCAAGCGGATGGGTGATACCTCATTTGACTTTTTTCAAAAGCGAGCAAGAACTGTGCATTAAAATATGTAGATTCTCGTAATTAATAGATGTCAATAAATAATCCACATAGAATAACTTTCACACACTGAAGCATTTACAGATGCCTTTAACTTAATACACTTAAATTTCAGTAAGCACACAATGTTCTATTTTAATTTAGCAATAAAAAAAGAGCAATTCATACAGATTTAGATAGAATGATAGAACGATAGAAGACAGATAGATAGATAGGATGATAGAACTATAGAAAACAGATAGATAGATAGATAGATAGATAGATAGATAGATAGATAGATAGATAGATAGATAGATAGATAGATAGATAGATAGATAGATAGATAGATAGATAGACGGACGGACGTATGGAATGGACAACTACGAACAGATGGAATGACAGAGACTGATGATAGAAAGACAGACTGACAGAATACAACAATAGATAGACAGACACAATGACAGACTGACAACAACAGATAGGCTAGATGATAGAATACTGATATAATGATAGAAAGACAAAGATGGAATGACAGATAGACTGATAGAATGTTAGAACAATAGAAAGAACGATAGATACATTTTAAAAAGACACAGAGAGAGAGAGAGAGAGAGAGAGAGAGAGACAGACAGACATCCGCTGGAAAAGTCAAAGAGCGTAACCTAGTGCCACAGTATTCACAGACACCTTTGAGGGGGACCTGCATTAGTGCGCGTGCTCAAGTCACCTTCCCTCACTGGTGACGTACCAGCAGCAACCTATAGACAGACTGACGCCAATGCGCAATATCTGCATCTTATCGGCGCATTAAACATGCCAACCCACGCACGGTCACTCACTGGCGTGCAGGACTTTAATCAAGCATATGTTGCACTCATAAGCAGAAAAGCAGCCAAATTACAGCTGCCCTGGACCCCATGCGTCACTTCAGCCTGGTGCCCCATCTGTCCAAAGACTGGCACAATACTGCTAATCCACTTAAAGCACCCGGTCAGCACATAAACGCGATATGGGATGCGACACTGCCCTTAATTCTGGAGGAAAATCATCTTGAATGAGTTTAGACGGCAGCTTCGTTTTGGCCATAATCGCGGTCTAGGTAGGCAGCTCTCCAGGTTTTGAGACACGGCCATAAACTGCGACGCGACAAGATCAAAATAACACACTCACAAGTAATCAATCAACACAGGATTGAGTCAGTCCACAGCAGTTATGACCGATTATTAACCAAATACTAAAACACGAATAGGCTAAGTACTTACATTTTCAGCCTTCCGCTCGTTGACGGTGGGCAGGGGGGCTCTTGTTGTTGACATACTGTTGATGGAAAGCTGCTTTCCCGGAATCACGCTTCAAGCAGCAGGTTTCGCGGTGCAACGAAGGGGATATATATATATTTGACAGATTACACGCTTGGTCAATATCATTGATTTGCTTGTAAAGCTGGTACGTTAACAAAGTTGTTAAAAGTTTGGGAGAAATATTCCGCTGACGTTACCGATTGCAAGCCATCTAAGAGATCCCAAAATAGCTAATGAGACCGGCTAACTTGTGCACTGTTAAAAACATAATACTTCCAGGCAAGGCCGTAACCAGGGTTTGAAAATTAGTGAGGTCCGAAGTAAGGTGTTAAGAATTGTGCTATAATAACACCCACAAATGTACTACATATAGCCTAAACTTCAAAATAGACAGACATGTAGATGATTGTGAAATATTTTTTATTCAATATAATGTTTTACATGTTACAAACTATTTACAGGCTATTTGCTATAGTGTTTCTCTGTGTGTGTGTGTGTGTGTGCGCGTGTTTGTGTGAGTGTGTGTCTTTCAATTTAGGCTTTTTTTTAAGAAATACATCTAATGTATTTTGCCGGAACCTTTTTGCCATTCTACACTCTCTCTGTTCTGTCTGTTTTGGAGGATAAACATTGTTAAATTAGACCTTCTTTATTGCATCACAATGGGCTATGTAACAATACTGATTACTGTAATAGATTTCCATAATAAACATTGCTATATGGATAAGTAATAATAACTTTGGCTGTGCTCTAATGCAGTGGTTGTCAACTGGTTAGGCCATTGAACCCACATTTTACCATGGACATTAAGCTGCGACCCTTTTTTTTTTGGAAATTGACATATATATATATATATATATGCCGTCTGAAAATTTCTTCTAGAATGATAATTTTTATCAAGCTCGTATATTTAAGTTCAGTAATTTCACTTAAATGACAATTAAAATGACCTATTAATTGACATTTAAGTGAAATTACTGAACTTAAATATACGAGCTTGATAAAAATGACCATTCTAGAAGAAATTTTCAGATGGCACTTAGAGGCTTTTGCATATATATATATATATATATATATATATATATATATATATATATATATATATATATATATATATACACACACACACACATACACACTGTATATAAGAAAATGCACATACTGATGAGAATGAGGTATAAGGTAACAGGTAAAGGTAAGGTAGCAATTCCAAAACAGTTTTTGTTATGTGAAGTTGGTATGTGATGAGACCACAGTCATTTAGAAATACATTACAAAAAAACACAGTGAAAATAAAGTGGCATTTTGAGGGTTAAGGTCTGTTACCATGGTAAATTTGCAGTGTAATTGAAGAGTGCGCGCAACCAGCACAGTATGACTGACAGGACTGGAAAGTTTTTTTTTTTTAGGTGAGGGAATTTTTATTTTATAACAAGTTATAAAAATAACGTTAGAATAATGACACCGACATAAAACTTGACAACATCTCATTTGACCGTAGATACTGAATGAGGAAAAAGCGTTTTTCTCAGGTAGGCCTACTGATAGAAGAGTCAACCGCTTTCACGCACGTCTTTCAAAATAATAGTCTAGCGTCAGAAAAAACAGAATTACGTTTGTTGTTTCTTTGACTGCACACTCCGCGACCCACTCAAAACGTTTTTGCGACCCACCAGTTGAGAAACACTGCTTTAATGAATGTTTTTTGATGACTTAAGGTTAACTAAAGAGCATGAGACGTCTGCTGGCCAGTAACGTTAACGTTATTTGGCATAGTAAGTTAGCCTATTTCATTCTGTAACAAACAGATTTGTATTATGCTATTGTTTTTGATAGTGTTATACATTTCTTTTAGATATTAACGATGATCACTGCGTTTGTCTTACCGATTGTGGTATCTTCCTGTCAGCAATTAAGTTACAGATTGTCTATAAGCTTTTTTTATGAATGTACAATGTTGCCAGATATTGCTACGAAAAACAAGCAATTACAAAAAGAAAGAAAAAGATATCCGAAATAAGTTCAAAGCTTGTGTTTTGTAAATAAGAATATATCACTAACACTAACGTTGAACTTTCCACTTTATAAACGTCCCAAAGTGTCACAATAAATTGGAAAAACGAGTCAAAAACACGTATAATAGGTGGATCTGGCAACAAACGGAGACTGCACCCGCGCTCTCACTCAACGCGCTCTCAAGCGCCGTTCACTGCGCTAGCTTCTCGCAGCAACATGAATTGCAAACACTCATGTGATATGAGGTGGTTTAAACGGCTAAATAATCATTCAGAGAGCTTGAGATTTTATTTTTGAATATAAAAAAATGACCGAGGTCCGGACCTCGGTGACCTCATAGCTGGCTACGGCCGTGCTTCCAGGCCTCCCGTCGATGTCTGCTTCATATTTCGGATGTCCGGTTCAGGTAACGTAACGTTAAGAATAGAGAAAATCACACTTCACGGGGCCTCCGCTGCGATCTCCCCCAAAGACAATCTGCTCATCGAGCGATCCTTTTAGCGGACGGTCCAGTTCATTCGGTGCTAACGGCAGCGGTCACAGGAGTCGGAGCCGCGGGGAGGACGCGCTTGTTGACGGTTCCATTCCACACAAACAGCCGCGTCTGTCGCCTCTCGTTCAAAGCGAGATCCAAGATGGCTGCCCGAGAGCGCAGGAGTTTCGAGCCGAGCCCTGAGAGAGACAGAGGAAGTGAGGAAACAGACGGATCCCTGTGTTCATTGGCGAGCGCCGCTTCCCTCAGAGATCTGTAGGTGTTCATATGGAAAAAAGGGGAAAACTTCGTCATACCATAACAACTGTAACACACCCTGCTCAATTGAAGTGCAATTTTACCATATATGGCTTGACCGTTATGCCAAATGAAGACACAGATTTTCAATTATTTAGTCAGTGTGTTTTGTTTAAAGGTGCACTTTTCAGAAAGATAGCTAGTTAAAAAATTGTACTCTGACATGAGATGAAAAGTGTATATGTATTCATCATACCGAAACCAGATTCCGGTTTTCTTGTACATGGAGCGGGTCGCCCCCTGCGGGCATCGCCATGTTGAGATCTCAGGACACAAAAAGGCCAATCTAACAATATTTTAGAATGAGCTTTTATCCCCAGGTGTGCTCACACACACACACACACTAGATTTGTCTTGGTAACAGAAATTACCAGTTCACATAAATACAAGAAAATATTTAGTAAGAAATAATGTATATAAAATATCAAGTAAATAGAATATATAAATGCCTAAACACAGACAAAAAAGTATACTAGATATTATCTTCAGATATGTGAGGTGATATGCAGTGTACAGAAACTGCTATTATGTACTTGCAGTTTAATAAATATAATTGAATTTGCATGTTGCATATGAAATATAAGAGTAGTACTGCTTGTGTTAAAATACTCCTAATTAAACTTAATCATGCTAAAAAAGATGATAATAAAATAAAATATAAAAATAAAATTGCAAAATATAACTGCCATATGTCTTGTATTCCGGTTAAAAGGTCCACTCACTGGTCTCACTCTGACCAAAACAATATATATATATATATACAGGTGCTGGTCATAAAATTAGAATATCATGAAAAAGTTGATTTATTTCAGTAATACATTCAAAAAGTGAAACTTGTATATTAGATTCATTCATTACACACAGACTGATATATTTCAAATGTTTATTTCCTTTAATTTTGATGATTATAACTGACAACTAATGAAAGTCCCAAATTCAGTATCAGAAAATTAGAATATTGTGAAAATGTTCAATATTGAAGACCCCTGGTGCCACACTCTAATCAGCTAATTAACTCAAAACACCTGCAAAAGCCTTTCAATGGTCTCTAGTTCTGTAGGCTACACAATCATGGGGAAGAATGCTGACTTGACAGTTGTCCAAAAGACGACCATTGACACCTTGCACAAGGAGGGCAAGACACAAAAGGTCATTGCTAAAGAGGCTGGCTGTTCACAGAGCTCTGTGTCCAAGCACATTAATAGAGGGGCGAAGGGAAGGACAAGATGTGGTAGAAAAAAAGTGTACAAGCAATAGGGATAACCGCACCCTGGAGAGGATTGTGAAACAAAACCCATTCAAAAATGTGGGGGAGATTCACAAAGAGTGGACTGCAGCTGGAGTCAGTGCTTCAAGAACCACCACGCACAGACGTATGCAAGACATGGGTTTCAGCTATCGCATTCCTTGTGTCAAGCCACTCTTGAACAAGAGACCGCGTCAGAAGCGTCTTGCCTGGACTGCTGCTGAGTGGTCCAAAGTTATGTTCTCTGATGAAAGTAAATTTTGCATTTCCTTTGGAAATCAAGGCCCCAGAGTCTGGAGGAAGAGAGGAGAGGCACATAATCCACTTTGCTTGAGGTCCAGTGTAAAGTTTCCACAGTCATTGATGGTTTGGGGTGCAATGTCATCTGCTGGTGTTGGTCCATTGTGTTTTCTGAGGTCCAAGGTCAACGCAGCCGTCTACCAGGAAGTTTTAGAGCACTTCATGCTTCCTGCTGCTGACCAACTTTATGGAGATGCAGATTTCATTTTCCAACAGGACTTGGCACCTGCACACACTGCCAAAGCTACCAGTACCTGGTTTAAGGACCATGGTATCCCTGTTCTTGATTGGCCAGCAAACTCGCCTGACCTTAACCCGATAGAAAACCTATGGGGTATTGTGAAGAGGAAGATGCAATACGCCAGACCCAACAATTCAGAAGAGCTGAAGGCCACTATCAGAGCAACATGGGCTCTCATAACACCTGAGCAGTGCCACAGACTGATCGACTCCATGCCACGCCGCATTGCTGCAGTAATCCAGGCCAAAGGAGCCCCAACTAAATATTGAGTGCTGTACATGCTCATACTTTTCATGTTCATACTTTTCAGTTGGCCAACATTTATAAAAATCATTTTTTTTGCATTGGTCTTAACTGATATTCTAATTTTCTGAGATACTGAATTTGGGACTTTCATTAGTTGTCAGTTATAATCATCAAAATTAAAGGAAATAAACATTTGAAATATATCAGTCTGTGTGTAATGAATGAATCTAATATACAAGTTTCACTTTTTGAATGGTATTACTGAAATAAATCAACTTTTTCATGATATTCTAATTTTATGACCAGCACCTGTATGTATATATATATATATATATACACACACACACACTGCTGCACAAGTCTTTGCAGACTGACTTTTGCTTGGCCTGTGCTTGCTTATTTTAAGTCCCATTACTGGAATCCCACATTTAATTGCACTCCCCCTCCCCCTTAAACATAAACAGCTATGTAATACCAAAAGTCTAGTCATCCTTATTGTAGGCTTCACTGTTTAAATCTCAAAACATGTTCCATTTTAATTAAATGCCAAAAGTCATGATCATCAAAGATAGAGGGGCTCATTCAATGGTGGAGTTTAGAGTCAATATGCCAGTTTACAGATGAATCTTCAGTTATGTATTGGTGTATGTGTGCCATCTAGTGGCCATTTTAGGCATGACCTTCAACCATAAGTCATTATTTTCCACAATAGATGCCAACAACTTTGAATAAATTTTACTACTACTTCACATACATTAATGAAAAAGATGTCCAAAGAAAACCCACCTAGACCACCCTGACTCCAAGTCGATGTCAGAAATGTTCTTTGCATATTTGAGGTAAACATGTTTTTGGGGGGCAGGGTTTCGGTGAGAAAGCATGTGGTTGAAGCAACGGGTCTTCTATAATAGCTGCCACCTCTGAAGTAAAGTGAGTGATGAAATCAAGTGATGCCAAAATGGACAGATTTGTAGTTCACCGTTATTCCTGTTCATTTCATGTATTCTGTTACACAGACTCAGGTTACAATCTTGTTTAGCTAAGAAAACAAAATCATCCACATGTACAGCAAAAACCTTTAATGATTTCAAGAAAAACAAATCAGATGTGCAGTATAAGCAAACCCATGCATCAAAGTCAAGCTCACAATACCACAAAATTGCTCAATAAGGACAATAAAGCTCAAAAGTTCTTAATACATCAGCAGCAAGTCGATGAAAGAGCTATATTAAAACCATTGTTGTAAATCAAATATAACTAAGGAGAAAGTGGGACAAAATAAGACTGGGGCTAAACAGGAGGCCACTGTGATCCATTTTATCAAGAGGAATGGGAAGTAGCAAGGTTCCAAGATGGCAAATGCTGTTTCACTTGTCATTTCTTTAGATGGCATCTATATCAAGGTCGTCATCCTCTTCTGCTTTCTCAGGCTGAACGGTCTCCACCTTCAGCTCTCGGGCAGAGGAAGAGTACACAACCTAATGACCAAAAACAAATGAGAAAGATGAAGAATCAGAACATCACAAGCCAGCACAACAGTCGCTCAAAAACACTCTAATTCCAGCCCAGAGAAGACTAATGTAATTACACTAATTACAGTCCCAGGGCTCCTGCTGACAGTTAAAATATAAAGCGGTTTCTCTAATTAACTACTACATTACCCCCTGTGTGTGGCTTGTGTAAGATTTACAGTTTGTCCATGCAATATAAATAAAAAAAACAAAAAACGGTGTATTATATATTCTCCCAAGTTTTTTCAAGTTTAAAAATGTGTAAGAAATTACCTCAACATTTTCATCATCTTCCTCCTCTTCTGCTTCACTCCCCTCACTCTCCTCCTCTGCCTCCTTCAGCCATTTGACAAAGGGAGCTGCCTTGGCATGGATCTCCTTGGCCAGCTCCTTGGAAACATACTTCTTGGATACCTTAAAACACAGGAAAATATATTTTTTGAGATTTGTAGTTCATAGTTCGTGACCCCAAAGTTATAAAATGCTCTATTAATCCAAATGATGAGTAGGTTGTACCTTCTCTGCCCACATGAGGATAACATCCTCCTCCAGGAGGTCAGCATCATAGAAGTCTTTGAGAATGATGGCCACTCGTGGCAGCAGCTGACTTTGATGAAGCTTCACCAGACACTCAAAGCCTCCCAGCAGATATTTCTGAGCTTTCTTATCATTGTGGCAGAACTACAGGAAAAGGAGAATTTGGTACTTTGATTTATGAATCAAAAGCACTTCGTTATCTTTTGCAGAACCAGTAGATCATTTAAAGGAACACTCCACATTTTTTGGAAATAGTTTCATTTTACAACTCCCCTAGATCTCTTACAGTAAATCTCAAACAGTTGAGTTTTACCGTTTTTGAATCCAATCAGCCGTTCTCCGTGTCTGGTGGTAGCACTTTTAGCTTAGATAATTGAATCGGATTAGACCATTAGCATTTGGTCATTAAAAATGACTAAAGAGTTTCGATAATTTTCCTATTTAAAACTTGACTCTTCTTAGTTACATCATGTACCATGGGTGCATCAGGCACAGTGATATTACGCAGCGCCTGAAAGTAGTCCCCGGCTATAACATAACTAGTTACCTAGCTGGGGACTACTTTCAGGGACTGCGTAATATCACTGCACCTGCCACACCCATGGTACGGCAGCAAATTTCCTTGATTATTACGCCGGAATGAGAGTATAGTTCCTAGCCACATCAGCCTAGAAAACGGCAACTTTTAATTTTCCGTCGGTCTTAGTGCACGATGTAACTACATTTTTTAATCCAATTCAATGATCTATGCTAAGCTAAAAGCGCTACCGCCACACCCGGAGATCGGCTGAATGGATTCAAAAACGGTAAAACTCAACTGTTTATCTCTTGGGGAGTTGTAAGATGAGCCTATTTCCAAAAAAGTGGAGTGTTCCTTTAAATGGATTTGACTTCATTTATCTAAGCAGTGGGTGAAAAGTGGTATATATGAAAGCAGCTCATTTAAAAGAGTCATTTACAGTCAAGACTATATTTAGCATGGCTTTACACTAGCATCATAGCTTGTCAGCAAGTCTCTGTGTCCTGCTATAAATACTCATCTATCACTTGGCCCAGATGGAAACTTTGTATGTGTGATACTAATTTTTGGAGCAAAATCTGCCAAATTCTGGGTGTAAAATGTATTAAATGGAGCTGAGAGTACTATACTTGGTTCAAAGCACAATCAAATTAACCCAAATATTTAATAAATTAACACAAGTGATTAACAACAGCAGAATGTCTCACATAGTTCTGTACATGCTATCACATTTAGAATTAAAACTGGTGTTTTTTATTTTTTCAAATACGTACCCGCAGGAAGTGACGTTTATATTTCTTGATCTGGTCTCTGATGTTCTCATCAAAAAGCAGTTCGCTCAAGATAAGTGGGCCCATGGCTCTCACATCCAGCCTTTCTGCTTCAGCCAGAATCTCCTTATCAGCAGAGTCTATTGCTCCACTCTCTTTCTTTTGCTGATCAGAAAAAAACAGATGCTCTTCAGTTGTTTGAATTCTAGTGGCATTGATAGAACCTTGGTTATTTATAACTATGTTCATTTATATCTACTACACAGGTATAAACGGTAAACTACCATTCAAAATTTGGGGGTCAATATATATTTGTAATTCATTATTTTATTTTATTTAAAAGAAAGCAGCACTTTTTTGACAAACTAATCAAAGGTGACAAAGACATAATTTAACAAAAGATTGTGACAGTGACATTATTTACTTTGACAAAGTTGTAGAACAAGTTGACCCTCTCCTCCAGGGTTTTCTCCAGGTCCTCGCTGAGGGTCAGGTTCTTAGCATGGTTACTGATCTCCTCCATACGCCGACGCTGGGCCTCCTCTGTGGTTTCCTCTGCCCAGTCATCGTCGTCTTCCTCACCATCCTGCACATCAACGTACACTTTAATATACTGGTTACAAATTCTATTAATAATATATGTATAGTTATTCACAGTTATCTCTTACCACAACATCTGGTGCATCTATGTCGTTATGGTTCCCAGCCTCACCACTTCCCGAGCCATTCTCCTTATCCTTCTTTTTGTTTTTCTTCTCTTTCTCCTTCTTCTCTTTCACACAAGTACTGTCAGTCTCTGCATTTCAAACAGGTTTGCAATTAATGGGGGTTTATAAAGCTTGTATGCAATGCTAACATCAGAAATATAAAAATCAAGTAGTACTATACTCATTTCCAACTAACACGAGACATAAATCTAATGCTAAATATAGTGAATAATAACAGTACATGCATTTGAACATGACTCACCAGGTGGGTTTTTGAGAATGAATGTGCACAGTTTGTTCCGAGTGTCCAGCATTCCCCGATTACCACAAGCCTTGCAAGCGCTTCCGATGGTCTGCTTCTTTGGGTTAACATGCTGAGAGACAAAGAAACTAACTGAACAACAGATACTATGAGGAACATTTCTGAAAATGAAACTACCTCTGAATTGTCAAAGGTGTTGATTTTCACTTAAAAAAAAAAAAAAAACACATTTACAGACTTTGTGCTCTGAATTGTGAGCACTAGTGTTGGTATTGTTAAACTAATATCAGTTTTTGTGAAATGGGAAAACAAATAAATAGGCAAAAACTGGAAATAAATCAGAGGTGTTGCTTTGGCACTAACTAAAATAAAATTGTGTTTAAGTACAATTACTAAAACTAAAATAATACTAAAGCTAAAAAAAAAAAAAAAAGAGCAGTCACTAAAACTTCAAATCTAAACTGAAAATATAAAAATAAAAGCAAAAAATTAAAACACTATAGAAGTATATAAATAATATTAAAATAACACTAAAGTAGACCAATGCTTTCACAAGCATGGCTATTTTGTCATCACTTTTGTAGGCGTTATGGAGGGCAAAGGACAAAATCGAGTGTCCTGAACATCACATGCCAACTGGCCTTGTACTTGCACCAAAAAAAACAAAAACATGTTTAAATGCCCTTCAGAAGGTTCTCTAAACATTATCTGACTGACGGCAAAACATTCATTTTTAACCATGAGTTTATTCAGCAAGCAAACCTTATTGTCAGCTTACCAGGTCAGTTTCAGGATTGTCACACTCGGAGCACAGCACAAACTTGCGGATGAATCCATCCAGCATGTCCTGCAGTTTGTTGGCTTCATGGGATCCGTTTACAATGTAGCGGTCATTCTTTGCATCAAACTGAGTCTGTGCCCCCAACTCACAGCCAAAATACTTAGTTGGATCTGAGGAAACAGCAAAGGGAAGAATACATACATTACTGTTCCACAGCAAAACACTACTGACAGAGTAAAAGTGGTGATTTAACCAATTATAAACAAACTTACAGGTTGGAGGCCTATTCAGTGCCTTTGCAACATCAACCATGTTGACAATGACCGTCTTGATTCCATTCCCTTTGCCTTCCACCTGTAATTGATAGTGGAAAAACTATTTTTTAAATATTCTCCAACTCAGTATCAGATTGTTACTGCACACAGCAGAAAGAGAATACTATTATGTGCAGAAATAATGTTTTTTTTTTATATGTAGCATTTAGACCAGTCTCTCTATTACCTTGGCAATCAAACGGGGCATCTTGTAGCGGTAGAACTGGTCCGACACATTGCGGTTGACATTGACAGACATTTTGAGTGATCTGAGGCACTATCAGCAAGATAAAGAGATCTTGAATGGGATTTTTTGGGTATCTTCTGTCTGGAGAAGAGGGGATGACATAAACAACTGCAAGTGTGCTCGGTCTCTGACATGAAAAAGATCTTGCCACAGTGGCTGCAAACTCCTCGCTCGTGGACTAGGTTTCCCCCGCTCGCGTTCCAACAGCTGCGCAACAGCTCTGAAAAGCAAAGAGAAATACACTGTATTATACATCACTTCCTCTTAATTTGAGCACGTTCCACTTGGTGACACATTTGGATTGGATTCGTTCTAAACTATTTTTGCTGGTAGAAGAAATATAGAAACTAACTGGCCAATTCGTATCCACAGCCAAATCACAGTTGTGCTGATATGTAGTACAACAGCATTACTTTCATCTGTAAAGCATATTATTAATAATGTAGGCCATTTCAGGGCTTATATCAAGACTGTAACCATACATTCTGGAGGACCAAACCAATGTTTAGTGGCCTTTTTTTATGTAGATTAATTTTCATTTATATTTCATTTATTTATATATATATATTTTTTTTTTTGTCATAGCGCTTGCATATTGTTGCTCTTTATTTTTAAGTCGCTTATAGGAATAACACCTAAAGTATTTAAAGTATATATAGTAAAATAAAAACTACATTTATTGTGAAGTAATCTATTTGAACTATATGCAAATAATATAACTTGAAAAAAAAAAAATTACATTCACTAATATTAATCTCTTAATATACGGTCTCCATTAATGTTTCTTGTCTCATCACATTCAATAATGAATTTGGGCACATCTGATTACTGTGGAGACTTGCTCCTCTGAATATCTACGGTGGTTATGGCACTGGCTTGTATGATCCACAATATACTTTTTATAAGATTAAAAAATGCAAAAAATAGTTTAATATTCTCTCTGTCATCTGGTATTAAAGGCAAACAAACGTCTGGCCGTGAATAATAAAAAAAAAAAAAACAGTCATGCAGAGGCCTTGATCAAGACCCTAGTTACCCACGTCACTGACTGCGTCAGCAGGTACAAGCATGACTCAAGCCAAAAGAACACGTGGTGAGGAATATATTCAAGAGCCGTGAGTTACGGGACAGAACAATATTTCCTATACCACACAAATAAAAGATCACGATCACGTGGTATTAAGCGCGTGCCTATTGGCTGGTCGAATTAAAAGTACATCACTCGAGCTGGAATTGTAAACGTTCAGAAATCACGTAACCGCATTTACTGGTTTAAAAATTATATCTATGTAAGCTACAGCGCAATATCGAGTCACCCGCGCTGCACCCAAGGTCGATATACACACATGGTTACCCGTTTGAACTCAACCCACTCCGCTATTTTCCCATCGAAATAAACGCATCGAATACCGACGGCAGTGCGTACATTACCCTAAATGATTAAACCAACTAGAAGTACATTACCTTAAACAAACCTCAGATTGGTAAAGTTGTGTGATCGTCACGGTGGTGCAGAGTGCGTCACGGTTAGCGCGCAAAAGCACCGCGACGCCATTTTGTTCCCCTCCGTCAAGCTATTTACACCCATTAGCTAGTTATAAAAGCCTCCAAAAACACTCGTTACCGAGACTTGGCTACCCAAAACGCATTACCAAATGTGTAATACATACTGACAAATCAGTTTATGCAAATTACCGAGCGGATACTCACCGTTTCCGTGAAATAAAGACATAAACACAACGCTAGTCGTCCACCGGCGCAGTGAAGGGTTGACAGTGGAGAGCCTGGAGATGTTGGGTCGTGATCCAAGAATGTAAAGACAGATTAGACCTGGGAAGTGCTGAGCGATGCAGCCGATGGATATCAGATCTCTGGAGAGAAGCTGGATTAGAAAAAGAGAGCTAGATTTGTCAAACGTAACTTGGCAACACACTTGCTATGATACTTATTAAGCTAAGCAGCTCTCCGGTTCGCCGTGACAAGAAAACAGACGGTTTTCTAAAAAGCTGCTTTGGCATTTGCTAGACTCAAACACTACAGATATGTCTGAGACGTGTTAATTTGCCAGCAGCTAGTGTTTTAATATCGATTCAAGTCGCGTCTTACCTTCCAGAACCTTCTTTGCTCCACGCAAAGGCAGAATGGGTTGAGAGCGCTGCTGGTGGGCGGGTACCTCGCCTGGAATCCACATAGCCCCGCCCCCCGCGGCCATTCATTGGCTAAAATCACTTCCTGTATTCCATTTCTTAACGTTGACTTGCTCCTTTTAGCGTCAATCATCACTGTGTACCACATAATCAACATTTATTTCGGTTTACGTTCTTCTAAGCAACTCATACTGTGCGATGGAGAGTTATAGGTTACATAAGTTAGCCTAGTTGAGGCTTTTTGCTTCGAACAAAATGCAGTGTCCACTAAAAGAAAATTTTGAATAAAGTTAATACAAGGAGTTAAAGTTTGTTAACATTTACGTTACTGTGACCCAAATAGTCTTTGCAAAATATATATATATTTTTTCTATGTTGAGGTAGAATTAGAATTAATATTGTCACCGCATGCAACTTAAATTCGCAAAAGATAAAAAAATAAAAATAAAAGTTATAAGGTTATAACATTTAGGATACTTTGACCTAAATAGTCATTACAGGTTACAGAGGTGTTGAGGTAGAATTAGATGTCCCCAAAAAAAGCACACTTAAAGTATGACTGGTGGCATGTAAGGCTCCATTTGTGTCAACTATTTAACGCAAACATAATTAATGTGAACAATGCGAACAAAACTAACAATAAGCAATACATTTGTTACAGTATGTTTTTATTTTTGTTAACTTTAGTTAATCAAAATACAGCTGTTCATTGTTAGTCCAAGTTAGCTCAGGCCCATTAAATAACATTAATATACACATACACTTTTGATTTTAATAATGTATCCAGTAGTGTTGGGAAGGATACTTTGGAAATGTAATACGTTACAGATTACAAGTTAACCTATTTAATATGCAATAAGTAGGCCTTTTCAATTACTTTATTAAAGTTACTATTTATTTAAATAAATTATTTTATGTCACTTTATAATAACGATATTAAGTGTATGAGACACAATGAATACGCTTCTGCTATAAATATAAATGTTTTCCCCTCAGTGAACCCACCATTGCTAGGCCTGCTGAACACGTGAGGCACCATTTAGTGAAGAACAATAACGTACGACTTGAACAGTGAGTATTAACGAGTTCTTATTGAATATATGTGTATTCGATATTATTGTCAAATACTATTATTAGCTTGTAAATGCAATTTGTGTGGAGTTGCTTTGAGAGTCGCCATGAGACATGGCTCGGCCTCGGTGTATTCAAGCTGTGTAATTTTCTGAAGTTTAGGTCTGCCATTTTGTGTAAATGTTTGGGAGCACCTGCGATGTTTCTCAATATAGCAATTCCCAACCTTCCAACTGGTTTTGATGAAAAAGCCTTGGAGAATGAACGGAAATGGATCGAAGACGAGATTAAGAAAAAAGATGTGAACGTGTACTTTGAATACAAAGATGGATGTCACATTTGCCCTTAGAAGACGCGAGGTTGTTGAAGATCAGCCCCTTGTATCTACACTCAAAAAACGATGGCCAGCACTCTTTATTGAGGAACAGGTATGTTTCTCATGTTTTACATAGTTGATTTTGAGTGCGTATGTGCTTACTTGAAATCTCTCTCCCTTTTTGTCATGTTTCTCACACAGGTTTATGCAGAATTTAGAAGGATCAGTCAAATAGACCTTAAATCCACGTCCCTTACATCACTGGATAACAACACCAGAAGCTTGCTGATACTCTTCAGGGCAAAAGTACAACAGCCAGGTGAGGATGACTTGGAAACTTTGCAGGACAATCTGGATGGACCGGTAGATCACAGGTTTTATTTAAATAGATAGTTCACCCCAACATAAATATTCTGTCTAGTCTTGTCAAAAGCACCGACCACGATACCATTTGGTATAAAAAAATAAAAATAAATATCCCGCTAACATTTGAGTGCTGTTGAGCAGATTTTGAAACACTGCTGATTGGCCAGAGTGTTCACACGCTCAACAGATTAGACTATATTTGGCTACAATGATCGCTTCATGCTCTAACTCAGCTTTTCTTTTATGAACGTGCAAAATGTTGGGTCTTTGCTTAGCAAGCAATAATGAAAAAGTTTTAAGTTTGATGGTTTTCAGTCCGAAATAGTTTAAAGTAGTTTGAATGTTTTGAAGGCAATACAATCTGTCATTCATAGATAGATAGATAGATAGTTGAGCTGCACGATTGACAAAAATCATAATTGTCGATTATTCCCTTAAAATTGTAATTGCGATTATTAATTATGATTATCAAAATTTACACTGAATGATGTTTATAGCATTGTTTGAAGCAACTGCATACCATATTTTTACAACTCTTGAAAAACCTTTATTGCTTTTCTATAATATTAAACCTCAAATGTGAATTATACATCAGATTGGTTTATTCTTTAAATAAAGAAAATCGAAACTGAATAGTACTATAATGTTATATTAAAAGAATGGAAAAACCCTTAAGATAACCTGTAGAAAGAAAAAAACACATCTTAAGCACGCAGGATAACATAAGTGGACTTTGAACGATTACATAATTATGGTATCTGTAATTGTAATTGCGATTAGAAAATCGATTAATTGTGCAGCCCTAATAGATAGATAGATAGATAGATAGATAGATAGATAGATAGATAGATGGATAGATGGATAGATGGATAGATAATAGATTTTAAATTGATAGATAGATAGTCAGATTATAGATAGATTGTCAGATTATAGATAGATTGTCAGATTATAGATAGATAGTCAGATGAGAGAGAGAAAGAGATAGACAGACAGACAGACAGATATACAGTCAGATTATAGATAGATAGTCAGATTATAGGTAGATAGACAGATTATAGGTAAATAGACAGATAGATAGATTATAGATAGATAGAAAAATAGATAGATGGTTTCAGTTCTTGAAAATAATGAATAGCATTCATATGAAAAGCATTTATGTAGGGCTGTCACGATAACGGCAATATCACAATACCGCGCTATTGACGAGCATAACCGCAGAGGAATGCAGCAACCAAAATATTTGCTTATTTTCTTTTTTTGTACGGTTACGCCCTTCTCGTTTTACACTTTGTGCATGTGTACTAGATATTAGTAATGATAACATAATATTTACCATGTTGATTTGTATAGAGGCTCAGTAGATTTGCAAGTCTAAACACTGTGAATGAGGCCGGTCGACTGATTGCGTGTGATTAGCTGTGTCTCTCCTTCAGGCTGAGTTATGTATATTGTGAAAATAGGTTGTCATGTCCAAGAAAAGCGAAATCTGGCTTAGCATAGACGCATTACTGGTCTTTGAATGCTGAGACTTTGAACTTGCCGCTCAAAGTTAAAATGATTTCAACAGCGGGTTTCATTACAGTCTCTCCACCCTCAATACCACGACTGAGGTGCCCTTGAGCAAGGCACCGAACCCCCAACTGCTCCCCGGGCGCCGCAGCATAAATGGCTGCCCACTGCTCCGGGTGTGTGTTCACGGTGTGTGTGTGTTCACTGCTGTGTGTGTGCACGCTGGATGGGTTAAATGCAGAGCACGAATTCCGAGTATGGGTCACCACACTTGGCCGTATGTCATTGTCACGGCACTTTCACTTTATATATACTGAGTGATTTTGACAGTGTGGTGAAGTCGTCTTCTCTGTTTTGCAGTAAGCTGTATGTAAACTCCAAACTTTTGAATGGTATAGTGAATGTTACAAAAACTTTTTATTTCAGATAAACACTGATTTTTCTATTCATCAAAGAATCCAGAATAAAATGTACTCAACTGTTTATATTGATGATGATGATAATAATAAATGTCTCTTGAACAGCAGATCAGAATATTTTAATGGTTTCTGAAGGATCATGTGACTGGATTAATGATGCTGAAAATTCAGCTTTGATCACAGGAATAAATTACATTTTAAAATATTTTCAAATAGAAAGCAGTTATTTTAAATAGTAAAAAAAAAAAGAAAAGAAAAGAAATCACACTATGACTGCTTTTAGTGTATTTTGGATCAAATAAATGCAGGCTTGGTGAGCAGAAGAGACTTAAAACAATAAAAATCTTACTGTTCAAAAACTTTTTGGATGAGACTAAAAGGTCAGGTTCGACTGAATATCGTGTCTTTTTTCATTTAAATCTAGATGGCCCATGGAAACCTCCATGAACATAGCCTACTTGACTTGACCAAAAAATCGCAGGGGACGAATTTACATTTTATTAAAAAGTGTTTAGCCTACATATTCTACACTCGTGGCGCACGCACACATTAGGATAGGTTAGATGCCTGCCTCCGTTCTGAGTCTTTATCAAGCACTTTACTGATTCATCTGCTCTCCTCTCCTCCTCCTGCCTGGCTCTTTGGCCCGCTTCACTCACTGCAGAGCAAGCCTCTGCTGCTGTGAAAACGGGGGAAAAGCCGACAGGAAGTTGCGGTGAAGCGTTCTTTTGAGAAGCAGAAAGGTTCTTCAGATGTTAAAGGTTCTTTATGGAACCATTTAGACAAAAAGGTTCTTCTATGGCATCATGAAGCACCTTTATTTTTATGCCCGATTACCAATCCAGCCCTGGGCACACCCAAAGAACTAGGTTTCATTTTCGTTTTCTCTTAAATGCTGTCAAAGCCTTCACACCTAAAACAACCAGTTGGTTAGCCCCAAACCATTGGCTGGAATGTTTATTCATGAGGTAAATTTCCAGTATACCTGCTTTTCCTGCAAGCTCACTATATACTCTGATGTATTCGGTGGGACAAGCTTTTTATTTGTGTCAGTCAAGTATGGAGTTTAAGCTAACGAAAATGCAAAGCTTTTTGATAAGAAGGAAAACACAGAATGGGAATAAAGACAAACCTTTAATGAAAAAAATAGAGCACAGAGATGGTAAGCAGTCTCTTGTTATTTTTCTATTAACATTGATCTCACTCATTTATGAAAGTAAGTGTCTTTGCTCTTGTTGGAAAAGCCAAAATCTTTCCATCGGTATACAATGCAAGCATATTGTTTAAAGTATTTCAACATTTTGTTTGCTGCCATGGTTTGACGAATCACATTAGTTGTTTAGTAATTTATTAAAATTACATTAGAATCACATTGTCGCATACAATGTCTTGAATACACATTTTAAAAGTACTTTAAAGAAGAGGAAAAAGACTACTTAAAGTAGTCATATGGTGCAAACAATACGCAGCAAAAAACGTTCCTCGTTATATTATAAAATATCAGAGAATTTGACTTTTTATGATAAAAGGTTAGTTCAGCACAATTCCCCAAAACATTGGGAATGAATAATTCAAGAGTTTTGAAATAATGTTTAATATTGAAGATGTGTACATTCACATCTATCAAAGTGCCAGCCCACCCCAGCTTTTTTTTTCTTTATGATGCACACTCTTATTTGTCATTGAACCTTTTACCAGGGGAACAGACATCTGAATGCAGTTCACAGCAGTCTGGAGTTCCTGATCTCATTGCTCTAGATGTTGAAGCACGTAACGAAAGAGTGCTTCATTCTCTCAGAATAATTCTGAGTGACCAGTCAACCCCTGAGGATTTTGATGCTACAGTTGAGGTGTTGAAAACCTTGAGCAAACTGAATAGCAACTACTCTCAAGACTGGCTTTGTGAATCCCTCCAGGAAATAAATCAGTTTGTGGAGAACCACTTTCCCAAGCTGCCAGCAGAGAGACCACAAGAATCTCAGTTCGAGCAGATACAGGACTTTCTAAAGAGCGTACAGAGCATGATTTATGATGAGGCGCTTCGATTAACACCTGCACTGAAAGATGCTGGGCTGCTAGATCATCTGAAGGACAGTTACAGCCGTCACCTCTTTACCAACCTGGACCTGCTCCTAAACAGAGATCTGTCTGTAAAAGAGATCTTCTGCCTTCTACTGTGGGGAAAAGATGTTTTCTTCAGGTATACAATTGATTTTTGTTTATTTTTCTGTAAATGTACTTGTAATAAACAAATGAAGCATGAACTATTGACAAATTAATTTATGTTACAGTTCAGACTCACAGTATTTGTTCAGAGTGGGTGACCCTCTGCTGTTGACGGGATGGTTTCAGAAAGCAACGGAGAAACTGCTTCCAAAACTAAAGGTCATGATATGCTCCATCTGTATTTGTTAAAATTATGATCTTGTAATAGGCTAAAAAAAGAGCACCCAAAATTAGCAAAACATTTAGGAAGGACATAAAACATGTGTCTCTGTCCCACTTCAACTGTCACAGGATGATATCTCCAAGACGCTACAGAAGATCCTGAACTATGATGAGCAACTTGGACATAATGAAGACTCAATGGATGAAGAAACTTTCATCAGAGTTCACTTAGATGTCATTCAGGTAAAGAAAACAATGTGCAAGGCTAGGTTTTTCTTGGTTATAAAAAGAGGAATTTTAATGAAGCTCCTAAACGTATGTTAGGGAGGAGCGAGCCCATCTAATCTTTCAATCAACAGCCAGAGTATATAAGCAGCTGCTTACCTCTCTCCAGTCTCAGCTGTTCCAGCATCCCTCCACCTCCCCAATTTCCACCTTCTTCTTGCCCTTTGTAATCACCTCATATCAAGTCCCTGGGGGGTATATCAGAGCTCGTGCGGAAGCTGCTTCATTGAGCCCCTCATCAGTGGACAGCAAGCCAAATAAGTTTACTCTATTTCCTAATGATTACATGGGCAAACGAACTCGTTAAATGGTTTTTAAATATGATGTACTGCACACTTATTTTATGTTGTTTTGTCTTTACAGTGTCTGAATGCTGTTATTCAGAGTTCTAAGGAATTTAGTCACACGCTGATGAGAACGACACAAACGCTCTGCCTTAAAGAGCTTCATCAGTTTGTTCAGGAGTAAGTGTCTAAAATGTCTTCACATTATCTATCTGTGTATTGTTATGTAATTTATTTATTATTCTCTTCTTAAAAATATACTAAAATATTATGAACATTAAGATGAACTTTTAACTAATTTTCTATATATTTTTTGTAGGTATGTGTATGTAGCGAAAGAACGCCTGGAAAAACAGCAACACTTGAAGAACAAGTCTGTGCATCTGTTTCGGCTCATCAGCACCTGTAGGCAACTCAGGTGATTTCTATTTTTAATTATTCATATATTTATATATTTATAACACTTGTCAGTGTATAATTAACTGGCATTTCTCTATCCATAATTTTCTGATTTATCCTGCATTAGGTTCATACACAGGCAACCACAAAACTAAAACTATAGTTTTGTCATAAAAAGAGCTTTATGTATATATTTATTTTGCTGTAGATTTTTTGCTCCTAAACTCAACAATCCGGACACGAACAACAGTGATGACCTCTCAAACATCCTCCTCATGTTAGTGGAGATGGAGGATCACGTTCTGTCTATTGTACAGAAGGTGATGAAACCCGTAGCACAGGTAACATCATTTCATCATAAAGAGTTTGAGGAAAGGAAAGTTGAGGGATTTCCCAAATTCCAAACAGGGAATGTTTCAGTCATCAATACAGATGAATATTTCTTATCTTACATGCCTGCCCATCAGGCTTTTCAACAATGAAGTGGTAACCCTTTGTAATAAGGTTCAGTTTGTTTACTTTAATGCAGTTAGTGCGTTATGAACTAACAATGAACAATACCTGGAGTGTTAATTATGGGAAAATGGTTGTTTATTGTTCATGATATCTAAAGCATTGTGTTTATGCACTCTAGAGGGCAGGATTTTGGGGTTGTGTTCATTTATTTATTTTTTGTTGCTATAGACCAAATTCAGGAAAAACATGAAAATAACTATAGTTTCTATTAGGGCTGGACGATATGGCCAAAATTTATATCACGGTATATTTCTTAATTTCGGTCGATACGGTATAATTCCGATATCGATATGAACTCTATTTTAAAAAAGCCTAATAAAAACTGCCAAGAATATGAACTGCCAAGAATATAATAGATGTGTGTACCTACAAACTTATGAAAAATAAATTTGCCAAGTCTACGAAACCTCCTCCTATAAAACTATATATTTTATGTATATATAGCCTATATATAAAACGCACAAATAAATAATGTTCACCTTTTATTTGTATTTAGCCTTCATACAAACAAGAAATGTGAAATCACTCTCAAATAAGCATCTCAGACTCACCTTATTAATATTAATATCTCTAAATTCAAACTATTGGCTAACATACATTACCGGTCAAACGTTTTTGAACAGTATGATTTTTAATGTTTTTTAAAGAATTCTCTTCTGCTCACCAAGCCTGCATTTATTTGATCCAAAATACAGCAAAAACATTCTTGCTATTTAAAATAAATGTTTTCTATTTTAAAATATTATAAAATGTAATTTATTCCTGTGATTTCAAAGCTGAATGTTTAGCATCATTACTCCAGTCACATGAGAAATAATTCTAATATTCTGATATACTGCTCAAAAAACATTTATTATAATGTTGAAAACAGCTAAATATAATTTTTTTCAGGTTTCTTTGATGAATAGAAAGTTCAGAAAAACAGAATTTATCTGAAATACAACTCTTTTGTAACATTATAAATGTCTTTATCAATCACTTTTGATCAATTTAAAGCATCCTTGCTAAACAAAAGTATTCATTTCTATGATTTCTTTCCAAAAAAATTAAAAATAAATAAATTATACTGACTCCAAGGTTTTGAATGGAATAGTGTATAAATGTAACAAAAGCTTTTTATTTCAGATAATTGCTGATCTTTGGGTCTTTCTATTCAAAGAATCCTGAAAAATATGTACTTGACTGTTTTAAATATTGATCATCAGCAAATCAGCATATTAGAGGGATTTCTGAAGGATCATGTGGCACTGAAGAGTGATGCTGAAAATTTAGCTTTGATTACAGGAATAAATTACATTTTAAAATATATTCAAACAGAAAACAGTTATTTTAAATAGTAAAAATATTTTACTGTTTTTGCTGTACTTTGGATCAAATAAATGCAGGCTTGGTGAAGAGATGAGAATTCTTTAAAAAACAAACAAACAAAAAATGTTAAAACCTTACTGTTAAAAAACTTTTGACTGGTAGTGTAGGCTGATTGTTCTTATAGATTTAAACAAATGTGCTTCAGCCAGGATAAAGAGTATGAATAGTGCTCTGAGTTGCTACAGAAAAAAAAGAGCAACAACAAAAGCATGTTGCTTGAGAATGTCTTTTCTGAAGACATAGAGATAGATTCATATAAAACACCCGCGACACGTTTTGATTTTGAAACGTGGTGTAGTGCTCATGTTTATTCAACATCAAGTCAAACACCACAAATAAATCAATGTATGAGAAACACTGGTAATGTATATCGAAATATCGAAAATGTGTTTAAAAATCATATCACCATTATTGAAAAAAATTATATCGCGATACATATTGATATTGAATTATTGTCCAGCCCTAGTTTCTATGTACTATGAACTATGTACATTTCTAGACCCTTTTAAGACATTATTTCAAAGAAAAAGATGGGCAAATTCAAGTACTGACAGAGGCAATCAAAAAGCAGTGTGCATCTCTGCCTCAGACTGAAGAGGCAAAAGAAATTCAGGAGGTTGGTTCAAATACCCAGTCTAACTCAAATTTAAAAAAACAAACAAAAAAAAAAACATACTATTTCACACTTATTCTCTGCTCCTCTGCCCCACTTTTCTTTCTGACAGATCTTTGTGAATGTATCCTATGACTGTGTTTCATGCGTGTATCTGGATTGCCTGATGGAGAGCAAGTTCAGACGGCTAGAGAGAAGATGGGGAAATGTTGGAGAAAGGATGAGAGAGGATGCTCTCAATTTTCACAACACATTTGCTGAACTGGTAAGAAAAACTCTATAACATTTAATTAAATTACACTCTTAAAAAGGTTAAAAATGGGGATGTCCACACCGATGCCATAGAAGAACCACTTTCAATTAACAAGTTTTAAAAGCACAATTTTTTTTCTAAGTGTGAAGAACTATTATGTATCTGTTTTACAGAATGGCAAGGATGACCAGAGGAACCATCTCCTTCAGAGGCTCAGTGAAGTTTTACTTCACAGTGATGTAGAAGTACTCAAGATTACCTGTTGTTATTTATTCAGAGATTTCCCTCAGGACAGGTAAACTTGCAAATAGCACTTAGTAGCCTATATACGTTGTACACATAATTAAAGGCCTGGAAATGTGTGTGTTTTTTTATTTTATTTTGTTTTCATCAGACAGCGCAGTAAAGCCTTCTTCTGAATGTTTTGCAGTGAGCGGTATGTACCTGGTCTGCTGCGCTGGAAGGGGGTGTTATCAGAGCGACAGGTGAGGGAAGTGCTGGATGCGAGCCGGGACCTCAGCCGCCAACTAAAGCCTAGCCGCGTCACCTGTCAGACTCTGAAGGGACTTTTTTGTTTTCTTTCATATGAATAGCACCATCAGGCAGAATTGTATAAATCTTTGTTTACAAGTTTAATTTGATGACATAACTGTTTTGTGACATTCATTTATATCATTTATGTTATACTGGTACATTAATATTTTCATCAGATATTACAATATTTGCTTTTACCTGATGACCTTTTGATGTTACTTGAAAATAGGAAATAATGTTTATATCGGACCACTGGAGAAAAATTAATTACCCGTTTACTCTTTTTACCCTTTTAATCTTTTCTATGATCATATAATTTTCACAGAGTTATTTATTTTGACTTCTACCGTCTACATTGTTACAAAAGAGGATTGTAACAACATGTCCAGCTATGAACCTAAATTATTGTTATATTATTTAATAGTTCAGTCAGGACCACTCTGTTTGATAAAGATTACTGTAGAGGTCCTGAACATTGAGGGGTGAAATCCCTGAAGCCTAATGCAATTAGCAGATCTGAAATTCCATCCAGAAGTGATACAAGTCTGTAAATGAGACTGGACAAGATTAAACAATTAGCTGATAGATGATTTTTGTGGACAAGAAGTGATGGAGGAGGGTAAGCGCATGTCTGTGCGACAGACCAAAGCAAGTGTGAGTTTGGATGAAATTATATAGCTTATTTAATTGTAGTGGGAGGAGTTACAATCAACTGGCTTTGTGTATCTTTACCTTATTTGTGTTGAACTTACTGAAGTAGAGTTTCTTTCCTTTGTTTCTATGATTGTACTCCATGATTGAGGGAAATGGGAGAAGTGAGTGTTACCTTCTGAGTCTGTTTGATTCAGCTTTTTTTTTTTTGGTTCATAAGTTTAATGATTCATTTATTTTTGTGGGGTTCGTAGGGAAGTGGGTGCCATTTGTTTTGAATTGGACTTTTTCTCCTGTTTATGTTAGTTAGGGAGTTAAAGGGGTCATATGATGCAATTACAAGTTTTTCTTTCTCTTTGGAGTGTTACAAACTGTTCGTGCATAGATAAGATCCCTAAAGCTGCAAAGACTAAAGTCTCAAATCCAAAGAGATATTCTTTATAAAAGTTAAGACTCCACGCCCCCTAAAACGGCTCATTCAAACACGCCCCCACATGTCTACGTCACGATGTGGAAATATTTGTGTAATGCCGCCCAAACGTTCACGCAAAGAAAGGCGGCATGATTTCAGTAACCGCAGTAGTGTTGATGCAGCATGTCAGGGAGACGCTGTGTGCTTCTATGCGAAAACAAAAGCACTTTATTATGGCCTTCTGAAAGTAGATACAATTAGGAATCATTGGTTAAGATTTACAACACAACAGCACAACCCAAATGTTCGAATTTATGCAACGCATTTTATGGACGAGAGTTTTTTGCACCTAGTAGAGTACAAGGCAGGCTATGCATGAAGGCTATTTCTAAAAATAAAAAGGTAAATTCTGACTTTGCTGTGACAATCTGGCGCTTCTGAATCAGCGACTGGAAGTATGTTTTGTTATTAGTTCAAGTATTTTCTATTGACTGTTCAAATGCGGAGTTTTGCACGAAACGCGTCATTGTGTGTGTGTGAGAGGGGAACAGGGTCACATCACAGCGGAGTGTACTGCCCGTCAGAAAACACCTTAAACGCGGCTTGTGTACTGCAAATACATACGAGCATCATCCCTGTGTCTGTCACACGACTCTGTTTCCCTTTCGGGGCTTGAACTGATAAAACTAACTTGAAAGCTGAAGCTCGCGATTGTGGTAAGGGGCGTTACATTTCTGGCGCGTGCTTGTGGTGTTCGGCCAATCACAATGCACTGGGTCAGTTGGCCAATCAGAGCAGACTGCACTTGTTGGAAGGAAGGGCTTGAGGCGGGGCATAGAGGAACTACAATAATGTACAGTATTTGAATTTTTTTTTTAAAGGGGACCCCTATTTAAATTTTTATTTTATTTTTTTTGACGACTGCCGGAAAAATTTTAATAAAAAAAAAAAAAAATGTAAACATTGAAAATCAGTTGTTACATTTTTAATGAATGTAACCGCAGCAGAAATATTGAAACAATGGCATTAACAAAGATGGCCAGATTTTAAATGGAAAAAAAGTTGGTTGAGTGACTACAACATGTTAAAATAAAGTTTTGAAGGTTTCATAAAATAATAAACCTCACATTTCAGACTTTAAACCCTTTTTAAGAAAAGGTATATGAATCAAAATGATGATTGTAGATACTTTTTTATCCAAATTATTTAGATTTTTATTTTCCATTAACCAGTTAAACTTTGCAACAGTGCTTCAAAATTCAGTCTGATTTTTCCATTGGTTTTATGAAAAACATATCTGTTACTTATGGTAACCCTCATTCCCTGATGGAGGAAATGAAGACGCGGTGTTGAAGTTCCAACACTTGGGGTCGCTCCTGGTAGCTCAGACACCTCTGACGACATTGAGAAAAGGCCAATGAAAGTGGCGAGCAAAATATGCAAAGCTGGCCATGGCCTGGAGTTCCGGATATAAATAGGCCGGTGCAGCATTTGCTCACTCGTTCTGTTCTGAGGAGTCGAAAAGCATCTCAACCCACTCAGCAGCAGTTCAGAGTTGTGGCATAAGGGACACAATGTCTCTGTTCCCTCCATCAAGGAACAAAGGTTACTATACATAACTGAGACGTTCCATTTCAGTCGGTCACTTCGACATTGTGACCGACAGACCGATGAGGGAACAGGGGTTCACCAGCATTCATCACAGAAGGCACTTCCTGCGAGTGGCAGGCCGTGGTTCAGGCTTGACTGCTGGCCTGGTTTGGCCTGTTGCGGGCCTATCCTATCCTGGCCGAAAAGGGGGCCTTCCACGATTTTGTCATTTCCTCTTGCACTTCCAACTGGGGCAGGGGACGGCTTAGTGTCGCGCTCCGCACCCAGAATCTAATCGTCCAGCCGTGAGTGCTGGGGACAGGGTAGAGGTGTCCACTTTAGCCTGATGCTCTTGGCAAGCACAGCCGCCATCATGGCGTCGGCCTCAGATTGAAACTCAGCACTGGAAGGAGCTGGTTCAGCTGAGTCCTCAGCCTCTGATGGTTCAAACCTGCCCTCCAATGCTGCGATTGAGAACTCATCCTCATTGCGAGCCCCAAATGAGAAATTGAACTCACCCTGAGATTAGTCTCAGCCTCAGACTTCACGCCCATGGACTGTTGGCTAAATGTCTGATGCATATGGCACACTTTTCTGGAAACACTTCAGGAATGTCGAAGTCGTCATCTGACTGGTTGAATTAAACCAGATTTCCGGGAGACGCGAGTGTCGCGTTTATTTTTTCGGTCCGCCAGGAAACAAAGATGCCGTGGCGCCAAACCCCCTCACGAAAGAAGAAAGCTGTCGTGTTTACAACTGTGACGATGAACGCTTATCAGGGTCAACTGAACGCTGGATTTTCAAAAGTATGTGAAATATTCAGTTTGCGGCATAGAATCTTTAAAATGCATCCGAGAGTTTCACACACCTGTCTGTCATTGTGTTTACCTTGATGATTTTTATTTATTTTTTTCAAATCGTGGTAATCAAATGTGGTTTTAATGATAATTAAAATATTAAACGGTAACACTAACTGTCTGGAATTGTGTCATGGTTTGTTCAAACTGCAACTGTTTCTGTTTGTAACCCTCAAACTGGAATGAGTTCGACGACCCCTCACAAATCTTTAGCGACCCCTAGTGGTGGTCAAGACCCCTGGGTTAGGAACAACTGGCCTAAAATATTGTCAACCATGAGGGACAACCCTTGTGTAGAATAAAATAGCTTTTCTAGGTCACTATTATGACATGATGTTATGACACTGTTATGAGTCAGTATCCTGTAAGTGTATTATTTAAAATCATATTGTGCTAATAGGTAAGTAGCTAATATTAATTACTTCGGGTTGAAAATTTTTTTTAAGTGAACTTTTTAGTGCTCTTTAAATTGATCTAAATGAAATAAATATATACCTACAGTTACAGTTAACCTTTAATGCCTTTTTTCTGATGTTTTATCATAAAATCAGTGTTATTGTTTTAACTATAGACGCTGTGCTACACAAATCAGTCCAAATACAAACAACAGTGACATTGACTCAAGTATGCTACAGAAACTGGAAGTTATTGCTTCATCCACTGTATGGATTATCATAAAAAGCTTAGCACAGGTATATTCACGGTTATGCAAAAAAGTGCTGCTGAGATGTAAAAAATCCATTAATCGGTGCTCTTTGGATACGGGATCCTCACCTTAGAGAAGTTTTACTAGAATCTCCTTCCATTGTGTTTAAAAAGCTCCAACTATTAAAGATAAACTGGTGAGAAGTCATCTTTCCCCTATAAGACCAATCACCTGGTTATGTTCAAATGTGGGAAATTACAGATGTGGTAACTGCAATCATTGTGAGAATATGGTTAAGACAAATATATGTATTGATGTAACATCAGGACGTAAGTTTAAGGTAAATTCGTTTATTAATTGCAATACTTATTTTGTTGTGTATACGTTGGAGTGTCCATGTGGTTGTTTTTATATAGGGATAACTAAAAGGAAATTAAAGCTGAGATTAGCAGAACATAAGAATGCTATACGAAGCTGTAATCCTCAATATCCCATGGCCTTACATTATAGAGATAAAAATCATGGTAACCCCAGTACATTGAAAATAGTGGGTATAGAACATATTCCGAGGTCAATAAGAAGAGGAGATAGGATCTGTTGTTTGTGTGTCAGTTTAATATAAGCACAAGCCACTGTCACTTCTAAGGGCATTTTTTCACTTTCATTTTCCCTTTCCCTGTTATAAGATGTAACTTCTTGCCACTGTACATGGCATTTTGTACAATATGATGATATTAGTTTGTAACACAGTATAGTGAATTTGTATGACACACCCAAGGACTTTCACTTTCATTTTCTCTTACATGGTGTCAAATCTCTCACATACCCTTTAAGCTCCAAGGCCATGGAATGGGTTAGGCATGAGGAAAGTACCAAGCAACCAATATAAACTGCAAAGCCATTGGCTGGATATTCTTCTATAAGGGGAATCTCCCACAAACGTACCTGTTTTGAAAAAGGCACTGCACTCACCATTTACTCTGATGTATTCTGTGGGACAAGCAAGCTGTTTGTGTCAGTCAAGTATGAAGTTTAAGAAAAAGAAAATGCCAAGCATGTTCTGGTGGAAAACAAAGAATGGGAATGAAGAGAAACCTTTAATGAAAAACATAGAGCAGACGGATGGTAAGAAACTCTATTGTTATTTTTGTTATGTTTGGTGTCATGGTGTGATGAAGCACATCTGGGTTAAGTAGTTAACTCATGTGGTACTCATTTTTTTGTCTTAATTCTGGGTTAACTTTTCGGTTAGTTAAAATTTCTCAAAACACTATATTCATGAATGAATATTTCATGATTTGTAAAATAATGTTCAAAATGTGTGCATACACATCTATGAAAGTGTAAGGAAGATGTGTTACATTTTATTTGGTTGTTACACCATATGACATTGAATTTACTCTTTACTTCAAATGTTGTCAACTTGAAACCAAATGAATGCAAAAGTTACATTTCTATGAACTTATAATGTACATTTTCTACCCCCTAACAACTCCCTCCCCCCACCTTTTTTTTTTCTTTATGATGCACACCTTAATTTGTCATTGAACCTTTTACCAGGGGAACAGACATCTGAATGCAGTTCGCAGCAGTCTGGAGTTCCTGATCTCATTGCACTAGATGTTGAAGCACTTAACAAAAGAGTGCTTCATCATTCTCTCAGAATAATTCTGAGTGACCAGTCAAACCCTGAGGATTTTGACGCTGCAGTTGAGGTGTTGAAAACCAAACTGAATAATAACTACTCTCAAGACTGGCTTTGTGAATCCCTCCAGGAAATAGATCAGTTTGTGGAGAACCACTTTCCCAAGCTGCCAGCAGAGGGACCACAAGAATCTCAGTTCGAGCAGATACAGGACTTTCTAAAGAGAACACGGAGCATGATTTATGATGAGGCGCTTCGATTAACACCTGCACTGAAAGATGCTGGGCTGCTAGATCATCTGAAGGACAATTACAGCCGTCACCTCTTTACCAACCTGCACCTGCTCCTAAACAGAGATCTGTCTGTAAAAGAGATCTTCTGCCTTCTACTGTGGGGAAAAGATGTTTTCTTCAGGTATAAAATTGATTTTTGTTTATTTTTTCTGTAAATGTACTTGTAATAAACAAATGAAGCATGAACTATTGACAAATTAATTTATGTTACAGTTCAGATTCACAGTATTTGTTCAGAGTGGGCGACCCTCTGCTGTTGACGGGATGGTTTCAGAAAGCAACGGAGAAACTGCTTCCAAAACTAAAGGTCATGATATGCTCCATCTGTATTTGTAAAAAGTATTATCAGTGTATTAGGATAAAAAGAGCACCCAAAATAGCAAAACATTTAGGAATAACATAAATCTCTGTCCCACTTTAATTGTCACAGGATGACATCTCCATGTATCTACAGAAGATCCTGAACTTTGATGAAGAACATGGACATAATGAAGACTCAATGGATGAAGAAACTTTCATCAGAGTTCATGTAGATGTCACTCAGGTAAAGAAAACTATGTGCAATGCTCATTTTTTTCTTTGTATGAAAAAGAGGATTTGTAGTGGTTTTAAAATATGATGTACTGCACACTTATTTTATGTTGTTATGTCTTTACAGTGTCTGAATGCTGTTATTCAGAGTTCTAAGGAATTTAGTCACACGCTGATGAGAACGACACAAACGCTCTGCCTTAAAGAGCTTCATCAGTTTGTTCAGGAGTAAGTGTCTAAAATGTCTTCACATCATCAAACTTTTTATTGTTATGCATAATTGTTTAAAATATTATGAACATTAATATGAACTTTTACTTCAATTCCTATATTTTATTTTTCTAGGTATGTGTATATAGAGAAAAAACGCCTGGAAAAACAGCAACACCTGAAGAACAAGTCTGTGCATCGGTTTCGGCTCATCAGCACCTGTAGGCAACTCAGGTGATTTCTATTTTTAATTATTCATATATTTATATATTTATAACACTTGTTAGTGTATAATTAACTGGCATTTCCTTGTGCATAATGTTCTGATTAATCCTACATTAGGTTAATTTTGTCATAAAAAGAGCTTTATATATATTTATTTTGCTGCAGATTTTTTGCCCCTAAACTCAACAATCCGGACACGAACAACAGTGATGACCTCTCAAAGATCATCCACCTGTTAAAGGAGATGGAGGATCACGTTCTGTCTATTGTACAGAAGATGATGAAACCCGTAGCACAGGTAACATCATTTCATTATAACCAGTTTATGTACAGAAGGAAAGTTGAGGGATTTCCCAAATTCCAAACAGGGAATGTTTCAGTCATCAATACAGGTTAATATTTCTTAGCTTACATGCCTGCCCATCAGGTTTTTCAACAATGAAGTGGTAACCCTTTGTAATAAGGTTCACTTTGTTTATTTAGTAAATACATTAGGTATTATGAACTAACAATGAACGATACTTTTTTAAACCTAGAATGATAATCATGGAAGAATTTTTGTTTATTGTTCATGATATATAATAAAGTCACTATAACATAACAAAATTACACATTGTGTTTGCGCACTCTAGAGGGCAGGGTTTCACAGTTTTGTCCATTTATTTTTGCAATAGACCAAAAACCTGAAATTAACTGTGGTTTCTTTGTAAATGTTAATTTCTAGGCCCTTTTAAGACATTATTTCAAAAAAGGAGGTGAGCAAATTCAAGTACTGACAGAGGAAATCCAAAAGCAGTGTGCATCTCTGCCTCAGACTGAGGAGGGAAAAGAAATTCAGGAGGTTGGTTCTGTGCTCGAATTCTCAGTCCATCAGTTCTTCAAGAACAGAATTGTAGCTTTTCTTAACCTTTCACACTTATTCTCTGTTCCTCTGCCCCACTTTTCTTTCTGACAGATCTTTGTGAATGCATCCTATGACTGTGTTTCACGTGTGTATCTGGATTGCCTGATGGAGAGCAAGTTCAGGCGGCTAGTGAGGAGATGGGGAAATGTTGGAGAAAAGATAAGCGAGGACGTTCTCAGTTTGCACAACACATTCACTGAACTGGTAAAATTTTATTTTTTTTAATAATTCTGGAATATTTTATAAAATTATACTCATAAAAACAAAGGTTACAAAAGGGGATTTTCAGACTCAGTGTATCCAATGTATCTGTTTGACAGATTGGCAGGGATGACCAGAGTAACAATCTCCTTCAAAAACTCTGTGAAGTTTTGCTTCACAGTGATGTAGAAGCACTGAAGATTACCTGTTGTTATTTGTTCAGAGATTTCTCTCAGGACAGGTAAACTTAAAATAGTATATACTTTTACACATGTATTACAGGCCTGTTTATAAGAGTGACTTTGTTTTCAACAGTGAAGTCTGTAGTGAAGTCTTCTTCTGAATGTTTTGCAGTGAGCGGTATGTACCTGGTCTGCTGCGCTGGAAGGGGGTGTTATCAGAGCGACAGGTGAGGGAAGTGCTGGATGTGAGCCGGGACCTCGGCCGCAAACTAAAGCCTAGCCGCGTCACCTGTCAGCCTCTGAAGAGACTTTGCTGTTGTCTTTGATATGAATAACACCATCAGCCAGATTTGTAAAACCTTTGTTTACGAGTTTAATTCAATGGCATGACTGTTTTGTAACATTCGGTTATGAATGTTAGTAGCTCATAACCAGTGCTTGAAGTGGAAAAAAAGAAGTGCCTGTACTCACCCGACCCCCCCCATTTAATTATTTATATTAAATAAGTACTTTTTAATAATTCACAATGTATGTATAGTGCCACAATCAATCAATCAATCAATCAATAATTAAATAAAAGTTTTTGATCCAAATTAGCACGGGTCAAGCTTCAATACCAAACAGGACCACAGGGAAACGGCAAAGACCACTAAGTCTCCTGCCTTTAATATACGGATCCATTCAGAATCGCTAAACCTCTGACCACCGCATAATCAGCGTTTATTACAAAACACTCTTGCTTTTAAGCCAAACACACGCTGAAAATAATCATTTTACTGACATCTCGATGTAAGTCACTATTCTGTCCGTAATCGCTGATGAAATCGGCCGTGTTTTCTCTGCATTAGGGAATTCATTTTGAACCGTTTTGAATTAATTCGCTGGATCCTTGGACTTTCCAAGAGTTTGCGCTTTAAATTGATGTGATTGCAAAAGCCTGCTTCTTTTCATTTTAAGATATGATTTTCGTTATAAAGTACTGATTCAAATTAGTAATCAGTAATTAATTATTACGCCTCCCCTCGCGCACCACACAATGAAGTGCTTCTTCAATTCAGGGTTCAAGTTCAGCAATAATCGCTGCTTGCGTTCATTCACGTGATTGGTCGAGATGAGAGGTGATCCCGCCTGGGTAGTGTGATTTACACAGTTTCTATATAATTTCTAATCATATAGCCTAATCACCCAGACCCTGACGATTCTACTCTGAGTACCGGTGTTGTGCCTATTTACCTGATTGCCTAATCCTAACCCCTCCCCCACACCTAACCCTACACCTACCGATACTAGGGGGGCAATAATCTGGCGGGGGTCAGAATTCGGCACTACACTGGCAACATGTCAAAAGTGGGCCGGTACGCACAAAAAGTGCAGGTACTCTAAAGGCTAAAATATAGAAGTGCAGGTGCGTACCGGCCCACTTCAAGCACTGCTTATAACAGTATATTTACATTTTTATCAGATACAGTATTTGTTTGTATCTAATGACCTTTTGATTTTACATGAAAACCTGGACCAATGGAGAAACATTACATTTTTGGTATGTCATTTCTATGACAGTATTCATTTTCAGTGTTATTAATTTTGACAGCAAGCCGTTTACATTGTTACAAAATTGGGTAACATTTTAAGGTGTCCTTGTTTCGTTACCAGGGACGGATTATGACGCAGCGGTGCCCTGGGCACGGACTGATTAATCGGCTGTAGAGTAAAACTCTAGCGTTCTTATAGTCCATCTGCTCTCTCTCTCTCTCTCTGGTGGACTGTTTACCGAAGTTTGCAGAAATTTGGGGTGTTAATGAGGTATTGTGTACGTGTTATACGAGAACAATGAAATGATGTTTACTTTTTGATGTTTACGTGTAAAAAATAGTTTTGAATGAAGTGTGAATAGTTGCGTAACTTAAGAGAAATTTGTTATAATAAAGATTCATTTAAACATTTCTATGGTTGCTCCAATGTTTATAACATTTAGTTTACATTGGCTATTTTGCTATCTATTTCTATGTGCTCTTCGACATATTTACCATTTGCCCATTAATTTAACAGTTGTAACAATTACAGTTATCAAAGTTATTAAACTGATGCAGGGCTACGCAGCTTTTATGTTTGTGAGTGTTATGTTTGTGTTGTGGGATCTGTAGGTTGTGGCTTAAAAGCGGAACATGGAAATATCATGGATGTACTGGAAAAAAAGTTTTAAAAGTTTTAAACTTTTATTTTTGTTCTCAGCGATATGAGTCTTCCCTTTCTCCCGAAACAGCTTATAGCTACCTATTAAAATAGTTCAGTTTTGTATGTAATGGAAAAGTGATTAGGCCATGTTTCATTTTTTTTTCTTCATAAAGTTAATTTAGAAAAACCTTGGGAGCATTTTTTGTTCATTAAATGTTTTTTTCTTCTCTTTCTTTTAAGCAACGACCAAGAGTTGATCGCCTATGTTTGATTAATTTAGCCTTATCAAATCATCACGACTTGACTAAAATAAAATCGATAGCTAGGCCTATAAAACAGTTGAAGCATATCACAGAGTTAGTTTAAATGTTTAACCTTTATAAATGTGCGCTGTTAGACGCGTATCCAACAGTTTAGGACACGGAGGCTCCAGCGGGGTCACTTGTATCTTTTTATCTTACAGTAAAAACAACTTAAATTACGCCGTGTGATTTTTGCTCATAAAGGTAAGAGTAATAAATCATTTGGGACTGTAAAGGGTCTACTTTTATTTGTGTGCGTTCACAATCTCAACATTGTGCTTTTATAAAATAGGAAAACAGAGAATGCGCTTTCTGCCGGTCTCGGAAACTCGGCAACTCGAAACTATATATCTATAGAAAGCTTTAAATTACTACTTTAAAACGAAATAATTCAAAGCAAAGCAAAAACTCTTCATCAGCCTATGTAATCTGTTAAGATGCATATATTTCTCTCTGCGCGTCCAATGAGGAGATGGCAAGTCATTTTTTCCCCGTCACTGTCTAAAATATACAAATAAGGGAAAACCTAAAACAGGCCCGATTATAATTTGTGTTTTATTTTATAATTGTATTCAATACTAAAAAAAGTATGTAATATTTGTCCTTGAAATTTAAAGGATTTGCTGCGACGCAATGTTGTCTGACTGATAGGCCTTTAATCCATGCAGCAAATGCTTTAAAAACAGCTTTAAAATTACTTTATTGCATTCCAGATGCTTTTAAAGATTTTCACTATACATTTTAAAGGTTTTTAAGCTTGAATGTAAAACATTGTTATGAATTCCCATTTGTAAAATACCTAATTGATGTCTAACACGATCTCATGAAAGTGCATAGGCTATAGCACGATTTTCTGTTTCTATTTGGCGTAATATTTATACGCAGAAATTGACTACACCCAAGCACCCCCTACATAAAACACCTTCCTGCACCCCTGAAATGATCTGAACTGTAGGTCTTGATGCGTGGTTGTGACACCAGGCTGTTCAAATTATTAGAGAAATAATGCACTCCCGAAGTGGTGAATGCGACTTATTTCCATAGAAAACACTGTAACGGTTTCCACTAATTACGAAATATTTTTGTTTGCTGGAGTGGTAATTATATAGGCCTATTAATAAGGAAGGGGGTCCAAAATATAATTTTGGCTATGTCAAGATAAGATGTAAAGCCGGCGCTAATATTGTACAGAAAGAGAGCAAAATAGCATTTACATTATCAAAGAACATTATCATTGACTTAAGTCTAGCCAGAATTCAAGCACTCTCAAAAACTCCCACTAATCACTGAAGTTGATTACATTGTGAAATGAATATCTTGCTTACATCTTACACACATTTGCACTTTGTTGTTTCTGATGAGAGAAATCGGCAGAATTCATTCAGGGAGCGCGCACACTGAATAAAACACAGCGGTTTCAGCCACTAGCGTAGCCAGAAATGTTTAAGTGGGTGGGCCTACATAAAACTGGGTGGGCCAAGTGTGTAGCATAACTGCATGTCAAATTGCCAACAAAAAATACAGCTCCAAGGTTCATTACACAGTACTTCTAAAGCATGCATTAGTAATTTGTTATGTTAATGTTCATTTCAAAATTTACTAAAATTCGGTCTGTCGGGTTTCATTTGTAGAGACGGTCCGGATTTATTGCTAAGACTTTTACTTTTTAAAGAATTGATCTGATTTATGTTTGCTTCACTAGGCTATTTTCAAATTTAACTTCACAAACAAGCACATTTTACTATTATATCCTTACTCATAAATATAACATTAATTGTGGGTGGGACTAACAGAAATGGACGAATCATCACTTTGACCTGCAACCAGTGTTGGGGAGAGTTACTTTTAAAAGTAATGCATTACAATATTGCGTTACTGTCCCAAAAAAGTAACTAATTACGTTACTTAGCTAATTTTTATGGAAAGTAATGCGTTATGTTACTTTTGCGTTACTTTTTAAATATGAGCAGGGCTTGATTGTTTTTAATATAAGAAGTTATATTTATAGCAAATGTTGTATGCCCTTTCACACCAAAAATTATTTTAAATTGTAATGAATAAACCTCAGGTTGAAGGAAAAGTAATTTCAAGTCTGTGAAGGTGGTTCAACACACTTCAGCAATAAAAAAAACAATGAAGCACAGTTGTTGTTTGTTTATTAATATGGTTGAACTGGATCATCAGAGGTCAGCAGCAAAGACATTGATTAATAAAATGGGATTAGATACATTTGTGCTATTTAACATGTAATTATTGCAGGTTTGCTTCATATTCTGAGTTTGCATTTCACTGTTTTAATTAATTTTGATAAATAATAAATCTGTTTTTTGCGAGTGGGATGAATTAATGCACATTCACACTTAGCATAGGACTACATTAATAGCATGTTCACACAGCGCACTGTCAGTAAATAAATGGGAAAAAAGTAACTGCCGTTACATTTCTTGTAAATTAAAAAGTAATGCCTTACTTTATTAGTTACTTGAAAAAAAAAAAAATTATTACGTAACTTGCGTTACTTGTAATGCATTGCCCCCAACACTGCCTGCAACTGACCATGAACACAAGCTTTTAATATTTTTTAATAAATATTTAAAGTTACAGTGAAATAAGATGTTTATTATTATCGTTTAATAAATTATGTCCATTTGGAAAATTACCAACTTCTCATTGGGTGGGCCACAGATGAAAGTGGGCGGGCCCGGGCCCACCCAGGCCCTCCCGTAGCTACGCGACTGGTTTCTGTGATGAATCATCTGAATGCCTCTTATTGGCCATTGTACTCATAAGCTCAACAGAATCATGTGTGATTGGTTATAATGCGCAGTGATGTAAAGCTAAAAACGCGGCTGTCTCTGGTTCCATGCCAGCCAGCAGCTGATGATGTGAACAATCTAATCACACCGGTGTGATCGTTTATCAAATATAAAAAAAATTAAAATAAAAAATGTATTCGTCTATTTTTGTTTTTTGGAAGCTGCATTCAAAATCCACTTACCTCAAAAATCTGAGGGGGCACGGTTGAAATTGTATTACTGGAGTAGTGGTTTTTAGGCTGGGCCCCCCTCTGGTCCAGTGCCCTGGGGGCCCAGTAGGCCCGTGCGTTAATCCTGTTACATCCCAGGACTTGTATAAGTGGGAGCGCCCCTTTTTGTGTATGTGGTCTGTTTGTTTTGCTCTTTCTCTATCTCTTTCTCTCTCGCTCTAAGGTTGATAAGGATTAAAAGGTGGAGTTAAATTAGTAAATGACTCTGTTGATGCCTGCACTCTCCTGATATCAGTGAGTCCCAGTCACCACAGTCACCACAGTCATCAGTCACCACTTACCCACGATCACAATCACCTGTGTTCTGATCACCTGCAATCAAACCACCTATAAAGCCACGCTTCACTCACTCACTGATCGTCCGGTCTACCGATCACAACAGGAACTAAGCCAGACCCTCTAAACTGACCATTGTGATTTACTTACCTCAGATATCCCGACGATTCTCCACCGTTCCCGATCTCCACCGCTCCTTGGATTCCTCCCCTGGCACCGGCTAGCCTGCCAACCTGCACTCTGTCCCCTTCATCTGCCTTCATGTAACTCCCCGGTTTCACATCTGATCACCTCAACAAAGTTCCCTGTCTGATCAAACCTCTGTCTCCTAGCCTGTGTCCTGACACCTGATTGGTCCATCAGACGAAATGTTTGGGAGATAAAAGGCAGAGCTGAGATGTCTGGAGTGTGGAGGCTTGGAGCAAGAGTCCCTTCTGCTGATTTTTTTCTTTTGTGTTTGTGGTTAATGTGTTGTTGACAAAAGTGTTGTGGGAGGTTTCATTTAGCCCAAACATGTGAGTTTTGTACTTTCTATTTTTAAGACCAAGATTTTTGTTTCTTTTTTTTTTCTTTGTGAGAAGCTGTAGGGAGGTGGTTGCCATTTATTTTGTCTATACGTTTTCTCCTGTTTAAGGATAGCAAGGGAGGTAGGGTAGTATTTAGTATTTTATTTTAATTTTATTTGTTAGATTAGGTAAATTGCTTTTGAGAGTCAGTATGTTCTGTTTATGTTGGCCTTGACCTCTCCTGAAGTTCTGTTTGCTTCCTATGTTTTGTGTCGATTATGGTGTTGCGTGTGAGTCAGTAGAAGGGAAAAACTCCCTCCATTCCTCCATTTTCTTTATTACTCCTTCCCGTCCCTAGACTGGGGAAGGTATGTAATAAATTGGGGGCTTGTTATCTTGTTTGGCTGCTTTCTTTTGGTGGGGGAGAAGACATTGAGGGATTATGGATTTTGATTTAATTTACTCTTTGTCCTACTGTCGAGGTATTTAACAAGTGCCGTAAAGATGACTTGGTACAAGTGGCTAAATTTTTTTTTTTTTTACGTCCCTGCACGTTACATGTACTTACTATTATAATATCAATTTATGCATAATTACATGCAAGTAACCCTAAAACCAAACCCTAACCATATATTAAGTACATGTAGTTAGTTAATATTACTCACTACTAAAGTGTATAATTACCCTGTAACAAAGACACCTTAAAATAAAGTGTATCCCAAAATTGTAAAACATGTCCAGTTATAAACTTAAATTATTGTTGCATTATTAATATTTAGATTGGTTGTCATTTTTTTTTCTTAATGTATGATTTTATCATACAAGAGTCAGTGGTACGGAAAACAAGTAACTTTAAATGGTTTTTTTGTTTTATTTCTTTTAACAGCATTACATTTGAAATACATTTGCATTGTGTGTCTGTATGGCTGATTGACAGTTATTTTTCAAGGAAAGTAAGCAGGAGGTAAAAACATGAACACTACAACTACATCCTGTGTTTCTGTAGAGGATACAGCTTATTGGGAAATCTTCCTTAACAGACTCTTTCAGGAACTACACATGTATTGTGACAGCAGGTGTGTTTCCGAAGTGTAACTTGAACATTTCACACCATATCCTGTTTGTAGATGTCTGTTACCGGCACACCTATAATCCAGTAATCGCCACTCAAAGTGGCAAAGAAACTATTAGGATGTGTGTACTGGAATTATTTGAGGCTGATAACAAGGACACAGTTACCATAAATTCTTTGATGTTTATTTTTCTGACACATTTCAAAGGAGTAACAAAAAGTACAAAGAATTTCAGTATGTACAAAATGATTGAAAAATGCCTGAGCAGGAGCAATTCTACAAAAGCAGGGAAATAGACACAACCAGTGTTGTAAAGCAAAATTCATTTGATCCTCACTATGGAAAAGAAGCTCCTGCTAAACTGGAGTGAGTCCTGTGTTTCACTGATCTGATTCTGGCTGCAACTGAAGCTCTTCAGGATCATCTTGAGGTCTGATGGGGAAAGATTTCCTTTGAGTCTCAGCCAAGCAGAAATATGACACTTCCTGTAACAAGAACACAGGCATGAGACAATTGCAGTCGTCGTTTTTTGCATAAATAATTGCACTGCAAGTCCCATACCTTAGATCAGGGTAAAGCTGCATCAGAGTTACCAACTCTAACTTTATACTGTCTGGATCCTGTAGTTTCAGCAAACCCGCTAAATTGGGAAGAATGTCTTTCAACCAATCCAAATTTGATCCCTGCGATAATCAATTAATGAGGATTTGAAAATTAGACAGTGCCTTATTATAAAACGTAGTCCTAAAATTGGTTTCCCAAGACATTGTGTAATTTTTGCATATTAAAGTGGGGTAAAAGACAGTATTTTAACAAAACAATGACCTTTAAGTAGGACATGTGTACTTACAGCTGCAGTGAAGTATGTTTGTATGCGTTCACTGTTCATGCAGAGTGATGATGCTGCCATCTGTTGCTGTGCTTCATCTGAAAGTTTGATCTTTTGCTTCATCATTTTCCGTACATATTCGACTAGAAACTCCTTATGCATCCCACCCAGTAGCTCCTATTCATTAAATCAATCAATCAATCAATCTGGAATGGACTAATTAATTACTCAAATCAATCTATTTGTTTGACATATGTTTATACCTGGCAACACATTTTGTCCCAGTTGATGAATTTCTCAATATGTCTGTCCAGCTTTGCCAGCAGCTCTTCACATACACCTTCACTGTCCTTGAGCCAATCGCTGGAACCCACCTTCCTGTACAAGTCCTGCAGGAACACATACATTGACACACAGTTATTTTAATTAATGATCTGGATCTGCTCAAGCAACTGTTTATCTGATTATCTCATATGAACTAGACAAGCAGTTCATTAAAGGTAATAGTTTGGCTTTTTATATACAATAGAAGAATCAGGATGTGGCAGCCAACTGCTCACAAGAGTGTGTTCACTGCCAAGACAAATCTCAATGAGGTTTTCAGAAAACAATGAAAATCTAATGTGCTGGTCTAAATTTGGGTCATTTGTATATATAAACATATAAATATTAAAATAAATACACATAATTGGGGCAAGTGGTGTGAAAATATGATTTCTTGAAAGTTCAGTAGATACGTATAAAGCATATTTTCATTACATAATAGTGAAAGTAACACAATTTAGCTTTTACCTTAAGTTCCCTATGCATGTTAGAAGTAAAGTAACAGTGGCTGCTTTCTGTCATGGTAGCCAATAATGAGAGACAATCAGTTTTGATATCGTCAGCGAACAGATGTGCATTCTTTGTAATATAGTCCCTGTGAGGAGAAAAAACAAAACAGTTTCAACACAAATTCAGAAAGGTTTGATTTGACGTTTTAGCTGAATAAAAGGGACACGCACCTGCACTGTATGAGGCATGAGAGGTTGACCATCAAAACGGCCTCAGTGTTGGTCTGCCTGCTACTCATGACCTTGTCGTGAAATGTTTTGTAACTGTGGGATGGAACTGAATTAATTATAATCATCTGTCTAAAATATTTAGAAGAACAGACTTAAAGCAAGAATGATCAAAAAGGATGGAATTTTGGGACATGAATATAAAATGAATCAGTTAAATAGCTTAGAGTTACTCACTCTGTCAGAAAATGTCTCATCTGGCATGTGATCCTCTGTGCTTTTGCCTCATTGCCTAACATCCTCTGAGCACACACTACATGCTCATGAAAGCACTAAGAAAAATGGGGGAAAAAATAAACGTTTTCCTCCAGAATTCCATTATTTGATGAAGGTAAAGAATGGATTGCTTTTCTCCTTTTTAATTAGCCTACCTCGATGATATCAATGGCCTGATTACAGCAGTAAACCTGGTCTCTCAGTTGTGGAAGTTCTCCCTCCTTCCAGGCTGTTTCTTCTCTGTCCAGAATTTTGTGAAGGCATGTGCTCAACTCCATCTAGTGAACAATAATGTGGGAAAATTAAAACTTAAGCTTTTTGGCAAGACATTGTGTTTTCATCATTTTGAGATTTTGGGCTATTTTGCTTCTCTCAAACTAAGGAAAGAAAACATATATAATACACTTTTAAGTACATATGATATATATATATATGCCTTCATTAAGTGTTCAGGTTTCTGTTGTGCAAATGTATGCATGTTTCAATTAAAAATGCCCTATTTGTATATATAAGCATAACATTACAGAAAACTGTAAAACAAATGTAATGTCTTAATGCAATTAATTAGCTGGGGGAAGTATCTATTATTGAAAACTCACTTTATCCTGTTTACCTATAGTGTCTTGGTTCAAAGTGAAAACAGAGCTGTGTTAGGTAAAGATATCATAAAGCATCAAACCTCTTTTGTGATCAAAAACTGCTGTTCCAGTGGTGCAATCATTTCTTCAGGAAGCAGCGGATCAAGCTTTGTGTGATCGATCACATCTTTTAGCTTTCCACTGTTTAGAATACTGTAAAGACAGAAAGACAAAATATTACTCTGAAAAACTGTATCACAACCCAGAGGAAAGAAAAATCAGCATTTGAAGCAATAGTTCGCCCAAAAATGACAATGCTCTCATCATTTACACACCCTCATGTCATTCAAAATCTGTTGTATTGACTGCCTTTCTGCTGTGCAACACAAAAGAAGATATTTTGAAGAATGTTCAACTGTTTTTGAGCATACAATGAAAGTTAATGGAGTCCAAAACAATATTAGGCCCCACTGACTTTCAATATATGAACAAAAAAAATTAATAAAATAAATACAGGCTTGGAATGACATGATGGTGAATAAATGATTACAAAATATTAATGTTTTGGGTGAACTATCCTTTTAAAATGTTTTAATAACCAATTTATGAACCAAATTATCAATAATGATCTCATTTGTTTGCATGCTTGTTTTTAACCAAGTAGTTCAAAGAGAAATCTAATTAAATCTAACTGCAAAAAGGCTCCTGAGCTTTACAAGAGCAACATCTGAGCAAGGACATTTTCTCAGAGAATTTATTAGGCATGTTGTTTGGCTCAGAGTAAAATAAAATAAAATAACACTCACAGGAACATGACGCATAAAGGGCCATTACATGTACATACTATGAGATAAAACAGTATAGTGTAATTTGCTTCTCTTACTTGGGGTAATCCTGGTTCACCCATAGCAATAAAAGCACACAGTCCTCATCACACAGTGTGTACTCTGCAACTTCTCTCAGTCTTGCGCTGAAGATATTATGGTACAGTGTGGCATAAAACTGGCACACATTCTCCTGTTCTGGGTAGCAGCTGCTCACCCATGTCACAACTTTCAGCAAGTCTTCTTTCAGTCGTTTCGCATTGCATATGATCGATTGCTGCAAGGAAGACTGCATCTCAACATTTGAGTCTGACTGGGCTTCGTCCATCCTCCTCTGAACAAGTCGCTCCAGCAGAGCCTCGTGGTTCTGTTTACACCTCCTCGGTCTCCATGATGGGCGTACTTCTTCTTGAAACCCTTTCCAGCGCATGTCCTGCTTCTCCTCCTGCAGTATGGCTTGGACTGCTTCTTTCAGTAGCTCCTGCTCCTCAGGACTCTGGAGGTCGAGGGAGTTTTCCAGCGTCCGCATCACCGACTCCATCCAGTCCTCGTAGTCTTTTGCTAGTCTAGCCTCTGAATCTTCCTCTTCCTCCACCAGCTTCATTTTGGATCCAATCCCATCCTGCTTCAGCTCAAACAGACGGTCTTCTCGGGTGATCAGCTGTTTCCCTACGTACGCAAAGCGGCCTGCTTGTAGATTCTGCTTAAAAGTGGGAACCTCTGTAGAGAACAGAAAAAAGATGCTTTTCTTACTGTGCACAAGCAAGGTCTGATTTTATCATTAAAAAAACAACAACTTGCATATACAGTGTGATTCATCGAGTTTACATGTATAGCCAAGTTAGGATATGACTGTAAAAACATCAGTCATTGTCAGTGATTAAATTCAAATAAAGTATTAGTAACAATATTGACTTAAATACATTTATAACAACATTAACATACATTTTAAATACTACACTTAAGATTCTTATTTAAGTTGGTTGAAATTTACAGTGAAATTAAGTACTGCTGAGTCCATAATAAAACACTGGACAATTTTTTGTTGTTGTTTTATGTTTGTTTTTACATTTTTGTGTTTCAGTACACAAAATTTTGAAATATGACTGTAAAAGTAGGCTATTTCATATTCGCTATACACTAAGCTTTTCCCTCAGTAAACTCTTAATTTGCTGTTATATTAAGTAAAGCAGTATTTTTTTAGGAATTGGGTTAAAATATGGTCATGCATTAATATGTGCTTTATAATAGCTAATAAACAGTCAATATTATAGTATATACACGCTATTAAGCAACTATTTAATAGTGAATAGTGTTCCATAATCTAAAATGTTACTAGGAGATTTAATAAGCATTAACTCTTCCTACCTGGAGCAGGCTTGTTCTCTTTGGGATGCTTTTTAAAAATGTTTAGCTTTCCGAACTTTTTTGTCATTTTTTCTGAGGAAGAAAAAAATCTCTCGTGATATTGGATGCGCAAGAAAGAAAAAAAAAGATTTTGAACTCGATCTTCTTTCATTCACTTTGAATGAATCGATTTGAAGACATAACGGTCTGGTTTTATAGGCTTCAAGACCACGAGCGTGTGTATTGGGCGGAGCATTAGTCTATCTGGCCACAAGTACAGCCCTCTCCTTTTATCATACTGGACTTCAGAGATCTGTTGGGCAAGGCAAGTTTATTTATATAGCAGTAAGACATGAGACAAGAAATAAACACGAACGTCTTGTTTTTCATCTTGATTAAGGTTCTCGATTTTTTTTATTTAAATTATGGTTTGCACTATTAAAGCGGCTAACAAATTAATAGGACATTATCCTAGGACTAGCCTATATATAGCATATATCCTGTTACATTTAGACTACGGCAAGACAAAATTAAATAAATTATAATAAAAAAACCCCGCAAAATAAATAATGTAAAAATAAAAATGTGATATTGTCTCAGGTATTATGGTATGGCGCATTATTGGTGCCCGTTATTACCTCATATTTCATTAAAATGTAATAAAATAAGCGAAATAATATCAACATATGCTACGTGAGCTAACAAAATCAGATTTTTACCTTAGCATTTAGAATAATCACCAAATATTTGGTGTAGAAATGATTTCCAATCAGAAATTGCAAGTAAATTTCACAGTTAATTAGCTAAGAAGAGATGGCAAGTAACACTGAAATTTTTTGAAGAAAACTGAAATAGTATTTTCTTGTAAAACATAGGCTACTCCAATAACCTGCTTTATTTACACCTTCTTGTTTTTATACAGCCACGTGAAAGACACAATGAATCAGAGTTCATTGCTAGTGATATCTCAATAAAAATAGACAATAAACATAACATAAAATGTAACGTGATGATAAAACTGAGAAGAAATATTGATTTTTCATATAAAATATCATGTGATGTATCAAGCAAGGTACATTTAGGAACCTACAACCCCATTTCCTTTAAATATATTATATTATAAAACTATTACTTTCTCTTTTACTTTTATTCCAGTGTACTTCTGAAACAGGATTGCAATACTGAAAGTATACAGTATATGTTTAAGTATACAGATTATGATTTATTGCTTGTGATGTTCCTCATGTGTAAGGACAAAAGTGCCTGCTAAATGTAAATGTACAAATACTGCTCTTTTTATAATGTAAATCCAACAGATATTTAATGGTGGACATGTCAGCTGGGTTCTCATGTAGCTCTAAAACATTGTCCTATAGTACAGCCCGATCTCACGGCAATTCGTACATATTTTACGAGGTGGCTAATTCGTACGAATTCACACATTTCCCTTTCTATATCTGTAAAATCCAGGATTTCCTGATCCTGACAGTTCCCTCTAGTTATTGGGAATATCTCAAGTGGGAAGTCTGGACTCACGCTTTATTGGAATATCCCAATGAGGGGAAAGTACACTACTTTTTTGACACCATTTGTTTGCCTTAGCCAAAAGAATGAGTAATTTGGGACTGGAAAAACGATTAATTAAATTCTTGACATAGCTTTATCACTTGCTGTATAACTTTGAATGGCTTAGCTAAAAAAAAACCAATAACATTCCATTATCCAGTATTGGGAAACAGTGTCAGGGAGGACTGGGGTGAGTGCATTTATAAAACATTTATACATTTTCATTTGAATTGAATCAATAATTAAACACTAAATAAACAATAATATCCTGGCCAGAGGAGAACTGGCCCCCCGACTGAGCCTGGTTTCTCCCAAGGTTGTTTTCTCCATTCTGTCACAGAGGGAGTTTTGGTTCCTTGCCACTGTTGCCTCTGGCTTCTAGCAATTATTGTGAATTTGATTTCACAGATACTATTTAAACTAAACTGATCTAGAAAATGACATCTCTGAATTCAATAATGAAATGCCTTTAACTGAAAATTGAGTGTTTAATCTTATTATTATTATATACTGACACTCTATCCTCCAATTTGATACTGTTAAGTGCTTTGACACAATCTGTATTGTTAAAAGCGCTATATAAATAAAGGTGACTTGACTTGACTTGCGGTGATACTGACCAGGGTTATGCTATTTTTTTTGACAAAAGTCCAAATGTCTGTTCATTACTTGGGCAGTCGTGGCCTAATGGATAGAGAGTCGGACTTGTAACCCGAAGGTCGTGGGTGCGAGTCTCAGGTCCGGCAGGGTGAGTGAATAACCAACACTCTCTTCACTCTCAATACCACGACTGAGGTGAGACCCTTGAGCAAGGCACCGAACCCCCAACTGCTCCCCGGGCGCCGCAGCAATGGCAGAGCACAAATTCTGAGTATGGGTCACCATACTTGGCCACACTTCCCTTTCCCTACTGATGTTTTTGTGCTAGTGTTTCTAAAAGGTTCATTCTCATGTGCAACATTGTATGTGTTGCAAAACCTTTGTATAATAGAGAAGCAGCTTTTATGCATTGCATGAACTTTTCTGTAATCATGTCTGATTACAACAGATTATCCTGAATGTGTTTCAGAGAACTTAAAAATGGCTGATTCTTATGTTAAGCTTGGATATATAAGTAGGTATGTACATATATTAATTGTAAATGAAAAATATATGTTCTCCAACACTGTTAAAATTGTAATGACTTTTCTTTAGGTCTGGACCTCAAGTTATATTTTATGATTTTGTGTTTTTACATCCAGTAACTTTCCTCAGCTGGTGTCTTACAGGATGGAGCTGGTCTAAGATAAAGTTTACAGGCCTGTCCAAGATGCAAGGCCTCAGACAACAAAATTGGATAATGAAAAAATATAATGATTTTAATCAATGATTACTTGAAGCAAATAGGTAATGTAACTCAATAAGGAGTGGAAAAAGGCCCCAGCTTATAAGCGACTGAGTAAGAAGATGTTCTAACCGCAGTGATGAAGATCGAGTTAAAAATACGCAAACACATGTCTTGCTTCATGGTGTTATAACCTCAACATGTTCTATGCAAAGTCAGTGGTCAGAACTGAGATTCCCTTTTACCTTGTTTCAACTTCCTGACCTACGCAGGCAAGCAAAAGAACAAACTAAATATGCCAGCTGATCTACACACCAGTGGTAGTTTAGTATTATTTACATCATAATATATAGGTTTTTATTAATACTTTTAAATAAGCCTTTATTTGTATATTTTCACTTTTCATTTTAATTTTAGTTCATGTGCTTTTTCTTTCATTTTTTCAAATAAATTTTTATATCCATTTTTATTCATAGTTACAATGTTGTGCTTTACCTCAAACTTGTTTCAGTTTTTTAATCAGTTTCTAATTTTCATTTAGCTTTAGTTTTTCTTCTGATATGTAGATTTAATTTTAGCTTCATTTCAATTAACAAACATGTTTTAATAGCTTTAGTTTTAGTACCCCTGCTATGGACACAATGTTAATTACAGTCACACAATGTATTCTAGTGACCATGACTTTAATTGTTCTATTCTATTGAAGAGGCAAAATTCCACATTCAGGCGCTCGCATCGATTTTAGTATTTTAAAAACCTTTATTTGCAGAGTTATATATTAAGAGACAAAAATACATATCGGCCCAAACAGGCCTTCATCTGTTTGGGATGATACACTTTTGCAATACCTTCAGTTGTTTGCCCTTTACTCCCCTTCTGGAGCACCCATAGTTTTTTTTTTTTTTAGCAAATACTTGCAATGTATTTGTGGTTCCTGCTACACACTGACAATTCACATTCATTTTTGTAGTACTTCTGTCATGTTTTGAACCAGATATTGATGAGCATACAAAAAGCACTAATTATGACATACCTTTAACTTTATGTTGAGTTTTTATGAAATATTATAAAGCTATATTTTATATATATATTATATATATAAGTTTTATATATTATAAAACTTCAGTTAATAATAGGTAGTGTATACATTTTAGAACTATATAATGCATTTGTTTGGTTTTTCATTCATTGCATGTTTCAAACCTTCGCTTATGAAGAAAAAGGGAAGTAAAATGAGGAACATGATTTCTCAAAATTTAGTAAAGCCACAAAATTTTCATTCAGGCATGTGAAGCAGTCTTGTGAGAGCTGTTATTTGACATCTCACATTAGTGTTACTTACTTTAGCTGTTGCTATGTACACAAATCTGACAAACCAGCAACAATGATTAGTAGAAGTATTCAAAAGTATAACATTTGGTCATTCAATTTTTGTTTTTTATTATTTATTCACCCTCATGTCATTCCAAGCCTATGTGAATTGTAAAGTGAAAGTGAATGTGGACCAGGTGTTGGCATCATTCACTTTCACTCTATTTAAAAAAAAATCTATGGCTATTCTGCTATATAATAGCTTAAAGAAGCTTGAAGAACAGTTCAAAACACATTCTTTTTCCACGGGGGTGGAAAAAATAATATATCATTATGATTTAAAACCTGATGGTTGTGCAACTGCCTGGAAAAAATAACAGCTTTCACAAGACTACTCAAGAACAATGTCGGTGTTTTTTTGGTTTTTTTGGACTGTATGTCAGTATTTTGACATAACTTTCCAGTGCTTATAAATTATAATTATATCAAAGTAGACTTGAAGAAGTCTACAACTTATTCCTAAACTGTGTAAATGAATGCCAATGCACAGAATTCTGGTGACAGACTCACATGTAACACTAATAGAAATATTTTGGATATTTATAATCATTTTACATTTTTGTATGAGTTTGAGTCAATCAAATTTAGCTGTGGTGTTAAATTGTTATGCCATCCCCCAACACCACCAACCCAATACACCCCCCATTTCATCTGAGACATTTGAATTAAAAATAGTAAACATTTTCATTCAAAAGAGATTGGAAACAAATGTATAAATGCTTAAAAAGTGTGTGTTTATTTATTTATTTATTTTTGCTATGCATAGTGATTAATCCATAAATAAACTAGCTAACAAACTTTGGATTTTGTATATCAAATTAATAAAACCTGTTGATTCAGATGAAACTAGTTCTGTCATTTAACATTAACTGAAATAACAAGTTTACCGTCTTACCTCAAAAAATAGTTAAATTAAATCCTTACTTTTACACAAATTACTGTCCCCTCAGGAGGAAAATGTCACTGACCAGTGGCAGACAGAGAGATTGTTCAGGCGGTATACTTGAACTTTTGAAACTTTGGTTTAGTTATGCCAGTGTTGTAGAAACTGCACACTTTTCAGCTTTTTATTTATTTATTTATTTTTATATTACATGCAAAGGCATTATTGCTTTTTGTCAGTATTAGTTGGATATGTGGCCCAGCATGCACTCTTAGTGAAGCTGCTACCCCTGAACTGAAATAATCACATCATCACTATTCTTCTTCATTTTTTTTTTTTTTTTTGTATACTCCCACAAGAAGAAGTGCATGCTATGCTCTCTGGGCCTGTGTTGTTAAAGAAGACCTAAACTACATCGCATCACACATCTTACTGAAGGAAAAACAAACAAAGGGTGACATCTAGTATGTTGGCAGGATTCCTTAAAATAGACTTTGTAACACTGGGGAAAGAAAGTATGCAGTACTGCATACTTATTTTTGTCCATGTTTGTCAAAAAACATTTTGTTGATCTTTTTTATGTTTGTGTTTGTTGGTGCTATTTTAAACAATTTTTATGCACTCACATGCAATTACAATTTCCTGAGATAATGTAGTTATTTTTTTGAAGACCAACACATTTCAATCATATGAACAACTGTTGCCCTGTGCTGCTGGCTGTGTTTAGGTTTTAGTGATGAGTTGACATTTAAATCCTCTCTTGTGACCGATTGAGGGGCTTTCCCTGTCCTCTGTAGGCCTTCCCTATAGTCCTTGTATGTTATTCCTTTAAATCACGTGATTTTTATGTATTAGTGTCTCTATAGTGACATTCTCCAATTCAACTTTACCCTTAAAATGCATCACAGTATAGTCCATGTAAATAATATGTAGCCTACTGTTTTACCCGTAATCAACAAGCATGCCCTTTGATCTCTGTCTGCTATTATCAGATCTTGTCACTGTAAATATTGTAATCCGTGAGCTGCTCATGCATGTAAGATGACTAATTTATTTTATTTACTACAAAACTCATGTGTAATATAAATAACACAAATATAAATACGGTGTGACTCAATGGCTGATATGTTATGTTAATTTGTGTGATAGGCTAAAAACTGAGAAAAAGAGGAAGTTAAAAATGAAAGCTTCCTCAATAACTTCTACTGGTTAGGTTTTGGTTTGGTGTCTTGGTTTGTATTTTCATTTAAAGGCCACTTGATTCATTAACCATGGTGTCAGATTTTAGCAAGGGCAACTGAAGTTTGAATGAGGTTTTTAAACAGTTGTTTTGCTTTTAAATGTCTATGAAACTTCTTTACAGAATTTTAGGAACAGAAAGAGAAACTGATTTAACTTTCCTTTTCCATTGAAACGAGGGGTTTATTGATCTCTCCGTCCAGCAGTCTATATTAGCATGTGAGCTGTAGAGTCCCTCACTCTCTGGTTTTCTCCTTTCTGTCCACATATCCTCATTTTTCAACTCCAAAAAAGTAAATCTGCAGTAATTTAGAAACCCTAACCAGAAATGTCACGTGGTAAGTGTATGTGCTCCAACTCGTTGAGCCATGGCGCTCATCTGGAACAATTCAAATTTCTAATCTGGTTCGTGGCCTTTGTCAATCCCTCTCCCAATCCGACGTCCTGCTTCAGACACAAAGATTTCTTATCATTTCTCTATTGCTATCTAATTATCAAAAGCAAATAAATAAAGAAATGATCCTTTGTTTCTTTCATTTGCAAAATCATACACATTTCAAAGCAGTTTCCAACTGAAACAATGTCCTTTTCTCCAAAACTTATGATTTATTTTTTTATTACTTATTTTCACATGCTTCCTTATTATTTGTATATGAATACATTTTGAAATTTGCATCACATAACCAGCTCCATATGTATGGCTTTTCTGATGCAGTCTTGTAAACTTGCTCGGCAGCTCACCTGGTAACACAAGTCATAACACTCATTAAAAGAGCTCAAAGCCTCATAGAGGCAAGTTAAAATGGCATGGTTGCTTTAGCAAATGCGTTTTTAACTCATGTTTGCATTTGCTCACACTATCTCTTAGGTTTAGGGTAGGGTTTAATGTGCCACGATACATACAACAGCGAACATGATAAAACCTTGCCACAGTCCCGTCTGTAAGAAAAATGAACGTGCTATTTCACCAGTCACTGGAAATTTCAATCTGAAGTGAAAGGTGATACAAGCAAGGCAATATCATTTTGCAAAGACAGCCACTTTGTTTTTCTCTTGACAGTTTATATCATATATAACGCCTCTTGTGGACATGTCACCTGAAAGTGCAGTAAAATACTCAGAGCAACGAATTTCAGGTTTTGCAGAAACGCAGGGTATTTCCAATGAGTCTGTGTGCTGCATGAAAGTGTTTGCAATTTCATTTTCGGACAGAAGAAAGATGGGCCTGTAAATAAAAGTGGTTAAGTTAAATCACCTTTTGTTCATATTTTAAATATAACTATTCTTGTATAACAATATCAAAAATTCTATCTTTTTAACCCCCTTAGAGGGACGATTATTGATGGCAGTGAATCTGGGAAGTGGTTGTGAGATAGCGCTGGATAATCAGCACAGATCCAGTCTTTCAGCATCAGAAGCTTTCCAGGAAAACATTAGTGGATTGCAGGAAACCCCTGCTTTAGTCAGCACTAAAAGGCAGTGGGTTGCAAAGACAGGAAGGAAGATCAGGTCCCTGTGGTGTTTGGGTGAATGTGTTGCGTCTGTATGGATCGTATTGGTCACCTGCTTCTGGGGAAACTCTGATCTCTGTTCTTCTGCCTGTAAGTGACTACAGGATCTAGGACATCCTCCTCCAGAGGAAGAGCTCTTTGATCTCCCCTCTTCAACGCTGGAGAGATTTCCTGTCGTCTTCCTACAACAAAAATAGTTTTGGAGTAATCATAATCTGAATTTCTAAAATTATAACTACAGCCATAAAAATAATATTCGTGATTTGTCATCTTCAGCTGTTGCCAACTCAAATGCTGTTACATCATCCTCTGTTATGTTAACATACACTACAAAATGATTAATTACATTATGCATTACAACAGTATTTTAAAAAATGCCTTCATTTGTTTAATAATAATAATGTTTACATTTTCTTAGTAAACAAAACTGCAGCACCCATCACATAAGACTTGTGGAGGACTGAAATAATATTTGAACAGTATTTCTAATGTAGGCGTACATTATAATGCCTTGTATTGTATTCAGTGCTCATTTCGAAAATATTGTGAAATCAATAACCCAACAAAATACAACCAGTAATTTTGAAAGCAGAAGTTCTTTCCACAAATGTTTAGAAAGTTATAAAGATGATGCAAGATATGCAAGCTATCTACAAAACATTTTTGTTAATTTTATGTTCAAATAAATATACACATATTTTACAACTGAAAAAGAAATCGGCGTAATAAAACATAAATGTCCTTAAAAGAGTATCACAAAATCATCTCACCTGTAATTGCTGAAATGAATATCATAATCCACTGATGACCTAATTTAGGGTTTTCCATTCAAATGTCTCCATTATTACGCACTGAATTTAATTAACGAAATAAAGTAGAATGCAGTGAAGCTCTTACCTGAAATATATTCAGTGTGTGTCTTCAAACACTGTGAGGCCTTTATCAACCATCCTGCTCGTTTCACCTGAGCCAGGTAAAATACTTTCGCTTTCATTTGCCCTTTTTTTCTTCCTTTCTTTTATGTAAGCCATGGAAAGACTTGGGGCATGTTGTCACAATAGGAATCTGGCATTAAACGGAACTTCAGCAAAATATTAATAAAAAAATGCAAAGAAAATATAAGTAAAAACAAACAAACATGACATTTAAAGAAAAAAACAAAAAAACATGGAGCATAAAATGATTCAAGAAAAAGGCTGAATATGTAAAAATAAGAAAACATTGTTTAGGCCAACATTAATAAACATTTAATAAACTTATTAAATTCACAACTTCCTCTAATCATCTAAAAAAATTTCTCAGAACACAAATCTACCTTTATTATACAGTTGACATTTGTCTTTATATACATATAGTATTGTATTTTAAAAATATAACACATTCAAGGAAATGTCTGAGAAAGTGAAATAAGGAAATAAAGAATAAGAGTTCATGATTTAACCACAAAAAATGTCTTTTTCTCCAAAGCTTGCATGATTCCTACAAACTATATGAGAAAATACCCACAATGTAGACGCATTTATGGTTTTTACAGACTGATATTTCCTATTACTGTAATTTACCTTACGTGGGAGATGCTGCAAAACACTAGTCACTCTGGATAAAAAATATCTGTTTAGATATCACATGCACCTGTTCTTCAGTGACATGTATGTTTTTCTTTACTTGTGATAAGTGCCATGGCATTAATCTGGTGTAGACTGTAAATGGATAAAGACAAGAGCCCTGCTGTACATTAAAAGAAGAAGCAGCTTGACCCAACACCACTTGAACCACTGTAGAGGTTACGATTTAACCAGCAGAGAAGGGTGTTAAAGGTCAAATGCCTACCAAAGATCCCTTCAGTGCTTTTGTTGAATCAGGCTTATGTGAGCCAGTAACCTAAATGCAATGTGACTAAGCCACAGGAAAATCCCCTCAGTGCACTATCCTGAGCTGTAAAAATCAAGGCAAAAGATGGGAACAACAGAGCCTTTAAAAATTAGGCACAAGTCAAAAATCTACTTACAGTACCTGTACTTCTGACAAACAAACAAAAAATCATCAGAGTACATGGCTGCTTTTGTAAGGCAGATGTTTTGCACTTTGGATGGGTTAAATGCAGAGCACGAATTCTGAGTATGGGTCACCAATCTTGGCTGTTTGTCACTTCACTTCACTTTTGTATATTCAGGGTGTGTAGTTACCACATCTGCCAGCAGGGGGGACCATGCTAACCATCCACACAATGACCGCTTGGTGTTTTTATGTATTTCATCATTTGGTTATTTCTGTTGTTTCAGCATAGCAGAATGCTGTCACGTATTATGATATACTGTATTATGTTCTTGGGTCACTTTATGCCTCTATGGAGTTAAAAAGCTGCTCATGTCATTTTTGGTCATTCAGATCAAAATAGTGTCTGTTTTCTTCTTTAAGTTGTTTATGGGTTCGGCAATGCATCAAACCATATTTTTCTCTCTTATTGAGTCTGTTTATTTTAGGAGTGCAGATATTATATTCATAATGTTTCTGAGACTGTGGGTAAACAGCTGAAAAGATGATCAAATTAAATTATCATCACGCCCTGCTCGATATAGTTGTTTTATTACAAAATAAACATATAAATCATAAGCTACATGATGCTTTATCATCAAAAATACTTAATTTGGGTACTTTACTTCTAAGGAAGTCTTAATTATTTAAAGGTTTGATGGTGATTCAAAAGCTTTAGCTCATGGCCTTCTATTTGTGAGGATCTGATAAACAACCTTCAGTTTGCCAGTCCTGAGTCGACATCATGCTATAAAGGAATTTATGCTTAACTTGCGAAAAAGAGGAAGTGAGAAGGAAGTAGCCTAGATAACACTTGACTAAACATATGATGGAAAGCTGTTTCCCTGTCCACCTTCCTACAACCCATGAAGCTTTGAGGAAATTATGTTAAACTGTGTCTAAATGTTTGCTCCATTTACATTTATTCATTTAGCTGACACTTTTATCCAAAGCGACTTACAATTGCTATATATGTCAGAGGTCGCACGCCTCTGGAGCAACTAGGGGTAAGTGTCTTGCTCAGGGACACATTGGTGTCTCACAGTGGATTCGACCCCGGGTCTCTCACACCAAAGGCATGTGTCTTATCCACTGCGCCATCACCACCCTCCATGTATGCAATAATAAGCGTTTTCAAAAACTGGGTACAACCAGGTGACATTATTCTACTCACCCTTTAACCAACATTAAAAGGACATTTTCAAAGTGTAAAATTATAACAAATTACTGAAACACACCATGAATAACCCCAAAAGATCAATTATTTCTGCAGAAATATTACAGATGTGTTAAATAGCCTATCAGTTTAGTAATATAGCCTGTCTGTATTAGGCTATGCGATGTTGTCTTAATCAAAACATTTAGTGATAATATTTCAAAGTGATTTACATAATTTTGTCGGGTTACACATATTTACCCTACATTCCAGTAAACTGCTAATAACGTGAAAAGGGGAGACAATTAGGCTGCATTTTAAAGCATTGGTGTGAGTAAAATCCTGTGGAGAACGAGATTGTAAATGTATTTTGAAAACAGCATGGTGCCATAGAAATTATTGTTATACCATGTTACATTAAAATACTGTTATATTACTCTCCTGGCATCTGAAAATAGCCTATAGAACATGAAGGGAAAAGTGCAGCTCATTCAGTCGAACTGACGGATTATTTGTGGCCCTGGACCACAAAACCAGTCAAAATTATTTTTCTTTTATGCCAAAAATCATTAGGATATTAAGTAAAGATCATGTTCCATTAAGATATTTTGTAAATGTCCTACCATAAACATATTAAAACTTAATTTTTGATTAGTAATATGCATTGCTAAGAACTTCATTTGGACAACTTTAAAGGCGATTTTCTCAATATTTTGATTTTTGTGCACCCTCAGATTCCAGATTTTCAAATAGTTGTAGGCTATCTTGACCAATATATATTGTCCTACAAACCATACATCAATGGAAAGCTTATTTATTCAGCTTTCAGATGATGTATAAATCTCAATTTCGAAAAATTGACACTTATGACTGGTTTTGTGGTCCAGGGTCACATTTGTATGATTTGTTTCAGTCCTTTTGAGTGCAACTTCAAAAAATAATCTAAAATGCGCTCGTTATGAAAAAGGTGGATAGGCTACCCTTTTTTGTACAAAATGAACACAATTTAAATAATGAGCAAGTCCATCGTAAATTCAGCTTCCGAGAGGTTTGAATCACACAATAGGCATAGTATTTATTAATGTTGTAGAGCTGTCGAAACTGCATACAGTAGTCAGTCAGTCCATCATAACTGGGGAAAGAAGGTCAGGTACTCAGCTGCTACGAGCTTGAAGCCGCAACAAATAGACCTTGAACTGAAAGAGTTTGCAAGCACAAGGGGAAATGACAGTACTCGTAATAAAACACAAACCTGGTTTACAAAACTACGTTTTTATTAATATTAACAATGGCTAGTTAAACCTGATAACCTTCATCAGTCTATTTGCCATTTAATAGTGTTCACCGTTTTACCTTACCTGATATGAATAGCAATAATTTCAGCATTGCTTTTTAAACTTACAAAAAGTATATAAGCTGCTTTCCTGCTCAAGACGTATGTTTCACATATTGATATTTCTTTCAAAAATAGATGTATTTATTTATTTATTTACTGGAGCGTGGGAAGTTTTGTGTAGCTATAAAGTGATTGTCATCTGTAAAAGCATGGCCTCAAACCATCAGATTCATCCGCGCTGAGCCGAAGCACAACTCACATAATTACAACAACAATGTTCCTCCGCAAGTAGTGTGCAGGTTTACGCTTCAACCGCTAGAGGGCCAAACAAAAATCAGTCCAAGTTTAAAATCCAGAAAATTCATTTAAAACAAAATGAGCTTTTTCACATAATAATTGTTAAAAACGGAGAGTCATGTTTTGGATAAAATACTAAACTGATCAGTAATTAAGAATAATAATGCATGTAGATATCGAAAAGTGCACTGCTGTTTGTTGTTTATAGAGATCTCTGGTGGTGCAGAGAATATGTTTTGATAGGGTTCACAACATTTACAACTTATTTTACTTAATTACTACTTACAGCGGTAATAAGCAATTTCTGAGTGAAGAAAATCAGAAAGACATCAATTTAACATTGAATGTGTGCCTACAGTAGTTTGTAGAGGATTTCTGAAGCTGGCACGCATTTTTGAGAGAGCTTCTTGACTAGGATGTGGCATCTAGAAATACCACATTTCAAGGCCTAGTGGTATTTGATCATTATTTACTAATTAACATGAACCAATGGCATACATATGATCCCAACACACTAAAAACAGTTTTAGCCCCCTCTTTACCTCATCTTTTTTCCCCAAAAAGGCAATGTTTCAAAACCATGAAGGATTCATAGAGTAATAAAACCATTCCTTATTGCTCATACATTAGACATATGGTCGCTTTCAAACAGTGCAATGATTATTTCCACTTCAAATCAAATGAAGTGCATTAGCTGTCCGGTACAATGAAGGACAGACAGGAGAAGGGTGTACCAGCCAGGCAGTCTGTGTTAACCGCTGCTTGAATCTCACTAAAGAGAGCCTGCTCTCTATTCCCAGGATTCCCTGTTTCCTGTTTCAGCTCTGCCAGCCGCTGTAGTATAGTATGCTTTTCCCTGCCCCTTGTAATTCCTCGGAAGTACAGCACAGCTGAGAGATGACCCTTCCTGAAATGAGTAAAACATTTGTTGCATTAAAGTAAAATGAGCAATCTTACATTAACAGACATGGCCAATCTACAGCAAGTAATATGACTTCCACCTGATATCTGGATAGCTCTCAACTAATGGCTCTAGGTTACGTTTTATTTCACTTTTTTTGCACCCAATGATATTGCTCAGCTGGTTCCCGACTGGATGGAGCCAATCTAAGGAGGAGTTCTACAAAAAATGATACGTAAGGAACATGTTAGGATGTTTTGATGAAAAGCACAGCTGTACAGAGTTGCATTAAGAGACTGTACCATATCTTGGAAGATCTCCTTCAGTTCCTCCCACTGCTTTGTGATCTTAGTAGCAGCTGTCTCATTCTTCCTGTTTTTGCACAAGTAGTTATTCTTCATCAGCTGAGATACATATTCTTTCACCACAAAAAAGTGAGCTTCATTCACGAAAGCCTAAAAAAGAGACAGTGGAAAAAAATGACTGCACTCTCAAGCTGTAGCAGAGTGGTTACATTAGAGTATATTAATGGAACAAACTGTTTGCACTCTCACCTGTTTATGTTTTGGGGTCATGTACTTGCTCTGTTCAGAAAGAGTCTTAGTTCTGTCGATCAACTGTAAAAAGTCTTCATCAAATGAAAACCATTTCCCTGTCATCTGTCTCCTGAGGAAGGGCTACAAACAGAAGCTCTTCAATACTTAATATTCACTCACTCCACTATCAAACGTATACGTTCAGTTCATTATTAAATTCCAGTCACATATTCACAGATTTATTTGTATACTTCAGTGATTTATTTACTTCTAGAATCCTGCAGATATGTAGTATTGCTTTGTATTAAAATAAATATTTCATAAAAGCATTTCAGAAGCTCACACCTCGACATCTTTTTTGAAGTTCTCCATCACAGCTTGACTCAAACTGGTGGTCAGTCTATCTATTTCTTTTTGAACCAGCTCCAGCTGAATCGGGGAGGTGTCTTTATAGCTCTCCATGTGCTCTCTGGAGGAAAAAACATTGAAATGATGATGTTTTGTAGTACTGTAGTGTCAGCTTTAACTAAATAGTTTATAAAATGTGTTTTTCTCTGTTTGCAGTTTGTATTTTGCTCTTTATGTCCACCTTATGTACAGTACAGTTGTAAAATAAAAAGTAGAATAACAATATTTGCTTGCTTATATTTTTTTGCTTAATCTATATATGCAAAGATGAATTCTAGAAAGGACTGTATACTGACATGCTCACCACTTGATGTTTTCTGTAAGTAATCTAAGTAATGTTACATTCATTTATGCTCCCAGAAATCATAATAGCATTGTAATAGTAACACCAACATTTACCTCAAAATAATTTAGTTCACTAACATGAAACACATACAAATGCATTCACCTGGATATAATTATTTATGTGTATACACTATAGTGTAACACTACCATTATACACTTTGGGGATTGTGAGATTTTTTTATGTTTTTTGAAAAAGGTCTCCTATGCTCACCAAAGCTGCATTTACTTCAAATTTACAGTAAAGTAATTCAAAATAAATTCTTTCAATTTTAATATATTGAAAAATATAATTTCTTCCTGTGATGCAAAGTTGAATTTTCAGCATCATTCCTCCAGTCTTCAGTGTCACATGATCAGTCAGAAATTATTCTAATATGCCGATTTGCTGCATACAAATAATTTCTTATTAATTCAAGAAACATTTCTTATTATTTTCAGCACTGAAAACTGTTGTGTGTTTTTTTGTGTAAACTATTATCCAGAATACAAGTATTAATTTCATTAAAAAATCTTAACAAAAAATCTTAGTGACCCCAAACCTTTGGTAGTGATTCACATTTGGCAAATGGATTGGATTACAGCTAATAAGCTTAAGGCTTTCAGGTTGCCTAACAACAAAGCAGACAAGAGGATGAATGTGTCATTATAAAACTGTACTGTAATGCCATGTTTTCTGCTTCGTAATATTTAAGAAATAATCAATAATGCATTCACATCTAAAATCTCTTAATTTTATGATTTTCTCATGTTTAGTTAGAATTGCCCAAGGTCTTTGGTTTAAGTTTTGGAGACACACATCCAATGCATCCATCATTCAGGCATTCCCCGCTGTCAGGGACTTCCCCTGCCAACGGCCTGACTGCCTCTACTGTGTGTAGCACATATTCCTAGAAATCACGTGACTGATTGTTATGATTGATTGATTTATTCATGGTATTTAAAACGACTCGCTCAAAAACAGGTGGCACCTAAACCTAGTGATTATGATTATGATTAGATTAGAATATCAAATGAAAATTCTTCCATCAATATAAATGTAAATGTTACAAATAGCTTTTCTCATTCTATTAAAGACCTCCTGGCTTTGGAAACACAAAATCTTTCTGAATGGGTGCTTGTGAAATAATGGATCTAGAACTAATGCAGCTGGCTATATATTATTTCTGCTCCTCCCAAACAAGTGACTTTTGGGCACTGTGTTGTGTAAATGACTTACTTCAGGGCACTAAAGCTGTTGATGTAGCTGATGTGATACTCTGCCCAGAGAGAGGAGTTAGAGAGAGGACTGCTCCACTCAACAAACGCTGACTCAAACCTACAGAGACAAATAACCACAGTCAGGCATACAGAGAATTAAAACACACAAACAAATATAATTAAATACTAAATGATCTAATTAGTCGGATATTATTGAGGGGAAATAAACATGGAAATGTGTTTCATGGAATGTAGTTTTGATCAAGTCTATGGGAAAGATGTGTCATATGAATGGCAAAAAGAAACCCGGAAATTACATGCTAATCTTTTTGTTTTCCTATAATAACTGTCAAATTAGCACATAAAGATATAACAGCTGTTAGGTAAAATAAACTTGAATAGTTGTCCTCTGTACAAAAAATACTGACTACAGAAGCTTTTAGAGTTATAGAATTACAAAACTGACTTCCAAGTAGCATATTAGTTCTTTATCACAAACCGTTTTGGAAAGGTCTTCATTTCCTCCAAACAGGAACGCACAACCTTCTGCTCAAGGTTCACATCAATTCTTCTGGATCCTTGTACCTGCCCTGTAATATGCTAAAGAAAACAAAATAAATGTGTTTTTGTAACCTTGTGCTGTGTTTTTAATCACAGTGTCCACAAAAAGATTTGGGCACTTGAATTAGACTTTAAAAATACTGAAACTAAGTGGCAGCTTCACACAAATGATGCTAGAATTTACTTTTTTACAATAACATAGATCAGTACTATGAACATTCCACAAACATTTTATCATTTAAAACTCAACAAACTTCTTTGTGTGAAATTATTTACATGAAAAGTGAAAAAATCTAAACATTACAGTGGCTTAATGCTGCCTCTATGTGCTATCAGAATATTTACTGATACGAGTTTCCAAGACAAAAATTAGACATGAACAGCTTCTCAGTTCACATTTATGACCAGGAAACTTAATTTTGGAAAATAATCAGGAAAATAATTTTGACTCAGTGTTTCCGAGTTGGCCGGGTGGTGGGTCATAAACTTTAAGGAGAAGGAAACCATTGCTGTTAAGTTCTATTAATTTTTCTACATTGCTTTTTCTTGCCATTACAATAATTTCACGAGTTCACACTTACATATAATAAACAGAGTAAAGGTTATGCGTGCTGTCTGAGGGGAGGGCTCTGGGCTCGGAATTTTTACCCGAACCCAGAGCATTCCCCCTACAGGTTAATATAGGAATAGTTGTAAGTGTGGAGAAGGGGTGGCGGAGAGAACTGTCAAGGAACAGAGGTAAGTCTGCTGTGTATATATACACACCTCTTATCTTTTTAATTGGGCTGATTACTGATCGTGCTCTTCTCGTGTTAATCAGGTTAATTATCTGAACGTGCTGCTCCCAAACTTTGTTAATAAAACATCATGTATATGCATATAAATAATCTTTTGATGCATATTGTGTATATTTTACTCAGTGAAAACAGCATTTACTTGACTGAAACTTCAGAATCGACAGCAAGATGACTCTAGGTGGCATGGTGAATGTATACAATAGTGCAACAATGAATAAGACACTATACTTTATTCAAAATCCATTCAATATTGTTTAATATCTTAAATATATTTATACTTTAATAAGATTTCCCCAAGAAATAGGCAAGAATGAACCCGTTTCCTCCATGATTCCTATTCATTCTGACAACAAAACACTTAAACATGGCAAACTCGTAATTACAACTTCATAAATGGGAAGCAGGAAATTTCAGATAACATGTGAAGGCAGCATAACTTTCCTAATAGGTTTTGGGGTCCCTATAAGTTTATATAAATGCCCTGTACTGCCCTCTATTGGTAAAGCAATACAGGGCAGTTTGTGGCCATATAAATGGGAAATCAAAGGACTTTTCTTTAATGCTCATTTGACTTCCATTTAAAACCAAGGAAAGGTGAGCTAATTATGAAAGTGTGCTGTCTTACCGTCCAGATGTCCATGTCAATGTGTGAGCTGTAGATTCCCTCATCGATCACTGGTTTTCTTTTTTCTTTCCACATTTCCTCATTCTCCAAGTCAATAATTCGGTTCAGTGATGTTTTCATGTCAGCCTATCAAAAGCACAGATTTGACTGAATTCAGAAACTCAGTTATCTGACTCCACATTGTCAGTACGATCTCGCTTCTAGCATTGACAATGACAATGTTAACTACCTGTAAGCGAGCACAGTATTTGTCTTTTATCTGATTAAGGAAATCTTTGTCCACTGGCAACGCTCTCTGATCTTCCTTCAACTCAGGCTGCAGAGAGCTGCTTCCCATTATCTTCTCACTATGGAAAGATAAATTAAATTCCGGTACATGAGTAAATGCATTTTTAAGATAAAGCCATAATCATAACCTTTTAAAGTAGTAGTACAATCACAATGAATGTCATCAACTGGATCACAAACGAGTATCCATATAAGGTCTGAAGACTGGAATAAATCACGATGAGCAATTTATCACACTGAGGCACAGCTGTATACGGGGCTTTTAAAAACACATTCATGAGACCACTAGACCTTTCACGATTTGAGATGTGGATGTTTGGAGCTTCTGACTGATGCAGTAGGTCGGTTTATTGATTGGCTTATGTGAATGAGTTATGTAAATCAAACAAAACCCCGGGTTTGATGTCAACGACATAAAATGCATTGGTTCTCAGATCAAATGCGTTGAGGTAAAACCTGACGTGGTGTTTAAGTAAACCACAACGGAAAAATTGTCAGACAAAGCTATTATATGGCTTCAGAAGATCTTAATTATATACGTCCGGTCAGAGGTTTGGCATAGGATTTGTTTTTCCCGGAAAGGAAATGATACGATCATTTCTAACCTTTTGTTTTGAACTCTTTATTCATCCAATAATTCAGAAAAAAGAATCAGCACAACCGTTTTTAACACTGATAATAATAAGCAATGCTTCTAGAGCAGCAAATCAGCATATCAAAATGACTTCTGATGAATAAAGTCACACTGAAGACAGGAATAAATTACATTTTTAAAATATATTAAAATAGAATTTGAACAATATTTCACAATACTACTGTATTTTTTTATCCAAAAATGGAGCCTTGATAAGAGACTGTAAAGATGGCGCTGAGGCAGAACTGGAATCCATTTGCAGAAGTTTATTAAAAGGATTTGCAGTAGACAGAAACGTAAAGTCAGACAAAGGGTCAAAACCAGAGTAACAGTTGAATCCGTTGACCAACACAGGGGCAATCCAAAAGACGAGAGTCAGGAGGCAGGCAGAGAGCCCAAACACAAACATCCGTCCAATCAGATAAACAGAGCAAAGGGGAAAATCCAGGAAATCAGAAGTCGAAATAATCAGGCAGAGTAATACACAGAAAGTCAGTCAGAAAATAACAATGGAAAATGCTCGGTAAGGCAGTTAAACTGGCAATACTTCGCAATATGCCATATGCTCAGTATCCGGCTTATAAAGTCACCAAACAGGTAGTGTCAGTAGAGGAAGCAGAGAGAGCGGCATGCAGTCAGTACTCAGGTGAGGGCCTCCTCTGTTGGTTTGGTGTTACAGAATCCAGGATTCTGTAACACCAAACCAGGTGCTCCAGGAGCACCTCCTGGGGCTCTACGTGGCCGTCCCCATGGTCTGGGTGCTGGTCGATCGGGTTTGGCTCTGTGAAACTCCTCAATAAGAGAGGGATCCAGAATGTCACGGGTGGCTACCCAGGACCTCTCCTCAGGCCCGTAGCCCTCCCAGTCCACCAGATATTGGAGCTGACCCCTTCTCCTCCTTGAATCCGGCAACATGTTCACCTTGTAAGTGGGGTCCCCATCAATGTCCAAGGGTGGTGGTTGCTCTAGGGTTTCAGCCCCGGGGTCAGCATCCGGGTTTGAGGAGGGAAACATGAAAGGAAGGAGCGATCCGATAGTTAGTAGGAAGCTCAAGCTGGTAATTGACCTCATTAATACGTTTGAGAATCTTAAAAGGGTCAACATACCTAGGGCTGAGCTTCTTGCTGGGCAGCCGCAACTTGATGTCCCTCGTGGAGAGCCAAACCCGTTGTCCTGGTTGGTAGGGAGGGTGTGGATGCCGTCGCCTGTTTGCCTGGAACGCCTGTGTTCATACAGCCCGCAGGAGGCAGACGTGAGCACTGTCCCACACCCTCTCACTACGCTGTATCCACTCGTCCACAGCAGGGACCGAAGAAGGTACCCTGACGTGAGGCTCACATTGATATCAAGGTGTTTGCAGAATGCTCTCCAAACTTGGGATGTAAATTGGGTGCCTCGGTCGCTGACTATATCCTCTGGTAGGCCATAAACTCGGAAGACGTGGTTAAACAAAGCTAGCGCTGTTTCCATAGATGTGGGTAAACCCTTTAGGGGAATTAGCCGGCAGGACTTTGAGAATCGGTCGATGATAACCAGTATAGTAGTAAAGCCATTGGAGGGGGGTGGGTCGGTTACAAAGTCAATGGAGAGGTGAGACCAGGGACGTTGTGGTATGGGAAGTAGGTGGAGGAGTCCAGATGGCAATTCCTTGGGTGTCTTGGATTGTGCACAGACTTGACAAGCTTTGACGTAAGTGGTGATATTTTTGGTCATGGATGGCCACCAGAAGGAGTTTTGTATGAGACGGAGAGTACGAGAGATCCCAGGATGACCCGTGCTGATAGAAGTGTGGACCCATTGCATGATACGTGGCCGCATGTCGTGACGGACGCATTGTTTGTTTGGGGGGCAGTTATTTGGAGTTGGTTCATTCTGTTGGGCTCTTTGTAGCTCCTCCATAATATCCCAGGTTACAGGAGCTATGACCACTCAGGAAGGAAGGATAGGTTCTGGGGATGAGCTCTCGGGATATGGGTTGTACCGCCTGGGAAGTGCATCTGCCTTACTGTTCTTGCTGCCTGGCCGATAAGTGACTGTGAATTGAAATAGAGTGAAGAATAGGGCCCATCGAGCTTGACGTGGATTGAGTCGTTTGGCGTTCTTAATGTACTCCAGATTCTTATGGTCAGTGATAACTTGAAATGGATGAATAGCGCCCTCAAGCCAATGTCTCCACTCTTCCATGGCGGCTTTCATGGAAAGAAGTTCCTTATTGCCCACATCATAATTTCGCTCTGCTGCCATTAGCTTCCTTGAGAAGAATGCACAGGGAAGCTAACCTGTAGAGGCTGCTACTGAGCTTGCCTGGTTGACCATGGCGTTGTGATAAGACCGCTCCGATTCCACAGTCCGAGTCATCGACTTCTACCACGAAGGGCAAGCTGGGATCAGGATGTTTCAAGATGGGTGCGGTCGTGAATCTTTCCTTCAGTGACGTGAAGGCCTTTGTGGAATTCTCTGTCCATTGTAACTTCTTGGGGTTATTTTTGAGAAGGGTAGTTAAAGGAGCTGAGACCAGGCTATAATTTCGAATGAAGCGTCGATAGAAGTTGGCAAAACCAAGGAATCGCAGGAGTTCCCTGATAGTGTTTGGTTGTGGTCATTCAGTGCCTGCTTTGACTTTGGTCTCATCCATCTTTACTCCTTTGTGGCTGATGTGGTATCCCAAGAAGATTGTTTGTTTGACGTGAAACTCACATTTCTCTGCTTTGACGTATAGCTGGTTTTCAAGGAGTCGTTTGTGGACAGTTCTCACATGGGTGATGTGTTCCTTCTCAGTCTTGGAGTATATCAAGATGTCATCTATGTAAGCTATCACATATTAGTTAAGCAGGTCTCGGAAAACCTCATTGATGAAGGACTGAAACACGGCTGGTGAGTTGGCAAGTCCATAGGGCATGACCTGATTTCCCTAGTGGTGAGGAACGCAGTTTTCCACTCATCTCCTTCCTTGATCCTGATCAGATTATATGCGCTTCTTAAGTCTAGCTTGGTGTAGATAGTGGCCTCACGTAGTTGTTCCAGGGCAGAGGGTACTAAGGGAAATGGGTAGCGGAACTTTGTTACATTGTTAAATCCTCTGTAGTCGATGCAAGGCCTTAGTCCACAGTCCTTCTTTTCCACAAAGAAGAAGCCTGCTGCAGCTGGTGATGTGGACGAACAGATGAAACCTGAACTCAAGGCGTCCTCAATGTATTCCTCCATGGCCTGACTCTCTGTTCTTGACAGTGGGTAGACGTTGCTTTTGGGTGGCATGGCATTGGGAAGTCGATCGATGGCGCAGTCCCATGGACGGTGGGGTGGCAGTTGTGTGGCTCTGGACTTGCTGAACACCTCTGATAGATCGTTATAACAAGAGGGGATGTTTACTGTCTTATGGGTCTCAGGGCTTTCAATACTGGTAGTGAGACATGGTAGGGGCTGAGCAGTCAAACAGTGATGGAAGCAGAAAGATGACCAGCGACGAAGCTCACCACAATGCCAGGAGATGTCAGGGTCAAGCGTAGAGAGCCAGGGATGTCCGAGAATAACTTCATGATGGGATGAGTTGACCACATACAGGGTTATGGATTCTTGATTAAAATTACTATGGCTTGTTTCTTGAGGAGGCTGCTACTGATTAAATTGAGGGCTGCAACAGAGTCGATCATTGCTGTAAATTTAAGAGAAGCATTATCAGTCTTGAGGGAAACAGGAAGTAGAAGCGACTTATTTAGAAGAAAGTAATGGTCAATATTTACGGTTTGTGTAGTTTGGCGCTTGTGGGGATATCCGGAACAGCGGTGACCTGTCTAACCACAGTAGAAGCATAACTGAAGTTGTCGACGTCGGATTCTTTCTTCTTCAGGTAATTTAGTTCTACCAAGTTGCATGGGCTCGTTACTGGGAGTGGCTTCAAAGGGCTAAATACTTTGGGTTGAAATCAATGGTTCATATCGAGCTCCTCTGTTGACTCTTCGTTTCGGGGCTTGTCTCATTAGGTTATCAATCTTTATGGTGAGTGTTACAAAGTCTGGGAACGAAAGATCCTCCCCCTTGCAAGCTAGTTCGGTCTGGAGTTCATGGGTGAGGCCTTGTTGGAAAATAGCTTTGAGAGATACATCATTAAATCCACTTTGAGCAGCAAGAGTGCGGAATTCAACAGCATAATCAGCAGCAGTGTGGGTCCCTTGCGTTGTATGCAGAATTTGTGTTGTTACGCTCTTTCCTCCAGCAGGATATTCAAAAACCTCCCTAAGTTGTTGGATGAAGTAATCGACGGAGGTTCTCAAACATCGGTCGGTGTCCTAAACTGCAGCTGCCCAATCGATCGCTTTTCTAGGCAGCAAGGTCATTAGAAAAGCACATTTATCCATTTCAGATGCAAACTTCTCCCCTTGGTGATTTAGATAAATTTCTACTTGATGAAGAAAGCCTCTACAATGCTCAGCAGATCCATTAAAATTATCGGGAAGAGCCAAGCTTACCGTCTTCGGTGTCGGGGAAGTGATCGGATGTAGGGAGTCAGGTGTTCATTGACTGACTGAAGATTAACGAGTTGTTCCTGGTAGCCCTTTAACAGTTCACTTTGGTAAGCGAACGCCGTCTGCAAATTTGAAACTTCTGCTGGATTCATCGTAGACAAAGTATTCTGTAAGGATGGCACTGAGGCAGAACTTGAATCCATTCGCAGAAGTTTATTAAAAGGATTTGCAGTAGACAGAAATGTAAAGTCAGGCAAAGGGTCAAAACCAGAGTAACAGTTGAATCCGTTAACCAACACAGGGGCAATCCAAAAGACGAGTGTCAGGAGGCAGGCAGAGAGCTCAAACACAAACCTCCGTCCAATCAGATAAACAGAGCAAAGGGGAAAATCCAGGAAATCAGAAGTTGAAATAATCAGGCAGAGTAATACACAGAAAGTCAATCAGAAAATAACAATGGAAACCCCTCAGTAAGGCAGGTAAACTGGAAATACTTCGCAATCTGCCATGTGCTCAGTATCCGGCTTATAAAGTCACCAAACAGGAAGTGTCAGTAGAGGAAACAGAGAGAGCGGCATGCAGTCAGTACTTAGGTGAGGGCTCCCTTTGCTGGTTTGGTGTTACAGAGACTTAAAGATACATAAAAAGTTCTTACCATTCTTACCAACCTCAAACTTCTGAATGGTACTGTCAATAAAATAATGGAATATGTATTTTTATGATACTTTAATGGTGTTTTCTAATGTTTCCAAATTTGAGCCTGAGTTTCCCATTCACTTTTTATAATATGGAACAAACAGCCTGGGTATTCTTCAAAAAATCAGCTTTTGTGTCTCATAAAAATATACTTCATATAGGTTTGAACCAGTATGCTTGCTTGATCAATATCAAAAAAGGGTTTTAAGTTATATTGACATGATGTATTTAGAAAAACTAAATCTAAACTGAGGAAACCTCACCTGGGGTAGCGATGAATAATGAAATCTAGAAGAGCGTAGTAATCCTTTAGCTCTGTCACCTTTTCCAGGAGTCTCTTCAGATGCTCTACTACAGCCTCATGGTGGCAGGACACATAGGTTTCAAACACATTAAAGTCTGCTGGATATGAGTTCAGAAGCTCAGTCTTCACTCTCTCCAAATCCTCCTTCACATCTTTACCCACAAGCCCCAGATGCACTGCCAGCCAGGAAGTGTTCTGCTCGCAGCTGTCCAGAGGAACTTTCTTCAGTGTATCTCGAACCCCGTTTAGTACCGCATCCCTCCATGCTTCCCTCCATCCCTGCATCGCTCCTGGCTCTCCCTGTCTCTTCTCTTCCTCCAGGATAATGGTGGCCACATACACCAGCAGCTCTTTATTACGTGAGGGAAGATCACTGGAGTTACGTACAATGGAGTTACGTACAATGGCAGACATTTTGTTCCTTAGTGTGGCAAAGAGCAGACTGAGGTCTTTCTCTTTATTGACAAGTTCGATGGGATAGTCTTCTTGATCCAAAGCTTGCTCCCGCTGAAGCTCCAGACATAGAGACAGTAGATTCACGTAGGCCTCCTCTAAATGTTCTTTCTCTATCAGTCTGTTAATCTCCATTACTGCAGAAAATAACAGAAAAAGGAGAACAAAAAGTAAAATATTAGTATACAGACGACTGCATGAGTTGTGTCCTGATACTGGAACTATAACACACTTGCATCAACAACTATCATATTTCATTCAGGAATGTCTGATGCCTCTGTCTAGATCTCTGCCTCATCAGCTCATGTTTTCCAAAAGCATTAGTAATATGCTCTGTTTATCCCTGATTAGCCACTAACGTGTTTCTGATGTGTCTGGGTAATGTCGGCATTTGTAATGTTCTTTACAGATAAATAGACACTGAACAAAATGTAACTTTGATTGCAAGTCCTCTTCAAGAAAGGTGTGCTAAAAAACAGGAATAGAACAATTAAATGACAGTGTGACAGTATATAGTGTTCCTTCCCCCCTTTTTTTCTTCAGCAAAATGACAAAGCAAATGTACATTGACGTTTGGAGTCAGTTTTTTTATGCTTTTGAAAGAAGTCTCTTATGCGTTTATTTGAACAAAACTACAGTAAAAAACAATATTTTGAGATATTATCAAATATTATTGTGAAAAATTATAAAATAACTGATTTCTACTTTTCTACTATGTAATTTATTCCTGTGCCGCAAAGCTGAATTTTCAGCATCATTACTCCAGTCTAATATGCGATTTTCTGCTCAAGAAATATTTTTAATTATTATCAATGATGAAAACAGTTGTGTTGCTTAATATATTTGTGGAAACTGATAACTTTTTTCCAGGATGAATAAAAAGTTCAAAAGAACAACATTTATTTAATCTATTGTAACATTATAAATGTAAATTTTTGAGCAATTTAATGCTGAGCAAACTTTTGAACGGTAGTGTATATGTGGATTGTTGAGCAGCATGACATATACTATATGGACCCATTTTAAACTGCATTTTTACTTTTAATTGCATTCCTTTTTATGTCAGTTCATTGCTTGAGTCTTATGGGAACACAGACAAAATGATAAGGATGGGCCCCAGCCCCCATACTGTGAAAAACCCTCATCATAGGATTATTTTTGATGTTGATGTTAAGCAAACTAAATATAAATTTAGTAAAGCAAATGACCCAAAATATAATGGTGTAAGAAAAATGTTGCCCAGTCCAAATATCTAAAACATTTTCATCTGAAACGATGGTGTTTACAACTCCTTTGTCAACTGCCTAGAGATGGGACATGCAGTCTCACACTCACCTGACAAAGGCATAGGTGGTATCTCTGGCAGAGTATATGTGTCTCTGAGCTTCAACACAGCATCTACGACCTCAGTCTGCTCTTCAGGTAAAGTCATGGCCTCTGTGACAGGTTCAAGTGGTTCTTGTTTGTATTTTTTAGTACCCAGACCCAAGCTCTGCCTGAACAATGCCCCTCTCCTTGCCAGTGAACCTGTTATTTCAACTGCAGAATCTGAGAATAACACAAAGTTACTGGAGACGATTCGTGTCATTCTGTATAACATTCAACAGAGCAAATGGTTGTAGCATTTGGACCAATCAGACACAAATCAACAAATCAATTAGTTATTAGATTAACAAATGGTCACAGACCTCCCCCCCCCCCACCCAATACACATACTGGGTGCTGGTATGTCTGTCAATGACTCCAGGCCCCTGGTTCCATGGCAACCCATCTGATAACACTTGTTTTATTAACTCAAGGGAATGCGGTCAGGGCAACACTCACTTCATTTTCCCTTAGGAAAAAGAGACATTAGGCCATAAAAATGGACTCTTCTCTAATTAATTAATAGAAAAACCTTTCTTTGAATGAACACACATATCTTTAGGTCATTGTGTATATTATTACTGTTCTTGTATATGTTCTTGTGTACTGTATCCTGTTTTATGCATGCTTATGATAGAACATTAGTTAATATTAACTCATAATATTCAAGTCACCATTGGCTCTTTGACACCCCAGAGGTGTGACCTCTATAGCAGATAAAGCTCTCACGTAAGTGACGCCCCGGCAGTCTGCGGTTCTGTTAGATGAGGAAGATGTGAGCTAAAACTCTTCTGAACACTTTAAGTTTTGTGCCAGGCCTTGCGGCCTTGTCTTTCCATTCAACCAAAGCTCCTCGGACCTCAGCAGATCTCTTTCTTAGCTCTTTTTCCACTCTCTACCTGGAAGAACATCTCTACCTCAGAACATCTTTGGTATTCATTGCTCTTCAACCCGGAAGAACGTGATCAGGAATCCAAAACCTTGAAACCATTAAGACTTTAAGACATCTGAGACTGCATTCCAGACTCTCGTCACGACAGAACGCATTGCAAGTATTGTACATTTAACTAAACGAAACAGAGGTTATTAGTACAAGTTATAGACCACGTTATAAACGTCGTTGATGGTTTTACTCAAGTGGTTAAATGACTTTATCCATAACTGCATTCTCTGGTTTTCCTGATGTTTCATTAATCAACTCTCATTTGCCCTTTCCCCATGTATGAGTGATTGTACTTATGTATGTTTGTTTGTTTGTTTGTTTGCTAGACTAATTTGCGTTAGTATTTAGTTAATAAAAGTTGTGTGCACAAATTCCGAGTTTCTGGTTTTGCCTTGCAAATTAAATGTCTCTTTACGATTTTGACCCTCGCTACATGATCTAATGCATTAATAGGAAAGTATTTCCTGTGGCCAAGGAAATATCCTTTCGTAGAGTTGATACGAACTTGCACTGAATGTTCGCTGGACGGACAGATCAGTTGATGGCAATTTAATTCTGCTACAGTTATTACTGTCAGCCTATATAAATAATTGTAATTAATCATAATTAATTATAATTATTTATATAAAATTCCCCTTTGAGCTAATTTGCTACATGGTCTTTAAAAAAATCAACATGACCACGTAAAACTCTTTTTAGTTACCAGTAATTCTACTCTAAATCTAACCCTTTTATGAATAAATATTTATAATAAAAAAAAAAAAATCGATGTACACTACTGCAGTGGTGTGTGCCCTTATGCATTTCCTCATACTTTATATATTATACCTTAATGATATAATAAACAGGATATAAAGGTCAAGAGGGCATATTCTTTGTTAATGTAACAGTTTTATTAATATTAGAAATAACCATATATTGTAAGCTGTTTTGTTGTGTTTTGTTTTTACATACTGTATGTAAAAATATGCAAAAGGTTCAGTCAAAATGCAGGTGTGATTTATAAGCTAAAGCTTAAACTCCCAAAAAGTTTAAAACATTTTATCAACAAACCTTTTGCATTGTTTGCAAAATTTACTATCAACACTTCCTGTCATGATAACCCAAACAGTATTTCACTTATCTAGAGGTGAATCTAGTGACATGCAAACACCGGTCACCTGACATAGTTCTGGTAAGAGAAGTTTTTTCGGTCTTTGGAGACTGAAGAGAAGATTGTGAGGGAGATCCTCTGCTCAAACCTGAAGAGAGAAACAAGCAAGGAGCTTCAGCTAATTAAAAGTCTAATAAAATACAACAAAAAGAATATGTTTCAGATTTAAGAAATGTAACCCTATTGTTGTAAATCCTCTGAAGATTTGGTATCAGCTCAGAAAGATCTTTAAACTCCCTCAGACCTGCTCTCTTACCCCTATAGCTTGCAATCATGTATTCCATACCTCACAGTCGGATAGAATCTGTTTATCATAAAGTCAAGTGAAGTCACGTCTGCTTTATTGTCAATTCTTCCACATGTACAGCACATACATACAGAGAATTTAAACTGCGTTACTCTCAGACCCTTGGTGCATACAGTTAACATTTAAGACACTGACAGTAGACGTTCAAATACAGATAAATACAGTTTAAACATATGTACATACAACTACACAAATATACAAATGAGGACATAAAAAATAAAGAAAGAGATAGATAAAGTGGCACAAGGCACATGGCAGATAGAGTGCAAGCCAGTTAAATAAAACAAAACTGTGCAGATATATGTGTAGTGCAAGAAGAGCTTATCAGTCTGTTAAAGTGACGAGAGAACAGTCTTTTTATCAGACTATCCGAAGAGGTAGTTTGTAGTCAATGCTGGACGAGGTAGTGATCGAGGTAGTGCAATGCTGCACAAGTGACAGGTGCTGGTCACAGTTTTTAAGTGGGTTGGGGGGGGTCGTAGTATCAGTGTTCAGTGTTGCATGGGGTACAAGAGGGGAGGGGGGGCAAGGATGGGAGGGAGTTCAGCTTCTTAACAGCCTGATGTATGAAGCTGTCCTTCAGTCTGCTGGTCCTCACTTGGAGACTCCGCAGAGACTTCTTGGCCAGTGCTACAGTGTTGTTAGTCCAGGAGAGGTCCTCTGTGATGTGCACACCCAGGAACTTGGTGCTGCTCACTCTCTCCACAGTCGCACCGTTGATGGTCAGAGGGGCATGCTGAGTGTGTACTCTCCTGAAGTCAACAACAATCTCTCTCCACATTCAGAGAGAGATTGTTGTCACTGCACCACCCGGTCAGGCGGCTCCTGTAGTTTGTCTCATCTCTGTTGTTAATGAGACCCACCACAGTCGTGTCATCCGCAAACTTAATGAAAAGGTTGGAGTTGTGTGACGGTGTGCAGTCGTGGGTCAGCAGAGTGAAGAGGAGGGGGCTCAGCACACATCCTTGGGGGGCCCCAGTGTTCAGTGTGATGGTGCTGGATGTGTTAATGTCGACCCATACTGCCTGAAGTCTCTTGGTCAGGAAGTCCAACAGCCAGTTGCACAGAGAGGAGTTGAGCCCCAGCTGGACCAGTTTGTGAGTGAGCTGTTGAGGGATGATTGTGTTGAATGCAGAACTGAAGTCTATGAACAGCATCCTGACATATGAGTCTTTTTTGTCCAGATGTGTGAGGGTTGGGTGAAGGGCAGTGGCGATGGCATCATCGGTCGAGCGGTTGGACCTATATGCAAACTGTAAGGGGTCCGGGGGGTGCAGACTTGATGTGGTGCATGACTAGCCGTTCAAAGCACTTCATGAGAATAGGAGTGAGTGCTATTGGATGGTAGTCATTGAAGCCGGATGGAGATGAGTTCTTCAGGACTGGAATGAGGGTGGTAGCTTTGAAGCATGTGAGGACAACGGCCTGATTTAACGAGATGTTGAAAATGTCTGTGAAGACATCAGTGAGTTCCACTGCACAGTCTCTCAGTACATGCCCAGGAATGTTGTCAGGACCCGGAGCTTTGCATGCATTGATCCTGCTGAGGGATCTCCTCACACTGTCCGGGGACAGCGTCATCACCTGGTCGTCGGAGGAGGTGGAGTCTTCTGTGCAGTGGTGCTGTTTTGTGCCTCAAAGCGAGCAAAGAAGGCATTCAGCTCGTTCAGCAGTGTTTGCAGACCACAACAGCGTGAGGTGAGCCTGCCTTGGCATTTAATGATCTAAACAGCCCCATAGAGGAGACTGGAGAGTCGAGGAAAGGGACCTTGTCAGGCTCTTTGATCTCTGTGAGGTTTAGCCAGAAGTGGCGCTCCAGCATCAATAAACTGGCCATTGACCTACCGATGGCCTGCTCTGCCGTCTTTGTAGCTCGCAGGGCCAGGTCTGTTGCACTGTGCAGCTCCTTGAAAGCTGCGTGGACAGGTCCCTACTCATCCATGCATTGGAGTAGTTTGGCCTGAAAGACCTGGAGCACAGCCATGGAGTGCATGGAGAGACTCCTCGCGGGACCAAGGAGTGTGCTCGTCCAGCGAGGGCAGATGCAGTCCTGCATGGCTTGGAGGGGTGGCTTTCTATCTGATGGCAGTGGGCGGGCAGAGGTGCACGGCCACTGACTAATCTAAAGGAGGCAGCCTCTCGTAGCCATTCTCTTTAGTGCCATCAACGGAGGTGAGGGTGGATGATGCAGATGTTCAAAGGTGAGCCAAGTAGGGAGCGCACCACGATTTTGTGAGCTCGTCGTGGGCCTGAGGGCACCTCAGCAGGAACCATTCATCCAGACGGCTATGAGTGGGCTCCTCCAGCGCAGACCACTCCAAACCAAGCTCCTCAACTGCCTTAGGGCGTGTTCACACTTGGCGTCTGTTTTACATTATAATCCTATTGAGTAAACCATGTTTTCAAAAAAGTCCTGAGCACTTTTTAAAAGGCCACTGCCAGCGTCTTTTTATGCAGCTCAGAGCATCTTTTCAAGTTAAAAAAAAGTTTAACTTTTTCTGAAAAAAACACCCTACGTCAAGTGCCTTTTTGACAGCTGACCAATAACAAGCGAGTGGCGTTTCCATAACAACAAAAACAACAAGAAAAAGGAGAAGGTAGCCGGTAGACAGATCATACTAGTTTCGGAGCACAAGGAGTTGTATGAAATCGTGCATCATCCAACCGGAGCTCCTGGACTAAATTATTGGAAGCACCATACAGTTTCCTTCCCTGTATAATGTCGCGCTCCCACAAACGTCGTTGTGAACCGACATTACCCTCCCCGTTAACTTCAAAAGCCGACATTTCTGCAGCAAACAGCGCTACGCTACCTTTGCAGCTATTGTTATAGGAACAAAAGACGCCCTCGGCTGCTATTTGTAACCAAAACGCTGCCAGCTTTTTATTTTACTAAAAAAGCGGTTTTGTCAATTTTTTCTTGTCAAAAAAGGCACCAAGTGTGAACACGCCCTTAGAGAGGACGCGGAACAGTTCAGCGTCCATCCCTAGTTTGTTGTCGCTGGGATCCGCAGATGGTAAAGGAGCAGAGCACCTGAGACAAGAGACATGCTATCATCTAGCAGATTGTCTTCGATTCAGCCAAACAGCTCCACTGCCAAGCCATTGGTTAATTTGTATTTCACTGCTCAAACCAATGGCCGTGCAGTTACACTGCGTGATTGAAAAAAAGGATTCAGTGATCGGAGAAAAATAAGTTTTCCCCATAATCGTCTAGCGACGATTTATAGGTATTGTTATTGGAATATATATATTTTTTTCATGATTTTGTATGTGTATATGTGACCCGTGCTGACAAAATGAGTCTGAATGCGCAGGGATTCATTTTGAGCTATAGACAAAAAAAGTGAAAAATGCATAGTTCATTAAGCCCTTGTCTAGCGATCCCAATGGTCCAAATAGTATTTAAACATCTAAAATGACCTTTATTTGTCTGTTTTCTGAGAGAAGTACCTTTTTCTTTGCTCACTTCTCGTGCTGCCACTGACTGATATATGAATCACGCACATAAAGGTGCTTCTGCCAGCGTGTGATCCCGATACATACACATACTGGATACACAGAATTACAGTATTCAGTAGGCTATTCATGCAAACATAATCTGTTTGCAATAAAAAAAATTCTTAGCTGAATGCTTTTGTTTAGATATAAAATAAAAAAAAGTAATGCACTATTTGTTTCTTTCACATTGTAGGCTTCTGTTGTTGTTGGTGGTGGTTTTTTGCATCTGTTCTTAGTTTTAATAACAAAGATAAAATTCTATATATAGTAATTAATATTAATAAAGGAAATGGAGGAAACAATGCAGTGTTGCTAAGTGACTTTGCTTTGAAACTTTCAGAAAACTTTAACTCGAGCTTTCTCAGAACTGACTTTGTTGACTATCGACTTCAAATGGGTGTAGCTCGGTTATTTTTTGTCAAATCATACATCATTTTGAAGGTCTTTTAATGGAGAATGTGAAAATAAAAACAACTCATTTTTGAACTGAAGGAGAGGATGGAGTTGATGCCGATCTGACCATATCCTTCCTTCTGATATTAGTTATTTTATTAATATTTCTTGTGTGATTATTAATCAAGTTATTGATCAGTATTTAACCTCCCAGATTGTTTGATGATTGACTTAAGTAGTAGAGCCATCTATATTAATATAGATTAAAGAGTGCATGTAATCTTTTTGTTAGTAAGAGTAAAATGTGTGAACACACGTTGAGTATTCCTTCCCTAGGGTCACAAGGCCAGGCTAAGGGTTCAGGATGACCTACCATCTACGTGAGCTATGAGTGACGGCGAGAACTGTGACATTTAGATGTTTGAATAACAGATATTAAAGATCCTGAACTCCTGTATTTGTATTCTCCAAGATTGATGGCTGCATAGTAAGTGTGTAACCAACCATATGATAAGATGCTCGCTAGTAGCTAGAATACCTTGAGATGCCCTTGAGATGCAGATAAGGGCTCTGTGTGTATGTGTGTGTGTCGGCATCTGTTCTCTGTGTTAGATGAGTAGACTGTCTACTGCCGCCATCCTGATCCGAGCTGAGGTGTCTCCTTCATTTGCTGACGCCTGCAATAATCATTTGGAGATATGCTTGAAGTGCTTGCGTCCATATGTGGAAATTAGTTTATCTAGGTTTTGGAACCAATCAGAATTTTGCTGACTGATGCATTTCCGCAATTAGCAACCTCTGTCAGGCTATAATTGTGGCGATTTTTGTATTGTAAAGCAGAGCGGCCTATGAACTCTGTGCGAGTGTTAAAGCTGACTTCTGCCTGAAACTGCAAACCATTTCTTCAGTAAATTCCTTCAATTGAATCCACATCTTTTTGACTCCTGGTCTTCATTCAACAACACCTGGTCCTTTGGGTTTTAACTGTTATTCCCCAACAGAACATTTGCTCATTGTGACTCATTTTGCCAGCACGTGTCACATCTGTATGTGTTTTTGTATGAGAACACAATATGAACGGTGTATGTTTATCGAGACGTATATTTAATTGTACTATATATGGGTTTATTTTTTCTTTTCCTTTGATTTGTTGGCAAGGGGGTTGGGGGATTGTTCTCTAAAACATAAAAAGCTTTCAATAAAATATATATATAAAAAAAGAATCTGTTTCTTGGCTAACAGTTCACTTGATTATTTAAGGTTTTCTAGTACAATACAGCTTTTGGCTAAACCAAGTTAATCCAGCATTGTATACACTCCTTTATTAATACCATAACTTCTGCTTTACCTCTTAAACTACTGACTGTGGGAACCATTGTCACCAAAAAAAAAACAAAAAAACAACAGCACTTTTTTATGTCTAGTGGTTATACACTTACTTGGAGAGTGTGGTGGTCGTGATAGAGAATTTGAGGTTTGGTCATCTGTGTTCTCTGACCTTTTGTCTTTCTGTGTCTTAGGGCTGAACCCTTTCAAATTCCTTCTGAATGTCTTCAAGACTCCAAGACTCTTCTCTTTGACTGGACTTTCCATCTGTTCCCCACCATTTTTCAAACCCTTGGTTGCATCCTCATCCCATTCTGATGGGTCATTAACCTCATTTCCACCGTCTACTTCTTCTTTTGTAGTTTCTGCCATTTGACCATGCATCAGTCAGATCACGCCTACAGAAAATGCACGAAGAACTTTAAGAAAAGTTGACTTATTGTACCAAAACCACAACAGAAGGTTTGACTTTGCTGACTCGAGTGTAAGAATGCAACTGTTGAATCTATCAGCAGGTACATCATGATCTCTGGAGTGTTTTTGCTTACTGACAACATGGCATGTTTTTCACAGGGGTGTTGAAGACATACATTGTCATAACAACAAAGATGTGAACTCATATTAATACACTAAACAGCCAAAAAAACCTTCATGAGTCTTGCACTACTCAGTTCTACTGCAGATCTCTAAACAATTAGGCTACACACCTCACATATGATACCATGTAAATTGTGAGATCTCCAGACTGTGCAAGAAACTCAATTTCTTCAATCACAAACAAGATCAACAATGATAAGTTTCTCATTCTGCTTGAGAGAAATTACTTTCATTGTTTCAATTTAAAGTGTTTCTATTTAAAATTTAAAGTAAAATCATTTCACAATACAGGTCATTTCCACAACTCCAATTTGCTGCTTGATTCTGGAGTAGCCTACATGTCATTACACTGCACTACACAATAGTTAACTGACTGTACTGTACACTGCTATTTAAACACATGTATCGTATAAGTTAATGATAAACGTATTACTTTGATATGCTGTCCTACTTTAAATGATTACATGTAACATTTATGAATTTTCTCATTGCAGGCTAAATGTTGTTGTACCTCGGGGTTCTCACACCAAAAGAAGTCTCTGAGTTATGAAGAAAGTATCTCCTTTATAACACCGAAATCAACATCAATAGTGGCTAATATGGTATTTTGAGGAAATTACACCATGATAAATGTTTGACTAAATATGACCTAAAAATAAATTCGTTTAAAATGACACATTACATTAACTTAACATTAGTTTTAATCTTCAAAACCACTAATTTAAACTCTTTAAAGATTAAATCTGTGTTATTAGCACAGCCAATCCGGGATTGCGGAGTAGACGTATTGTGAAGGACAGTTGCTTCTAACACCGCGGTCAGACCAGCCGCGATTTAAATTATCATCCGCGCGTATTACTATGCTTACGGTAATAATGACCAACACAGAGGGAGCGCGCATTCAAAGCGCTTTTCATTCTAGACACCCAAAATTGAGATGTAATGATATTTTTCGTTATTTTTTCTGTTTGTTTTATGTACATCTGCTTCATGTTATTATTAATATTATGTTATTTATTGCTGTCTTTGTATCTGTATTAGGCCTACTATATTCTTCTACCTGCATTTCATTGCAAGATTTGTAAAAAAGGAGATATGGGACATTAATCGATTTAGAGGGGTATTACGACCCCGTTTCTAATAAGTACAAGAGATGAATGGTCAGTTCTTATAGAGGACATCCCATACTATATGCACCCCTCATCTGAAACCATCTTACTGCAGCATGTTTGAGAAATGGGACATTATTACATTTAGAGGGGGATAAAGACACCATTTATAATAAATGCAAAAAATGAATGGTCAGTTCTCATATGGGACGTCCCATACTATATGCACACCTCATATGAAACCATTTTACTGCAGCATTTTTGAGATATGGGACATTATTACATTTTGAGGACTATAAAGACCCCATTTCTAATAAGTACAAGAAATGAATGGTCAGTTCTTATAGAGGACATACCATACTATATGTACACCTCATATGAAGCCATTTTACTGCAGCATTTTCAAGATATGGGACATTATTCAATTTAGAGGGGTATAAAGACCACATTTCTAATAAGTACAAGAAATTAATGGTCAGTTCTTATAGAGGACATCGCATACTATATGCACACCTCATGAAACCATTTTACTGCAGCATTTTTGAGATATGGGACATTATTACATTTTGAGGACTATAAAGACACCATTTGTAATAAGTACAAGAAATGAATAGTCAGTTCTTATATGGGACATCCCATTCTATATACCTCATATGAAACCATTTTACTGCAGCGTTTTTGAGGTATGGCACATCATTCGATTTAGAGGGCTATGTGTACTGGACATAGCATGCATCTGAATACAACAAACAACAAAATGCTATTTAACCAAAGAAGTAGAACCACTGTCTATTTTTTAAAAGGCACATAATACATGAGGGGTACCCAATCCTTTTTCAGGAGATCTACCTTCTGTGGCGGGGTGGAAGGAACACGCAACAGCAAAACTCAGGTGAAAGCCCCGGAGGGTGGATTTTATTAATAAGTGCTGAGATACGTGGGCGGTGACGGTGGGTTGGTGTGCGGTGGTGCTCTCAACTGTGTCCAGGTGCGGGTGAGTCCGTGGGGTGCTTGTGGCGGTGCTGAACGGTCACACACTGCTGTCTGGGGAAGAGAAGAGAGCGCAGAGTCAGGTCGTGAGCTCATGGAGAGGTTTCTCACCCTTCCTCTGTGTGCACGCTGTTTAAATAGGGCCAGGCTGATGAGGGGCAGGTGTGGCCGATCAGCCCGTGATGAGCTGTGAGCCAGTGCTCCTCGTGAGTTTCCAGGGCAACGCTGATGTGGACTCGGGACGCTCGTCACACTTCCTACAGAGTTCAGTGTCAGTCCTGCTCCAACAAGCCTGCCTGTAACTATCTATTGTTCCTGACTCTTAATTAGATTAGGTTTGGAGCTGAACCTTTAGTGAGATCTCCAGATGCAAGACTGGGCATACGCTATGTTCCAAACTGCTACAGAGCAAAGATTCCATATTAAGTGTTCTGAACCTGTGGGAGGTATAGTGTGACAGTTCTGACAGTGTGTGACTTTTAGCTGTGCAGATAGAGTAGGAGGTACCTTGCATGCAAAGGCCATTATTTTTATCTACACATTTATATTGATGTTTCTATAAGCCTCAAAATTGGAGAAATAATGTACTGTCTTTAAGAACTTTGTTGAATTTGGATGTATGCAACTTCAAACTGCCACAGTACATAGACTTCTCATTTGGTGTGCTGAAAAAGTAGGAGGTACGTTTGAAGAAATAACCTTTTTTTACTTATTTGAAATAATATTTCTAGTTTTCAATACTGGAAAAATTGTGCAATGTCTGAGAATTTTCTTGACTTTGAACTCCAAATTGCTACAGTAAAATGTTTTAATATAAGGGGTGCAGATAGTATGGGAGGTCCATTATATGATTTGGTTGTTGATTTTTTGTACTTATTAGAAAGCATAAATGTACAGTTGTATAATTCTATAATTGAAATAATAGCATGCACTTTAAAAATTATACAGTAAAATGTTTTCCTCTGATGTATGTATAGAATATGGGAAATGACTTATAAGAATCAACTGTTTTTGTACTTAGATTACACGTAGATTAGACCTCTCTATAAGCCTTTGAAGTAAAATATAATGGTAAATTTCTCTAGGTAACACTTTATTTTAGTGTCTCTTAAGTTGCTGCCTATTAGCATGCATATTACTAGAATATTAGTTATTTATTAGTAGTAATTAAGCACATATTAATGCCTTATTCTACAATACCTTATTCTACATTCCTAATCCTACCCAATACCTAAATTTAACAACTACCTACTAACTATTAATAAGCAGCAAATTAGGAATTTATTGAGGGAAAAGTCATAGTTAATAGTGAACAAGTGTTCCCTATTCTAAAGTGTTACCTTTCTCTAAAGTGTCTCAGCAAAATAGCTTCATATAAGAACTGACCACTCATGACTTCTACTTAGCCAAAAATTAGATCTTTGTAGCCCTCTAAAGTGTTGTAATATTACATATCTCTAAAATTCTGCAGCAAGCTGTTTTCATATGAGGTGTACATAAAATATGGGATGTCCCATATAAGAACTGATCGTCCATTTCTTCTTATTAGAAATGGGGTGTTTTTGGGACACTGAAATGAGACAATAGCACATTACTCTGCAGTAAAACGCTGCAGTAAAAAGGTTTCATGTGAGGTATGTAGATAGCATGAGACGTCTTGTATATGAACTGATCATTTTTTTCTTCAACGTATTAGATGCCCTCTGAAGTTGAATAATACAACATTTCTTCAAAACGGTGTAGTAAAAATTATTAATAAGAGGTGTGCATATAGTATGGGACGTCTCGTAAAATACTTTTTTCTACTTATAAGAAATGGTGTCTGTATACCCCTCTAAATTGAATGATGTCCCATATCTCAAAAATGCTGCAGTAGAATGGTTTCATATGAGATGTTTCATAAAGTATGGGATGTCCTCTATAAGAACTGACCATTAATGTCTTGTATTTATTATGAATGGTGTCTTTATACCCCTCTAAATGCAATAATGTCCCATATCTCAAAAATGCTGCAGTAAAATGGTTTCATATGAGGTGTGAATATAGTATGGGACGTCCCATATAAGAACTGACCATTCATTTCTTGTACTTATTAGAAATGGGGTCTTTATCCCCCCCCTCTAAATCGAATGATGTCCCATATCTTGAAAACGCTGCAGTAAAATGGTTTCATATGAGGTGTGAATATAGTATGGGACGTCCCATATAAGAACTGACCATTCATTTCTTGTACTTATTAGAAATGGGGTCTTTATCCCCCCCTCTAAATCGATTAATGTCCCATATCTCCTTTTCTACGAATTTTGCAATGAAATGCAGGTAGAACAATACAGTAGTCCTAATACAGATACAAAGACAGCAATAAATAACACGGATATTAAGCAGATGTACATAAAACAAACAGAAAAAAATAACGAAAAATATCATTACATCTCAGTTTTGGTTTTTTAGAATGAAAAGTGCTTGAATGCGCGCTCCCTCTGTGTTGGTCATTATTACCGTAAGCATAGTAATACGCGCGCACATAAATACAACTGCGGCTGGCTCTTCTAACACGTTTAAAGGTTAGTCATATAACACGTTTACAAACAAACGTAGCTATTAGTACATTCAAATTATTTTATAGGCTACATGTTCGTATATCGCACCGAAGCCCATCACTCACCTGAGATGAGAGTTCTTTGTCAAAGTCTGGCGCTGGCAATTATCCTTCACTTGTCACATAACAGGTATTGCAAATCAAAGAGCTGGCAAACGCGCTGTACCGACAGGTTCAACAACAACAATAAACTCATCAATTCCCAGAAAATACAGAGCTGCGACAAACCCTGCTTCTCACAGCAGAGCTTTGGGTATTCACCTTGAAACGTCACTGAATAGGTGCATTGCTACAGGAACTAGCTTCAGATTTTAGTTTCGTATTCAATACAGTTCGGTCCTCGACAGAGGAATCACTGTATTCACTGATTTGTAGTTGTAAGAGTCAGTGTTTTTGAAATATGATTACACTTCACTTTCAGATTCCCACTGAGAGAGAAAAAAGTGGTTATGCAAAGCATGTGTTCCTTTTATGAGCACAATAGCATATTAACAAAACAGCAAGTCCTGTATTGGTTTTTACAAATGGTTAGTAGGCCTGTATAAAAATCTAAAGGATTTGATTTATTATTATTGATATACTAGCCTATTATGCAAACTAATTAAGTGACATCTAGTAGTTGTTCAAATAAATAAAAATAATAAACTTATATAGCTACTGTAATACAAAAATTAACAGTGCATGTTAATTTGTAACTAAATGGATGTGTAAACATTAATGTTAGATTCTGTCAGGCATGACAGGAATGAGAGGGAACAGGAATACAGAAGCAATGGTAAATTTATTGAACCAATGGCAAGATTAACACAAGGCAGGTGAGTAATGACTTGGATGACAAATTGTGGATGTAAGAAATAGAATAATAATTAGAATCTCATCCATTGCAGGTGCAGAGTAGAGCACACACACACACACACACGTTGGTTTTTATGGTTTATGGGGACTCTCCATTGACGTAATGGTTTTAGGCATAATGGTCATAGGCACTCCAGGCTTTGACAGTCTGTGTGTGTGTGGATTCTGGGAAGGACAGTTCGTCACAGTGTAATTCATTTCTGTTTTTGTTTGGTCAGGGGCCTTTGAAGTAGAGCAAATGCAGTTGTTCATGTTGTTGGAGACTTGTATTATTGTCCCCTAATCAAATAACCTACTCTTCCATAGATAAAAGCCTGAACTGGTTTTCATTCTTAAAAGCCACATACGTGTCTTTACAAGTATAGATGAAAGTGAAAGTAATGTCACTAGCATATATATATACAGCTGCTCTGAGAAGACGGGGCATTCCCTTAAAAGGTTTCAGGTAAGAGCTACACATGGTTTATTTAACATGCTGTGTTCTTTTAATCTTTTAACTAAGGGTGCAGAAAATATAGAAAAGCAGCTCATGTTTTAGAGGTGACACTAAAGTCATTTAATTTATCAGCGAGACTGAGAGTGAATGTAAAAAGAATGACAACCCTTTATATTAATTTTCACTTATGTTTTTAATATTTACTGTATGTGATTATTATAGTTCTTCCTTGTTACTGTACTGTGCTACTATTGCTGTAATTTATTTTATGGTTTAGCGTTGCTGGTGAGTTAGAAACTAGGAAGGGCCGATGTTTGTTTTTAGTGTCATGGCTGTGCTAAAGGTTTCTGTAGGCTGAAACGTCGTGGTGTTTTTTAGTGAATAATTGACTAAACAATATAAAATCACAATGTGCCTGATAAGAATCAGTGAAGAAGAGTCAGTGATAAGTGTCATTAAATAAAGCACTAAATTAAAATATGATGTTGGACTTTCATAATATGTTCTGTTTTCTCATGTAATGTACAGAATCATCCAGAAGCAGTTTGGGTTAGAGGTAACAATGGAAAAATCTCCCACTTCTAATGGTAAATATATCATTGTCAAAGAAATTTAAATGACTAGATTTGCATAAACAGAATAGAGTAAAATAGATATATTGCCACCCTGCTAAGTCATTATTGTAATATATGTGTATAAGAGCTGTGCAAGTGTACAATACTAATACGTACTATACAGTACAATACAAAATGCAAAATAATGTAAACTATGCAATACAAATCTGTACAAAACACAATACTCAAAGTTGGATAGATGTTGTTACGGGGCTGACGAGACGTGAGACGTGCGGATCCATTTGCAAAGCTTTATTAAACAACATGGTCAAGACAGGCAGGGTCAGAGATCGGCAAACAGGTATGGTGGAGGCAAGACAGAGCAATCCGTGGAGCAAGCGTGGGTCAACGATCAGCGAACAATATCCAAAGGGGCAAGGCAGAGAGATAATCCAGAGACGAGAGCAATAATCCAAACAGGGAGCGAACAGAGTCCAAACGGCAGAGGCAAAGGGTAAATCCAGGAAACAAGAGCAGGGTCAAACACGGCAGGAAAACAAGGCAAGACTAAGACTATAGGAATGGCTCTGTAAAGTTGCTATCTCTAGATGAGTGATATACGTTAACAAAACTCGGCCCTGATGCTGAGGAAGTCCATGGTTTAAATAGTGTGTGTGATTGTGAAATGAGCATCAGGTGCGTGTGATGAGTGAATGTTGACAGCTGTGATCTGTGCAATGCATAGTGGGAAATGGAGTCCAGTGTGCTGTGTAGTGTGAGAGTCAATGTGGTGAACGGGTGACCTCTGGTGGTGGTAAAACAGGAGAGCATGGACCAGATTCGTGACAGATGTGCTGGAGTGAAATGTGGATGCATCGTTATAGTCTGTATAAAAGACTTTTGGGACAGTTGTCATAGAATGTGTTAATGTTGTTTTTTCATCTTTTGGCATTTTGAGAAGGAAAAATTGCATGATTTTGAGATTTAAAATGTATAATTTTAAATAATATTTTCTGTGTTTTCACAGGGAAGAGCATCTTTCGCAGATTTTCTTTTTTTAGAAAAAGCGATGGGCACATTAAAAAGAAACAATCTATTCGGTCACTGAAATCATCTTTATCAGAGGATAAAGATCAGAAATTTGAATTTAAGGCCACAGAGATTCCTCTAAAGCCATGCTCAGGTAAATCTCTAGTTAGGTTGTGTTAATAAATACAGCACATTTAATGGATAATCAAAGCATCATTCTCTCTCATTCCTGCTTTGTTTTCTCAATAGCTTTGCAGATCAAAGATCATATACAAACAGACATCCTGAAGGAGGCATATCTGAACCTGCTTTCCCTGCGCCTGGCGCTCAAGTTAGAACAGAGTGCTCCGGGGGAAGGAGAATCTCACCCAAATCTGGTTAATAAAGAGAAAGACCTCAAGCTGTTGTTCGACGAACTAAGGGACAAAATGTCTGTCATTGTACGCAACTCCAGTGCCCTTCCCTCATGCAATAAAGAGCTGCTGGGGTATGTGGCCACCATTATCCTGGAGGAAGAGAAGAGACAGGGAGAGCCAGGAGCGATGCAGGGATGGAGGGAAGCCTGGAGGGATGCGGTACTAAACGGGGTTCGAGATACACTGAAGAAAGTTCCTCTGGACAGCGACAAGCAGAACGATTCCTGGCTGGCAGAGCATCTGGAGCACCTGGGTAAAGCTGTGGTAGAAGATTTGCAGAGAGTCAAGACTGAGCTTCTGAGCTCGTATCCAGCAGACTTTAATGTGTTTGAAACCTATATGTCCTGCCACCATGAGGCTTTAGGAGAGCATCTAAAGAGACTTCTGGAAAAGGTGACAGAGCTAAAAGATTACTACACTCTTCTAGAGTTCATTATTCATTCCTACCCCAGGTGAGGTTTTAAGATCAAAACACAGAAATATCTGAATGATACATCATTGCCTACTTCATGTTTCAATTAATTCGTATCTCTTTTGGGTTACACAGTGATCTGCAAGACCATCCGAGAGCTCTTGTAACAGAGGAGGATCTGAACAAAATAAAAACCTCTTACTGTCATCGCCAAAAGGTGAGCTACTGTACTGCAAAGAAAGAGAGTTTAGCAAATTCTATATTAGTACAAGACATAAGTATTAGAACTTGTTTACATCTTGTTTACAGTTTGTTTTACTGTGCTGCCATATTTGATATCAGGAGGACTTTAAACTTGAACTGGAGAATTTAATCATACTTGAAACAGAAGTGTGGAAAACGAAGAAATATCCTGAAAGAACAGATGATGGATTCCCTACGTCAAAAATGCACATCTGTCAGGTCAGGACTTAATCTTAACTGTTTAAAACTTTGTATTCATTCTTTTATATTCTATAATAATTAAAATGTAATTTTTGTATTATTTATTTAATTTTCAAGCAGAGTTCATGTATGACGTTTACCCATATCAGAATTCTGAAAACACTTGAAAAAGTCTTTATAATTGCTCCTATTGATTTGTGTTGTTAGCTGATAGCGAGGTATGCTGCCAATCTTGAGAAGATCGATGAGAATCTGGGGAAGTCAGTTGTAAGCTCCTGTTTAGAGGAGCTAAATCCATTTTATACAAGGTTTGTATCACAGTATTATTATAGATTAACATGAGATCACTTCTGCATTTTTCCTTCTCAGACAGTTTCTTTGTGTTTTAGATTTGAAAAAGAGTTTTCACAGCACACTGTCTCTCTGTTGACCTCTGACCTGTTGGACTGCTGTCTTTGGGTAGAATATCAAATCACCTACATCAACAGTTTTAGTTCACTCAAGTAAGTCCACTACGAGAAGAATGCTACCTTTGGGAAAAAGGAGTACACTTTGGCATGCTTAGTTTGGAAATAATATACTTTAAAAGAATATAAGTCCCACTTTATATTAGGTGGCCTTAATTTAATCATTTGATACAATGCCTTATTGTGTACATACATGTTTTTACATTGTACTTTTTTTTTTTAAATACCTGGATGTAATTACGGTAATTACGGTACATCTGTAATGAATTTCTGTAATTACATTTTATAATTACACTGTTGACCAATCCCTTACACCTTAACCCACCTTTAAACCTACCCATACCTCCGAACCTGCCCCTAACCTTATGTAACATGTCAGTTTTGGTTTTGTTCTGTTTCTACCTTATTTGGTTCTTCCTGTTTTAGTTCCTGTCCAAGTTCTGTTAATTAATGATCCCCTTCACCTGTGTTTGATTAATCATCTTGTTTCCTCGTTTGTTCCTCTCCCTTTATAAGTCCTCAGTTCTGCCTTTATGTTTGTCGGATCTTAAGTTAACTAAGTGTAGTACGTGTGTTGAAGCTGTTCATTAAAGATTAAGCCTTTTGTTTATGCCTTCGCCGTGCGCCTCCTTCATCCACAACCACCGTACCGTAACAGAAGATCCGACCGCTTACCGAAGACGAGATCTGCTCAGGATGCTGGAGCTTGTGCCCGTCGTTTGCGGGGGTTCACGCCGCCGTTCGCGGCTCGCCCCTGCCCGTGCTGCGTGGGATGTCGGGCTGCCTGTAGCGGCTTACCCAGGCCACCCGTTTTGGGGAGAACGGGTCGCCATTCGCCGCACACCCTTACCCACCGCCCCAATGAAATTCGCTCCGCCTGAGACGGCGAGGAATGTTCCGCCCGTGGCGAGGAGGATTCCGCCGCGAGGGGCGATGAACGTTGCGCCGTCCGCGGAGAAAAGGGATTCCGCCGCCAATAACGGTTCCCCCGAACCACCGAGGGGGGAAAAACAGGTGCCGGTGGGGATTTTAGTTGAGTTTGAGGGCATGTCATTCTCTCCAGTGCCTGCTCCTCGCCAGTACCATCCAGTGCCTGCTCCTCACCAGCGCCATCCAGTGCCTGCTCCTCGCCAGTGCCCTCCAGTACCTGCTCCTCGCAAGCGCCCTCCAGTACCTGCTCCTCGCAAGCGCCCTCCAGTGCCAGCTCCTCGCCAGTGCCTTCCTGTGCCTGCTCCTCGTCTGAGCCCACCAATTCCGGCACCTCGCAAGTGCCCACCTGAGTTCCCGCTGGTCCCGTCCAGCCCACCTGAGTTCCCGCTGGTCCCGTCCAGCCCACCTGAGTTCCCGCTGGTCCCGTCCAGCCCCGCGCATCCCTTGCGCCCTCTAAGGTCCGTGCTACAAGAGCGCCCCTTTGAATCCGCGCTGCAAGAGCGCCCCCAAGTGTCCGTGCTGCCAGAGCACCCTCCTGCGTCTCCGCTGGTCCCATCCAGCACTCCTTCGTCTCCGCTGGTTCTAACCAGCTTCGCGCCTCCCGTGCGCCCTCAAGTGTCCGCGCTGCAAGAGCGCCCTCAAGTGTCTGCGCTGCTAGAGAACCCTCACGAGTCCACGCTGCCAGAACGCCCTCCTGCATCTACGCTGGTCCCGTCCAGCTCTCCTTCGTCTCCGCTGGTTCCGTCCAGCTCCGCGCCTCCAGAGCGCCCTCAAGCGCCCGCTCCTCCAGAGCGCCCTCAAGCGCCCGCTCCTCCAGAGCGCCCTCAAGCGCCCGCTCCTCCAGAGCGCCCTCAAGCGCCCGCTCCTCCAGAACGCCCCCAAGCGCCCGCTCCTCCAATGTGGCCGCCTGAGGGGAACTTCCCCAAAGAAATTTTGGGGGGGGGCCATATAGTCTCAGTCTGTGTGGCCAGGCCAAGGGCCAAGGCCACAGAGCGCCCCGATCCGCCGTGGCCGCCCAAGGACCCCGATCCGCCGTGGCCGCCCAAGGACCCCGATCCGCCGTGGCCGCCCAAGGACCCCGATCCGCCGTGGCCGCCCAAGGACCCCGATCCGCCGTGGCCGCCCAAGGACCCCGATCCGCCGTGGCCGCCCAAGGACCCCGATCCGCCGTGGCCTCCCAAGAACCCCGATCCGCCATGGCATGCCGAATCTCCTGATCCGCCATGGCCACCCGAGTCTCCAGTCCCGCCAAGGCCTCCCGAGTCTCCAGTCCCGCCAAGGCCTCCCGAGTCTCCAGTCCCGCCAAGGCCTCCCGAGTCTCCAGTCCCGCCAAGGCCTCCCGAGTCTCCAGTCCCGCCATGGTCTCCCGAGTCTCCAGTCCCGCCATGGTCTCCCGAGTCTCCAGATCCACCCTGGAGGCTTCCCTTGTCTCCTCCCTGTCCTGGCCTGCTCCAGCCTCCAGGGCGCCCGCCCCCCCTCCCCGATGTTGCTGTTACGGTGCGGGACGCACCTTCTGGGAGGGGGAGATACTGTAACATGTCAGTTTTGGTTTTGTTCTGTTTCTACCTTATTTGGTTCTTCCTGTTTTAGTTCCTGTCCAAGTTCTGTTAATTAATGATCCCCTTCACCTGTGTTTGATTAATCATCTTGTTTCCTCGTTTGTTCCTCTCCCTTTATAAGTCCTCAGTTCTGCCTTTATGTTTGTCGGATCTTAAGTTAACTAAGTGTAGTACGTGTGTTGAAGCTGTTCATTAAAGATTACGCCTTTTGTTTATGCCTTCGCCTTGCGCCTCCTTCATCCACAACCACCGTACCGTAACACCTTACCCCTTATCCCACCTCAATAGCAGCAAACGTGTTCTTGTTTTTTGATGTAAGTACATAGTTAAGGTCACCTAATATAAAGTGGGGCCAGAATATACGTACTTAAGAGTGAACTGAATGTAATATTTTCAGACTGTTAAATGCATGTTATTTACATTTGAATTAAAATGTATTATAGTTTAAATTCATATGAAATGCAGCTACATTAGTTGAAGAACTCAAGAGCTTTTTTAAGTACATATTTAGATGTAATTTCATGATCACTTCTGTCTGTCTGTTGAAATATGCTGTTATAATATGTTTAATCTCAGTCCCTGTGTATAAATCCATTTTGTGACACGTATGTCAAAAGTTTTATGTCATTGCTGTTGTTACAGAGAGAATGTGCAGTGCTATAAAGAGAGCTGTTCAGCTCAGGTGGAGAGGCTGGAAAAAGAAGTGGATGGACTGACTCAGAGGCTTAGAAAGACCCTGATGGATCATTTCAAATCTGAGGTCAAGGTGGGCCTAACTGCAGATATATAAAATGTACTCAATGGACTAATTTATTGCTTTAAATGCTTAACTCTCCTCAAATGAAACCTTGCTGATGGTGTACTTACCCTCTGGCTATCCAAAATGTAGATGAGTTTGTTTCTTCATCAGAACAGATTTGGAGAAATTAAGCATTACATAATTTGCTTCCCACCAGTGTATCCTCTTCTGTGAATGGGTGTCAGAATGATAGCCGTTAATTGATAGACTGGAATCATGTGGATTACTTTTGGATTATTGTGATGTTTTTTATCAGCTGTTTGGACTCTAATTCTGATGGCACCCTAATGCTAAATTTCTCCAAATCTGTTGCCATGAAGAAACTCATCTACATCTTGGATGACCTGAGAGTGACTGAATTTTTAGATCATTTTAATTTTTAGATAAACTATTCCTTAAAATTTCTCCTAATGTGAAATTCTGCATAACTAGTCAAGAGCATTATAATTTTATATTTGAATATTTAAATTATAACTAACTACAGTGTCATTTACTCTCCAAAGCCTTACATGGATGGCATGATGACAAAAAAATGGCTGAAAACTGATGAAGATTTTAAAGAAGTGGTTTCTAGAATAGAGAATTATTCTTGCCTCTGTAAATCCATGAGAGCTCCATCAGTCCAAGTGAGTCTCCTCGCGTCTGCTCAGAAATGCTCTCTAATAACAGCTCCAGAGAGCCACTTTAAACAGTGTCTATATTTACAGATTTTCGTGAATGATATACACTATTACATAGCCAAAGAATATGTCTCCCAGCTGATGAAGAAAAAATATTCATGCAAAAAAAACAAAAACGAAGATGCTGCAATAAAAATCAAAGAACAGTGGAATGAACTCAGGAAACTATTTGAGGAAATGGTAAGATATAGTCCAGTATCAAACACTGTGAAATATACAACTGTTTTTTTCAATTTAAATGCACTGAAAATATTCTTCTGTACTTAGGGATCATCCTTAAAGTGGCTTGATCCACTGGGAAATGACCTTAGTGACATTATTGGAATGGATATTGAGAAAAATATAAAAGATCTGTTAAATCCATTGGTTAGTAATTACCCAGACATCAGGTAAGTGTTATAATAACTTTGAATGTATTACTATTTTAAAACAATGCATTGTCTTGTTCACTTTACTAATAAATGTAGTATAGCTATCATGGATTTCACTTTTCATTTCTAGCAAGAAGCAGTTGTCAGCTGTTCTGTCCTTCAGAGACAATGGCTTTAGCTTGGAGAAGCACAGTGTTATTAATCACTTTATTGCGCTTAAACGGGATGCCGGGAACACAAATCATGAGCACTCCTTCTTTACTGACATTGAGGTACTTTTCTGAAACACAGTTGCATTCTCATATAGTGAGTCAAAATAGCATATGTTTAAATTAAATAAATTAATAAACTGAGTTGAAATAAATTTTAAATAAGCAAGTGACTGTTGATTCTGATCATATCACTGTACTACCTTACTTAAGCATACTTTATAAATGTATGTAAGTATATAGGCTGACATATTCTCATTGAATATCACACCTTTGTCTTTACAGTGAGTTTTCTTTTGGCCGTTCTGATGCTTCAGGAACTATCGTAGGATAAAAAATATTGATTGTATCATTTTTAATAATGTGTACAGTACATTTTCTTGTTAGAATATACGGGCATTATTATTGTATTTGGTGCATGATTACTTGCATGTGCTGTCTATGTACTGGTAAAAATGATCTGAAAAGACAGACAAACATGTAGGCTGTGTTGGAGTTTAGTGATCTCCATTGTGATATTTTGCTGAAATTAAAGAGTAATACAGCTTGTCTGTGTTCCTTCATGAGGCTCCTTGTGCTATTTGCCTCTAATAATCCATTATTGTTTAGCAATATAATCGTGATTATCAATTTAACCATTGGTTGTTTGTACTTGTACTTGCCAATAGATGGAGACATTAAACTATAGACACAATATTTGCATTTCCGCCATAATGATGCAAAAAGAGATTTGATGGATTCAGTCTGTTTATCTACTGTGATAACAATCATGTAAATGTGATGTATAAAACACAATGTCGGATAAAACCGTGTGTGTGCTCTGCAATATTAACTTAATCCATGTATACTGTATATCTTGTATACATATCTTGTCATTCCCCCTTCTTGTTTGATGCAAATTTTAAACTTTTTTTTTTTTTTAGCCTAAACCTAATATACTCATTGATTTTTATCAGTGAGAAAAAAAACCTTGGAGATTAAAACCTGTATTACAGTGTGTTATTGAACAGATATTTCCTTTCATATGGCGTTTGTACTTTCCAGTTTTGGGGATATTTCTAGAAATTCGGATATTGATGTTTGATTTTGTCTTGCACCTTTAATCTCTTGTGAACATACATATCTGTGAATGACCATTAAACATATTTTTATATCTTTCCACATGCAAATAGAGTGTATTTGTTTGTCTGGCGTGTGAGAGTGTGTTATTTCAGGACAGGCTGGCTTGTGTCCAGATGTCCTGAGGATTACAATCTTATCCACAGTTTCTAGAATTAGATGTCATGAAATGGGTAGGAGGGGATTTTAAGATATTTGTAGTTCGAAGTTTGAATGCCATGGGTCTCTGGCTCGCCCACAAGTCCTCTTCAGCTAAAAATGACACTTTGCTCTCCTCCTCTCACCTCCACATAAGCATCTCTATCGCTTTTGCTTCCTACAAATCCATAATCCCACTTTTTCTTCAACTTGCCCTACTTAACGTGATCACAGCTCTGAATATTTGCCTTGTTTCTTCCTCTCCTGTCTCTCAAGAGGATGCAGCTTATTCAAATATCTTCTAGCTGATTTGTATACAGAGACAGGAGGCAGCCGATGACTTCCTGGGTGTCATGTGATTGTGAAGATATGTGAGACTCAAGTGTGTGTTTGTGTGTATGAAAATGCATGTTAGTGCCGCCGTCTCTGGTGCTCAGTAAGTATTATATTTAGCTCATCATAGCGTTCCTGATGTCAGACGCTTTCCAGCGCTCTCTCTGTCTCTCAGCCTGCCTTACCTTATCATGCGGAGCAGGAGTCACGCTGAGATACAGCACACACATGCATGTAATCAACACATCAGTCGTGACAAATGCTATCAGGTTTATTGAAAGCCTCATGAGGTTTACCAGACCCACTTTATATCACTTCTTCACCAGAGGGCTAATGAGGCTAAGATCAGTTGCAGGATTTAACACTGACATTGTGCAGATGGAAAAAAACACAAGTTGAAAAAGATACATGCAAACTTAAAGCTAGAGATATATTTGGACAGGGATTTTTCCTTCTCTCAGTCACTTTTTATACACATTTCTTACATATTTATGTTTCATATGGAGGTTCTGTTTCTTATCAGACAAAGAGCTTTTATTACTACTATTGCACAGCATCTGTGTTTTTTCAACCATCCCTAAACTTGGCTGCAGAACTTGCACCATGCATAACATTCATCCTAACAACCATCAAGAACACACTAGCAACCACTTTTACACAGGCAAACACCACTTTTTCTTCAAAAATTCATTTTTGCTTTTTGAGTCTTACATTTTTAAAATCTTGCATTAATGGCTAACGAGGGCTGAGCACTGGTTCAAATGATTATTGCTTCACTAAAAATAACAGGAGACTGCCCTAGTTTTCTATTCTCGTTTCTAGAAACAGCAACATTTCGCTTCAAAAGAAACCTGTATTCAGCTGTAACACTGCCATTCATCTGTTTGTTAGTTCTTAGTTTCAGAAACTGTAACTATGGTGCTCTTTGTATCCTGTGAATATAGTACAAAAATATAGCTGCAAGCAGCAATTAAGAGGCCAAGCACAACAGAGGCAAAATGAGGAGCCATTAAAGACATTTTAAGAAGACTTTAGTAAAAGTGCTATCTTGTAATATGATTTTACCAGTAGATATTACCAAACTGATGTGGTTTTTAGTGTGAGGTGACATGACACACATCATGCCATCAAATTTGTCAATGTGGTAAACAAAAACTGTTTAGTCTATTGATATGAAATCCATAACTTTTTGCCAGAATGGTCTGAAGATGAACTGATTTGAATTTGGTGAAAATTGGACCAATGGTCTAGGAGGAGTTAGAAAAAGTTTTCAGCATAAATCAAAATGGTGGACAAGAAGTTCAGCCGATGGCGTAACTGGTATTGATGTTCTCGGCATGATCCAACAAATCTTTCAAGACCAGTCTCAAGACAATATAAAAAAATAATCAAAAGTTATTAGCATTTTTTGGATTTTTTAAAATCGTTATTGACCATAAGGGGGCGCTGCCCTGAAACATTTTGAGCACCTTCAGACCATGGTGGCAAAAATACATACAAAGTTTCGTAAGAATACGCCAATGCATTTGTAAAATATAGCATTTTTCGACAAAGTTCAAAGATTTTGGCATAATTGGTGAATTTTTGGTGTTATTTGGTTTGACTAATCAACTTAAATTGAACTTTTTATCAGTATGCTCTGATGATCTGGTTTGATTTTCATGAAAATCATAGCAACAGCCTAGGTGTTAGGGTTATGGGCCTGTTTCGTGTTTGTCTTTGTGCCATGTGCTCCTTGTCCTAGTTTCTCCCTCATGTCCATATTTGGTTTTCCTGTTCTCGTTTGGTCCCCATTTAGTTCCATTAGTTGCAACCTCATTCGATGTCTCCATGTTCCCTGTGTTCCTTGGCGTTTGGATTCCATTAAAGACTGTTAGAATTGTATCTCCTCGTCTCCTCGCTCCTTCGTTCCCTTGCTCCTTGAGTGAATAGTGAGACTAGGAGGAGTTCTAAAAAGTAGTGTTTTGTTTGTTTTTGAAAAATTTAAAAAAAAAAGTTCTTGCCTGGTTACACTTCTGCACTAAAGTAAATAACTTCCTGTTTTAACCCGTTTATCTTTTGCACAATATTACATAGACAGTAATTGAGTATGTCTGCATTTATTGTTCCCTGTGAAGCGTTGTATTTATAGCCTGTGTCTACTGGTTTTGTGCGTTAATTATTGGTTTTGTAAAGACCTGTCATGCATTAAACATCGGCTGCATTGTAGCTCTGGAGACAGTATTTTGCTTCTTCCTCTGCCACGCAGATGAAAATGACATGACTAACTTAACCGACAAACATCTGTCGCAAGCATGCGGACACACGGGAACTTTTTGCTTGCAAGAAGCTAATTTTGTTGATGCAAATGTACAGCTTTGCATACATAATAGGTCTACAGCCAGACGCAAAACAAAGGACTGAAGTGAAATGAGCACAACTTTGCAAACAACCATGGCTGACACGAACAGGGATGAATGAAATGGTTTTCTTGCATGTAATCCTGCATTTGCTGACCCTGAAACATCCTTTCTCTTTTCTTTCTCCCTGCATCAGAGATGTGCTCGCTTCCTCAAATGCGCTTGTGTCTGGGGATGAAATCAAAACCAAGCTAGTGTGGCTCCCTGTGCTGAAAGATTGTGATTGAGAGTCACCGTTGAGAGTTGAACTGCATTATGGGTAAGAACAAACAGAATTGGTAACAAAGGCAGAAGTAGCCCTCAAGTCCCAATGCGTCTCATTTGATTCCGTTTTATCTTTATGGTGTAGTTTTAAAAATCAATAATAACACGCGAAGATGAATTGACCTAGATTGATCCAAAGCAGGCAGATTCACACTTCATGACTTAGTTTTTCCATTCAGATACCCAGAGGCAGTATCTTCCCAGAGTTCAGTTTTTATATGGTGTCTGACTGAATCTCTTTGATGTAAAAGTATAAATGTTGTTTGGCGGTTGAATATGCCTCTATGCTCCCTAAATTAAAATAAATGAACAAGGATAGGTTTCACATTTTATGTGGCACCAAATGGACTGACCCTCCTGATCTTTATGTCATTGTGTAAGCTGACCTAAGCCTCACCCTCAGTTCACCGAAAGGCTTATAATAGAGTTCTCATGAATGCTGTCTTCACAAACAAGCACTGACAGACAAGTGACAGGCTCTTCATGATCCATCTGTCACCTGAGCCAAACTTGCCTGAGTAGGTGGAATAGACTACACAAATAAGCAAAAGCGTAGGCATACACTACCAGTCACATAGTGAGAGAAAACAGAGAGGTGTGAAACTAATCAGTGTGCACCAAGGTCACGAGATCATCAAAAGGATGACGTTTAGGAAACTCTCTATTCAGTGTCAGTCTCATGTCACTGATGTACATATCAACTCAAATTTTTCCAAAAGATACAGAACCCAAAACAGAGTTTGGTTAAACTAATAGAGAGGAAAGAAAATGTGCTGTTTTCTGATTTTCTGTGAAGTTTATGATGGTCAAATATACTTATAGCGATATCACAAGTGCATGAATATTGTAACTCTAGATGCGCAGACTGATAGGTAATTTACATGCAATCTTCTAGCAGTCACATCATTTACTACATGACACAAGCTGCTGAATCTGTTGATTCTGCAGTCAATGGGATTGCCTGTTCAATGTTTAAAACGTGTGTTCCTGTGTTCATGGTAAGCTGGTTTTGAAGCATGCTATCAGAGTTCCTCTGAAACCCTCCACCTCCCCCAGCTCCACCTGTCTAGATTTGCTATATGTATTACTATTTGTGAAACAGCAGAAAAGATACATTTATACTAAAATAAATAAAACAACTTGAATTTTCCCTAATTTATATAGGCTAACTGAGACATAGTAATTCAAAAAGGAGCCGGAATGCCAAAACTCAAAACTTCTGAAAGAATCTGTTCCTTTACAAGAAATCCTTTAAAACCAATTCATTAAAGCAAATCGGACTTTATAATTTTACTAATGAGAGACAGACTGCCGAACCATTCCACACCATTACTATATTCTAATAGCTTTAATTATGTACACTGTCATCAGTCATCAGTGTGGGCCAGTGCCATCCTGGTCTTTATGATATATATTTATATTATTATATATTGCTATTATGATTTATATAGTAAATAAACAATAAGCTAATTTAGAGTAACTTCCAGAATATTGCAAGTTACATTGTCTGTTTTTGCTCCAAACAAATTCAAGAAGCTGTGCAACATAGTAGTTTTTCACTTCTGAATGAACCAGTTTTTTTAACTAATTGGCTGAGTGAATGATTCAACGATTCACTCATAAATCAGTCACTTGTTTGTTCCTGCATGAATTAGAGAGTTTGAAAAAATTATTTGAATGTTGGATTCACTCCATAAGACTGCAAATTTTCACCATAATGGCATTATGATGTAACCTGCAGAAAGAATGTTTAAAAAAAAATCCCTGCCACTAATACAAATTTTAAAATGCGATACACACAAGCATGCTCAAATTGAGTGATCAGTTAAAAATAAACACACGTTTGAAATGATTTGAAATATATGTGGTCATTTAAGGGATGTTCTTTAGCTACATAAATCAACAAGCTTTTAAAATGATTATATTATTATTAAGATACTGCACATTAATATTAAGATACTAGATGTTATACTATTAGATAATATGGATGCTATATAATGCTTGTGTATTGAAATCAGAAAACTAGGTTAAACTAAAGACCGGAACAAGGAACACTCAAACTTAACCATATCTAGCTTCACTTCCTGTCCAAATGACTTCAGCCAGTATTCTCATAATAATGCATCATCACGATTTCCTTAGATGCTCAAACACACACACTTGCATAGATACATGCCTGCAAATGAAGAGCTTCCCATAACAGGATCGTGTGTCATTCTTACTTTAGAATCAATTTCTCTTGTTTTGTGTTCATTCATCTCTCAACTGATTGAATATACTTATAAATATTTCTTCTTTTAAAAGGTGAACAACAGGAAAAGCCTTTCCTTTTCAAATCTTGAATAAACCTATTCTGTGCTATATATATACAAGACTTTTTAAAACACTACACGTGTGCACACTTGATTGAAAACCACTGTTCATGCAAGTACAGAAAGAAAAACACACAACTATCTTTAACAGCATGTGTCAACAATTTATGGATGGCATTAGTAGGTATTTGATTGAGATGACATTTAGCAGGTTTGCCAAGAGGTTAATGGAGAAGAAAAAACAACAACTTTAGTATATAGAAAGACAGATGGATAAACAAAAGTGAGAGGGAGAATATAAAAGAAAAACAATTATTTCCTATTGTCTAAAACACAAATGGATACAGTATTCAACACTCATGAGAGGGTGTTAAATAAAAAAACGAATCCAATATAATAAGAATGCTCACGATTAAATGTTATTTTTAGTAATATTACTGCAACATACTGACCTATTAAAAGTGTATTTAAAGAAATAGTTCACCAATTTTTTTGTAGTTCACAAAGGATAATACTGTCTGCTCTAGCTCTCCTTGTCGATTTCATGAGAGATGTAGCAATGTCTGATTTGATAACAAATGAGTCAGGCCTCACTGAATAGATGATATACACTTTTCCGGTATATATGATTCAATCGTGAATCAGACTGATCTGATTCTCAAACTCACTGACTCAATGACCTGATGACAGCTTTTCCTAAGTTCACTGGAGAGAATGAATATTAGTGAATAACAATTTACATTTCTCATAAATTCACTTTAAAACATGACATGGTGGTGACAATGTTTCAGTTTATGGTATGCCATATTGGTGCCTGTATATTTTAAATCACAGTTTACTGTATATTACAACTTAACAGTATATTTTATTAAGTGCTATAATGTTAATGCTAATCTACCATAATAATACAGGTGGTAAAGCTGAAAATTGGCCAGTACTCATGTATATATAGACAGTGCACAGAGTCATACACAAAAAGACAAAATACCTTCAGTAACACAAATGACACTAAATTAATGCAATAAACATTCACTAAATAACAAAATGTATAATAACAGAATATGGTTAGAATCAACTAATTAACAGGTTTTAACTGCAGACTTTTTACAGTTTCTTTTGTAAAAACTCAAAACAGTTTACAGTGTAGTTTGGAACAACCTGTTACCTAAGGGTGAGAAAATGATGACAAAAGTTTTAGTTTTTGGGTGACTTACTCCTTTATTTCTGCTGACTGCAGGAGGATATTCAGTATGTGTGTGTTTGCACGCATGTTTGTGCATGTGTGTAGATGGAAGTGTTTCCTCCTTACCATCTCACCTGGCTGTATTTGAAATCAGCTGTTTGAAGCCAGCAGAGACAAAGTGAGGAGAAGACAAAAGTGAATCTCTTCCTTTAACTTCAGAGAGAAACTTCACTAGAGCACCGTTCAGTGCGGCAGACTGTTGAATGAGCAGCACACCTCTGAGCATAGATTTGATGCATTTATACCCTTGATAGAATTTAAAAGACTAAAACAGACTATATCTCACCAAATGGCATGAACAAACAAATATGTAAGATTGGGACTGCAGCTCTGATGATAATAATGATGAGGAGCATGCAGCTGATAGCTGTGTTGCTAATCAGGCTCCAGCTGAACTAGGTCAAGTGCCGCTATCCGTGTCTGATGTAACCAAACCCCTACATTGAACCATCTCCATAGTTACCCAGCGCAGGCACAGAGGGGTTTTGACTGAAGTGGAAAAGAGATAAAAAGGAAAACAATGACATTAACTGAAGACAGGCAATGCAAATCTGAAAATAGTGTACTCGTGTTTCAGTAGAGCCATTTATTCAGGGCTTGAATTCATAAAATAAACAGGTTGAACTTCATATTAAGATACTTAGCATGGTGATGTGACAGTGGCATTAAAGGAATGGTTCAACCAAAACTTTAAATTTGCTTTGAATTTATTAAGCTTGTTTGTTTATTGGAATAGATTTGGAGAAATTCAGCATTACATTATTTGCTCAGCACCACTGGATCCTCTGCAGTAAATGGGTGCCGTCAGAATGAGAGTCCAAACAGCTGATAAAAACATCACAATAATCTACAAGTAATCCACACCACTCCAGTCCATCAATTAACAGACTCATCATTAAGATGTTTTTAACTACAAACTTTTGTCTCTGTCTGAAATACTAAAATAGAGTCCTCAGTATAATATTGCTTTCTCCAGGGAAAAAGTCATCTTGCCTGAATCAGGAGAGAAAAAATATACACAGATCAAGCACTGTTTACGAGCAGAAACAGTCCAAAGCAGTTCTAAACAAACGTGTTGGTGGATTTTGATGTGCGATGACAACAAGGGATGGACTTTTGCACTGGAGGAAGCATTATTATGGATTATGGACTTGTATTTTGACCAGAATTGATGGTTTAAAGTTGATAAACGCCTTGATAATGGATTTGTTTACTACAATCACAAGGTTTTTCACTTCATATGATGTTAATTGATGGAGGGGGGTCGTGTGGATTACCTGTGGATTATTATGATGTTTTTAGCAGCTGTTTGGACTCTCATTCTGCCGGCACCCATTCACTTGCAGAGGATCTACGTGCTGGTGAGCAAATGATGTAATGCTAAATTTCTCCAAATCTGTTCTGACAAACAAACAATTCATCTACATCTTGGATTGCCCAAGGGTAAGTAGGTTTTCAACAAATTTTCATCTCTGAGTAAAATACTCCTTTATTATTGAAGTGCCAGATGTGATCAGTGAAAGTAGAGTGCATGTCATGTTGTCATGGGATTTCTGGATCAGTGAGGAAACAATGGCCATGACATGCAGCAGACTGAACTCGAGTCATCAGGGTCATGTTAATCACAGAGAGGTCCATGGGAGCTTAATCTCTTCATGCCCCCTTTATCTTTAGGACTCAGTGCTCTTATACACAAGGACTCTGTGGTCAGTCTCATTCTGAAATCACTCATTCATAATCATCTTATTTCTAGAATGATTGTGATTTCACTTTAAATACAAGTGCCTTCTAAAGTGCCTTGTCTGTGTGTTGTGTTTTTACACTGGACTCAGCAATTGCTAGGAAATTTCACAAATGTGACCCTGGACCACGAAACCAGTCTTAAGTCACTGGGGTATATTTGTAGCAATAGCCAAAAATACATTGTTGTATGTGTCAAAATTATCGATTTTTCTTTTATGCCAAAAATCATTAGGACATTAAGTAAAGATCATGTTCTATGAAGATATTTTGTAAATTTATTACCGTAAATATATCAAAACTTCATTTTTGATTAGTAATATGCATTGCTAAGAACTTCATTTGGACAACTTTAAAGGCGATTTTCTCAATGTTTACATTTGTTTTGCACCCTCAGATTCCAGATTTTCAAATAGTTGTATCTCAGCCAAATATTGTCCGATCCTAACAAACCATACATCAATGGAAATCTTATTTATTCAGCTTTCAGGTGATGTATAAATCTCAATTTCAATAAATTGACACTTAATGGTCCAAGGTCACAAATTATTACAAAGAAATAGCAAAACATTGAATTAAACATGAAAATTTAAAGCAGGAAGACCAAAATAGTATTTTTCTTGCAAAACATATTCCAATAATCTTTGTTTAATTTACAACTACAACCTGATTTGAGTTAGATGTTAGATAATTCAAATAATGATGGAGGTGAAGTTGGGGTGGTGGAAGGTGTTGTGTTGTGTCCTTGTGTTGTGGTTGACAGGATCAAATGAAAATGCTCCTACCAAACAAAATCCCCATTATTCCTTGCCATTTTGGGAATAATGGGGCTATTGAGCAGAGAAAAGAACTTAATGTGCGGGATGATAAACTACACAAAACAATGCAATAATAGCTTAAGAAAACATTTCTCTGAGCTAAATGGTGTAAATATGAATAGATTAAACAAAGGAGAACGGCTTTAATGGTTGAAGAACACAAACTCAGCGATTATGTAATATTAATCTTTATTTAAACTTACCAACAAATGAACAAACTAAAAATGAGCAAGTGTAATATTAAAATATCAATTAATGATTACAACAAATTTGATGATGAAATGAAGGCAATTGAGTACACATCTTAAATAGAAATCTAAAATAAAATAAAACATTCTGATCAGGGTTTTCTAGAAGATGTATCTGCTGGTTAATTATGTAATTTCCAGTTATTCTTTAAAAAGTACTAAAAGTCACAACTGTCAATGCATGCCAATAAAAAATATCACAAAATCCTGATGGAGACACCTGGTATGATAGTGTTGAGACATGTTTTTATGGCAAACACAAGCCTTAAATTACGGGATTATGAAAATATTACAGTAGACAATTCTGGCCATTTCAAAATATAGACTATAAACAACATAGATACACATCAAGGCATTTTCACTATGGGAATTTAGAAATGTACGGCAATGTATGTTGTGAAGTGGTTCAAGAATCATATCAATATTACTACAACATCTAAACTATTACTGTCCGAGTAGCTATTATGTAAAAAATATACATGAAAATTTAAGTATCTTAAGCCTATATGTGCAATACTCACAGACACAATATTGGAGTTGGCCTTCCCAGTATTTCCCAGCATGATTTGGTGTATCATTCATGCCTGTTATACAAGCGGTTCAGAATAAGTTCTATAATACTCAAGGATAGGTGTCTGTTTAAATTCCTAGCCCTAAGAAAGAAAATAGTAATAGCACACAATGCTTGTCTTAGCAGACACAACTAATTATAGCCAGAATAGCTGCAGTCTCTGTCTGTAGTCCAGTGCGGGACTCTAGCTCCAGCAGTTGTGCTTTGAAAATATTGTGTATGTGCACAAACGCCTCTAATAATTTCAAGTCTGCAGAAAGTTAGACAGGGCTTGGAGATATAAGGAAGTCCTTGTCCTCAGGCTGATTGACAGGCAGACATGTTTGAAGTTCATTAGCAGTCATTCCTCACAATCCTCAGTCAGATGGTGTGGAGAGAGGATGGAGTCTCCTCGCATAAAGTTTTCAGCCGCCGAGCGTGTAATGAATAATTTTCACATGAATGAGAGATTCATAGTGGTCACTGCAATCTTTTTAGAATATGCATTCACAGGCTTCTGGGATACATCAAAGTGGAGGGCATCATAACAAATCAATACATCTCTCTCTAGATTTGACATGGATCATCAAAGCATCCAAAACCATTGGGTGTGTTGTGCTCATTACACGGCTCTCTGGAATACTTGATTCTGTTTGGCCAATATACATAAACAGTACATATACATAAATATTTGACGACAGAAAGCTGCAATTGAACTTTTTGAGGTCAAATATTTATGTAGTGGACCTGGCAATCAGTTTCCCACATTGCTGTGTTTGTTTAAATCTGTATCACTTTTTGATTTTTACATCTCACACATTAAATTAATTTAATATTTTACATCCATTTATTTGATAAGTATGCATGTATTAAATGAAATAATCAAATCAGCTGGCCAATAAAGCTAAATAATAGAGCAATACTGGCTAACTGACTGGCTTACTTGAGATCCAGGAACTGTGTGTTTTTATACATTTATATTGAATAATATTCTGTACATTCATATTTTCAACTTAAGCGTGCACCATTTTTGTTGTGTCATCCAAATTCTACACATTCTCAGACATAGATGTAGAGGATACTGTACACTTCTGCATCAGGAAAGACAAACTAGGCCTTCAAGTCTGAAGGCAATGTAAGATTGTTATAGCCACTTTCCACAGATAAAAAAGTACAAAAGACTTTCAAAAGTCTTTTTAAAGCCATGAATGTGAGAGTGCTCAGATATAGCATTGTGAGCTCTGATCTTATTCGCACCTGCCTGCTAGATTGGCTGCTTGTGTTGCTTGTCAGTATTTGTGTCTTTCTAAGTGTGAAAATTTAGTGAGAACCGAAACTTGTGATAATGGCAGACTTGTGACAACTTATTTATTTAATTTCAGTCACGCTCAGCTGCCCCTGATGTTTCCAGGCTGCTGCACTTGACTTCATCTGAGGGGGGAAAATGCATGCGAGTCATTTATAAATGAACTTCTCTAAACTGAAACACATATAAGCAGAATTCAGGCAGCAGATGTTCCTCTTTAGATAATTGCACATTGTAGTGTAGTGAGAGAAAAACATGCATTTTTCCTGAATTATTCTCTTACACACCTGTACTCTGGCTGTGTGATATCTGGGTTTGTGAAGCGGACATGGGTGTGTGTGTTTGGCTGGAAAGGTCTGTGCTTCTCAGGTCATCTGGGGGCCAACGTAACTCTCCGCTCTCCACCTCTCCTCCCTCTGTGGGCTCCACTACGATGGAAGGCAGGCGCTTGAACAGCTTGGGGTGGCGCTCCTGTGTGTCTGGGAAAATCTGAAAATAGATGATGGTCGATTTTATCTGTCAGAGATGTTGAATGTTCCACTTACTGTAAGTTTATTGACTTAAAGGAAGAGTAAAGCCCAATACTGTCATCACACTCAAACGCATTTTGGTCTAAACCTGTATGACTTTCTTTTTTTTCCCCATGGAACACAAAAGGGAATGAAGAATAACTGGACTAGACTATAACGAAAGTGAAAGTGGACCAGGGCTGTCGAGCCACAAAGTGACGAAATAACACCAAAAGTGTCAATACAATAGCTCTGAATGATAAACAGGCCAACATTGTCATTTTAATTTCTTAAATTTCAGTGTATTTGTCACACAAAGCTATTGTATGACTTTGGAAGACTGGACTTTTCTGTAATTTTTTATTTGTTGTGTGTGTTTTGAAGCTGATGGTGAAATGACCAATGAAATGATTAGTTACCAACCTGAAAGGAAACGCTTTGTTCTCCGGTGTCACTCACAGAGAAGTCTTCTCGACTGTGTTCTGGGTTGTTCATTATATCTGTCATTCTAATGGGAAAATAAAACATAAATCAGCCTAAAATTCATCTAAACGACACAGCATCCTATATTTTTATTTTCACCTCTGTATTATACAAATAAAGGCCTACAGATGAATCAAATGAGAAGATGAAAGTATTTTTGGCAGCCAAAAATTATATAGGCCTAGATAGAAATTATATAGAGCCTAAACTACAGTTTAAAAGTTGCCGTCATTAAAATAATGTGTTTGAAGTCTCTTATGCTCACCAACACTGCATTTATTTGATAAAAAATACAATAAATTTATTACAAAAGTGGTTTATTTCTATTTGAATATATCTTAAAATGTAATTTATTCCTGTGATGCAAAGATCCTTCAGAAATTATTCTAATATGTCACTTTTGATCAATTTAATGCATGAATAAACATAAAATCTTACGGGCCTCACTAAACACTGAATGGTATTCAGATTATAACACTAGCACATCAAAACATAAGCTTGAGCAATACTGAAGGAATAGGTCACCTCAATACTAACATTATGACATCATTTCAGTCCAGTCTATTTTTCTTCCATGAAACACAAAAGGAGATCTTTCAATTTTTGGATTATCATGGTCATTAATTTTGAGTTTCATAGAAAAATAAAAACACAGGGTGGAAGCAGGTGAGTAAATAATAACAATTTTCATTGTGCCTAAACTATTCCTTTAACAAAAAAGACACTTTGATTTAAATTCATGCTACAACAAGTCAGTTGGCACATTTGCATGTTTGTTCAGTCCGTGATCCCTAAAAAATCCCTTCCTGCCACCCATTCAAACTGTCATGGTTTTAACAGCATGCACCAACCAAACACGCCACCTAAACTTTGCTCCAGGCTGCGTGACAGGGACAACACGGGTGTCTGCAGGTGGGTATGCAAATATGCTTGGTAAAATAATGAAACAGGCCTCCATCATATTCATTCAGCTGATGGCGGTCTGAAGGACTCGACTCTGTTTGCAGTCTGACAGACAGAAGTCATAGTCGAATGCTGAAGGATAATAAAACTGTGAACACATAACCCGACACACTAGTACACCCACGCTCACGCACACTCACAAATCCTGTTCAATTATTCAACAGTTAAAGGCTAGATAGTACAAAGGCCTATTAAAACTATTCATGTTATTCTGACAATGAGACCCAAATTTATCAAATTGTAGTGCCTAGTGTTGCTATCGTTAACTAAAAAATAGTTTGAATTAATTAGAATAAATCTGAAATAAATGAAACATTAATATTAGATGAAAAACCTCTTTTACTTTAGAGCTTAAACTTGAAATGTTGCAACTAACTGAAATAAAATAAGTTTAAGGTGAAGTAATAAAAAGAACTGAAATGTTTTCCACAAAAAAAAATTAAAAAAGCGCATTTTTAAAACAAACTCAAATTAAGATGACTACATAAATATTACAATAGTAATACAAATTATTAAACACTAAACAATGCTAAAATAACTATAAAAAAGCCAGACAGAGAAGTCATTAACTGAAAAAGGGGAACCTGTTGCAGTGATGGGCCAGCTCTGAGTGAACTGTGAAGAGGTTCTTCCTAAAGTTTGTTACAGGCTATATAACCGTATTTTAGTTTTTGGATGCGTAGTAAGGAGAAAGCGTGAAAGAGAATATTAAACAGATCTCTGTGGAGTGTTAGAAAATATGTTCCCAGGGAAGCGGTATTAGGAGCATGCTGAGTCTAATTGTTTGAGTGGTATTTTGCAAAGAATGGCGAGGCTGTTAAATGCAGTGTGTTTTATGTCTACATTATGGTGTCATTAGAACAACACTGATAGATCCTCTTACTTAACGCTGTCCTTTAATTATGGTTTTGCTCAGGGCGAATACTGAGGCAGCTCAACTCTGCTTTTAAAACAGACAAACATGCCATAAAGCATATTATAATGTTCCTTGATCAGTTCACCAGTTGGAAATTTTTAAAATCTTGAAAGCCTCTCTTTTCCTTCATGACTGTAATCTATCATGAATAATAATCATAAAACAGTCACTCTCAGTGAACTCACAAAAGGCCTAGACATGATTTGGCATGTATGGTGACGTCAGTGCTTGCAATCCAAAAAATTGTCTGGCAACCAGAGGCCTTTGGCACTGTATTAAAATTATTTCAAAATAATTTCTTGTAAATTCCGCCCTTGCTTATGGGCATTGATACAAACAAACACACACACACGTTTGTTTCTGTGAATTGTGGGAACTATCCATAAACTTCTATTAATTTTATACTGACCAAATGATATTTTCTATCTCTTAACTCAACCCTTTCTATCTCTTAAAAATGTCAAAAATGTCAAGTTTTACTATCCTTGTGGGGACATTGTATGCCCCACAATGTAGCATAAACAAGTACACACACACACACACACACACACACATATGTACACTCTAGACCCCATGCATCAAGGTAGGCTAAATTAGACTAGACCAAACATACAACAGCCAAGAGGTGTGGAGAATGTTGTGGGAAATATGACATCATATATTTAAATTTTATGGTCAGTCCATGACATGGGTGCCTTTTAATTTTGTTGTTGTTATTATATATATATTTTTTATATTTCCATACAGCTATATTTCCAAACAAACAAACAGAATTTACTTTTTTTAGCGAATTTAGCCATAACTATACTTAAGTGGGCAAGGTCATGGCATCAAGTGTCATGGCCCTTTTATTAATGAGTTGTTTACCATACAGTAACGGGGCTGAATATTTAAAATCGTCCCCATACTGACAATCCTCGTCCTTCAAGAGTTCAAATCCTTGGATGACTGTCATTATGTCAGTTATTTATTTATTTATTATGAAATTGGACATCATTGTGATAACAATTATATGTTAGTTAGAGGAAGTTAGGATGCAACAGTGTTGATGCATATCCTGGCGGCACATTTTAATAAAACCTATAATCTAAACAAATATATAATTAGAAAACATTAGCTTTTATTTTAATATTCACTGTGCATATTTGATAATACAACAAAGAGAAATAAGAAACACAGGGCTGGGACAGACCAAAAAACATGTTCTTGAAGAAACATAACAAGGCAAAAAAATAAAGTTAAAGGATTTTACTAATGTGCATGTCTATTACAACAGATATTTAAAAGTTAAGTCATGTTTTCACTGTTACAGTAGGCTAATTCCTTTTTAATGTATATATATTTCATATATTGTAAGTGTGGCTAATATGTAACTCCATTAAGGTAAATACAAATGCAAAATCTTAAAAAAAAAAAAAAAGTGCCAAATTGAATTTAGTCAGATATATTGATCAATCCAATAGCCTTACAAGCAATTAAAAGCATATAGACACTAATTATAATGTTTTCAAGCTATTTTCATCGTATATGGTTTTAATACTTTCTTTTTCACTCTTAAGACTAAAACTGTGATGGACCACCATTCCATCCCATATATGACATACCTTTATTTAGTCCCCTTCAGTTCTTGAAGCGCGAGGAATGTTATTATATTGAGTATATCCTCCCGTTAAACTCGCACAGCTTCTGTTCCCACCAGTCTGTCCAGTTCGCGCGCGCATCTGACCTGCAGCGGAAAGTTACTGTTGAATGCTGTCACAGTGCTGGTGCTCATCCTGCCAACGTCATTCATTTACATGTCGAGAGCTGCATGCATGCAACATCAATCGCCCAACGATTGGTTATGAGAAGCACGCATCCACATCGTCATCACAGCTTGTTTGCTCGTGTCATTTTGGGATCTCTGCTGCCAGATGATGATTATTACGCAAGTGTTTGGGTGAGTTCAGAGACCTGAACCACTGAAGCTAATTATTGGAAGCGACAGGGTACAAAGAAAAGGCTTAAAACTTCCTCAGAAAGATGCGCATACTTCATGTTACTCGTTAATGATATTACAGTAAAGCTATTGCGTGCTTTAATGTATATTAGAGAGCGTGTCTGGTTAAAGGAAGATGAACACTGGTGAAATCTCTCACGTTGTTGGTTATAGATCGCTCATGCCCCCTGCTGCTAAAAGTAATTATTGGCCATCATTACATTTTTCCCCACTGATGTAGGCATATTTATAGGCCTTTTGTTTGTTTGCATCAATATTTTACCCTTTCTTTGACCCTCAACGAGTTTGAATTATTCTGCTTTCCATATTTCGCACACTTTGTTTTGCTCAGTTACCGCGGATTATTGTACTGAAATTGTAATGAATTACATTTTTGATTGGCTGAACTTTCTGCAGTGCGCTTTATTAGTAGTATGTCTCCTTAGTCTTTTAATCCCCACCACATGCTGTTACTATTTGTCAAAAAAATATATCATAAAATTTATTAATTTACTCCTTCATTATTAATTTTTTTTTCAAGATTCAGTTTTTATGCTTTATTTAGTGCTGTCCACATTTTTTTTAATGAAAATCTGTGTATTATGAAAATATTACCGCAATTATTAAACTTGCTTTTAACAGTGTGTTATCAGTCACATTTGGTAATTTTTATCTTAAATGCCAAAGAAGAAGAATACAAAAGGAGTATAATAATGTTGGTTCGTAAGATGTAATAAATGTGATTTTGTGATTTTGGCCCCTGACTCAGAAATGTGAATCCCTTACAAATGATTGTAAAAAACAGAACACTTAGTACATCTTTTAATTACTACTAAGAGCCTGACTAACTACTGTAGCACAGACTACATGCTGGCCAGCTGGTGTAAATCCAATATCTGAGCAACCACAAGAATGCACACAGAGTAAAGGCCATTGCATCTCCAGGAGAACACACTGTATATCACTCAGTGGCAATGGACAGTCTTTCCTTTTTTACCCTAAAATACTGGTTTCTCCTAGTTGAAGCTGTGGTCAAGGCAGCTAAACCATAATCATCTCACAGGGGGGAGTATTTTTTTCTACACAATGTCACATTTTACTTAGGGCATGGGGTAAATGGTAAATCAGCGGCCTCCTCAAGTGAGATGCGAGTTTGCATCAGTGATAATGAGCTTAATGAAGTTAACATGATCGGAGCTAGAGAAGTTGTTATGAAGTATCTTCATGGATTAGGCCTATAACTTGATAAAACCTTCAAATGCGTTTGGAGAACAGGACATCACAGCCGAATATCACTCCTAAACAGCCCGTAAGATAGTGTACAATATTAGGCTGGGCTGTAGTATCTTTCTAAACATCACCTTGCGATGAACTGTTTGTGCCAGCCTTTGGTACTTGTCTCTGTACATTTACATTATTTTAACTCTTTCTTGGCTCTACACTTAAACTGATCTGTTTTAGTATTATTATGTATAGTAGCCTATTATAGTAGCCTAATTAGTACAAACAGGAAAGAGTATTTCCTATCAGAATTTGTAAAGATCTTGTGGTCTGTCTCTCAGTCTGCTCAAATGTTTTATTATTTGTATACATGTTCACACAATAAGTCAGAGACATGGAGCATAATTCCACTTTTTATTTATTTTGCAGCAACCAGTTAAAGTGTTTGTCTTACAACATTAATTTGATTACTTTGACTATATATGTTAAAAGAAAAGTCATTTCTTATTAAGAAAATTATTTGTATTTTAAAATATGCATTGTGTGTTTTGCAAGTCCATTGATTCCATCATACCGTAGGTGCAAATGCTTTTGAGTGAATAAAACATATTTACATAATATTTTCTTTTTTTCCTCAAGGCTGCAGAAACAGATTTTATATGCAATTATATAGTTTTCACAAAATAAATAACCTTAAAGAAACAAATGCCTCAATATGTGATACAGTCAACAGTCTTTAATAGCCACATAAATTTTATAATTAATTTTATTTGTGAATATATCTGTTTAAATGGTGTTTGCTTGATTGGCAAGATTGTACTATAAACAATATTCCCAAGATATCAGTTTTACAATAAAGCACACTGACAGCCCACACATAAAATTATAACATACTTTTTTCCTATTATTCCATGTACATACATTTTTTTTTTCCAGTGGATATGGATTTTTAAAAGTCTTTAAAGCTTAAAATCTCTGTGGGCTAAACTATACTCTGTGATATGTTCATAAGTATCGGCGCTCTTTTGCTTAATAGCATTACAGTTCAGCTGGCTTATATGATTATATGAGAACACTGAAACATACATTCAAAAGCATAAAATCAAATCAGCCATATCTCATGTTCATTTCCCATTCTCATCGGTAGAGGAATCCATATGTCTTATAGATGTTTCAGAGCTCACTATTGTGACTTTTTCAGTTGTTGCTACACTGTCAAAAAACCTCATTTTCTCAATGTGTACCGTATCTTTTAGCCTACGAATTGAGGAAGCCGTCTCATCAGAAATGGGTTCTGCAGAGTCTCCTTCAAATACATGTGTTCTCTGTGTCACAAGTATTGTCTCTTTGTCATCATGTAAAGTTTCTTTCACAACATGCTTTTCCACCAATGTGCGCATCCCACTTTGCACTCTGGTTTCCTCCACTGTCAACACTGAGTCTGAGCCTAAGGTGTGAATTCCATGCACGTCTAAATTAGTAAAGATTGAGGCTTGCTGTGTTTCCGGGATAGCTTGTATATTCGATGTGATGATATGGATTTCCCCTGACATCTGTTTCAGAGTGTCCACTGAGGCTGAGGACATATCCGATGAGAAAGGAATGTTGACTTTCTCTGGCTGGTGAGGCTCAAATGATATCAGTTCACATCTGGCTGTGGAAGTCACAACATCACTTTGTATATCGAGCCCAACGGTGGCAGTGGGTTCAGCATATTTCACCTTAACTTTTGTAGGTGAGGTCTGTGACTGGCTAATTTGCTCAGTGGTTACTGCAGAACTTATATCTGCAAAAGCTTCAGATGACTTCAGTGACAGTGTTGGGCTGAGGTTTTCCTCCATAGCCTCACTGAGCGACTTCATCTCAGGTTCCTCATGTTCCTTGTTTGATTCTTTCTCAACATCATCAAGCTTCTCAGCCTGTTCAGGTGTTTGGATTATTTCTTGCTCAATTGTTTTTGACGTTTTGGTTGGAGAAGAAAATGAGAACTTGAACCAGCTCCCTTTCTCAGTTTTTACTTGTTCTTTGCTAACAGTTGCTTTCTGATCTGCTGAAGCCTCCAGACGCTTTTCACTTTCTTCAATCTTAGCATCAACCAACTTATCGCTTTCATCTGAAGACTGGCTGAATCCTAATTTTGGAAATTTAAATTTAAATTTTGATTTCTCCTGAGCTCCTTTGTCCTTATGTTCTACTGCTTCCTCAACTTTTGCTCCAGTCTCCTGATCTGGCTTAACAGATGGTTTGTCCTTTTGTGCTTCCGTTTCTTCTATTGTTGGAACATTAAATTCAACTTCAAAGCCCCTGAGAACATCCTCAAGTGTAGGCATTGTAAATTTTGGTGATTTTCCAGCCCCTTGAGTATCATCTTTGGGTTCTATTTTAGCATCTGGAGCACTCACTTTGGTGGTTGTGTCATCTTCTCCTTCTTGAGATTTTGTTCTTGAAATGCTGATCTTTGGCATTTTTATAGTAGGAAGCTTGAATTTACTTGGGGAGCCTTTGTCCCCATCCTGTTTTTTAGCAGCAGCCTCTGGAAGCTGTTCAGTGGTTTCTTTAATTTCACCCTCTCTTTTTGTTTCTTTAGACACTTGTACAGGCTTGTCTTCAATATTTAGGTCAGTGTCTGGTACATCTACTTCTGCAACTTTTACTTTTGCATCAGATGTTTTTTGAGCCGAAGTTCCAAATTTTGGCATTCTAAAAGTAGGCAATTTGAATTTACTTGGAGAACCTGAAACAACTGTATCATCTTTCAACTCTGTCTCTACCTCTTTTTTTTCAAGGCTGGAACCTCCCTCTAAAGCCATGTCTACTTTTGGGAGACTTGCATCTTCTGCTGTGACCTTAATTTCTGGTTCAGTGATCCCAATTTCAGGTGTTTCTGTCTTTACCTCTTTTGCAGTCACCACCACCTCAGGACCTTTTACTTTGGGTAACGAAATCCCAAATTTTGGAAGTTTAAATTTAATTTCCTGTCCCTCTTGATTAAGTTCTTTTTCTTTTATATTAATATCAATAGATGGGGTTTCAGTCTCTGCAGTTTTGCCTTTGATGTCACCTGATAGATCCACCTTTGATGTCTCTATCTCATAATCCACAGAACTAACTTTAATTTCCTTAGTTTCAGAATCAGCCTTTGCTGCATCACTAGGGACCTTTGGAGTGGAAACTCCAAATTTGGGTAATTTTATTGTTGGGAGTTTGAATTTTGTTGGCGAGCTAAATTGTGGACTTGTTATTTCAGTTTTGCCCTCTGTCTCACTTTCTCCTATTTCTGTAGTGCCCTCTGGCAAGGATATAGCTGCTGCCGTTTCACTGGCTTGAATATCTTGGGCCTTGCCATCTGATTTTGAAAATCCAAATTTTGGAAATCCAAAGCTTGGTTTCTTCATCTTTACACTAAGTCCCTTAGAACTCATATCAGTTAAATCTGCTGGTTCCTCAAACACAAAATCTTTTACTGTAACAGATCCTTTAACATCAGTTTGAGAAATCTCTGCTTTTGAAACACTTGTGTCAATTTCTGGGCTTTTCGATGCTTGTAGAGAAATTCCAAACTGTGGTAGTTTGATTTTACTTTCTTCTACTTCAAATTCGGCACCTTTAGTCTCCACACCGACTTCCACTGATCCTTTGGGTAATTTTAGCTCTTTCTTGTCTATAGATAGTATATCCCCTGTCATTTCTGTTTCGGTCAGAGCTTTCTTAAGCCCTTGTTCACCATCTGGACCTTTAATTATTGGAAGAGCAATCCCAAATTTTGGAATCTTAAATTTGCCGTCTTGTTGCTCTTTATCATCTCCCTTAATGTTTATCTCAATGGATGGACCTTCAACTGTTGGCCCTTTCATTTCAACACTTGAACCTTGAACTCCTGACATGTTAAACTTCTTATCAGGAAGGCTTACTTCAGGAACTTTGATGTCCACATGTGCCTTAGGTATATCAACTGTGTCCTTTGATGCTTTGGTTCCAAATTTTGGGAAATTGATTGTTGGAAGTTTAAATCTTGTTGGAGAGCCAAAAGTTTCCTCCTTCAAATCAGGTTCTTCTTCTGGTAATTTAATGTCAACATTTCCTGCTGATGTGCCCATGTCAGCTTTGGGTAGACTCACATCAATTTCAGGAGCCTTAAGATCTGGTTTTGAAAATCCTAATTTGGGAAGTTTCACTTTCAGCCCTTTGGAGTCAACTTCAGCTTGATCTGTTTTCCCCTCAATGGTCACATTTTGAATTTCAACGCTGGGCTGTTGTACATTTACCTTTTCTTCACATAGCAGGTCAGTCTCTATGTTTATTTCTTTTCCCTCCATCTCTATCCCCTTTACTTTTGGCATGCCAATTCCAAATTTTGGCAGCTTGAACTTACTTCCCATCCCATCAGCATCAATTTCTTTAACCTTAATGTCCACATCAACAGATGGCCCTTTAATGTCTATGTTTGTTTCTGTGTCAGTGTTTTGTAACTCTCCTTTTTCTGGTAGACTGATTTTAGGTTCTTTGATATCTACTTCAACTGCTGGAATATCAGCTGTAGCTTTTGGATATTTGAGTCCAAACTTTGGAAGGTTGATCGAGGGCAGCTTAAATGTTGTTGTATCTCCTTGTTTCACTTCATCTGTAATTGTGATTTCTACATCTAAGTCTTTAATAGGTATGTTGCCCTCTTGCATAGACATATCTACCGTTGGTTGACTGGCATCAACATCTTGCCCCTTAATATCTGGCTTTGAAAAACCAAATTTTGGAAGTGAAAAGCTTGGCTTCTTCAGTTTCACATCAAGCCCTTTCAAGTCAGCTTCAGGCATATCTGGTTTGCCTTCAATGGATATGTCTTGAATGTCAACATTAGGTTGGGGTAGTATTACTTTTCCTTCTGCTAGATGAACATCAGTTTCTCTTATTGCGGCATGTATATCGGTCTCTATTTCTTTTACATCTAAGTCGATTTTTGGTATTTGACCTGACACCTTGATGTCTGGTTCATGAGCAGTGATTCTGATTCCTTTTATGTCCTTATCTGCTGATGGTAAACTTACTGTACCTTTTGAAGTTTTGACTCCAAATTTTGACAAGTTAATTTCTGGCAGTTTAAATTTAGTTGGGGAACTAACAATCATTAGATCTTTCTGTTCAGCCTCTCCTCTGGAAAGTGTGACTTCTGCTGTTTGTTCTTTTACAGGTACATTGACCTCTGGTATGGACACTTCAGCCTTTGGTGCACTGACATTAACCTCTGGAGCTGAAGTGTCTGGTTTAGAAAACCCAAACTTGGGAAATGAAAAGCTTGGTCTCTTCAATTTTACTTGGAGTCCTTTGGAGTCAACATCAGACATGTCTGCTCTCCCTTCAACTTTAGCTTCAGTATTGGGTGGCTGTGCTTCTAATTTCAATTCAGGTTTAGAAATGTCAGTTTTTAAGTTTGCTCCCTCTAGTTCTGAATCTGTCACATTAATGTCTAATGCTGCTTTTGGTGTTTTAACACCAAATTTTGGGAGGCTTAGAGATGGGAGTTTAAACCTTGTAGGGGATCCAAAAATTGTTGAACCTTTTTGGTCAGACTCCATCTTTGAGACTGTAATATCCACATTTGCTTCTTTTAGGTCCATGCTGCCTTCGGGTATGGGAATATCAGTTTTTTGAATACTTACATCAAATTCAGGGGCTTTTAATTCTGGTGGGTGAACCATCCCGTCAGTTGTTATCTCAGGTTTTTTTATATCAATTCGTTGTACTTCAATTGTATCATCTGACTTTGATGTACTTAAATCAAACCCTTTTACTCTAGGTAGGCCAATACCGAACTTTGGCATCTTAAACTTTCCCCCCTGTCCTCCAAGTTCAGTGTCATCAACATTCAAGTCCACACTTACAATTTGACCCTCTGTGGCTAGATGAGGTCCCTTTATATCTACTGATGGGGCTTCACCTGATATTTTTATTTGTGGATCTGGACCACTCACTTGAGGTACTTTAACAGCTATATCTACAACTGGCATAGATTTGTCTTCCATCGTAGCTTGTCCTCCAATCTTTGGGATGTTGATTGAGGGGAGTTTAAATTGTGTTGTGGCACCAAGAGTTCCTGTATCTTTTTGATCATCCTCAACATTTGACACTGAGATATCCATGCTTTGTTCTTTTATTTTCACATCACCTTCTGGTTTAGCGGTATCAGCTTGTGCAAGACTGACATCAATCTCTGGGGCCTTGATATCTGTTTTAGAAAATCCAAATTTAGGAAATGAAAAGCCTGGTCTTTTCATTTTCAGACTTGTGTCTTTTAAATCAACTTCTTGATCAAATTTGCTTTCTAGTGTGGCTTGTGATACTTCTGGTTTAGCTGATAGTTCCCCAAGTTTTGCCTCTGGGAAGGAAATATAGCCTTCTGCCTTTGATGTTTTGGACTCTGTAAGTGACAGGGGGTATTGATCTACAATACCTACTTTTGGCTGATCAACACTGATTGAGGGTTTCTTAAACTCTTGACTGGGTACATTACAGTCAATTTTTACGTCTGATGGTTTTACTGATGTGAATACATCTTCAGTCTCCAAAGTAATTTCCTTACCCCTCAAATCCGTTATTTCAGCTTTTACTTTGGAAGATGAACTTCCAAATTTGGGTAGTTTGAAGGTAGGAAGTTTGAATTTGATCTGCGACCCTCCTGTGGTTGAATCATCTTTTAACATCTCTGTTTGAATTTTCAAGTCAGACTCAAGATTCACATCCACTTCACCAACTGCCATAGATGTATCTCCCCTCTCAACCTTAATCTCTGGAGCTTTAATGTCTTGTTCAGAAAATTCATGCTCTGACCTTGGCATTTTCATCGTTACCTCCATTTCCACAGATGCCCCAGATATGTTTGCTGTTTCCTCAGCACTCTCCTTGCCATATTTCAGTGAAACCTCCGGTTTTTCCACATCTGTTCTTGACGCGCCCTTTTTAAATTCTGGTCCCTTTAACTTTGGAAATGAAAATTCAAATCTGGGCATCATAAATCTACTCCCTTGACTACCAGGATCAGTGTCTTTGGTTTTTATTTCAGCATCCACTGGTAGGGTTTCAAAAGTTGATTTAGATGGTTCTGGTTCTTGCATTCCTGCATCTTTATCTTGTGATGCAATTGCTGATGCTGCCTTTATTTCTGACTGTGCATCATCCTCAGCTTTTATCGTAGATTCTTCCCCAGTCTTAGAAATGGAAATATCAAATTTAGGGAGAGAAATAGTTGGAAGCTTGAATTTAGATGGAGAACCAGAAGTACTTTTGTTTTTTAACTGGACTTCAACCTCTGGAGCAGGAAGTGTCACTTCAGTCTCTTTGATCTCAGTGTCAAGCACAGATATTCCTTCTTTTTGAAGACTGGTGTCAGCATCAGGGATCTTAGTGTCAGATTTGGAAAAGCCAAATTTCGGAAAAGATATTTTACGTTTCTTAAGTTTGAATTGACTCTCCTTTTCTTTAGTCTCCAGGATGACTTCATCTACTGAACCTGAAGGAAGTTTGACTTCCGCCTCAAGTTTCTTGGCTTGCAATTTCAAATCTACTATAGCTGTCTCTTGATCAAGACCATGGCCTACAAGGCTCATCTCAACCTCTGGTTTAGAAAATGCATGATCTGAAGACAATATCTTTACAGAGTGTGCATCAATAGCCTTGTCTACCTCTGGGGTAGATACATCAACTTCAGGTTTGGAAACACTGAAAATAATATGTGGGGTTTTCATTTCAGGTAATGATGGCAGTTCTGTAGACAGTTCGGTTTCTGGTGCTTTAATTTCCATGGTAGGTTCATCTTTGGTGACTTCAGGCAATTGACTGTCAGAGATTGCATCTGTTGATTTTGGAAATGAGACCCCGAATTTTGGGAATTTAATTGTAGGAAGTTTAATTTTGGTTGGAGATCTTGGATCTTTCTCAGCCTGGACAGACTCTGCATTTGATTCTTTGGGGTCTATAATTGATTCTTCTTTGGTCGTACTATCGGCTGGCTTGTGGGCTTCAACCTTTGGAAGGCTAATGCCAAATTTAGGCAGTGTAACGGTAACCTCTTGTTCTTTGAGCTTTGGTTCTTCGACCTTAACATCTACACTAACAAACTGACCTTCTGTAGTATCAAATAAATCCTTGACATCACCTGGTGGTGCATCATCTTTGAGTTTCAAGCATATTTGTGTTTCTGGAAGGCTTACATCAGGTTCTTCAATATCTATATCTACAACTGGCATGTCTTTTACTACCTTAGATGATTTTCCACCAAAATGTGGTAAGCTGAGAGAGGGAAATTTAAACTTTACTGGTGTACCACCGCTTGTTAGATCTTTATGTTCAGCCTCATCCTTTGAAATTGTGAAATTCACCCCAGGTTCTCTTGTTTCCACAGAACCTTCTGGAATTGATAAATCAACCTGTGCAAGACTGACATCAACACCTACAGCTTGGTCAGTCAGACAAGCATCAATGTCTGGTTTAGAAAATTGAATTTCTTCAGATGATTTTATTTCTTTTTTCTGAAAATCTTTGATTTCTATCTTACCCTCAGGCAGAGACAAGTCAACTTCAGGTTTGGATACACTGAGAGTCATTTTTGGGCCTTTCTTGTCAGATAGTGCTGTTGATTCTACAGATAGTTTAGCTTCTGGCAATTTAACATCCATTGAAGTCTCCTCTGTTCTGACAGCAGGCGTTTGAATATCGGCCCCAGCATCAATTGACTTGGGAAATGAGACTCCAAATTTGGGAAGTTTAATTGAGGGAAGTTTAAATTTTGTGGGAGAATATGTTGAGTCCTTGAACTCAGCCTCTACAGCTGTGGTCTTACTTTCAACATCTATTTCTGTCCCATCATCTAAAGAGCCCTGGGTGAGTGGAAGAGTTATGTCAGCATCAGTTACTTTAGTATCTGATTTAGAGAATCCACATTTGGGAAATGATATTTTCCGTTTCTTCATTTTAGACTCTGCTTCTTTTATTTCAGCTTGTGGAAGTTCAGGTAGCTCCACTTCAGTTTTTCCACTAACCTTGATGGTTTTTTCAGAATCATCTGGTAACAGACGACCTTCTTCTGTCTTGCCTTTTGGCATTGAAATACCAACTTGATCTGCCTTAGGGATTTTTATTTTTGGAACAGAAAAATCTATGCTTGGCATTTTTAATTTACTCCAATTTTTGTCTGTTTCTGGATCAGTCTCAGATGTTCTCTTCTCAGAATCTAATACAACCTCTGTTATGTCACTTTCTTTCACTGTAACATCCTCTTTTGTAGTGACTTCAGCTGTTCCTTTCATAGATTTCCCTCCAATTTTGGCCATTTTTAATTTAGGCAGTTTCTTTTTTTGTGGGGAGGAATCTGTGTCTTTGCTTTTGATTTCAGCCTTCAGTTCTCCTTCAACATCTTTTTTCGAGCTTTCCTTAACAATAGCAGTGCAAACGTCATGATGGAGCAATTGATCACCCTCTATATCATGTGATTTTTTAGTTTCATCAAATATTGCTTCTTCAGAATATTTTTTGATGTCTTCTTCAAGAGATATTTTTGCTCCAGTTTTCATCTCCTTGATTGCAGCACTATCACTTTTAGATGACGTGGCCTTTATTGGCAATTCAATTGCAAAACTTGGGAAGTGAAAGTCAGGTGTCATGATTCCAAAACTTGGCATTGATACCTTTGATTTCTTAGATTTTTTTTCATGCACATTTTTGTCAGCTTTAATATCGGTATCAGTATAGTCTTTCACAGGCTTGTCTTGAGTGTCTGTATCTTTGGCTATTATGATTTTTTGCAGTGGAACTGATTGTTCAATGGCTTCCATTCCTGGTATTTCAATGTCTTCACGCTTTGGAAGTTTGAATTTTACATCTGGAGATGTACTTATCTTATCATCCTTTGCTAACATTTTGCCAGGTTTGAGTTGGTGGTCAACAAGTTTAATTTTTGATCGGCCTGTTTTGCTCTCAGTTATAACCATTTCATCTAGATGCAATTGTTCAATTTTTGGTAATACAAAGGCTTGATCTTTTGTAGCAACAGGAGAAAGTCTCTGCTTTTCTTTATCCATTGTGTCAGGTAAATTGATGTTTATTTCTGTGCTCATGCTCGAAATATTACAAGGGGATCCTTTAGGTGTCACTCCAGTCTTGTCTGACTTCATTTCCATGATTGTGACCTCTCTCTGTACAAGGACTCCAGTGATGTCTCTCTCAGGTAATTTGAAGGCAGGGAATTTTGATACTGCTTCTTTTACATCCTCAACATTAAACTCTTCTGCTTCACCCCGAGCTTGCTTTTTTCCTGATTTTGATATATTTATTATCTTCTCAACTTTTTGTTCTTTAATTCTAGGAGATTTAACCTTGGCTTTTGATCCTTTGCCCTCCATGCCAGGAATCTCAATTTCCTCTCGTTTCAGGAGAGGTACTTTGGTTTGTTCTCTCTGTTTTACAGTAATTGATTCTTGGTGGTCGAATTCAGAGACATCTACTTTAGGCAGTTTAAAAGTTGATTCAGTGTCAATGCTACCTCCAGTACTCTTCCTGCTTTTGTCCACATCCAGAGCATGTGATTTTGGCTGGGATATAACAGGTGTTGGAGTGATTGGTTTCTTTGTGTCTGTTGAGGACACATCCTCACTTGTTTGAATCTTAAAAGTGAAAGTGTCTGATGTAAAGTCTAGTCTGTTTACTGCATTTGAAAAATGGCTCTTTGATATGGCCATGTCTGCCAGTGGTCCTCTGGTTCGAATTCCATAACTTTCTGTTTCTAGAATGTTGATTTCTTTCTTTTCCTTGTCGCTGCCAATTCTTGGTGATTTGCTTATCGGTCCAACCTCTGGCATGTCAAGAGAAACATCAACTTTAGGTATGGTCATGTCTGTTTTTCCTGACTCTTGAGTCTTTTCTAAAATCTCTTTATCTCTTGGTTTGGTATCAGAATCAACTTGATGTCCAGCCGGTTCAGTTTGTGGTATTACATTTGGACTGTCCAAAATATTGTCGAATGTTGATGGATCCAAAGTTCTCATTCCACTTGTGGAGGATTTTAATTGACTCTCTGTTTCTATTTCATATGTATCCTTTCCTGGAATGCTAACCCTCAGTTCTGATTTCTCTCTCCTTTCTTTGCCATCATCTCCAAGAGTGACTGTAATATCAGTAGTATTTAATGTGGTGTCCACACTGATGAGCTCAAACTTATGCAGTGATTCAGTCGCTGGCAAAGTCGGGAATGTATATTCATTTCTTGTTTTAGCTGAGTGAGCTTCATTCAATATTTTAGGACTCTCTATTACATTAGTCACTGGCACTTGCTCTTCCACTATATTCATAATAATTTGGTTGTCCAAGCCCTCCATATCGTCTTTTGCAATCGCCTCTTCATTTTCTTGGGTTTCTTCAACAGATTTGCTCCTGCGGCCTGTCATCCGCTTCTTAAGTTTCATTTTGTGTATCTTTTCCTTGTCTTTTCCATCTGGGGATTTTAATGGAGACTTAAGTGGAGAATCTGTGTCACTTGTTGGTGGACTTATCTCTAATTTTCTCTGTTCCTCTGCTTCTGACGTGCTGTGAGATCTTTTAAAATTCGCCCTGCGACCTTTGCTAAAGGTAGGGAATTTGGGCCAAGAGATGCGATCATGTTGCTTTTTTGTCTTTCTTCGACCTCTCATCTCTGGTCCTCTTCCTTCTTCTTCTTGCTCAGCCTCCTCGCCCTGCAAACATTGATGAAGCAGATATAATGTCAATGAAACCTCTGAAGAAGCGTGGCTGTATTCTGTATTTAAGAATATAATGAACAGTATTATAATTACAATGGTTGTATCTGGCCTCATTGTCTCAGCATCTTCTTGGGTTATTGGAGGTGGTTTGCGTTTTAGACAGAATGCCACTTTATATGGTTGAGCATGCTCAAGAATCTGGAGGGCTTCTTCATATGACACATTATCAAAATATACTGTAGCACTAAGTATTTGATCACCTGAAAGGCCAGATGGAAGAACACAAATGAGGATGCAAGTGAAAAGATGGAGGAAAAACTAATTTAGCTCATTTCTAGCTTCAGAAATGTTCTGTAATGTGCTGTAATAAAAATCTCACCTTCTTTCACACTTAAATACTTTGAGGCAGGCGACTCTGGTTTTACTTCCTTGATGAAGATGCCGTCCTTTCCTCCACTTACAATCAAACCCTCGGCACAGACTTCTTTCACAGTTTTCACTATTCTTTCTGACTGATCACTTTGCATATCCTGAAGCAGAATGCAGGTAATTTAGAAACTGATTCATGTTTTCTTAGTATTTACATTTCTAAACATCTGTATTCTTCACTAGAGAGGTGTGTCTGACCTCTGTTTGAATCATCTTGGCAGAGGAACGCTTGTCAAACAGTGAGCCGAAACCAATCCTTTTACTTTTTTTGGAACTCTTGGTGGGTGAGTCATAGAAGTCACCATCAGCCTGACAAAACAGCATGTGATATATTAAATAGATAATAGTTTGATGACCAAATACAGCATTATATAATTCTGAATTAGGGTTATTATACTGTACATAAATAAGATAAGAGTCTAATGTAGCGCTTACCTCTTTTGCGTATTTCTCTGTGGTGGGGAATTCTTCAACAGGAGAGGAACCCTGAGGACGAGGTCTTTCCCCCTCTAAAACTTCAGGCTCCTCACATACCTATTATATCAAACAATTAAAGATTGTTTAAACAATTAACCAATTTAAAAAAGAGAGACAGTTTAACACAAGTGTATGTTGTATATTTGCTGAATGTGCTTTACTTCAGTGATACTCACTAAATCCTCATCTGTGTCTTGTTCTGGTCCCTTCAGCCTTCGCCCTTCTCCTGTCGGGATGAAATAAGCACATAAGGGCCAAGCTCTGTGAATACATAGGTTTTACATCTGGCTGCTAAGTGAAAAGCTCGCATGGGACTTGAATTTGATGTAGATGCATTATGTTTTCTGTACATATGACCGAAATGTAAGAACCTAACCAAAATGTAGAGCCTGTTAGTCATCTATACTTTCTTTATTTGCTGTTTTATAGTTTGTACTGACTGAAGAGTCAGTGAGGGATCTACTGTATTTTTCCAGACCAAAACATTATTTTTAATCTGCAAAAAAGGCAGAGTCTAAGGCAAAATTTCTGTTTGCAAAATATCCTGGCAGCTGTTCCCACAGGATCCAGACAGTCTACCTGCTTCTGTTGCTTCCTGTAAATTGAGGCACTCTATTGATCTTAAGGGGTCGGTTTACACTGTCCTTTTCGGACCTATATCGTTTCCATGTTGGTCTTATTGCTGGCAGAGTAAATAATATGGTTATAAATATCTGCAGATGTGGTATTATTCTAAAAATACAAATTATATATATTTCGAAGACATTTGAAGAATATTTTGAAATCATTTGAAGAAATGGTTCCCTTGCATAATGTTTTAAATAGTTGTATGAATTTTAACAATACAATAGACAGAAATACTTATATGATACCAGCAGCAATAATACTTTTATGACCTCCTTTCTTCTGAGAAAGGCATTTCCAGTTTCCCATAACAGAATGCACTTAAAAGATCATTTAGGTGCATAAATATTTTCCATTAGCCTCACTCTGCCCAGCCCATTAACTTGCACTTTCCTTCAAGCACTTATCCAGGCATCAGGTCTAGATGGCATTGAAGCACACTGGAGATATATGTACAGTATGCATGTCATGTAGCATGTGAACATTACTACACCAGCACCTTTTTTTTTTCTTTTTTTTTTTTTTACAGTTTCTAATGATCAAACTGCACCAATGTATAGACAGCTGAGGAAAAGCAGTGCTAAATGTGAATTATCCACAGTTAAGCTAAAAAGTAAAGTAAACTCTTCCCATTTCTTTTGTTGGTGTCAAAGGCTTTGAGAACAATCCAACTCAATGGTATTCTGGTAAAAAATTAATATGCCATTCATCTATCATTCTGTCATTATGCAGATGCCAGCATTGACATGTTACATGACACACCCTGAATTAAAATAATTAAAAACAAAATTACGCAAGTTTTGTGTCGACCACAATTAGGCTCTTTAAACCCTGCTCTTAAACACAGGTAAAGCAATGTTTGAAAGGGGTTTAACACCACTTTTGCTGGGTACATTTCAACCCAGCACCTTGGGTTATTGCAAGAGAAACGGTTAATTAAACAGGTCATGTGTTCCTTCACTCAGTGATATGATATTGGCAAAACCAATGGTTTACGTAACCTGATGTAAACTGATGTTCATTGGAGAGATCAGGGGTGATTGTAACAGTCGGGTTTTGGTTTTAACATACAGTATATGATGAACAAGCAGAAAAATAACATAGCTGTGGTTTTGAGGTTTGATATGTTGTGGTGCGGATCAGCAAGTTTCAACAAGGTGTTTTTTCTGGCTGCTATTGTAGCTAAACAGGCTTAAGATGTGTTTTTTTTTTACTTAAAGCTTTATAATATCTGTCCAAAACCAACACAGTGAATGGAACAGGCCTAAACAACGGGCCTTACTTTCTTCAAGTGTTTTTATTTTTTTCTTAAGTGCTTTCAGGCTCCTCACCCCTGTCAGGTATAATGAGGCTGTTTGTTAAATGGTATATGTTATAATTACTTAATAAAATGCTTTAAAATGTTCTTAAAAGCCCATTGTCCACTAAATCAATTTGCAATAATTCCTGGGCTTCTATACTTTGCGTGTTTCTGTTAGGATTACAAATTAAATATGTGAGCTCTGCTGTAGGTGTTGTGAAATCAGTTTTAGCTTGTGACTGAAGATTCAGAAAAATAATATGCTCAACTTATTGCTTTTAAAACATGCTGTTTACTTCAGTATGTTACTGAAATATCTTTAAGTACAAACACTTAAAAGAATCCATGTGCCAATATGAAAATAGCCTAGATAACAGAATTATAGCAAAATTAATTCTAAAACAAAAATCCAGTGTTATGCAATGTGTATCCAAAAACATCATGCTGCTGCATTGTAATTGCAATGATGCAAAATTCCTCTCCAGGTAAACATTAAAGGTTAACAATTACAGGTTTGCACTTACCTGATATGCGGTTTACTTGCACAAATATATGTTTTACTGTTTTCCAGATATTCATTCACCTAGTGCACAGCATGCATTGACAGGATAGTTGGTGGATAGTTGTTAGTTTTAGCGGAGAAGATGAAGGGACCTGCCCTTTTTGTAGGTATGGCTCAACCCTGTTTCAGGGCTGTGGTTCAAACTCCTGCTAATGCTATTGTGCTGTAGAACAAACATCTGAAGGTGTAACACTGCTCGCACACATTCACAAATGAATATAATTGAGAGGTCTTGAGATTTTGAAGCAAATGAATCAGGCCAAAGATTTTGTTGTAAGGGTGTTTATGTCCTTCTGTTCTCCAGTGAATATTGTCTGTTTGTTTAGTTTAAATTTGAGTTGAAGGAAATAGTTATGACATTAGTGTACACTGATAGATGAATGCAGAATGAAGACAAGATCTCATACATTTCAGAGTTCTTTTGTTTTCATTGTGCTTTTGCCAAAGTAAATCATTAAGATTTTAAAGAATAGATCAGTTTACTCAATACAAAGCAAGCTGTCAATCACATGATGTTTTTGCAGTATGTGTGTGTGCACATGGTTGGCTGTGTGTTTAAATACAAGAGTCCAAAAATTCCTTTTATACCCACACAATTAACATTTATTTTCATATCTGTTATAAAATGACCATGCAACTGATTTAGCAAGTAACAAACCAACAATAGAAAGAAGCCTGAATTACAAAAAAAGCCTATTTGATGTTTGCTCACATGGTGCTGGTCTAAAAGTGATAAAGCATTTAAAGTATGTGCCGACTGTAAAATAGCTTTAATGTATAGTATTTGTGTTACTAGCATAGGAAATCCTCTAACACTAATTTTAAAGTACAGAAAGTACATGCACACACAGATTCTCTTTATAATTATATGATGTTATGTTATGAAGGACTATACAAAATTGAATTTATTTAAGGTCATTATATTTAATGCATGTTGTTATCATCATATTATAACATTGGGATTTAGTTTTATTTTCATATATAATTTTATTTTGGAATGAGAAAGAAGGAGTGGGACCACAGCTCTGGCAAAGACAAGGAAGCTCTCTACAAAGCAAAATGAATATGAAGGTTGTGCATATGTTGTCCATTTCAGTTTATTCCTATTCTTGTGGATGTGGATGTATTGATTAAACAATTACATCACCAGATTTGAACAATGAGCCTTTAGATATTGTTCAGGGGTGTGGACACTCACAGTGCTGTGACTAACTGTAGACAAATCATAGTTTTCCTGACCCCAGAATATAGTTTCAATGGGGACCAAAGGTCATTACATCTTCTGGCAAAAACTTAGTCTGCTGCACTGAGTACATAACATAAAGATTTTTAGATGTAGTATGTAGTTCAGAACTACATTTTAAAACTGAACTACATTTTTTTGATATCATATGTGTTTCCCTAAAATACTGTATGTCATCAAAATCTCTGAAATCACATTTTTAGTACATACGTTGTAAGGTCATTTTGAAATGTGGAAAAGATCTGCATGAAATTTCTTCAAATATTCTCCTTTTGTGTTTTACAGGAAAAACTAACAACATATGGGTTTGGAACAACATGAGGGTGAGTTAATAATGGATTTTCATGTTTGGGTGGTGAACTATTCAGTATTATTATTACAAATTTAGTATTATATATTTATTCTATGAATGATTCATCTTTTTAAAAAAATGCTAAATGAATTAAGTCCAAACCATTGACACACCTCCCTAATTGAAATAAGTATTGCTAAATGTTGTGTAGTATGTTTCATATTTTGTGATATTACAACATAAGCTGTAAAAATCCTGGAATTTCCCAACTGCTGATCTCCCGTATGTTAGCACATCTCCCATGACCAAGATTACAGGCATCAGAGGTTGTTTTATGCTCCTGTAGCCATACGAGGCCCAGAGCTCTGCTCCTTCAGCACACTAATATGGTTAATTAACTGCTCAGCAAGATACAGGGAGCAGGAACATCAATTCTGGCCTGCGCTCATATCATCATACACAAGCCTCTTTCAGAGTCAAGTGGGAAAGACTTGTTTGTATTCAAAATATAATTGAATTTCAGGGCCGGAGAGGGAAAATAAACTGAAAACAGAATTGGATTCTCTTCCATATTAAGAACATGGGACCAAGTTCCCTCATGTTTCCAATCAATCAGCAGCAATAATTTATTTAATTGACTTATTTATTAATTTGTTTGTTTGTTTAGGTCTGTATTTATTTTGTTTATTTATCTGGTAACACTTTACTTAAAGCCTCAATGTATAATGCATCATAAAAGTAGTTTTAATGCATTTATTATGCATTGTAATACAACTTATAATGCATTGTATGATCTTAAGAATAATTATAACCGCAGTTAAAATGCATTCTAATACTAATCTATTCACTGCTACACCTGTAGAAAGTATAATGCATTAAAACATGTGACAAACTAAACTTCAAATATTACAATGCATTTACAATTGGTTACAGTTATTTATCAAAAAAATTATATGCATTACAATATACATTATGAATACTTTTATAATGTGTTATACATAAAGGCTTTAAGTAAAGTGTTACCATTTATTTGTTTGTTTACTATGCCTTTAAATATCTCACAATATTCTCACAGGTAAAAATACAGTATGACATGTCAATACACAAAACCTGTTCTCAATGTTTTTTCAACTTCGTCAATTCCATGAAATCAAACCATGAAAAGTTTTTTGATTGAATTATATCAATTTTCACATTCTGAGAATGTGAGCATAGCAAAGCCTACCCCGTTTGTCAAAGAATAGACTTGATTTGGCTCAAAATTCAATTTTGACCAAATGTACGGTTACTGTGCTTTGCTTATAGGAGTTTAGAATAATGTAGTTTTTAAGTCTAGTCTACTGACACGATATTAATATATTCATCTAGTGTGATCATAATTAAATCATTTTCTCAGATAGCAGAGATTGTGTCTCACAAATATTTCGTCATGGAAAGCTGCATAGCAAGTACATGTCTGTATAAAACCAGAGCACAAAAACACATTTGATTTAATTAAATCCTGTGTATGCCATTCTCGGTTATATATCTAGTAATTAAGCTGTCATACAGCCGTTGTATTTTGAGATGTATTGGTTCCTCATTGTAGCTTGTAAGATCTCTAAAATATAACTCTTGACTCATTTAGGTCACTCCAAGTGTTTGTTTGTATAACTAAAGAGGCTGAAGTTCATCTGAAGGTCAAAGAAAAAAACTATAGATAAAGCTGCTAGTTGAATTAAATGAGACAGGGTGACCAAATGACTTAGAGCTGTTTGGTTAGCGGGTTAACTGGATTTCAAAGTCCTTTGATAATGAAGCCAAAAAGAGCACCATCAAGTGACTGTAACACATAATGACACAACCAAAGATAGAAAACATTAGACAAAGAAGGTACATAAGATGCATACCTATATAAAGTGTATTTTCATTTTTTTTATATATATATTTGTTTGTTTGTTTGTTTACTAATATATATCACTATGTTGTGGAGAAACTTTGGCTTGTGTATACATCTTGTATATTTTATGTAAAAGTTCAGTTAATAATTTCCTAAAATTATATACATACTTGAAATATCAGTATGTTATGGAATCTTGGACTTTGAATTATATTTTATAAAATTATATATATATATATATATATATACAGTTCCCTCCATAAGTATTGGAACAGTAAAGACAAAATTGCGCTGTTGGCTGTGGAGTCAAGACATTTGCAAATATGATTAAAAGATGAATATGAGACAAAACTACAGAATGTCACATTTTATTATTAGCCGTTTCAACACATTCATGTTTTACCAAATAAAAAGAACAGCACTTTTAGAGTTTCATCCCTCTATCTGATGTGAGCATAAGTATTGGAGCAGTTGCCTCACAGGTCTTTCTAAGTGATCAGCTGTGTCCTGTTGCATTAATTCTTCAGATATTAAAAGCAGGGAATGTGTCGTATCAGTTATATCCATTACTTCTGTATTCTGAATCTTGCATTCGATGATGACACACAAACCAGGATGAAGAGGGAGCTGACTTTGAGAGAAAAGCAAGCAATTTGGATGCTAAAAGAAAAGAGGAAGTCAGTTAGAGCTCTAGCAAAAACAAAGGGCATGGAGAAATCAAGAGTTTGGAAACCATCAAGCAACCAACAACGACCTGATCGGCTGAGAAAACAACAGTAGTTGATGACAGACAAATCATAAAAGCTGTGAAAATGAATCCTAAAAGACGTGTCTGTAAAATCACCAACAACTTCCAGATAGCTGGAGTGATGCTCTGACAATTTACTGTCCTCAGGAGACTTTGACACAGAATTACAGATGCTACACAGCAAGATGCAAACCTCTGACCAGCACCAAATATAGAAAGGCAAGATTAGAGTTTGCAAAAAAGCACAAAGGTAAGCCAGAAGAGTTTTGGAACTGTATTTATGGACCGATGAGACAAAGATGAACCTTTATCTAAGTGATGGGAAAGCAAAAATGTGCAGAAAAAAAGGGAACTGCAATGATCCCAAGCATACAGCCTCATCTGTAAAGCATGGTGGAGGTGGTGTCATGGCATGGGCATGCATGGCTGCCTCTGGAACAGGCCCTCTCAACTTTACTGATGACTTAATGTATGATGACAGTAGCAGAATGAATTTGAAAGGGTACAAAACCATCTTGCCTACCAATATTCAAGAAAATTCCACCAGATTCATTGGGAAATGCTTCATATTGCATCAGGACAATGACCCAAAACAAAAAAAGTCAATCTCCAGATTTAAATCTGATTGAACATGAATTTCACCAGCTGGAGAGGAGAGTAAAGGCAGAAACTCCCCAAAACAAGCAACAATTGGAATTGGCTGCATTAAAGGCTGGGGAAAGCATTTCAAAGGATGAGACCAAGAGTCTGGTGATGTCTATGGGTCACAGACTCACTGCTGTGATTGTGCGCAAGGGATCTGCAACTAAATAATAGCTTTTAATCTTTTATATCTGCCTTATGTTCAACTGTCCCAATACTTATGCTCACATCAATGAGTGGGATGAACTTTAAAAGTGCTGTTCTTTTTATTTGGTAAAACATGTATGTGTTGAAACGGCTAATAATAAAATGTGATATTCTGAAGTTTTGTCTCATATTCATCTTTTAATCATATTTGCAAATGTCTTGACTCCACAGCCAACAGAGCAATTTTGTCTTCACTGTTCCAATACTTTTGGAGGGCACTGTATGTGTGTATATATATATATATATATATATATATATATATATATATATATATATACACACACACACACACACACACACACACACATGCATACACATATATACGTGTGTGCATGTGTTATATTTTATTATATATGATAAAAAAAATTTAATTATATATATATATATATATATATAGTGTCAATATATTTAATATAAATGCATACATATTTAATAATAATTTTATTTAATAATAATTTAAATAAAAATAATAAAATATTAGGGGGAAAAATCTACAAACAAATTACTGAAAACGTTCACAAATCCTTGTAAACAATTCTATCCAAATTCGACAGTTCCTAAATGCTCCGAAATTGCACTCTCAACACTGTAAACAAACTCACTGCAGATGCTGTTAAAATACTGCATAACTCTGTTGACACACCCACAGCCAGATAGCCACGCCCCCTTTACTGCAGACACACCCAAATCACCCACAGTGCAGCGTCATCTCAGCAGAGAAACGCAGTGATGCTTGTCAACAAGCTCAGCACCAGTGTCCCACTAACACACACATGCACAGCCCAACTGCACCATTATATTGTCCTGCCAGCAGAGGTGCTGAGTGCGGAGATAAAAATAGCACAGAGCATGCAGAGTAAGACCGACACAGAGAGAGAAGGAAAGCTAAAGAGAGAGAGAGCAAAATAAAGAGTGATGCTCACCCGCGGCTGATGCATGCCAGTTGGGAAACGCCAGGTGAAAACAGTCACACATGGTGGCTGTCTACTGGGGGTCTTGTCCAGGCTGTCAGTTCTGGTTTTGGGAAGCCTCGCTCTCTTCCTCCGAGGCTGAAGAACCTGCTGCTTCCTTTTCCTCTCAGTCAGTGACTCCAGATGCAGAGGACAAAATAAAGTCGGAGCCAGTGAACGTTGATAAAGTCAGTCTGACTTGGCATGCGACGGAGGGACGGAGAGAGATGTCGTGCTCCATCCACACTAGTTCGTACTTCACAGGAGTGAGGCTGCACTCTCTTCCCTGCCAGAATAAACTCTGTCTCTCTAGCATGCTAAAACAATTAAAGGGGGTATGGCTGACTTGGGACGGGGGCTGTCCTAAACAACGCAAATCCCTCCTTCTTAGCATCTCACTCCACCCTTCTGATCACTTTTGACCAGTCGCTGCAGAGATGCTCTGGACCATCCGACAGCTGATTGGTTTACGACGCAAGAAAAACATTCCAGCTTTATAGGCATGCGGCAGAGATGCGTAATTGGATTTGACACCACACAGTACATGTTTTCATGTCTGCTGGGTGACAGAAGGGGAACTGAGGATGCGGTTTGTCAGATGACTGGTCTAATGTGTTTAAGAGCAGCTGTGTACCTTAGCTGGCTGACGTTCACAAACTTCTGATATGTAGTTTTGTCTGAATGGGTTGTGTGACATATTTGGGGGAATGTCTCCCCTGGTTTCTGCACGACTCCGTCCTTCTGAGGATGGCCACTAAGAATATGGCTAAATGATTTATGATTTCATGTCTAAGGGGTACCAGACTGTGACGTCAACCTGAGACAAGATCAGTGAGCCGGACTGCCACCCCTCAGACTACAGTGGTCGTATTTATGGCTTTTGTGGATCTAAATCAAACCAGTTTAAAGAAAGGTTTCTTGGTTTTTGGTTCTGATTGAAAAATCTCAGTTAAAAGCTCTTCAATATCTTCCATGTTTAAGCAGCTCAACTGGACCGTCTCCTGCTTCTCAGATTTTTTTAAAATGTATTTTTCTGAGATATGCAATAATCTCACGTCTCCCCTAGACTGAAAATAATTGGCTTTGAAACGAATTTTCACTAAAAAATTAATTGCTAGTAAATTTCACCAGTTACAAAGCAGCAGCAAGTAAAACATTGATTTAAAAATTGCATTTTAAAAAAGGAAGGAAAGGATGTGAGGCCAAGTATGGTGACCCATACGCAGAATTTGTGCTCTGCATTTAACCCATCCAAGTGCACACGCACAGAGCAGTGGGCAGCAATTTATGCTGCAGTGCCTTGCTCAAGATGAAAGATGAAAGAAGGTCTTATGAGTTTGGAACGACATGAGGGGGAGTAATTAATGACAGGATTTTAATTTTTGGGTGAACTATCCCTTTAATGGTACTGATATTAATAATCCAATAATCCATGTTGTTATTCATACTCAAAACAGTTTGATTCCAGTTTAAAGAGGTTTTCTATCAATTTTAGTAAAGGTATTACTGCAACAACAAAATTATAAAGCATCAGGCGTCTTCACATTGCTGGTTATTTGTGATACATAATTTATCAGTAAAATCTTGTGGATGACAAATTAAACATGGGGTGAAGTTTGAGTATTTATGTATAGATATACAGTATGTTCTCTATGCATGTATGTATATACTCTTGATGTTCATTCTTCTGTTTTAGGGCCATGTAAACAGAAGGATCTCTGTTTCATATTCAGCACAGATGTCCATCTCTTTATGTGTCTGCATCTGAGACAGGGAGTGGCAGGATGATACTGCTTGCCCCTGGCTGCTGCCCAAGACACTCCACACCAAAATCAATTTAGGCACTTGTGAGAAACAGAATGTGCCCTGCCACCATCTCTGCCTACGCTTCTTCCACCAAGCTTCTGCAAAGACCTACCATCTTCTGCCATTATGCACCACAAATTCTGTCAACGTTCAAAAGGTAATTCATCCTCCATGTGATTTATATATATATTAACATGCATTTGCGTCCACATCTTCAGTGCTATGAACTAACCTTCTGCTCCTAGAGTGGAAAGTTTTGAGTATTGAAGGAATTGAAATCACTGTGATAAGAGTTTCTGCTGATAAGCAGATGCTTTTAATGTAATGCAAATAACACTTCATTATTGACAGAGATTGTGCTCCTGGAGCAACCTGTTGCTTTGGCTCAGTTGACTTTATGCTTTTCATAATGGAAGACGCCATTTTTAATCCAACATGCATGAAAACAAGTCTAAACCGTGTCTACCCTGAGATTATAAGTAGTGATATACACTTTGGCTGCCTGTACCAGGAAGTGGATTGGTAGCTTTTTGTATTTTAGTAGTCTAAAACTCTTTGTGCCACCTCTCCAACAGGACAATAAATTGATCTAACAAAGTCTCCAGTTCCGGGTCATCCTGCTTGAGGAATGAATTTTCAATATTTACATTCAAAATATCTATCTGTAGACAGTCTCCAGCATTAAGAAGCTGTAGTTTGTCATGCAGAGTATTCAGTGCACGTTGTTACGGGGTTGACGAGACGTGAGGATCCATTTGCAAGGCTTTATTATAAAACATGGTCGTAATACATGCAGGGTCAATGGGAGCAAACTGGTATGGCATAGGTAAGTCACAAGAGCAATCCTAGAGCAAGCGTGGGTCGACGATTGGCAAACAGTATCCAAACAGGGCAAGGCAGAGAGAATAATCCAGGAACACGGGCAGGAATCAAAACACAGGAAATCAAACAAGAAATATACTGGGAACGCTTTGTAAGGTAGCTGGGCTAAACAATACTCGGCAGTGACAGAAAGAAAGTCCAAGGCTTATAAAGTGTGTGTGTGATTGGGTGATAGTTCTCAGCTGTGAGTGATTAGTGTAATCAGCTGTGTGTGTGTCGTCAGTGCAATGGATGGTGGGAAATGGAGTCCAATGTGCTGTGTAGTGTGAAAGTCCATGTGGTGAGCGGGTGACCTCTGGTGGTGAACAAATGGAAATTCATGGCCAGGATTCGTGACACACGTACAGTAAGAGTCAGTTTGAGAAGTTTTATCCCTCCAAGTAATAATGCTCATTTTTCTCAATGTGACCTCAAAAATTCATTTCGTAAAACACTTTTTAAAACATCATGTGCCCCAAACAACTTGTTTCAATCTGACACTGAACATAAATTTAAGGTTTAAATAATTGATTTCAGATTTTTACATTGTGAACTGTGAAGACAGAAAGGACAGAGTATTTCCCATGCATTTCAGGGCATATTTTGATATTGTAAATTATAGTATATTAATGCCATTGTTTTGGTGCAATTTGATATTCTTACAGTACTAAATTCATGGATAATCCCCTTTGTGAAAGAAGTATGCTTTACCATAGTTTTAAAAATAGTACTTTCTATTGGAAAATGTTACAATCTTAAAGAATATTTTTAAGTGTGAACCGAATGTAATGATTTCAGACACTTAACTGAATGTTAACTGCAATGCAATGAAAATGTATTATAGTTTAAATTTACCTTAAATCCAATTAGTTGACTTTTGGAATATTTTCTGGCTCTGTTAATTCTCTTAATTAAATTTTTGAGTTTTAATTTGATTATGTAGTTTGAAACAAACTGTTTAATATGTTTCTGTAACATTTATAAAAGAACATATAAAGAAGGGGGCAGCCAACCCTGCTCATGGAGATTTACTGTTCTTCAGATTTCAGCTCCAACCCCAATCAAACACACTTGAACCAGCTAATCATGTGTTCAGCATTACTTGGAAATTAAAGGCTGGGGTGTTAAAGCAGGGGCTGAGGTCTCCAGGAATGGAGCTCTCAAAGAAGTTATGTATTAGCTGGTTCAGTTAAATCTACCATAACCGTTAATTAAGTGTAACACACAGACTTATAATGATAATCATGTATAGAGTGATGATTCAGTCTTACAAATCCTCACACTCAATACTGCTAAAATAGCAAAGTGTGAATTAATTCTAAGTACATCAGAAACTGATGTGGATTGTAAACTGGATTGTGAATTTTACTGGATTGTAAAAAGCGAGCGTTTACTATATAATGAAGAGTAGTGTTTGGAAGGGAAGGTTTGAAAAAGTATGAATGATATGAGTATCTTTCAGCAGTGTGTTGCTGCTTCTGTATGAAACTGATACCCTGTTACTGCATTTGTATGACGCAGCACGTTTTTGCCGAATCTGCAACTCCTTTAGGAAGCACTGAGAAGATGAGCACTGATGAGCTGCATGCAACATCCCATCCCACAGATGAGCATCTGTGAGATACTTTGAGACCAATAGTGCGTTACACTACAGTTGACAGTCCATTACCTGGTATTGAGGTAGTCTAAAATTTGTGTTTTGTTTTAAAAAATGTTTTAAAATATGTTTGTTGAGAATCATATCTGATACATCAAGATTTTAAGGCTCATAGAGTATGATAGAACATGAAGCTACTTGAGGAGATAACACCTTGATTTATGCAGAGGCCCAGACTGGGCAAAAATATACAATTTGTTGCAATTGCTGATATTTATATGATTAGTAAATAAGCTGAAAGTTTGATCAGTGAGATCTTTAAGACAGTATAACAGAGAAAAGCAGATAAATATAAGTCACTCTATATTTCCCAATAATATGTTTTAGTAAAATTATATTTAAATCATTAAAGATTTCACAGTAAAAAAGGCATAGAACCACGACCTGAAGGGGGCACTTTTAAGAGTCACTATTAAGAGTTTCCCCTCAATACACTCCTAATTGATAGTAAGTAAAGTAGTTGTTATGTATGTTTAGGTATGGGGTAGGGTTAAGGGATCTAGAATATGGTCATTCAGAATGAGACATTAATATGTGCTTTATAAGTATTAATAAACAGCCAATATATTGTAATATGCATTCTAATAAAAAGCAAATAGTAAATAGTGTTCCCTAATCTAATGTGTTACATTTTAAGATATACTAATAGGCATAGGCCTTTTACTTGATAAAACAGTATCAGTCAGAAGGCATGTAGAAGATTTTGTTTTTATCATGCTGATTTTTTAGAGGCCTTAGAAATTTGCATACAGTAGGCTTTATAGGGTCATAGGGCTGTTATCTAATTTAGTCCTCAAGTGACTTTAGTGTGGCAGTCTAATAATTCTACACCTAAATACCATCATAAATACGTGTGGGTACAAAAATGTTCTGGCCTAATCACTGACAAAAATGTACCCTTACTGTCCTGTGACTGCACTGAGTAATAAAAATAATGTATGAATCAATCCACTGTTGACTCTTTATCCATGAACTCTGAGGACAAGGTTGACATGCTTGGACTATTTGGTTTGTTTTGTAAATTAGAGCCGGAGAGAGGGCAGTTGTTCAATCACAAACAACTTAATCCGGTTAATGAGGGTTTTCTTAAAGTAATTCCAAATCTACACTGGAATATAGTGATGTATACTGTGTAAGACAAAATATATTTAACTGAGCACAATAAGGTCATTCATTACTATCTCCCAGACATACCATGGGAAATGTTTGCAGTGAGCCAGAGAACAACTGAAAATAATTGTAAGGAAAAAGTGTAGTAGAAAACGCATGAGAGATGTGAGGCTAATGATTACTACAGTGTTGTGAATTAGCTAATTATAATTCATTTTAGAGCTAATTGAATTGCTGAGGGAAAACAGATGTTTGCAGGGGAAACCCAGGAGGCTGGAGGTTATGTGATGTTATTCATTGTAACTAACATTAACCACAAGATGAGCCCATGGGTTTTGGAGAGAGGTTACAATGATGCCTGACTTCTTTAAGTCATGTGATCTGGCTACATTTAACTTTTACACAGGTATTGATATTAAAGCAGGCATATTAAAAATAACTTTTCACGACAATTCCGGATTTCATGAGTTTGCCGGATTGAGAATGACTTGCAGTTGAACCTTTACTTCCTCAACTTCCCCTCTACGATCCAAAGACTTGTTTTGACTTTTTTTTTAAAAATGGATTATTGTGATGTTTTTATCAGCTGTTTGGACTCTTATTCTGACGGCACCCATTCACTGCAGAGGATCCATTGGTGACCAAGTGATGCAATGCTAAATTTCTCCAAATCTGTTCTGATAAAAAAACAAGCTCATCTACAACTTGTATAGCCTTCCCAAGTAAATTTCATTTTTGGGTGAACTATTCCTTTAAAATAAAAACAAAACCAGGGAACAAAGCGGACTATTTGACTCTGCTTACTCACTCAAACCTAAGATTTATTTGATAAGCATCGACGAATGCCTTTATATCTGTCTCCCGATTCAATTGTCTGTCTGCTTATATCATTCATTGCTTTTTGACTGAGCAGAGGCGAGACATTATGCTGTTCCCTGAAGATACTTTGAATGTTTTTTGAAGCTCCCTTGCATCTCATTTTTACATTTGATGCATTTTTAATCTTAGATTTTTCATTTTTTGCTGAGTCACATCAGTGCAAAATTGTACAGTATATCAACCAAAAAAAAATTCATTAGGGGGATTGAGGCGCCAGGCCTGCATTTGAGTGGATACTTGTTAGGAATGAAACATGCTGCTGCCTCTCTTTATTAAATAAATCTTAAACTCAGCAATGATTCATTTATACAGTATAGCTTAGTGCAGATACAGTAAATGGCTCTATAAATTGAATGATGTCATAACTCTTATAAAAAAGATGTCATGATGTCATAACGCTCATCAAAATAAATAACCATCAATACTTCTAGTAAAGTATTAACACAGTGTTATTTTCTATGCAAAATGGTTTGTCTTAAAGGGACAGAAACATGCTAAAGCTCAAACATGCTTACTTGATGCACAAGCATCGATGAGGTTTGTTCTTATGTAACTTGTGTTATTGACTTATTTGATTTGCTTTATGTATGTGTGTCGATCAATGTTTTTATGTTAGTAAAAGCCTAAATATAATCTATTTATATAAAGTGACTGTGTCTCTTCAGAAGACTCGAGTTAAACTGCTCAGTTCATATGGATTACTTTTACTTTATGAAGTTTTGGTGGAATTTGGAGGACAGTAATCTCTCAAGTGTCTTTGAATTTTTTTTTTATTTGTGTTAAAAAGATGAACTAAAGTCTTGTGGAGTTGGAATGACATGAGGGTCAGTAAAAGATAACATAAATTTTGGGTTGATTATCCCTTTAAAAAACATGTTGAAACAGTATAAAACTGCATGGCAAAGATCATCCTTAACAATAAGGACAACAAATGACAAACATGAACAATGCTAGTTGACATTCATATTGGAGTAGGGCAACATCCCACAGGATATTGGCTTAATACCACAAAGCTACAGCCAAACTCAAGCAACCTCTGAATTGAATCGGTGCCTGTGTGACCCAGACTCAACTCAAACAGTGGGTTGTGACTTGTGAGCTCCTCAAAGTTGGAATTTATGGCAGTATTGCCATTTAAAGACCACTTGTATCCAAGGCCAACGAGCAAAGATGTGTAACTTGATATAAAGAACACAGTACCTTGATTTCAGGACAATATATCAAGAGTTTCATGAACACGAAATACCAACGGCCTTCCACCAGCTCCAGACATGACTGCATCATTATGGGGCATTTTGATGCAGTGATTTCCAGCTCTTTGTGACTGAGTCCAGTTATCTTGGCAGTGCAGTAACCCAGTACACCAAGACAGTTGGCTGGGTTCAGAATTTTATGCATCTTACAGTACAGTGCACCTTGTCTTTTCAGTCAGATGTATGAACTGCAAATTAATATTCATTATTTTAATAGATAATTTACACTAAATTTAATGTAAACTGCAAAAACAACCCTTTTAGCTCCAAAATGATATAGCCACACTATTCATGTGTGATGCATGATCAGGTCATGTGACAACAGTGTAGTGTGTTGCTGAATCAGTCAGAGTCAGATTACAATTCCATTTTGGTGCTGTTAGAGGAGCAGAAATGACACATTGCACCTTTACAAACCTGATTAGACAGCTTTAATGGTTTCTTACAAATGATTTAGGCTAATTTGATTTGCTCCACTTTGTGTGAATCACTGTTAATCAAGTTCAGATAAACACACGAGTAAAGACATTCACTATTTATAAATAATTTCAAGTAAACTCACAATGTCGATTGTGTAATTTTGGATGATTTTTGAAAAAAAGCACTTTAATTATTTTTTTATTTCAATATGCAATTATGAAAAACTATTTCTATTCAGTGACTCAGCATCATCTTGTTTTGTTGACCAGACTACAGGGATTTGATATATATATATATATATATATATATATATATATATATATATATATATATATATATATATATATATATATATATATATATATATATATATATATATATATATATATATATATATATATATATATATATATATATATATATATATATATATATATATATATATATATATATATATATATATATATATATAGTGTATGGACGCCCTCTAGTGGAGAAGCACCAGTAATTCATCAAACATCACGTGGTCAATGCAAGAACACATGAGTACAAACTACTATAAATAAAGAGTAACCAGAGCAAACATGTATAAATATATAAACTGGTGCTTTGATTGTTGTAAAAATATTACAAATAATGTTACATAGAAGTATATATGAAGAGTTCAGATGCAAAAGCCTCTAAGTGCCGTCTGAAATATTCTTCTAAAATGAGCATTTTTTATCAGGTTCCTCTGTTTATGTTCAGTAATTTTACTGTAATTGCAATGTATAGGTCCTTTTCTGTACAATTAAAGTGAAATAACTGAACACAAATATAGCAGCCTGATAAAAATGCTCATTTTTGAAGAATATTTCAGACGGCAATTTGCTTTTGCATCTGAACTCTTCATATAATCTTTGTTATTTGTACAATATGAAGCATCCTTCTGTTGGTTTAATGTAATTATAAGACATTGATAAATGTAAAAATAATTTTGTTTAAAAAGTCATCAAGTAAGATGAAACTGTGTTATAGTTCAAACATTTTGAGTACAATGTAAACACTGTTTGTTAACCTTATGTTAATTAGGGGCTTTTTGGCCCATTTCCTTCCAGCTCTTCCACAGCAGCAAGTTTTGGCTCTTTCCCTTGGTGACCAGAAATCGAGGAAGCTTATAACCATTAAACTGGCCTACTCCAGCATCCTTCCCCATAGCAATCAGCATAGTCACATTTCCTGATTGGGAAAAGGTCATTGATAAATGAGTATAAAGTGGTATGAAACTCATTGAGAAAGCTGTCTGAATTTTATTCTAAAAGAACTGGGAGAAACTATTTTTAAAAAAGAGCTCACAAAGGTCACTGGGTAACTGGTTGTTACCTGTGCGATATGAGGTTAAACATTTTCCTCTCAGACTGTTTATGATATTGGTGGCAGCAACCGCAGCATGAAGTCCAGCATGATACGCCAACTTGGGTTCATCGACATTGGCACAGTCACCCACAGCATACACATTGTCAAAGCCTTCTACTTGCAGGTGCTGGTTCACCTTCAGAGCACCACTCTCTGCCATAGATGCAGCTGAAACATGAGAAAATTATATTAAATATAAACACAGAGAGAGAAGAATCAACCAGTTAAATGCGGTTATATAAGGGCACTATTACAAGTCGACAAACAACTGTGTGATATAAAATACATATAACATTCTCTAAGCTTTGCTGGGTTCTGTGCCATTAAGAAAGGTTTGAGAATGCAGAACTCGTTATTATATTTAAATGTAATAAAGTACAATTAATACAAAAGTGTAGTTTTTAATATTACATGATCATTCTGCATGAATGAACAATAAATGTTATCATGCACACAAAACATGGTGTAATCCAAAAACATTCACATATATTTATTAGCAGTGTTTGAAAGGCCACCTATAGAAATTATTTTATTTGCATTTATTTTATTTAATAAAATACGATTTTATGGACTATGGGGAATTAACACTTTTTTCTCCTAGAAATTCTTTAAATAGGCATTTTAAAAACGTGTAAACAGTTTAAATAAAAACATAAATGGGATAAGTTTTCATGTCATGAATGAATGAAATTCTTTAATTGTTTGAATGTTCATCTCTTTGAGATGTAATTCACACAGACAGACAGTATCAAAGCAAAAATTATTTTGGAGATGTAACCAAATATTACTAAGAATAGATATAATCTCAGCCATCACAAATAACTTTTAGCTCATTTATTACATACAAGCACTTACTCAGACTGGACCTATATGCTTCAGAGTTGATCTTATTTCCCGTGCAGCAGATGACTAGATCAGCAGTGACCTGCTCATTTTTATTGGTCTTGACCACCATGCCTTTCCGAAACACATTCAATTCCAGCTCATCGAGGTTTGTCACTTTCTGCCCTGCATTCAGGAACATAGGGAAAATGAGAAATCATGCACAATTAATGTTATATGTGGTCTGAAGCATAGTGCATGTTTTAATATTTTGCATAGTCTAATCTAGCTTGTAACATTTAAAATTTATTTTTCCTGAAAAGGCCATTTCCCCATATAGACAACATAAGGAATAATACAGTCAGTCACTGCAATAAACTCTTTCAGGGTGATAGAAGTCCCCTCAGCCCTCATATTACATGGCTACTAATTAAATAAATCAATACATGAACATGAAATACTGATTTCAGCTGTTAGCTGTATATTATATGAAAGCTTTCAATAAGAAAAATATCCATTAAAATGTAAAAAAAACAAAAAACAATTGCATTGATATTATATTAAGTGAAGTGACATTCAGCCAAGTATGGTGACCCATACTCGGAATTCGTGCTCTGCATTTAACCCATCCAACGTGCACACACACAGCAGTGAACACACACACACACACACCGTGAACACACACCCGGAGCAGTGGGCAGCCATTTATGCTGCGGCGCCCGGGGAGCAGTTGGGGGTTCGGTGGCTTGCTCAAGGGCACCTCAGTCGTGGTATTGAGGGTGGAGAGAGCACTGGACATTCACTCCCCCCACCTACAATCCCTGCCGGCCCGAGACTCGAACCCGCAAACTTTGGATCACGAGTCCGGCTCTCTATCCATTAGGCCACAACTGCCCCTTTTGAACATTTTACAGATTTTGAAGTAGAAGTAAAAAATAAATTAAAAAAAACACCATGAATTTTTATTTACATCATACTGAAGTTTTCGACAGTCATTCTTAAAGCTGCAACCAGTTGCACTAATTATTATTTATATTGGAGCACAATGAGCGACTCCAAATAATAATCATGCTGAAAGCATTCCAATTTTAGCTAATGTTTTTGTTATGTTTTAAAATGCAGCAATTGCCAGTATGAGACAATATGTTTTCCATCAAGTTAAAATTTTATTAAAGGTGCCATAGAATGAAAAACTGTCTTTACCCTGGCATATTTAAATAATAACAGTTCTGTACATGGAAATGACATACAGTGAGCCTCAAATACCATAGTTTCCTCCTTCATATGTAAATCTCGTGATTAAAAAAGACCACTGAAAAACAGGCGAATCAGAACATAACACCGACTGTGACGCATCAGTCGGGATCACTACGCCCCCAACATTTGCATAAACCCGCCCTTGTTCTAAGCCGGCCGAACCATCAGAAGCTCTGCAGGTATTGTAAATAAACAAGCGCGGACAACAGCGAACATAACAAAATAAATGTTATGTTCCAGGCCTTGCAGGGCGTGTGAAGTGCAGGGATGGGTTGGTGTCTGTATTCAGAAAGGCACAGAAAGCAAATAACGCGAGCCACTAAAGGGACATGGTTAGCTCCTTGCTAGCGGTAGCCTGTTACAGTACATAAGATTTCACTCTCAGTAAGGAGAGATGAGGATGATGGCGAATGACTTACAGATCCTGAGCACCACTGACAAGCATCTGATCTTGTGAAATGTGTGGTAAGTACTGTTGCTCCATAATGTAAACATAGTTTGTGTGATCGCGTCTCTTGAAAGTGAAACTATAACGCGATCGATGGATCGTTCAAAAGCAGTTTCAATGCCTCGCATATTAATAACGGCTCCCTGATGCCCGCGTTTTATATACAGTATAATTACCCGACGATATAACTGCGAGAGAAAGTATTTAAATATATATTTTCCTCCCTGTGCTTCCTTCTTGCTGATGAGCCGTACTGTGAAACAGCCAATCAGAGCAGAGCTCATTATTCTTCATGACCCTGCCAAATAAGCCAATAACAGACCGTTTCATTCTAGGGAGAAATCCTAGGGTTGTAAATGGACATGTAAAATCGTTTCTGGAGATTTTTTGCCCTTACCTAAGCCACATACCTTCTATGTAGATATCAGAGAACAATTTAAAAATACTGTATCAATGCATTTTATGGCACCTTTAAAGCCAAATCATATCAGTATCTGTATCAGCAACACTAGATCTCACATTTCTCATTATAATTCCCTAGATATGTGATGCCCCAGATCAGGGAGCATGCAGATGCTAAGCAACCTCGACACGCAAGATCATTACCAAGCAAAAGCTCCACCCCCTTTTCCAGCAGCACCTGTTTGGCTTGTTCTTTGACAGAAGGCAATAGATCAGGGTCAGCCACCTCCTCACGCGGGTGGATCAGAATCACCTAGATGAAATTTACTTTACTTACTTACTTTATGAAATTTGCATGAGACATTTAAGCCCACAATTTAGAATAAGCATGTCTATTTGAGTGTGAATGCAGAGCTTTACCCTTTTGTCAGTAAATTCAGTCCTGATCTCAGCAGCCATTTCAACACCGGTGGTTCCACCACCAACAACTACAACCGTGTTTGCTTCCTGGATCTGAAACGTTGGATGAACATGTAAATAATTCTAGATCATATCACACTGCGGTTATGTAACAGCTCATAACTAAAATTACCAATAACACAACTCACCACTTTGACAAAGTCCTCATACTTCTGAATGGCTGATTGGTAGGTGTCCACAGAATTGTGTTTGCCTGGGAAATGTCCGCTTGTTCCAGTGCACAGAATGAGGTGTGAATAACATACTTGCTGTAGATTAATATTAGCACTTATTAAAGCTCACATATGCTCATATGTTGTTTTCTTCTGCTGTAACATTATAATATCTCTTACCTTTTCATTGTCAAGCACAACAGTCTGTGTTTCTGTGTCTATCTTTATGACATGGCCTTGGAGGAAATTCAGTCCAAATGTCTCTTTGTATGGTATGAATGTCTGTTTAGCAAAACCTAGATGAACATACAAAAAACTGCATTGTTGTATTATTCTAATTGTTTGTTTTATTACATTAGGCATCTTATTATTAGTATACCAGCTTGAACTGAGGCACGCAGTGCTGCAACATTGTGATGAAACGCATCCAGGACATCAATAAGCATGAAGGGCACTCCATGATGTTTAAGATGTTGAGCAGCTGCAATGCCACCAAAACCACCGCCGACAATCACGACATGGACATTCTCATCAATGGACACCTGACCACCCATAATGCTTCACTACTGCAGAGAGAGAGGGGGGAAAACAATTAAAATGTCTTAAACTAAATTCAAAATTTAGTTTGATACTGCAAAGTAATCTAACGTTCAACGTTGAACATTAAATGTTGACTACTGTATATCTCAAAGCTTTGTGTTTCGTACTCACTAAGGCTGCATTTATTTGATCAAAAACAAAATAAAAACAGTTATACTGTGGAAATAATATTACAATTTAAAACAACCATTTTCTATAGTAATATATTTTTTAAAAATTATTGTATTCCTGTAATGGCAAAGCTAAATTTTCAACAGCCATAACAACAATCCCTTAGATATCAAAACAGTTGTGCTGCCTAATATTTTTACGGCAACCAAAAAAAATTCAGAATGAAATTTAGAAAGAACAACATATTTGAAAAAGTAACTTATACATGTTGCTACTGACACTTTTGATCAATTAAATGCATCCTTTAAAAGTGTCAATGTTTTACTTCTGTCAGTAAGACTTTTGAACATACACACAAATATTCCCAGACATATGCAAACATATACATAAAAATGTAAATTTTAATATTTCTTTGTCCAAAAAGACGATTGCGCCTGTTTTTGGAAGATAAGTAAATGTTCCTTTGTCTTGTATAGAAATGCATTTATCTTAAAACAATTACTCAAGCAAAATGCTTTGAAATAATGCATGCTGAGATTACAACAAGTAAACAATAACGAGAAATGTTTTTAACATAAACATCGATGTTCTCATATATTTGCCTGCGACTAACACACAGCGCCATATTACAATAGAAAGCTCATGCATAAGCTCATAATCTTTTGCATGCATCGTAAAAATTCTTTGTATACTTACCAACTAATGTGTGGAGGCTTGTGTTTATGTAAGGCTCGTATACTGCTGTGTCTTCAGCTCTTTCTGCGTATAGAGCTGTCTTATAGTCAATGGTAGCACGCGCAGTATGGTGGTGGGCGGGTCTTTTCTGACTGCTATGCATCACAGCCAATGGTTAGCGCTCGAGTGGGCGTGTCTGTTTGAGTGGAGAAATCACTCCTTTTTCTTTTTCTCTGATATACCAGTGACTGCTGCACTCAAAACAGTCAGATAGCAGGTCATATTAAGAAATAAATAAATGAAACACAAACAAATAAATAATGCAGATCATATCTTAACCTTAAATCTTTTTAATACGAATTATATTACTACATCATTATTATTATTATTATGTAAAATGTGATATTGTCTACATTTCAATGCAGATAAAATAAATCAAATGTTATCACTGGCTAGAGTTTCGAGAAAGCACCAGCTCACTAAAAGAGCCAACGCTGTGCCCTTTTGCATGAATCTGGGTGCCATTATTACAAAAGGAAATAATTATTTGTTTTAAATAATGAATGAATTGGCTAGTTCTGATTTTTGAAAACACATTTTATTTTTGTTCCAAGAATGGATTCCAAATAATTACTCAAATTTTATTTAGACAAATATTATTTGGGCATAATATTGATAGAAAATGATTTGTGACCCTGGAGCACAAAATCAGTCATATATTACAGCACGGATATATTTGTAGTAATGGGTTAAAATTATCAATTTTTCTTTTATGTCAAAAATCATTAGGATGTTAAGTAAAGATCATGTTGAATGAATATATTTTGTAAATTTCCTGCCATAAATATATCAAAACTTATTTTTTGATTGCTAAGGGCTTCATTTGGGCAAATTTAAAGGCTATTTTCTCAATATTTATTGCACCCTGATTCCAGATTTTCAAATAGTTGTATCTCAGTCGAATATTGTCCTAGATCCCAAACCATACATCAATGGAAAACTTATTTATTCAGCTTCCAGATGATGTGTAAATCTCAATTTTTTTTAAAAAATGACCCTTATAACTGGTTATTGTGGTCCAGGGTCACATTTTAGAAACTTTATTGCGTTTTTCGATATACAAGTAATCGAAAACTAATTCAAGATGCTATTTTGGCGTACTTTCACAATAGATTGCGTTAAATGATTAGGTCCTTCAAAAACAAACGATTGTCATCATTTATTGATTTTCACGGTTGTTCCAAACTTTTTGTGAAACACAAAAGCAGCTGTTAAGACAGAGGACCACCATTCAGTCACCATTCACTTCATTGCATTTTTGTCTCTATAATGAAAGTGAATGGTGACTGAAGCTGTCACACACATAGGCCGCACAGAACAAACAATTGGAAGAGCATGTGCTTTGCTTTAATTTAAGCAGTTTATAAAAAAAAAAAAAAAAATCATGCATTTGAAAAGCCGAGCCTGTATTCATAATAAGCCGTCTTCAGAACATTACATGCGTCTACCGATGGGTGGCGCTATAATAAAAACTGTGTGCGTGGACAGTATGTATACAGTATGGCGTGGACGCTCACAGTCTGAGCTGTGAAGAGACTATGCAAACAAATATTTCTTCTTTTTATGTAAAAGTGCATCTGACCTCGTAAAGCAACTTTTAAAAGCAAAGCAGAAAAATACAGTGCTGCACCAACACCGTTATGTTTATTTTCTCTGACAGTAGGCACAATATAATGCAGTGTTAGTCTCTGGGGGTTCAGCATGCATGAGTCCACCGCCTGACCAGCAGGGGCTGCAGAATGGAGCATCTCTGAATAATGAGCAGGACGCTTGGTACCTCCCCGCCGCTCAACACTGCACCGCAGGCGGCTGTCTGTGCCGCTAGCCTGGACACTTCTGGAGAATCTGTTACTTATGTCTGTCTTAAAGGGTAGAGCATCTTTCCGTCTTGGGTCGTTCGCGTTATGACCACATGTTTTAGGAAACTCAACTGATGCTGGATATAAAGTGAGTTCACGGTGTGAGTTTACAACGGTAAGCTGGTTTATATTTCACCGAGGTCACGTTAACGCGTTTCTTCATCGGTTAATCGCATGCGCATCTTTAACGAGTCACGTGAATGTTTACAAGGGAAAGTACCACAGTCGAAATATTTTGTTCTTTTGTTTTACTTTAGTCTTGTCCTCGTTCCCATGGTGAATGTATACCAAACCCGCGTGCTGCATTGTGGGATACCTGCAGGCTTTAATTCACAAATGCATTTCTCTTTTTGTCTGTTATTGTTAAATAACTGATGTAAGATTTAATAACGCAGAAATTTGTGTGTGAAAATGTTACATGGAATTAAAGCATCCAAAGACCCATTTTGGTTTGACGATCTGAAGACCATTCAGCCAGTTCCTTTGTGGGTTTTAAGTAACTTTCTTTAAGTTTGAGATATTTTAAGTCTAAGTGTAAGTTTGCTTTGTCCTCCAGCTTTATCAGAAGTCACTTGAGACTACTGATAAATAAGACCAGGCTCTTATTGGCTCAAAACATTGGTGCTGGTTGTACCAATACAATGGTATTCTTTCCAAAAACAAAGACTCCTCAAAACAATAAAACCAGCAGGATAACAGAAGAAACAATAAAACGTGTATCTAGAGTATAAAAAGACAAAGTATGTGTAGTAAAGTAGTAGTAAATGCATAGCCTCCAAAAAGCGCCATTCAATTTGATTACTGTATAGTCTTTAAATATTTACACTACTATTCAAAAGTTTCTTTTTTATATATTTTTGAAAGACGTATGTATTGCTCACCAAGAATGCATTTATTTGACCAAAAGAACAGTAAATTGGTATATTATTGCAATTTAAAATAACTGTTTTAATATATTTTATCATTTAATTTATTCCAGTGATGGCAAAGCTGAATTTTCAGCATTATCTCTCCAGTCTTCAGTCACACGATCCTTCAGAAATCAGTCTAATATGATGATTTGCTGCTCAAGACGCATTTCTTATTATAATCTATGTTGAAAACAGCTGCTTAATATTTTTGTGGAAACCCTGATGCTTGCTTTTTTTATTTTTTAAAGAACAGCATTTATTTGAAATATAAATATTTTGTAACATTACAAAATTACACATTTGTTCAATTTAATGTATCTTTGGTGAATATTTATTTCTTGAAAAAAATCTTACTGTCTCCAAACTTTCAAATGGTAGTGTATGAATAGGCCTATCTCTGTGCCTAAATTGGCAAATGCATAATAAACTATGCAAACATATGTTGTGATTAGATTGTCAGATCAATGATGTGTATCAATTCAGTCAATTACTCTCTATGTAGGCTAAAGAGTCTGGAAGTCATACGTCAATGCTGAATTGACCACTAGCCTTGTTTATAACTTTTAATTCTACATTCATGTCCCAGACTTTGCTGGCTGTGCAGTATGTGGTGGGATGGATGAGGAGGAGCAGAACCGCTATGTGGCCCAGTTGAAAGCTGAGTTTGACAGCTGTGACACCACCGGGACCGGTTACCTCGACAAACAGGAGCTCACTGCCTTATGCCACAAGCTGAGCTTAGATGCCCATCTCCCCTTACTGCTGGACACTCTGCTTGGACCACAACATTATGCCAGGGTAAGCTGTTCCCCATGAACATCCCAGTGTCTCATCCTAAGGCTGTATTATAGATGTTAAGATAATGTCTTTTTGCAGGTGAATTTTGAGGAGTTCAAAGAGGGCTTTGTGGCTGTGCTGTCAAGGTCTTTGGACTTTAGTACTTCAGAGGAGGAGAGCAGCTATCTCGAACCAGGTACTCGACTAGAAAATGACCTTTATATACCTCCAGGCTTATCAGAGTTTTCAGGGCTGTGTTTATCGTCATGATTTTTTTGTTGCTAGTCAGTCTGGACCTTGTGGACTCAAGGTTTGTTGATGGTACATGATGTGCAGTTGATCTAACTTAAGTACTCTGAAGAACTGAACTGAACACATCCGGGTGTTATTGTCTAAATGATTATTTGTATTTGTTAAGGAATAGTCTGATATATTTATGGTTAGTTACACTACTGTTCAAAAGTTTGGGGTCTGTAATATTTTGTAATGTTTTTGTTGTTTTCCTAGGCTGCATTTATTTGATCAAAAATACAGGAAACAACAAAGCAGTGAATTATCAGTACAATTTAGGCTATTTAATTTAATACATATTAAAATGTAATTTATTCATGTAATGCAAAGCTGAATTTTCAGCATCATTACTCCAAACTTCAGTGTCACATGATCCTTTAGAAATCATTATAATATGCTGATTTGCTGCTCAATAAACATTTCTTAATATTATCATGTTGAAAACAGTTGTTTGTGGAAACAGTGATACATTTTTTAGGATGCTTTGATGAATAAAAAGTACAAAAGAACAGCATTTATGTGAAATAGAAATCTTTTGTAATAATGTAAAAATCTTTACTGCCACTTTTGACCAATTTAATGCATTATTACTAAATAAAAGTATTAATTTCTTTTTAAAAATATTTTGAACCCCAAACTTTTGAACAATAGTGTGTTTTTTGAACATTGTAGTTTATGTAAACAGTTAAAAAAGCATGCAAATTCCAGCTTATCGTTAGAGTTTTTCAATTATTAATATATGGCCCTAGAAAGTATTTTGACATTTACACCACACTTCATACTTCCATTAAAAATGATATTAGAACCACTGGATAAAAGCAAAAATATTTAAAGGGGTCATATGATGCTTTTTTAAAGATCATTATTTTGTGTATTTGGTGTAACAGAATATGTTGACATGTTTTATTGTTCAGAAAACACATTATTATTCAAATACTGTACATTATTGTAGGTCCTCTATGCCCCGCCTCTCTCAAACGCTTCGTTGTCAACAAAGTCCTTCCTTCCGACAAGTGCAGTCTGCTCTGATTGGCCAACTGGCACAGTGCATTGGGATTGGCCGAACACCACAAGACGCGTCGGAAATGTAACGCCCCTTTCCATAATCGCGAGCTTCAGCTTTCAAAATTATAGTAAAGCAAGACAGTAAATAATGTCCTTAGTTTTACCATCAGTTCAAGCCCGAGAGGGGAACAGAGTGACGTGACAGACACAGTGATGAAGCTCATATGTGTTTCCACACAAGCTACGATTGTGTGACCGTCCCTCCCTCGTTTCTCCCTCTCTCACACATGCGAGCACACACACACACAAACAAACGACGCTGCACAATAATGGCTCATAATACCTTGAAGTACCTGCCTAATGATTGTTATGGCTCCCTTCACTAGAGCCCTAATAAGTAATACAGATGCTGAAACATTTGTGCAGGTCGTTTTTAAACCAAAGCCAGAATAACATTTGTCTTTTTTCATAGATGCATTAGGGAGACTTGTACATTTCACTGTTGTGAAATCTCAATGCTCAACGTTTGAAATTATCTTTAAAAATGGAAAACCTGAAAGCTATGATGAAAAACAGATGTTCAAGCATTGAACCTGGGTTTGGAGATGTTCCATTTAGGTTTTCATTTCCTTTCAAACATATTTCTCATTTTATGAAAAAGGTTGTGACAAAACAAATGATGTGAGATCACCTACTATTGCTATTACCACTGTTATTTCTTCATTTTGTCTGCTTCTGACATTCTTTAATTATCTGTCATTAAAGCATCATTTCCTGTGCTTCTAGCAGTCCCAGAGGAGGTAAAGCCTAAATATGTGAAAGGAACCAAGCGGTACGGGCGGCGATCACGGCCAGACAAGGCTGACTTAGAGCTGACAGCGGACCCAGAAGATTCACCAAAGTTTGGGACTGACAAAGTAGAAGCAAACGGTGTGAGGAGAGCCAAGCTCAGACGCTCCACCTCTCTGGAGAGTGTTGAGGTAAAAATGTTTCTTGAGTAGTAAATTAGCATATTTGAATGATGTCTGAAGGGTCACGTGACTCTAAAGACTGGAGTAATGATGCTGAAAATTCTGCTTTGCATCACAGGAATAAATTGCATTTTAAAATATATTCACATAGAAAACACATATTTTAAATTACAATAATATTTCAGGATTTTTGATCAAATTAATGCAGCCTTGGTGACAATAACAGACTTAAAAATTATTGCAGACCCCACACTTTTAAACGGTAGGGTATATTAACTCTATGTCTATTTTCATTACTTTCATTAATAATTGAAAGAGCGTGTATTTCAAATCTAACAACATAACCTAACACTCAAAGGAGATTGAAGGTGAAAATAGGGGTGTCATCTTGGGACTGTATGCAAATCGACATGCAAATATTAGCATTTAACAATGCAGTGTACTTGAGGTGTCGTATTGTTAATCAAGAGCTGAATCAGATTGATTCTAGTGAATGGATCTGGGCCGACCTGCTTTTCTCAGACAGGAAGTGTGGCGGTGTGGAATGTGCAAGTGCCGGCCCATAGTGCAGCCCCCAACTTCACCAGACTTTAGTGTTACTTTTGGCTCAGGATCAAAAAATGGCCCATTTCATGTTCTCCTTTTTTCCTCAAAGAGCAGGAGCTCTCATAAAAGGGGTTTGTTGTTTCTGCTGTGTCTGTACTTTTTCTTCTGGAGTCATTTTACTTGTGCATAGCAGTGCCAGACCAGAGAGCCAGTGCAAATGCAAACCTGTGCTGCTGGATCCCTCATTTCATGTGTTTCATTTTTAAAGAGTTATTTTGGATCCTTCTTGGTTTGGTAATAAAAAAAAATAGACGATGAAGATGTTTTTCTTGCTCATGCACGTCACATCATGTCCCTGTTACTATTGCAATTGTTGGATGGAGTTGAAGGGTTGGCTGTCTACCCTTATGAAAAAGAAGTGTGCTTAATTTTATTGAATACGTTCTTGTAGTGTATCTTAGTAGGTTTTTTCAAATCTGTGCTTGCAGGATATATAATATTAATTAAAGGCCACAAATGTGTACTTACAGAGACACAATTACATAACTTTTTTCTAACACACTTAAGTATACTTTCAAAAAGTGCTCTTTGTAATAATGTTAAATAAATGTTTTAATTTTAAGTACATTTTTAATAATTGTTTTAAAATGTTTTTTATAGAAGTACACTTATTTTGATGTGTTGACTAACGTACTAAAGATGTGAAGTGCTTAATTCTAATTTTAACTGTAGTGTGTTATTTGATATTACATTTAAAGTTAATACATTTTAAATATAATAAATTGCAACATCATTACACATGTGTAATTACAAACACATAACATACTGTACAAGTTTCAATAGAAAGAACATTAGAATATATTTTACTTTACCATTTTTGCTTGTAAGTGTATTCAACAGTACATATTTCAAAGACAGTATTAAAAATTATGAAATTACATATAAAGATGTACTTAATTGGGTCAAAATGAATTTTAGCTAATTGCATTTAAAGTAAATTTAAACTATAATGCGTTTTCATTTAATTGTAAATAACATGCAATTAAATGTCTAAAAACATTACATTCAGTTCACACTTAAGTATATTGTATAAAGTATTGTATTGTATATTAAGTAAAAAGTACTCTTTTTAAAATTATGCTTAAGTGTACTGCTTTTTCACAAGGTTAGAAGAGACTAGCAGCATGCTAAAGGAAACACTCAGATTATCATGGTGGTAACATTTTCATTTTCCAAAACTGTGTCTAATGGTGCTGTTTGGGTTGAGGCTTCTTGGGAGAGTAGGTCACAGCCTGTGGAGGACTCAACCAATCAAGTGCTTTAGCCAAGAATGAAAGCATGCTGGTTCATCAGAACAGTTTATGTTGGCAGCGACCAGCCCGCCAGGCTCCGTTAGGTCTGGCGTGTTTTAGTGCCTGTGTCTTCATCATGGTGTGTTTTATGTGTCGAATGTGTTCAACCAGGATTAGAGGTCTTGGTCTGGGTGGAGCTCAGGGTGCAAAGCATCAGCTGTGGTCAGAAGGCCTGATAATGTGAAGTACAACAAGGAAAGGGTTTGGCTATAATTTGGCATGGCGCTTCCTCTAACTGCGCCTCTCATTTTAGAAACGCATTCTTGCATACCAGAGCCCTCCCTCGTTCTCTTTCTCGCTCTACACGTCTCTCCGGTTCTGCTCTCCTTTTCTTCTCCCTATCCTCTCTCACACTTTTCATAACAGTGTTTGAAATATTTAGAGCTTTTATGTAACCCAGTACACGCTATTTCGATGAATGGGGGAGATTACATGCTCTAAATCGACTCTTTGCACTGTCACTTGCGATTCTGTGTTACTCTGTAGCAGGAAGATCCAACTCATCGTGTCTCGTACAGTAATCTGATCAATGTGCACAGTACAAGTATTATGTAAAAGGTCTAAGGTTTCACAAGGGTGTCCGTGAAGTTTTAAACATCTTAAATACACTTTATACAAAATTGAAGACTGTAAACAGTCTTAGATATGTAATACTCTGAATCTATTTTGTGACAGTCTCTTGTTGCTGAATACTTTCAAAAAGCTAAAGATTATCATGATTTTATTATTTCTCTTTTTTGACCATTTCTAATCATCATTCAAACTGATCACACTGATGTGGCATTTAAGTTTGCTGAAGCGGAAAAGTTTTATTTATTTAAATTTTATATTTTAATGAAGGTCCTAAATTTTTCTTAAAATAGAAGTAGTAGTTGTTGTGGTAGTAATTTGCATTGAAGATCTTTTAAAAAAAAATTACATTCCCTGACATGCAGATACCCTGTATTTTTGGTCAGTACTCCTTACTATTGATCAGCGTTTTCATCGATAAATAAAACTAAATGTAAAACATTTAAAACTGTAAATATAAATACAGGATGAAAAAACTAATCAAAAACAGAAATGTCGCCTTAGCAATTAACTGAAATGAATAGATTTAAATTGAAGTAATAAAGTTAATAAAACTTAAACTGAAATAAAGCTAAATTATAGCTAAGTAGAAAAACTAAAACAAATGAAAAGGACAAGCGCAAAACAAAATTACAAAAAATTTAAATGAAAACTGAAAATATAAAAATCAAAGCTAATTTATTTATAATAGTATGATTGTAATTAAAAAAATATATATTTTTTTGGTCTTAAACAGTAAAGAATGGCTCTAGCAACACCAAAGTCATGGGTTCGATTCCCAGCAAATGCTTGAATTAAAAAGAAAAAAATGTTGAAAAACATTGAATGTAATGTAAGTCGCTTTGGATAAAAGTGTCAGCCAAATGCATATATATAAAATATGTAGTATAAATATAAAATATATCATGGTTGTCCGTAATTAGACAAAAGAATATACAATCAGAATGAACCATTTACTTTTTTAATGCATGTTCCTGGTCATATGGTTTGATATATTTCATATATGTTATTCCAAATAGGATTTCATCACGTTTTTATCTAAATGTATTATCTTGTTTCACCTTTGAAATAACTGTCCTTTTTGAAAATATATACACAGTATTTTCATGTTTTTTAAATAAAATTCCAGATTTCTCTAGAAATACATCGGATTATGGTAGTAAAATGGGTTGCAAACTGCGCTTCACATAGATTTACCCCTAAATGCTGAATCAGAAATGCTGTATCTCAATACAGTGCTTTACCATGACTGTGTGTCAAAGGAGCAAGCAAGCTAGATGGACTGAATGAACAGAATCTGTGCAGATTCACAGGCCTCAGCACAGATTCCAGTCCATATAGTCTTTTACAACATTAATGTGAGCAGCAGCACTACTTGTTAATGTAAATAATTCAACCAGCTTTGATAAATATTGCACACAAACCTTGTCATCCAACATAAATTATTTAGTTTTGCGTATGCCATAGACTAAAATACAACACATTTCATCAGGCAGAAGCTGAGGAACATTCCTGATGAATTGAAATCAAGTCTTTTAAAAGTATCTCATGTCTTTTGATTGCTTGGGAGTTTTTGTACACCCAAATTAAAGAGTTGTCTTTCCTGAAACACCTCCATATATCTATGCTTCCCTGAACAAGGCCTTAGGTACAAAGATGTGCAATGTTCCTCACTTAGTTTCCCAGTGGAGAAAAGTGAAGTGGCTTTTTTCTCTGACTAAATCTGCTCTATTTGGCTCAGAGAGAGAGAGAGAGAATACAAGACATTCCACTCTCTGCCTTCCAACTGAAAAGCTGTTTGTGAACAGTTATGTAAAGTTGTTTAAAATTTAATGCTGATGGTAATTGATTGTGGCTTGTGCCATATTCAGCAGGGTTTACTCTTTTGTTGCTGGAGGCTGAACTGTGTATCGTCTCGATCAGTGTATCCTGTTCTGTTTTGCATTTGATCAGCCTACATTGATCAAACCACAGATATCTTACAGGTCAATGGCTGAGTCTACCACTAGGTGGAACTAGCACAAATGTGCATATGCCAAACTCTCTGTGTAAGGTACACAATCTAGTGTAACAGTACTCGTACCATTTATGCAGTACGGATATGTATACTGTATAAAGCAGATTTTATATATATAAATATATATATATATATATATATATATATATAATACAAATATATGTATAAAATATAGATTTATTATACTGTAGATCAGTTGTTCTGCATGATTTCAAATCAACAAGCTCTTTCTAATATTGCAACTCATTTATGATTCAAATTCCGAGTTTCCTATTTGTAAATATGACTTTTCTCTGTCATTCATGTGCGTGGAACCCATAATATATATTTCCAACTACACATGAGGGTGCATCAGTCTTGACTCATTTGACCAGACTAACTAGATATTTTAAACAAATTTGATTAGAAAATAAATTATGATATCTAAAAGCCACATGCTGAAATTGTTGTAATGAAGTCAGCTTATGATGTAGCAAATTACTGAATATTTTGTTACGCAATACAATACAGTTTCACTCTTTGACTTAATCAATAGTTGGCCGTATTCAGTGTATATTGCACAGTATCCAGTTAGCGCACACCTTTACAATTACTTTTACTACATTTTACTGCATTTGTCTTAATGGTGTCAGTCGATTTTAAAGCGCTCTCAGTGTTGTAACTGTTGGATGACCCAGGCCCACTCCAAACTATTTCTTATGTAAGCTCTTTTACATCATTACAGGGAGATTTAGCTGGCTTTATATGAGCAAGGTTTAAGCTGTTTAGCATGGTGCAGTGTTTCTATACTGATGTGATGAACAGTATTACTCTTGAGCTTGTATCTGCCGGTTGTTCCTGTCCAGCGTTGCAGAAGTAATGACTGCTGGGATGGAATGCCTTATGATGATTGTATTGTGTTCCTTGTGATCACTGAACCATATGATTAATTCAGCTACATTGTCTCCATCTGCTCACTCACTCACTTCAGTCAAGAATCAAAACCTTAATTCAATATATTGTGTGTTAAACTCCTGTTGTGCTTCTTTAATTATGACAGTGTATAGTGTGTATAATTTGCACAATGAGTATTTTGCCAAAATGTGTCAAACATTAAGACATTTTTACATTAAAATGGATTAAAAATGTAAAATAACCATTTATGATGAAACTAGATGTCAGGCACTGAAATAAACAAACACTTTGATGAGATCACATGACAAAGGCATTGAGGTCATGTGACAGCAATGCAGCATACTACTGTTTGAAACTTTTTATTTCTTTAAAAAATAGTGGGCAGTATATAGTATATTCACTCAGTAGTTAAGCACTGTCAATGCACTTTTTTACAGAGTCTCAAATCAGATGAGGACACAGGAAGCAACAAGGAGTCTACACACCACTATTTTGTGGCACAAGGTACATCAGATGTTACTAACTTTTAAATTAATTAATCATGTTTGTATGTAAAATCAACACATTGCTCTAATTAGGGCCCAAGCCAGTAAGGCGCAGGGCCCTATTGTTCCCCTAAGGATTATTAGGGCCCAAGCCAGTAAGGCGCAGGGCCCTATTGTTCTTCTAAGGATTATTATTTTTTTTATTATTTTTTATTTCGACTATCCGGGTACTTTTGGGGGCCTTAACGTGCCCGAAAACTCTTGAAAATTGGCACGCACATTGGAACCTGCGGCCATTAGGACGCCACAGACGCTGGGACCCGGGCGTGGCACAGGGGCTCTACGGCGCCCCCTGGAAGATTGTCAGAAAGCTTGATGTATAGCTCACACATACTTGCACGTATTCATATGAAACTCGGTACACATATAGAACTCATTGAGCCGAACAACTTTCACGCTGCATGTCTTAGGCTCCGCCCAACAGGAAGTCGGCTATTCAGGGCTGTTTAAAAAGCGCATGCTCTGGAATTTGATATACTCCTCTGAGGATTTCCATACGATTGCCACCAAACTCGGTGAACATGATCTCAAGACATTGGGGACGCTAAATTGCGAAGATATTTTTGATATGTCGAACGGTTTGCCCGTGGCGAGGCGATGAAGTTATGGCGAAAAATGAGACCCAGGAAATGCCTAATAACGTCCACATACATTGTATGATGTAGATCAAACTTCAGTGGTTTGTTCGTTGTATGATGCCGATCGGATAGATGTGACTATTATGACTGAAAGTTATAGCGCCACCAACTGGCTGCAGGAAGTGTGTCATTTTCAAAATGCTTTGAATTCAGCATCTTATTTTTACTCGATTTGCTTCAAACTTCACCAGAATAATGTCAAAACACGGCCGATGTAAAACTGTGAAGGGAATATTGATATCTAAAATTATGTTGCCATGGCAACGTGTCAAAGTTGAAAATTCGTTTCTGGTGATTTTGAGGCAGATAACATGTTTAGAATGTCATGAAACTCAACACACATATGAGTATTAATGATAGTTAGACACTGGAAAAAGCTCATAAACGGGCGTGGAAGAGGCACTCTATAGCGCCACCTTTTGTCAAAAATGAGGGGGTTACTTTTAGCTACAGACACCAAACTCGGTACATAAATTGTTCTTATTAATCCGGACAACTTTCTAATTTACAGTCATTAGCTACGACCAACAGGAAGTCGGCTATATTTATTTTAAAGTGGGTTTTTTTTTAAAACAGGCTGTAAACAAATTCATACTCCTCCAAACAGAAACACGTAAATCACACCAAACATTTTTTATCATGATGCCAAAATACTGAAGATGCTAAATTGCGGACGGATTTAGGATATCTTGAACGATGATTTAATGGCAATTTATTAAAGTTACTGTAAAAAATAGATTTTTTTTTTTTTTTTATCTTTTAAGAGCAGCTTCCAAACACTTCATAAAAAATTACATGCACATAACAATACAGTCTGAGGATATGTGATTAATTTCATGAATTTACAATACACTATGGAGAGCAGAAAATTAAAAAACTATCAGAGAGTTATTAAACTGCTGAGTGAGAGCTCCTGCCAGTCTGCCTCTGATTGAGGGGTGGGGGTGGGGTGGGCTGTCAGTGACTGTGTGGATTGAGGCAGTGGGTGAGAGAGAGAAAGAGAGAGAGAGGGTCTGTTTTTTAAAATCTTAAAAAAATGCTTATAAATCATTAAAGATTTTTATAACACTTTATAATAAGGTCTCATTTCTTAACATTAGGAAATGCATTAATTAACTGAACTAACAATGAAAAATATATTTTTACAGCATGTTAATTCTTCCATGATAGTATGAACTAACAAAGAACAATTTTTTTTAAAGCATTTATTAATCTTTTTAATGTTAGAAAAATAGTCATGTTCAAAAGATAAACTTTAAAATTTAATAATATATTAACACATTTTGGAATTAATATTGATCAATATTAAATGGTATATAATTATTAATGATTTTATATATATATATATATAATGATAGCTACAGACACCAAACTCGGTACATAAATTGTTCTTATTAATCCGGACAACTTTCTAATTTACAGTCATTAGCTACGACCAACAGGAAGTCGGCTATATTTATTTTAATGTGGGTTTTTTTTTTTTTAAACGCGCTGTAAACAAATTCATACTCCTCCAATCAGAAACACGGAAATCACACCAAATATTTTTTCTCACGATGCCAAAATACTGAAGATGCTAATTGCAGACAGATTTAGGATATCTTGAACTGCGTTTTAATGGCAATTTATTAAAGTTACAGTAAAAAAGAGAAAACTTTTTTTTTTTTTTCTTTTAAGAGCAGCTTCCAAACACTTCATAAAAAATTACATACACAGAACAAGACAGTCTGAGGATATGTGATTAATTCATGAATTTACAATACACTATGCGGAGGAGAACATTTTAAAACTATCAGAGATCTCCTGTCTCTGTGCTTCTAATGTGTGCGGTGGGTGACTGGGTGGGTGACTGACTGTGTGAGTTCAGTGAGTGTGGAGGGGGAGAGAGAGAGAGAGGGGGTCTGTTTAAACATCTCAATAAAATCCTTAAAAAATGCTTATAAAGCATTAAAGGTTTTGATAACACTTTATAATTAAGTCTCATTTGTTAACAGTAGGGAAGGCATTAATTAACATGAACTAACAATGAAAAATATATTTTTTACAGCATGTTAATTCTTCATTGATAGTATGAACTTACAATGAACTAACAATGAACAAAATATTTGTAATATTAGAAAAATAGTCATGTTCAAAAGATAAAACATTAAAATGTAATAATATATTAACACATTTTGGAATTGATTTTGATCAACATTAAATGGTATATATTTATTAATGATGTAAATTAACAACAGTTAAATAATGTTGTTTTTTAACATTGGTTAATTCACAAATAACATTAAATATTAACAATATATTTTTTACTTTATTCATTTGTGTTAGAAAAAATTATTAATGTTAGTTAATGGAAAAATAAATCATTAAAAAATGCTTATAAATCATTAAAACCTTTGGTAACTATAATAATTTCTCATTTGTTAGCATTTGTAAATGCATTAACTAACATGAACTACCAATGAAAAATATATTTTCACAGAATTTAAAGTTTTATATGTTGTTCTGTGTGTGTGTGTGTTTCACAGAGTTGATGGTTTGGATTAACCCTTTAATTGCCGTATCCCTTAAAACCAAACTGCCAGAGGGTTACTGTGATGCGTGTGCTCGCTGGGCACCGTTTTATCGATGCCACCGGGGTGGCGTATGCTGACGGCTTGGGCCCGTCATCGCTGCTTGCAGCTATATTTATTTTTATTTTTTTTATTTTTTATTTCGACTATCCGGGCACTTTTGGGGGCCTTAACGTGCCCGAAAACTCTTGAAAATTGGCACGCACATTGGAACCCCCGGCCATTAGGACGCCGCTGAGGCTGGGACTCGGGCGTGGCACAGGGGCTCTACGGCGCCCCCTAGAAAATTGTCAGAAAACTTGATGTATAGCTCACACATACTTGCACGTATTCATATGAAACTCGGTACACATATAGAACTCATTGAGCCGAACAACTTTCGCGCTTCATGTCTTAGGCTCCGCCCAACAGGAAGTCGGCTATTCAGGGCTGTTTAAAAAGTGCATGCTCTGGAATTTGATATACTCCTCTGAGGATTTCCATACGATTGCCACCAAACTCGGTGAACATAATCTCAAGACATTGGGGATGCTAAATTGCGAAGATATTTTTGATATCTCGAACGGTTTGCCCGTGGCGAGGCGATGAAGTTATGGCGAAAAATGAGACCCAGGAAATGCCTAATAACGTCCACATACATTGTATGATGTAGATCAAACTCCAGTGGTTTGTTCGTTGTATGATGCCGATCGGATAGATGTGACTATTATGACTGAAAGTTATAGCGCCACCAACTGGCTGCAGGAAGTGTGTCATTTTCAAAATGCTTTGAATTCAGCATCTTATTTTTACTCGATTTGCTTCAAACTTCACCAGAATAATGTCAAAACACGGCCGATGTAAAACTGTGAAGGGAATATTGATATCTAAAAGTATGTTGCCATGGCAACGTGTCAAAGTTGAAAATTCGTTTCTGGTGATTTTGAGGCAGATAACATGTTTAGAATGTCATGAAACTCAACACACATATCAGTATTAATGATAGTTAGACACTGGAAAAAGCTAATAAACGGGCGTGGAAGAGGCACTCTATAGCGCCACCTTTTGTCAAAAATGGGGGGGTTAGTTTTAGCTACAGACACCAAACTCGGTACATAAATTGTTCTTATTAATCCGGACAACTTTCTAATTTACAGTCATTAGCTACGACCAACAGGAAGTCGGCTATATTTATTTTAATGTGGGTTTTTTTTTAAAAACAGGCTGTAAACAAATTAATACTCCTCCAAGCAGAAACACGGAAATCACACCAAAATTTTTTCTCATGATGCCAAAATACTGAAGATGCTAAATTGTGGACGGATTTAGGATATCTTGAAAGATGATTTAATGGCAATTTGTTAAAGTTACAGTAAAAAAGAGAATTATTATTATTTTTTTTTCTTTTAAGAGCAGCTTCCAAACACTTCATAAAAAATTACATACACAGAACAATACAGTCTGAGGATATGTGATTAATTTCATGAATTTACAATGCACTATGCTTAGGAGAAAATTAAAAAACTATCAGAGAGCTGTTAAGACTGCTTCTGAGTGAGAGATCCCTGCCAGCCTGCATCTGAGTGAGGGGTGGGGGTGGGGTGGGCTGTGAGTGACTGTGTGGATTGAGGCAGTGGGCGAGAGAGAGAAAGAGAGAGAGGGTCTGTTTTTTAAAATCTTAAAAAAATGCTTATAAATCATTAAAGATTTTGATGACACTTTATAATAAGGTCTCATTTCTTAACATTAGGAAATGCATTATTTAACGTGAACTAACAATGAAAAATATATTTTTACAGCATGTTAATTCTTCCATGATAGTATGAACTAACAAAGAACATTTTTTTTAAAAGCATTTATTAATCTTTTTAATGTTAGAAAAATAGTCATGTTTAAAAGATAAACTTTAAAATTTAATAATATATTAACACATTTTGGAATTAATATTGAACAACATTAAATGGTATATAATTATTAATGATTATATATATATATAATGATAGCTACAGACCCCAAACTCGGTACATAAATTGTTCTTATTAATCCGGACAACTATCTAATTTACAGTCATTAGCTACGACCAACAGGAAGTCGGCTATATTTATTTTAATGTGGGTTTTTTGTTTTTTTAAACGGGCTGTAAACTAATTCATACTCCTCCAAACAGAAACACGGAAATCACACCAAACATTTTTTGTCATGACGCCAAAATACTGAAGATGCTAAATTGCGGACGGATTTAGGATATCTTGAACGGTGTTTTAATGGCAATTTATTAAAGTTACAGAAAAAAGAGAAAACTTTTTTTTTTTTATCTTTTAAGAGCAGCTTCCAAACACTTCATAAAAAATTACATACACAGAACAATACAGTGTGAGGATATGTGCTTAATTTCATGAATTTACAATACACTATGCGGAGGAGAAAAATTTAAAACTTAGAGTTCTCCTGTCACTGTGCTTCTAATGTGTGCGGTAGGTGACTGGGTGGGTGACTGACTGTGTGAGTTCAGTGAGTGTGGAGGGGGAGAGAGAGAGAGAGAGAGGGGGTCTGTTTAAACTTCTCAATAAAATCCTTAAAAAATGCTTATAAAGCATTAAAGGTTTTGATAACACTTTATAATTAAGTCTCAATTGTTAACAGTAGGGAATGCATTAATTAACATGTACTAACAATGAAAAATATATTTTTTACAGCATGTTAATTCTTCATTGATAGTATGAACTTACAATGAGCTAACAATGAACATAATATTTTTAATATTAGAAAAATAGTCATGTTCAAAAGATAAAACTTTAAAATTTAATAATATATTAACACATTTTGGAATTGATTTTGATAAACATTAAATGGTATATAATTATTAATGATGTAAATTAACAACAGTTAAATAATGTTGTTTTTAACATTGGTTAATTCACAAATAACATTAAATATTAACAATATATTTTTTACTTTATTCATTTGTGTTAGAAAAAATTATTCATGTTAGTTAATGGAAAAATAAATCATTAAAAAATGCTTATAAATCATTAAAACCTTTGGTAACTATAATAATTTCTCATTTGTTAGCATTAGTAAATGCATTAACTAACATGAACTACCAATGAAAAATATATTTTCACAGAATTTAAAGATTTATATGTTGTTCTGTGTGTGTTTCACAGAGTTGATGGTTTGGATTAACCCTTTAATTGCCGTATCCCTTAAAACCAAACTGCCAGAGGGTTACTGTGATGCTTGTGCTCGCTGGGCACCGTTTTATCGATGCCACCGGGGTGGCGTATGCTGACGGCTTGGGCCCGTCATCGCTGCTCGCAGCTATATTTATTTTTATTTTTTTTTTTATTTTTTTTTTTATTTTTTATTTCAATCATCCGGGCACTTTTGGGGGCCTTAACGTGCCCGAAAACTCTCGAAAATTGGCACGCACATTGGAACCTGCGGCCATTAGGACGCCGCTGAGGCTGGGACCCGGGCGTGGCACAGGGGCTCTACGGCGCCCCCTGGAAAATTGTCAGAAAACTTGATGTATAGCTCACACATACTTGCACGTATTCATATGAAACTCGGTACACATATAGAACTCATTGAGCTGAACAACTTTCACGCAGCATGTCTTAGGCTCCGCCCAACAGGAAGTCGGCTATTCAGGGCTGTTTAAAAAGCGCATGCTCTGGAATTTGATATACTCCTCTGAGGATTTCCATACGATTGCCACCAAACTCGGTGAACATGATCTCAGGACATTGGGGACGCTAAATTGCGAAGATATTTTTGATATGTCGAACGGTTTGCCCGTGGCGAGGCGATGAAGTTATGGTGAAAAATGAGACCCAGGAAATGCCTAATAACGTCCACATACATTGTATGATGTAGATCAAACTTCAGTGATTTGTTCTTTGTATGATGCCGATCGGATAGATGTGACTATTATGACTGAAAGTTATAGCGCCACCAACTGGCTGCAGGAAGTGTGTCGTTTTCAAAATGCTTTGAATTCAGCATCTTATTTTTACTCGATTTGCTTCAAACTTCACCAGAATAATGTCAAAACACGGCCGATGTAAAACTGTGAAGGGAAGATTGATATCTAAAATTATGTTGCCATGGCAACGTGTCAAAGTTGAAAATTCGTTTCTGGTGATTTTGAGGCAGATAACATGTTTAGAATGTCATGAAACTCAACACACATATGAGTATTAATGATAGTTAGACACTGGAAAAAGCTCATATACGGGCGTGGAAGAGGCACTCTATAGCGCCACCTTTTGTCAAAAATGAGGGGGTTAGTTTTAGCTACAGACCCCAAACTCGGTACATAAATTGTTCTAATTAATCCGGACAACTTTCTAATTTACAGTCATTAGCTACGACCAACAGGAAGTCGGCTATATTTATTTTAATGTGGGTTTTTTTTAAAAACGGGCTGTAAACAAATTAATACTCCTCCAAGCAGAAACACGGAAATCACACCAAACATTTTTTATCATGATGCCAAAATACTGAAGATGCTAAATTGCGGACGGATTTAGGATATCTTGAACGATGATTTAATGGCAATTTATTAAAGTTACAGTAAAAAAGATCATTTCTTTTTTTTTTTTATCTTTTAAGAGCAGCTTCCAAACACTTCATAAAAAATTACATACACAGAACAATACAGTCTGAGGATATGTGATTAATTTTATGAATTTACAATACACTATGCAGAGGAGAAAATTTGAAAACTATCAGAGAGTTAGACTTAGACTGCTTCTGAGTGAGAGATCCCTGTCAGCCTGCAGCTGAGTGAGGGGTGGGGGTGGGGTGGGGTGTGAGTGACTGTGTGAGTGACTGTGTGGATTGAGCCAGTGGGTGAGAGAGAGAAAGAGAGAGAGAGGGTCTGTTTTTTTAAATCTTTAAAAAATGCTTATAAATCATTAAAGATTTTGATAACACTTTATAATAAGGTCTCAATTCTTAACATTAGGAAATGCATTAATTAACGTGAACTAACAATGAAAAATATATTTTTACAGCATGTTAATTCTTCCATGATAGTATGAACTAACAAAGAACAATTTTTTTAAAGCATTTATTAATCTTTTTAATGTTAGAAAATTAGTCATGTTCAAAAGATAAACTTTAAAATGTAATAATATATAAACACATTTTGGAATTAATATTGATCAACATTAAATGGTATATAATTATTAATGATTATATATATATATATATATATATATATATAATGATAGCTACAGACACCAAACTCGGTACATAAATTGTTCTTATTAATCCGGACAACTTTCTAATTTACAGTCATTAGCTACGACCAACAGGAAATCGGCTATTTTTTTTTTTTATGTGTTTTTTTTTTTTTTAAACGGGCTGTAAACAAATTCATACTCCTTCAAGCAGAAACCAAAAATTCACACCAAACATTTTTTCACATGCTTCCAAGATACTGAAGATGCTACATTGCGGACTGATTTAGGATATCTTGAACGGTGATTTAATGGCAATTTATTAAAGTTACAGTAAAAAAGAACACTTTTTTTTTTTATCTTTAAAGAGCAGCTTCCAAACACTTCATAAAAAATTACATACACAGAACAATACAGTCTGAGGATATGTGATTAATTTTATGAATTTACAATACACTATGCAGAGGAGAAAATTTGAAAACTATCAGAGAGTTAGACTTAGACTGCTTCTGAGTGAGAGATCCCTGTCAGCCTGCAGCTGAGTGAGGGGTGGGGGTGGGGTGGGGTGTGAGTGACTGTGTGAGTGACTGTGTGGATTGAGCCAGTGGGTGAGAGAGAGAAAGAGAGAGAGAGGGTCTGTTTTTTTAAATCTTTAAAAAATGCTTATAAATCATTAAAGATTTTGATAACACTTTATAATAAGGTCTCAATTCTTAACATTAGGAAATGCATTAATTAACGTGAACTAACAATGAAAAATATATTTTTACAGCATGTTAATTCTTCCATGATAGTATGAACTAACAAAGAACAATTTTTTTAAAGCATTTATTAATCTTTTTAATGTTAGAAAATTAGTCATGTTCAAAAGATAAACTTTAAAATGTAATAATATATAAACACATTTTGGAATTAATATTGATCAACATTAAATGGTATATAATTATTAATGATTATATATATATATATATATATATATATAATGATAGCTACAGACACCAAACTCGGTACATAAATTGTTCTTATTAATCCGGACAACTTTCTAATTTACAGTCATTAGCTACGACCAACAGGAAATCGGCTATTTTTTTTTTTTATGTGTTTTTTTTTTTTTTAAACGGGCTGTAAACAAATTCATACTCCTTCAAGCAGAAACCAAAAATTCACACCAAACATTTTTTCACATGCTTCCAAGATACTGAAGATGCTACATTGCGGACTGATTTAGGATATCTTGAACGGTGATTTAATGGCAATTTATTAAAGTTACAGTAAAAAAGAACACTTTTTTTTTTTATCTTTAAAGAGCAGCTTCCAAACACTTCATAAAAAATTACATACACAGAACAAGACAGTCTGAGATATGTGATTAATTTCATGAATTTACAATACACTATGGAGAGCAGAAAATTAAAACTATCAGAGTTCTCCTGTCTCTGTGCTTCTAATGTGTGCGGTGGGTGACTGGGTGGGTGACTGACTGTGTGAGTTCAGTGAGTGTGGAGGGGGAGAGAGAGAGAGAGAGAGAGAGAGAGAGAGAGAGAGAGAGAGGATCTGTTTAAACTTCTCAATAAAATCCTTAAAAAATGCTTATAAAGCATTAAAGGTTTTGATAACACTTTATAATTAAGTCTCTTTTGTTAACAGTAGGGAATGCATTAATTAACATGAACTAACAATGAAAAATATATTTTTTACAGCATGTTAATTCTTCATTGATAGTATGAACTTACAATGAACAAAATATTTTTAATATTAGAAAAATAGTCATGTTCAAAAGATAAAACTTTAAAATGTAATAATATATTAACACATTTTGGAATTGATTTTGATAAACATTAAATGGTATATATTTATTAATGATGTAAATTAACAACAGTTAAATAATGTTGTTTTTAACATTGGTTAATTCACAAATAACATTAAATATTAACAATATATGTTTTACTTTATTCATTTGTGTTAGAATAAATTATTCATGTTAGTTAATGGAAAAATAAATCATTAAAAAATGCTTATAAATCATTAAAACCTTTGGTAACTATAATAATTTCTCATTTGTTAGCATTAGTAAATGCATTAACTAACATCAACTACCAATGAAAAATATATTTTCACAGAATTTAAAGTTTTATATGTTGTTCTGTGTGTGTGTGTTTCACAGAGTTGATGGTTTGGAATAACCCTTTAATTGCCGTATCCCTTAAAACCAAACTGCCAGAGGGTTACTGTAATGTGTGTGCTCGCTGGGCACCGTTTTATCGATGCCACCGGGATGGCGTATGCTGACGGCTTGGGCCCGTCATCGCTGCTCGCAGCTATATTTATTTTTTTTTTTTTTTTTTTTTTTTTTTTTTTTTTTTATTATTTTTTATTTCGACTATCCGGGTACTTTTGGGGGCCTTAACGTGCCCGAAAACTCTTGAAAATTGGCACACACATTGGAACCTGCGGCCATTAGGACGCCGCTGAGGCTGGGACCCGGGCGTGGCACAGGGGCTCTACGGCGCCCCCTGCAAAATTGTCAGAAAGCTTGATGTATAGCTCACACATACTTGCACGTATTCATATGAAACTCGGTACACATATAGAACTCATTGAGCTGAACAACTTTCACGCTGCATGTTTTAGGCTCCGCCCAACAGGAAGTCGGCTATTCAGGGCTGTTTAAAAAGCGCATGCTCTGGAATTTGATATACTCCTCTGAGGATTTCCATACGATTGCCACCAAACTCGGTGAACATGATCTCAAGACATTGGGGACGCTAAATTGCGAAGATATTTTTGATATGTCGAACGGTTTGCCCGTGGCGAGGCGATGAAGTTATGGCGAAAAATGAGACCCAGGAAATGCCTAATAACGTCCACATACATTGTATGATGTAGATCAAACTTCAGTGATTTGTTCGTTGTATGATGCCGATCGGATAGATGTGACTATTATGACTGAAAGTTATAGCGCCACCAACTGGCTGCAGGAAGTGTGTCGTTTTCAAAATGCTTTGAATTCAGCATCTTCTTTTTACTCGATTTGCTTCAAACTTCACCAGAATAATGTCAAAACATGGCCGATGTAAAACTGTGAAGGGAATATTGATATCTAAAATTATGTTACCATGGCAACGTGTCAAAGTTGAAAATTCGTTTCTGGTGATTTTGAGGCAGATAACATGTTTAGAATGTCATGAAACTCAACACACATATGAGTATTAATGATAGTTAGACACTGGAAAAAGCTCATAAACGGGCGTGGAAGAGGCACTCTATAGCGCCACCTTTTGTCAAAAATGGGGGGGTTAGTTTTAGCTACAGATACCAAACTCGGTACATAAATTGTTCTTATTAATCCGGACAACTTTCTAATTTACAATCATTAGCTACGACCAACAGGACGTCGGCTATATTTATTTTAATGTGGGTTTTTTTAAAAAACGGGCTGTAAACAAATTCATACTCCTCCAAACAGAAACACGTAAATCACACCAAACATTTTTTCTCATGACGCCAAAATACTGAAGATGCTAAATTGCGGACGGATTTAGGATATCTTGAACGATGATTTAATGGCAATTTATTAAAGTTACAGTAAAAAAGAGAAAACTTTTTTTTTTTTATCTTTTAAGAGCAGCTTCCAAACACTTCATAAAAAATTACATACACAGAACAATACAGTCTGAGGATATGTGATTAATTTCATGAATTTACAATAGACTATGGTGAGAAGAAAATTTAAAAACTATCAGAGAGTTGATATAATGCTTCTGAGTGAGAGGTCCTGTCAGCCTGCAGCTGAGTGAGGGGTGGGGGTGGGGTGGGCTGTGAGTGACTGTGTGGATTGAGGCAGTGGGTGAGAGAGAGAAAGAGAGAGAGGGTCTGTTTTTTTAAAATCTTTAAAAAATGCTTATAAATCATTAAAGATTTTGATAACACTTTATAATAAGGTCTCAATTCTTAACATTAGGAAATGCATTAATTAACGTGAACTAACAATGAAAAATATATTTTTACAGCATGTTAATTCTTCCATGATAGTATGAACTAACAAAGAACTTTTTTTTTTAAAGCATTTATTAATCTTTTTAATGTTAGAAAAATAATCATGTTCAAAAGATTAACTTTAAAATGTAATAATATATAAACACATTTTGGAATTAATATTCATCAACATTAAATGGTATATAATTATTAATGATTATATATATATAATGATAGCTACAGACACCAAACTCGGTACATAAATTGTTCTTATTAATCCGGACAACTTTCTAATTTACAGTCATTAGCTACGACCAACAGGAAATCGGCTATTTTTTTTTTTATGTGTTTTTTTTTTTTTTTAAACGGGCTGTAAACAAATTCATACTCCTCCCAAGCAGAAACCAACAATTCACACCAAACATTTTTTCACATGCTTCCAAGATACTGAAGATACTACATTGCGGACGGATTTAGGATATCTTGAACGGTGATTTAATGGCAATTTATTAAAGTCACAGTAAAAAATAACACTTTTCTTTTTTTTTATCTTTTAAGAGCAGCTTCAAAACACTTCATAAAAAATTACATACACAGAACAATACAGTCTGAGGATATGTTATTAATTCCATGAATTTACAATACACTATACAGAGGAGAACATTTTCAAACTTATCAGAGATCTCCTGTCACTGTGCTTCTAATGTGTGCGGTAGGTGACTGGGTGGGTGACTGACTGTGTGAGTTCAGTGAGTGTGGAGGGAGAGAGGGAGAGAGAGAGAGAGAGAGAGGGTCTGTTTAAACTTCTCAATAAAATCCTTAAAAAATGCTTATAAAGCATTAAAGGTTTTGATAACACTTTATAATTAAGTCTCATTTGTTAACAGTAGGGAATGCATTAATTAACATGAACTAACAATGAAAAATGTATTTTTTACAGCATGTTAATTCTTCATTGATAGTATGAACTTACAATGAACTAACAATGAACAAAATATTTTTAATATTAGAAAAATAGTCATGTTCAAAAAATAAAACTTTAAAATGTAATAATATATTAACACATTTTGGAATTGATTTTGATAAACATTAAATGGTATATATTTATTAATTATGTAAATTAACAACAGTTAAATAATGTTGTTTTTTAACATTGGTTAATTCACAAATAACATTAAATATTAACAATATATTTTTTACTTTATTAATTTGTGTTAGAAAAAATTATTCATGTTAGTTAATGGAAAAATAAATCATTAAAAAAAGCTTATAAATCATTAAAACCTTTGGTAACTATAATAATTTCTCATTTGTTAGCATTAGTAAATGCATTAACTAACATCAACTACCAATGAAAAATATATTTTCACAGAATTTAAAGTTTTATATGTTGTTCTGTGTGTGTGTGTTTCACTGAGTTGATGGTTTGGATTAACCCTTTAATTGCCGTATCCCTTAAAACCAAACTGCCAGAGGGTTACTGTGATGCTTGTGCTCGCTGGGCACCGTTTTATCGATGCCACCGGGGTGGCGTATGCTGACGGCTTGGGCCCGTCATCGCTGCTCGCAGCTATATTTATTTTTTTTATTTTATTTTTTTTTTTTTTTTATTTCAATCATCCGGGCACTTTTGGGGGCCTTAACGTGCCCGAAAACTCTCGAAAACTGGCACGCACATTGGAACCTGCGGCCATTAGGACGCCGCTGAGGCTGGGACCCGGGCGTGGCACAGGGGCTCTACGGCGCCCCCTGGAAAATTGTCAGAAAGCTTGATGTATAGCTCACACATACTTGCACGTATTCATATGAAACTCGGTACACATATAGAACTCATTGAGCTGAACAACTTTCACGCTGCATGTCTTAGGCTCCGCCCAACAGGAAGTCGGCTATTCAGGGATGTTTAAAAAGCGCATGCTCTGGAATTTGATATACTCCTCTGAGGATTTCCATACGATTGCCACCAAACTCGGTGAACATGATCTCAAGACATTGGGGACACTAAATTGCGAAGATATTTTTGATATGTCGAACGGTTTGCCCGTGGCGAGGCGATGAAGTTATGGCGAAAAATGAGACCCAGGAAATGCCTAATAACGTCCACATACATTGTATGATGTAGATCAAACTCCAGTGGTTTGTTCGTTGTGTGATGCCGATCGGATAGATGTGACTATTATGACTGAAAGTTATAGCGCCACCAACTGGCTGCAGGAAGTGTGTCGTTTTCAAAATGATTTGAATTCAGCATCTTATTTTTACTCGATTTGCTTCAAACTTCACCAGAATAATGTCAAAACACGGCCGATGTAAAACTGTGAAGGGAATATTGATATCTAAAATTATGTTGCCATGGCAACGTGTCAAAGTTGACAATTCGTTTCTGGTGATTTTGAGGCAGATAACATGTTTAGAATGTCATGAAACTCAACACACATATCCATTTTAATGATAGTTAGACACTGGAAAAAGCTCATAAACGGGCGTGGAAGAGACACTCTATAGCGCCACCTTTTGTCAAAAATGGGGGGGTTAGTTTTAGCTACAGACACCAAACTCGGTACATAAATTGTTCTTATTAATCCGGACAACTTTCTAATTTACAGTCATTAGCTACGACCAACAGGACGTCGGCTATATTTATTTTAATGTGGGTTTTTTTTTAAAACGGGCTGTAAACAAATTCATACTCCTCAAAGCAGAAACACGTAAATCACACCAAACATTTTTTCTCATGATGCCAAAATACTGAAGATGCTAAATTGCGGACGGATTTAGGATATCTTGAACGATGATTTAATGGCAATTTATTAAAGTTACAGTAAAAAAGAGATTTTTTTTTTTTTTTTTATCTTTTAAGAGCAGCTTCCAAACACTTCATAAAAAATTACATACACAGAACAATACAGTCTGACGATATGTGATTAATTTCATGAATTTACAATACACTATGCTTAGGAGAAAATTTAAAAACTATCAGACAGTTGTTACAATGCTTCTATGAGTGAGAGTTCCCTGTCAGCCTGCAGCTGAGTGAGGGGGTGGGGGTGGGGTGGGGTGTGAGTGACTGTGTGGATTGAGGAGCTGGGTGAGAGAGAGAAAGAGAGAGAGGGTCTGTTTTTTTTAAATCTTTAAAAAATGCTTATAAAGCATTAAAGGTTTTGATAACACTTTATAATTAAGTCTCATTTGTTAACAGTAGGGAATGCATTAATTAACATGAACTAACAATGAAAAATATAATTTTTTACAGCATGTTAATTCTTCATTGATAGTATGAACTTACAATGAACTAACAATGAACAAAATATTTTTAATGTTAGAAAAATAGTCATGTTCAAAAGAGAAACTTTAAAATTTAATAATATATTAACACATTTTGGAATTAATATTGATCAACATTAAATGGAATATAATTATTAATGATTATATATATATATATAATGATAGCTACAGACACCAAACTTGGTACATAAATTGTTCACATTAAGCCGGACAACTTTCTAATTTACAGACATTAGCTACGACCAACAGGAAGTCGGCTTTTTTTTTTTTATGTTTTTTTTTTTCAAAACGGGCTGTAAACAAATTCATACACCTCCAAGCAGAAACCACAAATTCACACCAAACACAGAACAGGACAGTCTGAGGATATGTGATTAATTCCATGAATTTACAGTACACTATGGCGAGAAGAAAATTTTAAAACTTATCAGAGATATCCTGTCACTGTGCTTCTAATGTGTGCGGTAGGTGACTGGGTGAGTGACTGACTGTGTGAGTTCAGTGAGTGTGGAGGGGGAGAGAGAGAGAGAGAGAGAGAGAGAGAGAGAGAAAGAGAGAGAGAGAGAGAGAGAGAGAGAGAGAGAGAGAGAGTCTGTTTAAACTTCTCAATAAAATCCTTAAAAAATGCTTAAAGCATTAAAGGTTTTGATAACACTTTATAATTGAGTCTCATTTGTTAACAGTAGGGAATGCATTAATTAACATGAACTAACAATGAAAAATATATTTTTTAAAGCATGTTAATTCTTCATTGATAGTATGAACTTACAATGAACTAACAATGAACAAAATATTTTTAATATTAGAAAAATAGTCATGTTCAAAAGATAAAACTTTAAAATTTAATATATTAACACATTTTGGAATTGATTTTAAACATTAAAACATTGATTTCAACATTAAATGGTATATATTTATTAATGATGTAAATTAACAACAGTTAAATAATGTTGTTTTTTAACATTGGTTAATTCACAAATAACATTAAATATTAACAATATATTTTTTACTTTATTCATTTGTGTTAGAAAAAATTATTCATTTTAGTTAATGGAAAAATAAATCATTAAAAAATGCTTATAAATCATTAAAACCTTTGGTAACTATAATAATTTCTCATTTGTTAGCATTAGTAAATGCATTAACTAACATCAACTACCAATGAAAAATATATTTTCACAGAATTTAAAGTTTTATATGTTGTTCTGTGTGTGTGTGTTTCACAGAGTTGATGGTTTGGATTAACCCTTTAATTGCCGTATCCCTTAAAACCAAACTGCCAGAGGGTTACTGTGATGCTTGTGCTCGCTGGGCACCGTTTTATCGATGCCACCGGGGTGGCGTATGCTGACGGCTTGGGCCCGTCATCGCTGCTCGCAGCTATATTTCTTTCTGCTTTACATATATTCAAGGCCAGTTGAAACTCTGGAATCAAGATGGCACAGGAAGTCCTCAGCGCTCATCTGACCCTCGGCAGGAAGTGACAGACGGGCAGGTGAGGGCAGTATGGCAGGAGCTGGGGGTCGGAGCCGGAGGATCACTAAACCGCGAGGAGCTGTCACTTGTCTGTGACCACATCGGTCTCAAGGACTTACAGTCTGGGGTACGGTCATGTAACATTCTGTACGGAGTGGGATTAGTAATCATATTAACCAAGTTAGGACATTCTGTGCTTCTTGTTTGCTACTGATTCCTCTTAACAGAGTTACTTTCCTTCACTATTCAGTGCACAAAACACTGTTATCCATGTGTTTTTGTTTATGCAAAGGAGTTAGATGCTCTCTTCAGGAAACTAGACAAGGATCAGGATGGGAGAGTCAGTCTGAGTGAGTTCCAGAGCGGGCTGTTCACACAACACGATCACGCTGCTCCCATCTCTACCTCCACCCCTGCCCGGCCCAAACCACAGCGCTCCATCTCAAAGGTCAGGATCAGATCAAGGTCATGGTGATGTTGTAGTTAAAGCAGATTGTAGACAAAAATAAACAGAGCTTTGCCAAACAATCTGCAGAAAAAGCTGACACCAGTGTGCAAGAGTGTGACTGTGTGGTTTTCTCTGCAAATGAAGGGAATGTTTGAACGATGCAATTATATAATTGTTAATTAAAGGCTTTATGTTGCACATAATATACTGTGCTTATTTATTATTTTGACAGTTCAGTTCAGTTTGAAAGTACTTGTACTAGCCAAAAGTATTGGCATTGTTGTTTACAAAAATATTGGCAAAGCATTATATACAAATATATACATACCTGTTTGAAATAAGTAGTTTTTTTTTTTGTTTTAAAAGAAGTCTCTTATGTTCACTGAGGCTGCATTTATTTGATCAAAAATACAGTAAAACACTAATATTGTTAAATATTATTACAACTTAAAATAACTACTATTTGTTTATATTATAGCATAAAATTTTATAAAATCAATGTAATGTATTCCTGTGAATGTAAAGCTGAATTTTCAGCATCGTTACTCCAGTCTTCTGTGTCCCATGATCCTTCAGAAATTATTCTAATATGCTGATTTGATGCTTATTAATAATGGTTCTAATTATCAGTGCACTAAATTATTAAGCAGCACAATTGTTTTCATCATTAATAAGACATTTTTCTTGAGTACTAAAGCTTGTCATTTGAGGATCATTTGACACTGAAGACTGGAGTAATGATGCTGAAAATTCAGCTTTACATTCACAGGAATAAATTACATTTTAAAATAAATTATTTTTGATTAAATAAATGCACTTTTGGTAAACTTAAGTCTTCTTTAAACAATCATAAATATTCCAAACCAGTAGTGTGTACATATGTAGAAAATATGACCAAAAAAACACTAATGTATGTGCATGTGGTTTCTGGTGTGCAGCTGAAAAAGAATATCTGCCACAGTGATTAGCATTTGATCATGATGTTTTGCATGGAATGCTTAATTTTTTTATGCATGCCAGATTGGCAGTTTCATGTAACAGATATAATAGAGAAATCTTTATCTGCCACTTCTCCTCTCACCTGATTCAAAGAGAAAATTGCTGAAAGAATAAACAACCAAAGCATCTCCCAATGTTTTTATGTCATTTCACAGCAGACAGACATGAGATACAGTTAAATGATTGCCTGACTGTCAAAAAGGATTCATTTCAGAACTCCAACATCAAGCCAAGTAACTGAGGGCTGCAGTGGCTGGAACCAATTAACTTAATTGGGAAGGTGGAGCCTCCTTTTTGCTCTCTTGTTCCTAGCAAAGCACAACTAATGTATTCCTGTGCAGTGGCCAAACCTGAAGTCAATGCTGAGGAGATGTATTGCACAACGGGCCTCATACCGGCATGTGATGTTTTTGCATGGGAAGGCAAAGACAGTTTGGGTTCCTTTAGCGATGACATTTCTGAGGTGATTTTACTGAAAGCACAACCAGCCAAAATAATTAAAACAGCATCTGAACTCAAGCTGGGCACAGTTTCTGATTTGCTGGTTAATAAAATTTAGGATTTAAAAAGCGAAATTTAAAGCGAAAAACAGCTTCAGTGTTTGATAACAAATGCGGAATTGCATGAATATTTGGCGGTTGCTGGAGCTAAATTGAGGCTAAGCCAGCTTAAGGGTTACGACACCAGAAGGACGTTTGTTGGTGGTCAGTGCAATAATTTTGTTCATGATTGAGGCTCTAGCTCTGGCATGTCAAGGACAGCATTGTGCATTGTGTGGTGGGACTGTGAGAGCTCAGTTTTTCAGCGGTTTTCCTCGCAGTTAGATATTGAACTTTGTCTGATTGTTTTGTCTTTTTTTTTCCTCATGTCGTTCCTTCTGCTCTCTCAGGCCCTTGAGGAGCGAGTGGTGCGCTCCACCTCCCCTTCTTTACTGTCGGCTACGGTGGGTCAGAGGCTGCTGACCCGGCTGGATGATGGATCAGGATGCACAAGCCCAGACAAAGTCATCGCCCTCTGGACGGAGGAGGGCATCCACAACAGCAGGGATATTCTACAGGTAAGACATTATTGGATGTTATTTGCACTAATTAAACACTGAAAATCTATAATATGCTGTATTTAATGTTTAAATAATGTTTGCATAAAGTGGATTAAAAATGACTTTTTTTTTTTTCTTTCTTTCTGTGAACTATTGCATGAATTGTTTTTTCTTTATTCTGAACCTGGATACAGACTCTGGACTTCTCTCCGGAGGAGCGTCTATGTCTGGCTGAACTCACTCTGGCTCTGGACAATGAGTTGCTGGTCAGTGGGAATGGCATCCATCAGGCTGCTCTGGTCACCTACAAGAATGAGATAAACTACTTGCAGTGAGTCTCTTTCACGTATTTATTCACAAAACCTGTGACGAAATGTCCAATAATATTGTGAAGTGTTACAATTTAGAGTAACTTTTCTTTTAATATACAGTATTTTAAAATGTGTTTTATTCATGTGATGCAAAGCTGAAATTTCAGCATCATTGTTACAGTCTTCAGTGTCACACGATCCTTCAGAAATCATTCTAATATACATTCTAATATGTTCAGTTTTTTATTTTATGGAGCAGTTATATCAGTGTGCGGACATTGTTTGTTTTTTGCTTTAGTTGTCCCGCACCTGAGCCCTATTTGGGTTTGTGGCATGTGCGCACCTTTTTTGCATGTTTGACCATTTATTTGAAACCGAACTCTTTTGTAGCATTATAAATGTTATTATTAGTCACTTTTGATTAATTTACGTAATGTGTCCATGCTGAATAAAAGTATTCATTTAATTTTTTTTTTTTACTAACTATTAAATAGTATTGTAGCATATTTTTTACAATACTATTGTAAATAAATAAATAATATTAAAAATGGTTTTCAACATTGGTGGTAATAAAAATGTTTCTTGGGCAGCAGATCAACATATTAGAATCATTTCTGAAGTGTCATGTTGCACTGAAGACTGGAGTAATTATTAAATTAATTGTTTTAATATTACAATAGAAAACACATTTCAAATTGTAATATTTCACAATATTGCTTTTTGCTGTATTTTTAAACAAATAAATGTAACCTTGGTGAGCATTACAGAATTGTATCAAAAGCATATATATGTAATATAATACTATATTACCATTCCTACTAATTCCAAATTTCACATTTCAAATCATGTTGCATTGATTTGTGACATTATTTTCAGGACAATTTTACCTTTTCGTATTACTATTGTTTCTGCTTTGTTAAACACTTTAATTAAAATAACTACATCACATCATGTATTACTATTTTAATATTTTATAACTTAAAGATACATTTTATAATTTTATATCTTTAAAATCATGGGAAAAATGCCTCTTCCCCTGCATTTCTGTGCTGTTTGGTTTTTGTCTCCACCTGGAGGACATGTAATGTTACGGTGTCCAGCAGTATTCTTCATGTGTTCTTGGTCATTAAACAACTGCAAGGTGGCTTTACTTTGTTCGATTATTGCCTTTGCATGGTTAAGGAGTTACTTGTGACAAAATGTGCATCAGAATGAATGAGATTCTCATGCGGTGGTGGTTTTGTGTTCCAACTCTATAGAGTCGTGGCAGACCAGGCCTGTCAGGAAAGGGACAAAGTCAAGGCAGACCTGGAACTGGCTGACCGCCGCAACCTACAACTGGTCAGAGAGGTGGATGATCGCCATGCGACCATGGAGTCTCTCAATGAGTCGAAAATCAAGTATGGCTGCTCTCCTCTAGTCATGCAATCACATCTGATGAAGACACATGCAAGTGCACTGCAGTGTCACTGTCCATGTTGTTTCTTTGATGCAGGGGTCTGGAGCAGGATTTCCGGGATAAGCTTACGGCACTGAGGTGCGAATCAGAGTATGAAAGTGAGTTGCTTCTAGAGCAGGTAGAGAAGGAGCACAAGAGACTCCAGGAGGAGCTAGAACTGTTCAGGGCTCAGGACGTTAGCCTTCAGGAGGACATTTGTACTGCTGCTAAGGTAACCACTGACATTATTATTATTATTATCAATATTCTCCTGTTTGGTCTTTGCACTTAAAATACACTCATGTTTAAAAGATTGGGGTCAGTTTTTTGGTTTTTTTTTTTTTACTTAATTGATCAGAGAATTCTGAAAAAATATCACAGTGTCTATTAAATATTAAGCTGCAACTGTTTTCAACATTGATAACACTGAGTAGGTTTTAACTTAAATTATTGTATTTTAAAGTGCCACTTTTTTTTTGTTTGCTGGCAATAATAAATAGCCTACAGTTACACTAATAAACTGTTGCTTCATAGGTTAATTGTTTCTCAATTATTAATATTAATACAAGTAATTATTTAACATTAGTGCGGTTTATTATATTGCTGTTTCCAGACTTTTTTTTTTTTTTTAGCAGTACACCACTTGAGGCCATGTTTTACATTGATTTTACCATTGTTAATGGTTAAGGGGTTTACTGTGGTAAACTCACTGTAAAGTAAGAACAAACACACAACATTGCTTCAATAAAATGAATAATTATTGTACACTTAAATATTAACTTTAAATTTGTTAAACTTATTTTTCATAAAGATGTTTTTAAAAACAAGAATAAAAAATGTTTACAAAGAATCATATACATATTACACATGCATCCCACAATTTTGTAGTCGGAATAGTTTAATTAAACCATAACTGTATCTATGGAATGTTTGTATTGTATTACAATTTCCTTACCATGCCTCCTTCCCTTGCAATCACACTGACTTACGTTTTATGATGATCCTGCTCTTAGCTACAGAGCATGAGGTGATCTGTCATGGTTAGAGGTGTATGTTTCTTTAAGCGTGTCAGTGTGGTGTCAGGTTAAATAACTCTAGCTGTGTGTTACAGGAGAACAGTCGTTTGGAGGAGGAGGTCAGCGTCCTGAAGGAGAAGCTGTCTGAAGCTGACAGCACCATCTCTAAACTACAGAAGGATCTAGATCATCTGCTGCAGGACAAGGTGAGATGTCTATATGTTGTTAAATTGCTGTAAATCATATCCTTTATTGAACAAGAACAATAATGAAAATTGATCTATGCTTGTTTTACTGAACAGTATGGTGGCCTTGATCCAAATGGCACAGGACTGCTGAATCAAGAAGAGCACTTCTCCGAGATCTTTAAGGAGTATGAGCAGCAGTGCAGGGTATGAGCGTGCCTGTGTATGTTTGGTGGATATTTTGTGTGGAGTGAATAGTGAAGTCAGCCCTGTCATTGTGCATTGCATTTAAGTGTCCTTGTTTGGCCATTATGCTAGCTATCCTGTAATTCGTGGTGCTTTAAATGACAGCTTTAATTGTGCAACTTTTAGAGGAGTTGCACAATTGTGCCATTAGCTTTGCTCTTTTGACTTGAGCCAGTAAGTAACCGCCTATGCCAAGTAATGCTAATAAAGAACACTTTAGCAACAAGGTAGGGACTTTGCCTATGATGCTCCTTATTCAAGGTAAGACACTACTTATTTTGTACATGCACTGGTCAAATTTGAGAATTGTGGGCTAGTTGGCATTTCATTTGGGGTGGGGGGGGGGGACATTTAAAATACCCTTAAGTGTTTTGTTTTGTTTTATTGCACTATCAATTACAATACATATACTTAAAGGCAAAGACTTAATGTATTTTTCCCCCCTCATGCATTGAGTCAGAAATGTCTAACTTCACCGTTTTATTCCAATTTATATTCTGATGAATGTGACAACAAACTGAAATCAAATGTTCAGGTTTCTGTTCGTTCTGTAAATGTATGAAAATTAGTGAATATTTAATTATATAATGCCTCTTTTGCATAACACGGCATTTCAGGAAACTTGAATTACAAAAAAATGTTTTTTTTACCCTATTCATCAGGGGTGTCTTGCCTTTATATTTTTTTATATATATATATATATATATATATATATATATATAATATATATATATATATATATATATTTTTTTTTTATATATAAAAAGTATTAAATACTTTTACTTGTGTAAATGACTCTGTGTCTCCTCCCCACTAAATACAGGAGTTGCAGGACAGGAATGACGAGTTACACTCGGAGCTGGAGTTGTTGAAATCTCAGGGCTCAGGAAGGAGAGTCAGACGATCCAGGAGCAGCCTGTCTGGTCATGACTGGTCAAGCCGAAGAGCATTAACCACTGAATCAGATTCTGGTGAATTTGACACACATTTTGAATTAGAAATTAAATTATCCATCAAGTTTACCTTTCTAGATCTTACACATATTTCACGCTGTACCTACATTTATATAGCTTTATAGTAAACTGTTGAATGAATAGCTCATCCTATCTGTTTTGTTCTGCAGATGATCCAGAAATGAAGAAAGGTACATCGCCTCAGGTTAGAAAAAAGCTCCAAGTCACTGACAAGAATGGTAAGGGATTATAAAAACAAAGTGATCCTATCCCTATGGAATATCCAAACACATGTCATGGTTTGGTTTGGTGTGTCTATTCAGTTTTAGGTTCCTTGGAGAGTTTGGCTCCCCCTGTGAGCATCGAGACAGAACTGGCCATGGAGCAGATGAAAGAGAAATATGAGCGAGAGGTCCAGGACTTGAAGATCCAACTGGAGACTAAGGTACAGACATAGTATGGAAACATGAAATAGGCTTGTTACAAGTAACCTTTGCAAATTAAATTAGATTAAATTTAGATTCAAACAAGCTAAGATGTGCAAATTCTCCTAGACGTACAATATTACCAGGTACCAAATAAAACCTTGAATTCAACAGGTGAATTTCTACGAGCGCAGTATGGAGCTGATGCGGCAGAATATGGAGGTTGAGCGAAAAGACATCTCGCAGAGCTTTAAGATGGAGATCAGTGAGTTGGAGGACCTGAAGGCTCAGGCAGAGGAGCGGTCAGAGAAAATGCGTCAGGCTGTTGAGCGGTTGGAAGCAGAGCTGAGGGGTGAGACTTCAGGGGGAGCCTGGGGTCCAGAGCAAGAACGGAGAATTCAACGGGAACAGGCAGAGCTAGAGCAGAACTACGCTCGTGAGATCAGTAACATCGTGCTGCGTCTCACCTCAGAGAAAGATCAGCTAGAGGCAGAACTCAAGCTCAAGATGGACCAGGAAGTGCTGCTTGTTAGGTAAGTGTCACTCAAACAGTCTGATAAAGGATTAGGTGCAGCTCATCCATTGTAGACATTAGTCTTACATATTAGAAAAAGAAAAGAGATGCCAGTATATTATTCCCTCTCACTATAAACCTGTCAAATATGTTCAGGTCATATTTGTCTCTAAAAAAATACATTATAATAATTCTCATTTCAGTAATGCAAAAATATTTCATTTTATTTAAATATTTATTTATTCAATTTTATTTTATATATTATTTTGAGTGTAAAGGTGTTTGTACATTATAGTAGGTAGTATTTGTTGTAATGGGTGTAATTGAATATTTAATTAAAAAACAAAGTGATACATGATACAGTATGATGAATTTAATGAGAATCACCATTGAAAACAATGAGAATTTAAAGACCGCTCGTATTAAAAACATAAGAATGCATTATAGGAATGAGAATTCAGGTGAAATGTGCTGAATTGTTGTAAAAAAAAATATATATATTTAATTGTAATGTATGTTGTAAAAATAATGAAAAAATTTAAATGCATGATGGAAAAAATTGCAGTGGTCCTAAAATGATATGAAGGTTTTTATAGGCTTGGTGAGATTGACCCATTTATCCTATTTTTCAGAAAGTAAGTTGAAGCTGACTGTAAATCACACTAGGTTAAAACTGCATTGTTGAGAGAAAAAAAGCCACAAATGACACATCGTTGTATTAGTCACATTTTATTACTACATTCAGAAATAATGTAAAATACTAAAACAAAACATTTACAAACATTAAAAACAATATAAACGTGTACTCTAGTTCCCCTGACTCCACAACAAATCCTTTAAACTTAACAGTATTCAGAAAAAAAAAAGGAATGAAAAATGTAAGCATTAAACTAAATTTACGGTGGCAATCATTATAATTAACATTGATTATAAATGGTGAGACTAAACAAATTTAAAGCAAAACTGAAATTTAACATTTTAATTGAACTGTCACTTGTATATTTCAGATGATAAAAAAATGACTTGTTTTCCAGAAAATACAGTATAATTTATTTTAGATGCATTTTCAAATAAAAGTAACATGCAGTTGTGTTTAAACTATAAGTTCAACCTCTTAACCAACATGCCTGTAAAGAGAAAGTAGATTGTTCCCTTGGTATCCATGACATTTCCGTGAATTTAGACATATTAGCATGTTGCTGTGTCCCAGGGAGAAAGCAGAACAGCAGTTATTGCACATGAAGGCACAACACAGCGAGGTTCAGCGTAGCCTCCTTCACCAGCTGCACCTCGAGTGCAGCCGTCTGCAGGAGCAATCCGAGCAACATCGCAGAGAAGTTGGTACATGGGAGTCAAGAGTTCAGGAGTTGGAACAGGAGACGCGCCGGGAGCGTCTCCTCAGCACCGAGCGCTGGAGTGAAGAGCAGGCTCAGATCTGCAGCAGGGTGGCACAGGAAAGGAAGAAACTAGAGGAGGAACACCAGGAGGAGGTCAGGAAGCTAGGAGAACACATCCAGTTCATGGAAGCTCAGATTGAGCTCGCATCCAGAGCTGAGGAGGAGCTGCTCGTACTACAAAAACCGCTAGAAGATAAGCTGGAAGAGATGTGTGTTCAGCTGGAAGACAACACAGTTTCCATGAAAGCTCAAGATGCCCTCATTCAGCATTTGACTACAGAACTCCATGCCAAAGAGAAAGAAATGGAAATCAGAAATGAGAAAGAACAGAAGGTTTGCAATAAGCTCTCTCAGCTAGAGCAAAAGCTTAAAACTGAGCGAGAAAGGAAGCAAGAGCTTCTGAAGCAAAAGGAGCTACTACAGAAAGAAACAGACAGAAGTATTCAAGATCTAAAAGAGAAACTTGTAAAAGAAAAAGAGAAAGAACAGGAGCTTCTTGACAGAGTTTCTCAATTGACTAAAGAGCTGGAGAGCTGGAAGACCAAATCTGATACCTGGCAGAAGGAGATCAAAATGATGCATGGAAGCAGTAGTCATCTGTCTACTGCGTTTGGTGAGCAGCAAATGCAGCTGAGAGAACAAGAGAAAGAACTTGTGGAGCTTCAAGAAAACTTGGCCAAAACGCAAGAGGCACTGAAAACCAGAGATGATGATTTTACAAGACAGGCTTCTGAGCTAAATGCTGTGGAGATGGAGCGGGATCGACTCCTAGAAGAGCTCAGGGGTCAATGCGAGATTCTCAAACGGCTACAAACACAGGTCAACAGTCTCTCTGAGGAGTGGGATCAAACGCATGTGATGGAACAAAAACTTCAAGGCTCTCTTTGTGTGGAGCAGGTTAAAGTTGAACAACTCCAAGCCCGTCTGAACTCAGAGCAAGAAGAGACGAGACATCTTGAACAAGAGAACTCTAGCTACCGGCAACTTGTTGACCAGCTTTCATCTCAGATTGTCGAAATGGAGGCTGAGTCTACTAAACTCAAAGGGAACGCAGATAAACTTGTACTGGAACTGCGAAACAAAGACAATCAAATGCTGGTACTCAATCATCAGCTTGAAGCCAAAGCCAAAGAGATGGACTTGCTCTGGAACGAGGTTCAGCTGAAGATGAACCTGTTTAAGAACGTCACTCATCTCTCTGGTCAGGTTCAACTTTTGACCAGCCAGTTGGAGGACAAGGAGCAAGAGCTGTGCTCTCTGAGGGAGGACACCGATAATACTGCCAACCAACTACAGCAATCGCTGATGGACTCTCAAACAGAGCTTCAGCAGATGGAGGAGGCCTTTGAAAGCGAGAAGAGCCATATGAAAGAACAGCTTCTGGAAATGGAGGGACTTTTCATGGCTTTAGAACAAGAGATGGCCAATCCCCACAGGTTTGTGGTTCTCCAGCTGGTAGATGACCGTTGAAACAGAACCAAGACTAACCATTGCTGCATTGATCCAATTGCCGTTTCTGCCGTATGGATGCCAAGAGTTGACTGTCCACTACTTTCATGTTTGTCCAAGAATGTTTCACACCATGAGATTTCATTAACCGTAGACATGCGCTTTGATTGTTCAGGCCTCATGCTGCATCTCACTAACTGAATAATGTTGATGTCACTGACATGCATGCAATCTCACTATTAATAAGTTACTGTATGTATTCTGATTGAAAGTGTGTCTTTGCATCCTTTTAATTGACTTAATAGCATTACATTTTCGTGTTTGCCGCCTTAACTTTCTTTTGTTTTTGAAAATCTAGCTCCAAAATAATAGTAATCGTTCTTGAAATGGTATTGTTTTCTGTACTAAGCTACCTAAAAGTGCGGAGGCGGGTAAGATTGTTATGGAGAGCTGATCTCTATATTTTGGTTTCCAATTCTAGGGCTCAACTTGATGAGGTCACCTCTGAAAACAGTGCACTGAAAGACAGGCTTGCTGTCCTACAGCAGAATGTCAAGTCGCTGGAGGAGGAACTCAACAAAAAGAGGTAAAGAAATCATTGATTGTCAACTATCCACTCTTTATTTTGCCATCTTATTTAGCAAAAACAAATTTTGCTTCATTATATTTAGGAGGAAACTTGAGGAAATGGAAAGAGAATATATGAAAAACAGAAAAGAAGAGAAGCTACAGGAAGAGGCAAGTTCTTGAAATATATTGATAGCATGGATCTTAAATTCAGCCCCTATTCTTAATATTAATTTCTGGTCCTATTCTAAAATACAACCTGATTTCTGGAAATGTTGGGATGTTTTTTAAAAATTTGAATAAAATGAAAACTAAAAGACTTTCAAATCACGAGCCAATATTTTATTCACAATAGAACATGGTGAACATAACAAATGTTTAAACTGAGAAAGTTTACAGTTTTACAAATTTTGCTAATTTTTAAAAGATTCAGCTGAGAGAACATCTAGCAACTAATTAAGTTAACTGACTTCAGGTCTGTAACATGATTAGCTATAAAAGGGATGTCTTGGAGAGGCAGATTCTCTCAGAAATAAAGATGTGTAGAGGCTTTCCAATCTGTGAAAGAGTGCGTAAAAAGATTGTGGAATACTTTAAAAACAATGTTCCTCAACATCAAATTGCAAAGGTTTTTCAAATCTCATAATCTACAGTGCATAACATCATCAAAAGATTCAGAGAAACTGGAGAAATCTCTGTGCGTAAGGGACAAGGCCGAAGACATTTGTTGGATGCCCGTGGTCTTCGGGCCCTCAGACGGCACTGCATCACTCATCGGCATAATTCTGTCACTGACATTACTTAAATGGGCCCAGGAATACTTCCAGAAACCACTGTCAGTAAACACAATCCACCGTGCCATCTGCAGATGCCAACTAAAGCTCTATCGTGCAAAAAGGAAGCCATATGTGAACATGGTCCAGAAGCGCCTTAATTTCTTGTGGGCCAAGGCTCATTTAAAATGGACTGTTTCAAAGTGGAAAAGTGTTCTATGGTCAGAATTTTACAATCTTGTTGGAAATCACGGACACGGTGTCCTCCGGGCTAAAGAGGAGGGAGACCTTCCAGCGTGTTATCAGCATTCAGTTCAAAAGCCAGCATCTCTGATGGCAGGTGGTATGGGTAGCTTGCATGTTTTGGAAGGCACTATGAAAGGTATATAAAGGTTTTAGAGCAACATATGCTCCCCTCCAGACGACGTCTATTTCAGGGAAGGCCTTGTGTATTTCAGCAGGACAATGCAAAACCACATAATGCAGCTATTACAACAGCATGCCTTCGTAGTAGAAGAGTCCGGATGCTGAATTGGCCTGCCTGCAGTCCAGATCTTTCACCTATAGAGAACATTTGGTGCATCATTAAACGAAAAATACGTCAAAGATGACCACAGCAGCTGGAAACCTATATCAGGCAAGAATGGGACCAAATTCCAACACCAAAACTCCAGAAACTCATAACCTCGATGCCCAGATGTCTTCAAACTGTTTTGAAAAGAAGAGATGCTACACCATGGTAAACATGCCCCTGTCCCAACTATTTTGAGACCTGTAGCAGGCATCAAATTTGAAATTAGCTCATTTTGTGCATAAAATTGTCAAATGTATCCGTTTAAGCATTTGTTATGTTATCTATGTTCTATTGTGAATAAAATATTGGCTCATTTGACTTGAAATTCTTTTAGTTTTCATTTTATTCAAATTTAGAAAACGTCCCAACATTTCTGGAATTCGGGTTGTATTCAGTAGAGTGCACATTATTCCAAAGAAAAGTTTTTGTTCCAATTCATTTTTTTTTTTTTGTTGTTCTCTTGTTAAATATCCCATTATGTCACATTATGAAAACAAAATGGTTGCAAACGATTAGTTGTTGCTCCTAAGAATTGTTTTATTTCTTCAACATAGAATTCCAAATTTCGAGAGGAGGTGCTTGACTTCAGTGCAAGAAACCTGCAGCTTAGCAATGAGAATGCTGAACTGAGTTCCCGGCTGTCTACTGATCAGAGAGCAGTGCAGATGCTGACTGACAGGCTTGCACAGGTGTGTCAGGAGAACGATGAGGCAGCTGCATCCTACAAACAGCTGCAGGAAACCCTTCAACAGCAGAAGAGCGACACACTAAAGCTGCAGGAACAGTGGCAGAAAGAGAAGGAACTTCTAGAGAGGGAGCTTAAAACCACCAAGGAGACAGTATGGATTTCTTTTGTAGGATATTTTAGCACATTATTTCAAAGTTGGCAGGAATCGCTAAAACTGCTGTTTTCTTCAGCTCCAGCATTTGACGGCGGTTGAGTCTGCATTGAATAGTCAAACTCTGAAAAACCAAGCACTAGAGCAAGATAAGGAGCGTTTGCTGAAAGAAACGGCAGACAGAGACCAGAGGGTGAGATGTTGAGGCTTTTTCTCAGAGTATATTTCCAACATGTTTATGCTGAAACATGCTTTGTGTTTGTTGCAGCTGATAAATCTTCAGGAATCTCTTCGCAAAACAGAAGCCCAGATAGAGCAGCTCAACTCCCAGATCTTGACTATGTGGGAAGAAAAAGATGTTCACGTCCAGGAGTCAGCCACACATCAGAAGATGCTGCAGCAGTCTCAGGAAAAGGTCAACAAAGATATTTATGGATCTTTATACGTACTTGCAGTCATTCGGTAATAATAAAAAATAACTTGTAAGTTTTGTTGTAAAACACAAGGTCCAGGAGCTTGAGGAGAGCATACGTAACTTGCAGTTACATCAGACCCAGAGGCTTCAGGAGGAGACTGCAGTCAGTGTCCTGCAGAAGGAGTGCAAGAGTTTACGACTACAGAATGAGGAATTTCATAATAAGGTCAGGAACAACAAATTGCTTTTGCAGTGGATTTTTCCCAATATGCAATTATAAGCAATTGTGCATAGCTGCTCCGTTTTATTTCTGGTGAACTATTTGGAATGCATTTACATTTATGCATGAGACTTTTATCCAAAATTACTTTAAGTGCATTCAATGTATAGATCAGTTCATGCATTCACAGGGAATCGAACCCATGACCTTGCAGTTGATAGCGCCATTCTTTTAGTTGCAGGAATGTTCTTCTGTATTCACTACAGGGAATTTCAGTGTATTTGAAGTCTCATATACTCACCAAGCATGCATTTATTTAATTATGAATACAGTAAAAAAAAAAAAGTAATATTGTGAAATATTAATTTAAAATTAATATTTGAATACATTTTAAAATGTTACTTTTACCTGTGATGCAAAGCTGAATATTCAGCATCATTACTCCAGTCTTCAGTGTCACATGATCCTTCAAAAATCTTTCTGATATGCTGGATTATATTTCTAGGTGGCTCAGCTGCAGACTCAGGAGCTGGAACTTCAGAGACTGACACATGAGTGCCTCACTTTGAGGAACAAACAGGCAGAGCTGGAGACCGCAAAACATGAGGCAGACGAACAGGTTTGGCGATCATTTACTCTGTTTGAGAATTCCTTATGAATGTTTCTGCTCTCACTTTTATGTGTTTGATGTTGTGATTTAGGCATTAAGGGCAGATAGCGCTCTGTTGCTGGTCCAGGCCCAGCATGCACGTGAGGTGCAGGAACTAAGGGATCAGGTGGGTTCTGGAACCCGGGAGCACTTGGCTCATCTGCAAACTCAACTGGTAGAGCGACAGCGCAGGACGCAGGATTTAGAGGATCTGCTTCGCTCTCAGGCCAAACAGGCCAGTGTTCAGATGGGACTTCAGCAGGTACATCAGCATCACATTCAAAATCTTAAGGCAGTCAAACAGGGAGTGAACATGCGAGTGCTTATTATACATATTTGCATTGAATCATTTACATTTTTTTTTCACCCTTGATCTCATATTTCAAGTATATATTTTTATTAATAAACTATTCAATCAAACAACAGGAGCAATACGAGAAATTGATGGCAAGTATGCAGGAGCGTATGGATGAGGTTGAGGCCAAGCTGAAAAACACCCGTCTCATGCTGCAGGAGAAGGTCAACCAGCTAAAAGAACAGGTAACTAGAAACTATCGGCATTAAAACCATGTTTAGAAAATATGGATATTTTCTAAACTAAAAACTATCTTGCTAAATACTGCATAATGTTTACAATTTTTTTTTTTTTTTTCTAGTTTTTAGTATGTGAAACATTAGTTGGCATGCAATATGTAAAATATTGCAATAAGTAAACATTTCACACGACATAAACCCACATACTGTATATCATCTAAATATACAGTGGGTACAGAAAGTATTCAGACCCCCTTAAATTTTTCACTCTGTTATATTGCAGCCATTTGCTAAAATCATTTAAGTTCATTTTTGTCCTCATTAATGTACACACAGCACCCCATATTGACAGAAAAACAGAATTGTTGACATTTTTGCAGATTTAGTAAAAAAGAAAAACTGAAATATCACATGGTCCTAAGTATTCAGACCCTTTGCTGTGACACTCATATATTTAACTCAGGTGCTGTCCATTTCTTCGGATCATCCTTGAGATGGTTCTACACCTTCATTTGAGTCCAGTTGTGTTTGATTATACTGACTGGACTTGATTAGGAAAGCCACAAACCTGTCTATATAAGACCTTACAGCTCACAGTGCATGTCAGAGCAAATGAGAATCTTGAGGTCAAAGGAACTGCCTGAAGAGCTCAGAGACAGAATTGTGGCAAGGCACAGATCTGGCCAAGGTTACAAAAAAATTTCTGCTGCACTTAAGGTTCCTAAGAGTACAGTGGCATCCATAATCCTTAAATGGATGACATTTGGGACGACCAGAACCCTTCTTAGAGCTGGCCGTCCGGCCAAACTGAGCTATCGGGGGAGAAGCCTTGGTGAGAGAGGTAAAGAAGAACCCAAAGATCACTGTGGCTGAGCTCCAGAGATGCAGTCGGGAGATGGGAGAAAGTTGTAGAAAGTCAACCATCACTGCAGCCCTCTACCAGTCGGGGCTTTATGGCAGAGTGGCCCGACGGAAGCCTCTCCTCAGTGCAAGACACATGAAAGCCCGCATGGAGTTTGCTAAAAAACACCTGAAGATTCTCTGGTCTGATGAGACCAAGATAGAACTTCTTGGCCTTAATTCTAAGCGGTATGTGTGGAGAAAACAAGGCACTGCTCATCACCTGTCCAATACAGTCCCAATAGTGAAGCATGGTGGTGGCAGCATCATGCTGTGGGGCTGTTTTTCAGCTGCAGGGACAGGACGACTGGTTGCAATCGAGGGAAAGATGAATACGGCCAAGTTGAGGGATATCCTGGACGAAAACCTTCTCCAGAGTGCTCAGGACCTCAGACTAGGCCGAAGGTTTACCTTCCAACAAGACAATGACCCCAAGCACACAGCTAAAATAACGAAGGAGTGACTTCACAACAACTCCGTGACTGTTCTTGAATGGCCCAGCCAGAGCCCTGACTTAAACTTAATTGAGCATCTCCGGAGAGACCTAAAAATGGCTGTCCACCAACGTTTACCATCCAACCTGACAGAACTGGAGATGATCTGCAAGGAGGAAAGGCAGAGGATCCCCAAATCAAGGTGTGAAAAACTTGTTGCATCTTTCCCAAAAAGACTCATGGCTGTATTAGATCAAAAGGGTGCTTCTACTAAATACTGAGCAAAGGGTCTGAATACTTAGGACCATGTGATATTTCAGTTTTTCTTTTTTACTAAATCTGCAAAAATTTCAACAATTCTGTTTTTCTGTCAATATGGGGTGCTGTGTGTACATTGAGGAAAAAAAATTAACTTAAATGATTTTAGCAAATGGCTGCAATATAACAAAGAGTGAACAATTTAAGGGGGTCTGAATACTTTCCGTACCCACTGTATATGGTTAAAGAATAGTTTACCCAAAAATAAAAATTTGTTGAACAGTTATTCACCCTCAGGCCATCCAAAATGTAGATAATTATGTTTCTACATCAGAACAGATTTGGAGAAAAGTAGCATTGCATCACTTTCTCATCAATGGATCCTCTGGAGTGAATGGGTGCCGTCAGAATGAGAGTCCAAAGAAGCTGATAAAATCACAATAATCCACAAGTAATCCATACGACTCCTGTCCATTAATTAACAGATAGTGAAGTGAAAAGCTGTGTATTTGTAAGAAACAAATCCATCAAGGTACTTAAAATTTCAACAATTTTCCCTCCAGTGAAAAAGTCCATCCCCTGTTGTCCTCTCACATCAAAATCCACTGCCATAATAAATGTTATTAATTTTCTTTTCTTGTAAATGGTGTTTAATCTGTGCATATTTCTCTACTGATTGAAACAAAACTTTCTTCACTGGAAAATGCAATATTATGTCTTGACAACTTGTATTTTAGTCGCAAGTTAAAAATGTCTTGATGGATTTGTTTCTTACAAACATGCCGCTTTTCACTTCACAAGACATTAACAGATGGACTGGAGTTTTGTGGATTACTTGTGGATTATTGTGATGTTTTTATCAGCTGTTTGGACTCATTCTGACGGCACCCATTCATTGCAGAGGATCCATTGATGAGCAAGTGATATAAAGCTATATTTCTCCAAATCTGTTCTGATGAACAAACTCATCTACATTTTGAATAGCCTGGGAGTGAGGAAATTGTAGAACAAATGAGGCAAAGCAAACGCACACCTGATGAGGTGCAAGTTGAAGGACAAAAATGTGAATCAGTTAAGAGGAGAACAACTGCACACTCACTTAAGCATGTTTATTAACCAACTTTGTCTAGTAGCATTTTTCATACCTTGAAAAAGGCTACTAGCCGAAACGTTGGTTAATAAACATGCTTAAGTGAGTGTGCAGTTGTTCTCTTAAGTAAGGAAATTGTAAACACCGCTATTTTTAGGTGAACTATCTTTTTAATTTGAATGTTTAATTGAATATAAATGTGAACTTTTGGCAGCCCTGTAACTAATGAAAGTACACACCGGAAATAAGTCAAACACTTGACATTGTGGGATACAGTGCATTTACTGAAGTGAGGTGACATACTGCCAAGTACTCGGAATTCGTGCTCTGCATTTAACCCATCCAACGTGCACACACACAGCAGTGAACACACACACACACACCGTGAACACACACCCGGAGCAGTGGGCAGCCATTTATGCTGCGGCGCCCGGGGAGCAGTTGGGGGTTCGGTGCCTTGCTCAAGGGCACCTCAGTCGTGGTATTGAGGGTGGAGAGAGCGCTGGACATTCACTCCCCCCACCTACAATCACTGCCGACCCGAGACTCGAACCCGCAACCTTTGGATTACGAGTCCGACTCTCTAACCATTAGGCCACGACTTCCCCATTTATGCACAGTTTGGTTAAATGTAGGTGAACTGAGCATGTCATCCATACTGCAATATACATACTAAGAACTTCAGAAATGGTAAGAGTTTAGTATGCTGAAGATATTTTATATGGTGACAATTTAAATTTTTCACCCCATAGCTGACCAAAAATGCCAAGTCGGATCTGCTGCTGAAGGACCTGTATGTGGAAAACTCTCAGCTCATGAAGGCTCTTCAGGTGACAGAGCAGAGGCAGAAGAGTGCAGAGAAGAAATCTTTTCTTTTGGAGGAGAAAGTGATCGCACTTAATAAACTGCTTCGTAAAATTGCCCCAGCATCCCTCACAGCTTAGACTTGTTTCACTCCATTATCAGCCTTTATTTGTTGTACTGGACTGTCAAGTTCCACCCGCTAGTGCACTTTGGTCTTTTGGTGCAAAACGTGTCCTAGTGTTAAAATGAAAGCACAGATAATACAAAGTCTTAGTTACTGTAACAGCATATTGTATTAAATCACACTGTTTTCAAGAGTGTAAAGAGAAAGAAGGGTTAAGTTCAATGGTCTCTTCAGAGGCAAACGAATACCAATGAACAAGGCTTTTGTAGTACGAGATTTGATCATTCGATGAGGACAGAGCATTACACATTCCTTCAATTGTTCACTGTGATGTAGGGTACAAACCGCAGGCGTTCTTGTAAATCTGCTGACTTCAATATTTGCTAGTAAAAAAAAAAAAGACTTTCTTTTTACTGCAGTTTTAATGCCCATTGTGGTGCAATAACCAAAAGCACAGTATTCACACAATGTACAGTTTTGATACAAATACTCTCTTGTAATTGCACAATTGTCAATCATGATACACTAATGTCCACTTTGATATAAGTTATTGTAAGTGTTGCAGATGTCTCTTATGATGTACACCTCGTTTAAAAGAGCTGGCTAACTGTTGGGAGATGAAAGTGTGACACAGCTGTTGTAAATGCATCATGTACCACTGTAAAGAATGTGACCAAGTAAAGTTTTACCTGTGTACATGTGTAGCTTTCGGATTAGATAATTCACTCTGATTTAAAGTTGTAATATCTAAATGAACACGAAGGAAAGTATCCACAATACAGCTGCTTGTTGTTAGGAGATGACATGCTCTAATACACCCTGCCGAATAAGCTGCTCACATTTCCATCTGGGTAAAAAGTGCTGTGCAGAAAGAAAGGGTGAAATGTGTTAATCAATATATCTAGACAGATATATATAGAGAGAGAGAGCAGTTCTTGTAAGCAGATTTAAACTAGCTCTTATGAATATAATTACCTGGCTATTTTTCTTCAACAGAATGACCGTGCCATCATCTATTTCAAATTCTCCATGGTCTTTAAGACAGCGCACCTGAATGGGAAATAAATGATCAGTGCTGACAATACATATCTATGTTTTTCATATTACAGCAATGAGAATTCAATAGTAGGTAAAAAGGAACAATTCTTCAAGTTCAAAAAATTGCCTTTATTTTCTACATTTTTAAAAATAATTTTGTGGTGAAATACGAGCCAGAGTGTTTGTGACATTCAGCTAAATGTATTTTATGATTCTAACTGACCGACAAGAGCAAGTGCATTAAAATGCACTGACCCATTTCTTTCAAATTCCTATTATTTGCAGAGAGCCTATATTTCTGTGACCACTCATACAAGGTTATATTATAGTTAAAACCATAATAAAAACATATGTCACTTGAAATAAAATAAACATCAATTTAAATCAATTTCCAAGGCAACATTTCTTGACGTACTTAACTAAAATTAATTTTAGAAAGACATTTAATGTAATATTAATATAATAAAACACAAAAATTACAGAACATTTTAAATTAAAGTGGAAAATATAAAAATAAAATGTACTTTAAAAAATTATCCCATTTCTACTAAAATAACACTGCACTCACCTCGATGTATAAACTCTTAGGGGGCTTCATATCCTGTGTTATGTCCAAACCTTCCTCTCCCCCTATTGACCTCATATAGGTTGCCAAAGACTTTTTGTACTGATTGAACCACTCCATCTGATTTATAAGCAATTAAATTACACGTCAGTCACAGACCAGACAGAGACATGTGACATACACTGCATTAACACTACACAGGAGAAAAGCAGGCCCACCTCTTCAGCACACATATGAAACCGAATGGTTGTGGGCAGTACACTGCCATACTCCCATCTGAGAGCACGGATCCGCAGGAGGCGATCATACCTGTGGAGAGAAAGAGAGATGGGTTTGATCACACCTGTCAAGAGTGCACTTGATGACGGATAACAGAAGGACCCAGAGAACCACACACAGGTAAGCGGCGATGCAGCGCTGGTTTCTCAGCAGGCAGCTGTGCCGGAACTTGATGGTTGGTATCAGCTCGCTCTTTCCCTCTGTCTTTGCCTCATTCCTGCAAATACAAAACATAACAGTTTTATAATGACTATAATGGCTTTATAAGCTAAATCACAGCATGCCATTATAGTGGTGTCAAACGATTAATCGCATCCTAAATAAAAGTTTTTGTTTACATAATATATGAGCATGTACTGTGTATATTTATTATGTATATATAAATACAAACACATGCATGTATATATTTAAAAAATATATGTTTATATATTAAATATATTTATATATACATGTAAATATATATACATAATAAATAAACACATACATATACTATGTAAACAAAAACTTATTTTGGATGCGATTGATCGCGATTAATCATTTGACAGCACTAGTTTATTAATATTAATTATTTTTTATTAGCTTTCATTAATTTTTATTTCCACAATTTTCTTTTAAATTTAAATTTTATTTAGTTGCAGTAATTTTAGTACTAGCAAAGAGAACATTTTTTAATTTCCACTTAAATCTATATCTAATATTTATTTTATTCCAACGTTATTTCAATTATAGAAAACAATTTCTAATGGTTTTAGTGGTCAATAACAACACTGCACATGCAGACAAGTCTCAGTAACTTACACATCACTCTGATTCTGCTCGTAAAGAGCCTTCATTTCCTCCAGGACTTGGCGAATACCGTCTTCCTGCGGAAAAACCAAGACAAGGTACGACTTGAGTTTGTTATTGACAATTATTGCTAGCTGCTGAAGCTATACTATACACTATAGCGCTGTACTTACATTAAAGGCGGGCAGCTGACCGTCGCCCATCCTATGAAGTTCTTTAATAATCTCGACAGCTTTCTCGCAAAACATTATAAATTTGTTTGTAACTGAAATATATCGATATATTTTGGGATAACGTCTTAGCTAGCTAAATTTCCAATGTACTCGCTCAGACAGTTTTCGCGGGAAATTTTTTGTTGTGATCACGTGAGCGTCAAAAAGGACATTTTGACTCATTTCCGGGAATCGGTTCTTTTGAACAGTTCATTTGTCAAAGAACCGGTTCAGTGATTATTTTCCTTTTCAACGCGTAGCATCTTACAAAAAAACGATTCACATAATTACTCGACCAGTGTCGTTAATGAAAACACGACATCTAAATATGCATAACTGTGTTTATAAATATGCACAGCAGAAATCGGACCCTGAAAGCACAGCCATTCTCTGAATACTGCTTGTGACCTAATCCCAGTCAATACCCTAAAAAAGAAATATTAGTTTATGTTAAATATTTTAAGGTACTATTTTGGAGGGCTGTCTGATATTTTGTACAGATTCTTGTTATAATTTAGTAACAATTAAATGTGAGTAATCAAATGCATGCTGCCATCTAGTGGTGAAAAACTGAAGACTTTGGTGGCAACAAACATTGGCAGTAAAGGGCTAACTATGCCTTGTAGGTCCCCAATATAAAATAACATCCTTAATGGGAACTATGTAATAACTTTAGCTTTGAACAAGTCAAAAGCAGCTAATTATAAATATAAACAGTTTGCGTGATGCTTAGCTTTGCACTGCTCTTTTCATATCCAGAGTTGCTATCGGTTGTGCTTCAGTATAACATTACAGTCTCCAGAATAATTAATGTCAGATCAAAAGTCATCTCTCAAGGATTCATCAGATGTATGTCGGAAACTTTTAAATGTGACAACATGCACAATGAACAATCAGGCCAATGTAATGTATCGCCTGCATTCAGGTAATAGTTTGGATGTTATTATTACTATTATTAGTAATACATATTTGATCATACAGTTTATTTGAACTTATGAACAATCAGTCAGCAATGATACTAATTGAAGTTTTACAAATCTTAAAGGTTAAAAAAGGTAACATATTGTGACTTCAAGTGTCAGCATCAACCAAGTAATCATCTTCCAAGTGCTCAGATGGTTTTGAATGAATGAAAACTCAGTATTTAAGCAGTTGCGCTGTAAAATCATGGCAGTCATCAAAGTTCACCCAGCTGGATGTTCATTAAATGTTTCATTGAATCTTATTTTTTGTTCTACAGAAGAAAATAAGTCATAGAGGTTTGAAATGACATGAGGGTGAGTAGAGGATGACTGAATAATTTCAAATAAACCCACCTCACACATAAAACAAAATAAACTGTGGTTGGCCTCTTTCTGTCTAAGCTGGCAGTTATTGACCAAATAAGCCACAAAGTGTTCTCGACCTAATGCTGCAAATCAAACGTCTGGCTCTGGCAGACTACTTTTAGCAAAGACAACAAAAACACAGACAAAGCAATGTTGGCGTTTGGGGAAAGTCTTTGAATGTCACTGAATGCCCCAGACTCTGTTGAAAAGCTGCTTTCAATTCAGCCTGACAGAGCCTGAATGGATCTTCTAGACTAAATGAGTAAAATTCAAACCAATTACAATGGGTTTATTATGCACCCATCTCTAATATGTCTACTTTATCTCTCATGTATGAAAGCCTATTTTGCCACATTAATAAATGCAGTTGTAAATAATAATTATGACATAAAAAGTCAATACTGTGAGATACTAAGTAATAATTCTGAGTAATTCTGAATAATTCTGATAATTCTAAAACTTCAAGAAGTTGAAATTAATATGAAATTAATATGAAAGTTGTGTCATATTAATGAGACAAAAGTCAAAATTATGACATAAAAACTATTATGAGAAAAAGCTGAAATTATGACAAATTATCAAATAAAATGACTAGTACCACTGTCATAATTATAAGGCATGTAGTTGAAATGGTGACATAAAAACAATTACCACATAAAAAAGTCATTATTTTGAACAAGTCACCATTATGAGTTACTACGTCATAATTGAAATGAAAATGATTTAAAAACATAATTATGAGATAAACTATCAATATTACGGTATAAAACCAGTTCTGACATAAAAGACTAAATTATGACAAATAGTAAATTGAGATAAAAGACAAAAATGATCATAATTTTGAGATAAAATGTCAAAATTATAGCGTAAAAACCAATTCTGACATAAAATATTCAATTATTACAAGAAGTCAAGTTTGTGAGATAAATTGAGACACTAAGTCATACTTGTGATAAAAAAAAATCAATTATGACATAAAAGTCATAATTATGGCAAAGTTAACAATGATACCTAAGTCATAATTATGAAATTGACATACTAAGTCATTATGAGAAGTAGAAAGTGACATAAAAATCACATTTTTGAGATAAAAATCAATTATGACAAAAAGCTGAAATGATGACATAAAAACAATTACCACATTAAAAAGTCATCAGTACGAGATAAAGTCAAAATGCTTAAACATCATATTTATGAGATTAAAAGGTCAAAATTATAACATATAATTATAGCATAAATTATAGCATAAAACCAGTTATGACATAAAGTGTGATATAAAAAGTCAAAATTCTAAGATAAAATGTTTAAATGTGTGTCATAATTCGAAAGCATGATTTTTTTTCTTATGTGACTGTACACCATCTGTTCAAAGGGGAGGGTGGTAATGTACCATGCTTTGCAGTGTGGGAACAGCAGAGTTTACAGGTGTGAGCTAGATAAAGCAATCACACCCAAAGGCATTTATGAGAAGTGCAAAATGGGAGATACCATTCCCTGTGGACGTGGAGGCAATGAAGTCATGCTCTGTGTCTACTCCACAGTTTGATTGGGACGCCTCCCAAACCCGGGATAACAGTATAATTAACAGGGACAGCTGCAGATACGGTCCCACTGTCAGCGGCCACAGCAGAAACTGTCCACTGGGCCTGGGCCCAAATCAACTTCGAAAACCATAGGAACCGTTCACAGCCATATCAGTGTCTTGTGCTACAACAGGTGGTCCCTGAAGTCCCCAATTCAACCTCCCCCCTTTGTCTCAAGTTTTCACATTAGACCTGCGGACACTCGCGTTTATTAGCAAACAACTCACAAACATCTACCTCATTTGTATTTTTCGGACCAAGCTAAAATCCCACTTACGGACCCAAACTTGTCTCTGTCAGAGCAGCGGTATCACATAAACCTTTGAGGCTTTGGAAGCTGTCGCTATAGTGCTTATAGGCTCTCAGATGGTCGTCTCAGGCACCTGGAAAAGGAGCGTGGTAAAAATAACAGGGAGAAGGAGATAAACCGAATGAAGGGATGAAGTGAAAAGAGGAAGATGGATCAGAGTATGGGTCAGTGGGATTTGTCTTGTTTTCTCACACCATGAGTTAACCAGCATGCGTCTAAGGAGTTTCAGCTATGTAGCTTTGGCTCCTTCACTCTTTCTCATCGACCGGATCAAACAGAACAGATTCAGCTGTGGCCTCCGATCCCATCCCGCTGGAATTGCACAAATGTTGCCACTTGAGCCGCAATGTCACTCCCAGCCCCATCCACTAACCCACTCCAGCTGATTTCAAAAGAAACCTGCTGTCGGTTCGAAATGGTGCTTAACCAGTAGTTCTGCTCCACAAAACTCTCCGATGCCCTGCTATCTTTGCTAAAAATGGCTCAGCCAGTTGCATGCACATATATGCATGACAATGCACGATGCTTAGTTTTTATGGCATAGTGTAATACATATTATGTACCGTGCATGTCAAACTAATCAGTGGTCTTTAAAAGTACAGGAGAACTTTCCTAAAGAGCCAAATCTTATGGCATTTAATGCGAATATAATATGTCACTGTGTTCTGTTTTAAATCATATATCATAAATTAGGCAGTAACACTGCAAAATTTCTCAACAGACTTCTCACTGTCAAATAATATAATGTGTTTCCCTCACAATTTAGGTTGAATACTGTATAAGCCATTCCTAAAAAACAAACAAAACAACAACCTTAAAATACAAATTGCACGGCCCAAAACTCATCCATCTATATCTTTGACAAGCAAATAATAATATAATATTCGGACATGCTTGACTGAACTTATGTGTCCCATGATCTTAAAAACCTGTAGATTTCTGCTTTAAATGCTCGAAATTCGTTTTGTAGAGAAATAGCAATTTCCTATATAGTTTTAGGGGAGGTTTGGAAAGAAAGAAATTCATTTTTATTTCAGCAAGGATGCATTAAAATTGATCAAAAACAACTTGTGACATTACAAGTTATTTCTATTTCAAATAAATGCTGTTCTTCTGAACATCAAAGAATCCTGATGAAAATGTATTTTTTACATTGACAATAATAAGAATTTTTTCAAAGCACAAAATCAGCATAGAATGAAGACTGGACTGGAGTAATGATTTTTGGGTAATTGTGAGGATGTCTTGTTTCAGCTTGTTTTATATATTGAGATCATGTGAGTTTCAAGCGCTTTCATGTTATTGGCTGAGTGTAGAGTTTCCACTCACTGTTTTCCAGTCCGCACATACTGTATGTAGTTCACATCTTCAGCTGTCAACATGAGCTAGATGTCAGACGAGTGCATTTAAATTAAAGGATTTGAAAACACTTGTCCACCCTGTCCAACACCAGCCATTAATAAGTCCTTACACGAGTCAACAGGCCAGTTCTCATCGCCTTTGTCAATTTATCCATGGATTAGAAATCGGGTCCATCTGGTTGGCTTGCAATTGAATGTATGGATAAGCTGCTTTGTCTATTGGCGTTTCCTAAAAATTTGAGTTCATAGCAATCCTAAAATGTTTGTTAGAAAAAGAGAAACTATGACTCTATTTCCTACTCCGAAACACATTCTTCAAACAAACGCAATTAAAGCTTAAAATATTAACTAAACAAGCACTTTTCCTGTGTAAAAGCAGTACATTTTAGCATGTTTATAAGAGTACTTATTATGGAAAGAATATACTTAAGTGTATGTTATTTAAATAAAATGTATTATAGGTTATATTAAAAGCAATTAGTTGAAAGACAATTACTTGTCTTTGAAATATGGTTAAAGTGTGCTAAATGTAGTTTCAAGAGATTTAATGTTTCTTGAAACAATGCATTCAGACATGTATCTGCTTTAAAATGTACTTTAATATCATTGAAATGTGTATGTATTGAAATATATTTGTAACTGGGTCAAAGACAAATAGGGGTTTTCAAGCATCAAAACAATAAAAGTTTAATACAGCTTTACATTTGAATGACGAAGGATCATTATTTCACCCATATTTTCACATTGTATTTTCACAAGTTATTTTAAAAATTAAAGTAGACCGTTTACTTGCATTTAATATGCTTTTTATGCATATAAATCACTTGTAAAAGGAACATCTCGTCTTTGACCAAATTACACATTTGTAATGATTAAATAGCAATTTATTACATTTTTAAATCAAATAAATGCAGCCTTGGTGAGCATAAGAGGCTTATTTTAGAAACATTTATAGAAACCATTATTCCAGACATTTGGTAGTATATGGATGTACTGCATAGTAAAAAAAAGACCCTACTGCATTGTTTGTTTTAGTTTCCTTTGTTTTTGAGTATTACTTCCAAACTAATGATCAATGGAAAAACTGCTAAATAATTGTAAGTACATGGTTAGAAGTAGTCAGCAGTATAAACCACATGCTTTACTCTGTATGACAGACTGGAGGAATGAAAATCTCCATATGTGACCCTGGACCTTAAGTTGTGTCTTAAGTTGCTGGGGTATATTTGTAGCAATAGCCAAAAATACACTGTATGAGTCAAAATTATAATTTTTTATTTTATGCCAAAAATCATTAAGACATTAAGTAAAGATAATGTTCCATGAAGATATTTAGTAAATTTCCTACTCTAAATATATCAAAACTTCATTATTGATTAGTAATATGCATTGCTAAGAACTTAATTTGGACAACTTTAAAAGAGATTTTCTCAATATTTAGTTTTTTTTGCACCCTCAGATTCCAGATTTTCAAATAGTTGAAATATTGTCCTATCCTAACAAACCATATATCAATGGAAAGCTTATTTATTCAGCAAAAATGGACCCTTATGACTGGTTTTGTGGTCCAGGGTCACATATACAGTAATTGAGATTCACAAGTTCTGGTTGCTGACAATTAAGCTTCATTACCAATAGATGGCAGCAGATTGCGTTATGCACACATGCTCTCTTTCTATCTCTCTGCACTTCTTGGTTTTTTATTTTTTATTTAAATAATAACTAATTAAATAAATAAACACAGCAACAGAAATAAAACAGATGCTTGTGACTCATAAACAAATTATGATTTATTACACATAGTTTATAGAAAGTTGTAATTCTTACACATGGGACTCAGTCTTTTTAGACGCCAAAAGGCTTAAATCATGTAGGCCAAATGGATGTAAATGGATGGCTTAATTATGTCTTTGTTATTGTAAGAATGTTAGAATGAAGGTGTACACGCAAATAAAGCTAATTATTAGCAATATTAAACAAAAGTAAAACAATTGAGGCGTAGGCTGTAATTTCTGCTAAATGAGATGCCTAAATGGCGTTCTAGTAATTGGTTCTCAAGCCCAGGATAATCCTATTTGAAAATACCCTCAAGGTATTTTTGTCTTTGTGAGATGCCTGTGCAAGTACTGGTTTATGAAAGGTGTCTGGTGCATTGTGGGCCTAATGGGTGAGGCCAACGGCTCTGACAGGACTATGGTGGTTTGCCGGCTGTAGCACAATAGGTTTTGATGCTGGTATATTTTAATGGTGTGGGAAACATGTCGATATGCCAGCGTTTATGCTGTCACCTATCATTGTGTTGTTCTATGCAACTTATAATATTGCTTGAGAACAAAAAATGGACAATTAAGGAAAAAAAAATGATGAAAGTATGATGCAAGATGAAGCAGGCCCTTGTGAAAAAGAAGTACACTTTAGCATACTTTTAAAAAGAGTACTTATTTTGGAAATAAAACAACTTGAAAGTATATACTTGCATGTGAACTGAATGTAATGTTTTCGCACACTTAAATGTGTTATTTATAATTAATTGTAAATGTATTATAGATTAAATTTATATTAAGTGCAATTAGATTATCTTTTAGACACACTTAAGTGGGACTTAAGTACATTTTTATATGCAATTTCGGTCACACTTTATTTTAAAGTCCAATTCTCTCTATTAACAAACCATTAACTAAAACCTTTGCCTCTATAAACTCCGAATTTGCTTCTTATTAATAGTTAGTAAGGTAGTTGTTAAGGTATTTTAGTGATGTAGAATATAGTCATGCAGAATATTTGCTTTATAAGTACTAATAAACAGCCAATATTTTAATAATAGGCATGCCTATTTAATAATAGGCAATATTTTTATAATAAGCAACTAGTTTATAGTGAGAATTGGTCCTTATACTAAAGTGTAACCATAATTTAAAAATTCTGTTGTCTTTAAAATATAGTTATATTGTACTGCTGAATGTACTGATAAGCATTTGTGGTAAAGTAAAATATACTTAAATTGTTTCCAGTTAAATATATGTATAATCGCACATTTGTAAACATGCAATTTAGTACATTTGAACGTTAACGTGTATTAACATTAAATGTAATATCAAAAAACATTGTACTGTAAAGCACTGTAAATATGCTTTAGTCAACACGTCAAAATAAGTGTACTTATTCAAAGCATGACAAAAAATTATTAAAACAGTCATTTCAAATTTACTTAACTTTTAATTTGACATTTATTAGAAAGTCTAATTTTCAAGTATACTTAAACCATAAAATGTCAATTCTGTCATCATTTGCTCTCCCTCAAGTTTTTCCAAATCTGTATGAATTTCTTTCAGCAGTTGAACATAAAATAATATATTTTGAAGAATGATAGTAACCAAGCATCCATTGACTTCCGTAGGATGTAAATGTGTTAAGAATAGATGTAGGGTGTTAAGAATCAGTCTAGAAAGTATCCATGAAAAATATGAACACTTAAGTAGCCTTTAAGTTCATGAATATTATATTACCTGCAAACACAGTTAAAAAACTTACTCTGTGCACATTCAATACAATTAAGCAGACTTCTTTTTCATGCTAAAGGGAAGAGTGCAAGATACCTTTTACCTGTGGAATTTTAATCCTGTTAATGTATAACAGTCGGGGGTTTGGACTGCAGCACAGACACGCTCTCCAGGGCAGAAAGGTTTCTTATCTAGAGGAGGAGTGATTGGAAGAGTAATCATGCTTGTGTAATCCACACAAGATGAAATGTTGAACCATGACACCTTTTAGTTCTTTTGTTGCATGCTTAAGTTTTGCAAAATGGTTAGGTGTTATTTTTTTGCTGCCGTCATGGAAACATCAGTAATGATCCCTATTGAGATGGGACAGGAGGGAGAGTGAAACTGCTGGTAATTGTGAGGGAACAGCTCTGAGCTCGTATCCTCCCAGGGTGTGAGACGCTGTGTGGTCTGTGATGTTACACCTGCCTCAGGCATCGGTGCATGGGGCCGCTCAAACCATTTCTATTGTATCCATTTTCTAAGCTCAGTCTGATAGGCCACACAGAGCAATTGCGACTAATTATGTAATGGCAGATTAAGTACCTGCTAACACCATCGTTTTTTTGAAAGAGCTGTAGACAAAAAGAATTTGGGCTGTAAGCAAACTAAGGCTCCAGGTGTCATTTATACAGTCTGCATTTATACAGTCATACATTATCCAGTGGTAATTGTGTCCGTTGTGTATTTGAGAGGATAATGTAAACAGGGTTAAAGTGAATTCTGTCATCATTTACTCACCCTCATGGTGTTTCAAAGCAGTATGACTTATTTTCTTCTGTGGAGCACAAGTTTTGATTGAACTTAAGGAGATAATATACTTTAAAAGAATATGCTTAAGTGCAAACTGAATGTAAATGTTTTCAGGATGTTTATCTGCATGTCAATTGCAATTAACTAAAAATATTAGAGCTTAAGTTGACATGAAATACAATTACTGGAACTTAAGAGTGCTTTTTTATCCACTTAAGTAGGATTTAATACATCTTTATATTTATATTTTCTTTGAAATATGGTTAAAATGTATTTCAGAATGTACTGACAATCATTTATGGTAAATTTTATACTTTATTATGAAAGTTGTATATCATGTTTTTAAATACATCTTTAATGACGAAGTGAAAAATTAGTTGCCTACATTTAAAATATATTTATTTTAAATGGACCTTTCCCCTATTACTTCACTTCCTGTCAGTTCTCATCTGTCCTATTGTAATAAAGGCGAAAATGGCAAAACATCTTAAAAAAGTAAGCATCAAGTACTTTACATGTGATTTATGTTAGTCAACACATCAAAATAAGTGTACTTCTTTAAAAAATGTCAACAGATATTTAAACATAATGATTTAAAATGGACTTTAAAACTTTGGCATTATTACAAAATGCACTTTTTAAAAGTGCACTTAATTGTATAAGAAACAAAAACTGAAATGTCTGTCTTTAAGTACACTTAAGTAGCCTTTTAGTTCATTAATATGAAACTGTCTGCAAGTAGTTTTTCAAAGTACTCTTAAGATTTGAAGTACATTATTCAGTACAGTTAAGCACACCTTTTAGTGTAAATACAGTCATTGCTGTTCTAAATGAAAATACTTAAATATAGTTTCATTTTACTTCACAAAAGGAATGTGATTAGCGTATACCAGATAATTTTAGAAAGATCCTGTTGAGTAGAACTAGGGTGTTTTTCTCATTTTCAAAGTCAAATTTTATTGATGAACTTTCACAATAACAGGCAGATTTCAAACGTTCATTAAATATACTTATCATTTGCCAAGTCGTGCAAACAGGTCATGAAACAAGTATTATTGAGACAAGAGAGGCTCCATCTGTCTTTGATCAATTTGTCTTGTTAATAAGTCTGGAGAGGGAGCCAGGCAGACTTTAATTTCTTTAATCCTCATTTGGAACATAGTATAAAAAGACATGACATTTCTTCATTCTATCTGTCTGTCTGTTTTTATTTTCAATACTAATTATTAAGACAAAGGCTTTATTATGTTCAGGCTTCAATTACGTTTATCCAATTTTCAGTTTTAATTTCGTCTTAGTGCCCCATGACATGAATTCGCTGTACCACGGACCGAAAAAATGATCAAAACCTAATTAAACCACCGACCTCCAACAATATATGCAATTATCCAATTGAGGAGCTGTTCTTTATATAAAATGCCATACTTTTCTGACTGCCTTACGTAAATGTTAATAATAAGCTTTCATTATTTCAAAAGTAGTCAGCCTTTGTGTTACAAGTTTTATAATATTCTGCTCTTCAACGGTGGTTCATACTCAGATTATGTTTTATTTATGTTTTATTGGATGTAAATTAGCAACACTTATGTTTGTAAATCTCAACGCTATTTTAAAAAAGAAATTAAACCTCAAATGAAATTGAAGCATCAAACTGATACGTAATAGTTTCATGTTGTGATTAAATCTGTCAATAAGTCTTAAGTGACTAATACAGATTATCACAGTCTTTGAGTATCCAAATGTTTCTTTCTTTGTCTCTGAAAGCTTTACATTCACTTCAAGGTAATTGAGGCGTCCCTGCTCTTTTGCATGGTGCCGCGCTTGAATAAAGGCCACATGCTTCAACACTCTTTGAGTCATTGTTTGGGTGCAGTGCTTGATTTAAAATGGTTTTTCCTGCTGGTGCTAAATAAATATCTTGCATGATTTCCATTAGGCCACATATAGACCTACTTTATTCACACTGGTTTAAAATGGCAAAACCAAATAAATAAAAGCAGTTGTTAAGATAAAACTACCTACGTTTGAAGGTGGATTGTCAGGATATGGGATTTTTGCAGGTCATGTATATTGTAAATGTGTTTTCTTTTCAGTTCATATGTGTTTTGAGAGGTAAACATAAGGGAGCAGTGGATGTTTACCCTGCAGTGGGATATTTATTTGTAGTGCTCAGTGGATCATGAGTGTGAGCACTAATGCACAGACTCCACTGCTTTTACTTTGTGTGACAATTCATTTTTAAAGGATGCCTCACCCAAATCCTGTTTCAAATGCTGATCCGTCATGCCAGAAAGCTGTAATTATATATCGTTGTCACACTATTGTTTAATTTCATTGCATTGTATGTATGTCCTTTTACACTAAACATCATATTTGCATCTATCCAAACTGGTTTTACTTGCACAGTATATTGTACATGGGAAAAAAAATGCATGGCAGTAGACAAGAATAACTATCTGTCAAAAAAACGTTTTTGTGCTGCATTTTTGCAAGTGAATATTGGGTGAATGTATATATGTAATCCTATAAAAGAACATGTGTTTTAATATAAAGCATTTTTTTAGATATGCAATTTATTCGTTTTGTCATGATAGAAATTTACTTTCATTTTGTGTAATGTCTAATTTTTTCCAGGTTTCATATGCTGCATGTGAAGGAGAATATGACAGAAGGAGAATATATATGTGTGTGTGTGTGTGTGTTTTAACATATAAACACACAAATGAATACTTTCCTACTTTCCTTTAGGAAAGAGAATACATTTATTTATTTGTTTGTTATATATTTTCACTATAAATAGTGTTAATATAATATTGTAAGAGCAAGATAATATATACAGCAATATAGTATATTTTGAGTAATGTCTAATTTTGTCCCTAAAGAAATGTTTTTGTGCTGAATTTCATATGCTGCATGTGTATTTTATGCAATACAAGTGAATATGATTTTCAATAAAGGATAATGTTTATGTATGTGTGTGTATTTATTAATATTATATTATTATTTTACAAGAAGCACAAACTTTTTTTTTTTGCAGTTGATTAGTTTTGTCATGATACAAATGATATCTAATGTTCTGTAATGCAATGCCAAATAACACTGCGATTTATTTTTTAAGTTCTTATTTGTTGTCTTGTGTGAGGTGCAATGGGAGATATAAGGTTGCAATAGCTGTAAACCTGAGCAAGCTCCTCCGGAGGGATGCCTCTCACACACTTACGTAACCTTGGCAGCATTCCCTCGGAAGTACGAGGCACCGGACCAAGAATCCCCCCCCCCACCGTTACAGGATAGTGAGTGGCACTTGATGGAAGCCCCTCCAAGACTGTAGGTCAAACAGATCAGTGTCAAGCCAACGAGAACATCTATATCTCTCTGCCTCCTGCGCTGTCATGTTTAACGTTGCCATGGATCTGAGGTTGCGTTGCTATGTCACAAGGACATTGTGTTTTCGACCAGACCAGTGTCGTGAGTGCTATTCGCTTTCAAAGCATGGGTTATTCGTAAAAACAAATAATCATTTATTTTAAGTTTAATGAGACAAAGCAGGCTACACCAGAAAAAGCTTGTTTTATAACAACTGCACTCTTACATACATTATATTACAGTCATAGACTCCCTTTTTTTAGAACACCACACAAATCTATTTACTCAATGGCTGTTTAGTTAATTCTTAAAAAAAGTCCTTAATTTTCAGAGCTTTTCTTCATCCGTATTTATTTTTTCTTTTCATCTGAAACTACTCGCTGCTAGGTTTCGTCTCGTCATCTTACAACAACCTTTGACCCTTGACCTCTGACCTTAAGTGAATGGAATTCACAACAAAGATTAAAATTCCTCAAGGAGGTACATCCGCTCGTGAGGAACATGCTCCTCGCTTCATTAAAATACTACATGTCCGAAATATTATTTTTTATCACATACAATACAGAGTCCATTATGTACATCCTCTCGTCTGTACTGATGATGAAAACAGGTATTCGTTTGGCTTTGCAACTTCTTCCCGTGAGCGCAGTGGAAGTGTTTAGGTCCTCTTTTGTACTTCTCTTTAATCATGCAGTGGACAAAAGCTTTTAAACAGTTGGTCGGTTCAGTGACAAAGTCTCGACATGTTATCGCATGAGTCCTGGTCCATTGTGAGGCTCCTTTCCTCGTGAAGCTTATTCCTATTCTGTCCTTTCAGAAACCATAACAAGTTCATGATGCCTCGGAGTCAAATGTGGGGTTGGCTAGACAAGAGCTTGAAATTCGGGTTGGGTTTTTCAGAGTGCTAGACGTTAGGACTTCATACTGGCCGGTCCACAGCATACTGGCAGGGGCTTAGGTTGGACACAGGGTTCTGCATGGCCGGGTAAGCGAAGTTGGCGTGCTGTTTGGCCTTGAGCCGGAGGCTGGCCAGACTGGAGTTACAGGTGTCTCTGTACATGTACGGACTGGCCGTGGTGGCATAAGGGCAGGTCGCTGCTGAGACCGCCGCAGAATTGAGGGTGGGGCTGTTCAGGTTGTTCAGGTTTCCCAGGTTATTGAGGCCTGAGCCCGGCACCCCTGCCACTGCCGAGGGCACCATGGAGGAGGCCATGTTCATGGAAGGGATGGAGCTGGGTGAGGAGAACATTGGCTGGGACGACAGCGGGCTTACATTCATGGAGTTAAAGAAAGGAAAGCTTTTGGCTGAGAGCGGGCTGCTGGCCAGGCTCTTGGTGGCCCAGTTGTTGTAGGAATAGCCCGAGTACATGTCCTCGTACGGCTGCATGAGTCCGTTGAACTGGGCCCCGAAGCCGTTCTTGCACAGCTCGGCTTGCTGGTTCCTTTCTCGCTTTCTCCATTTGGCGCGGCGGTTTTTAAACCACACCTGTTTGAAAGACAATGAGGAAAGAGTTAAAAACGACGGATGCACATTTACCACAGTGGTAAATATTTTATTTACCACAGTAAATGTAATTCGTGCAAAACAATAAATTTGGACGCCAGATAGCATGCTCCTAATATCAACTATAAAAGACAGAACTTTAATATTCCGATTCTCAACAGGAAAAGTTTCACCAGGCAGAATTTAAGTGCTTCATTTATTCAACTAATTTATTCACTTATTATGAGTTTCCCCAGCGAGAAATGTCATTAAAGAGCTTCCCTCACATTTAGTCAATTTTATATCCTATTTTTAGGGGATATTGGGTGGATTAAAGTTTTAATGTGAAAATTGAAATGAATATATTTCATTTAGCTCTCGGAGAAATTATAAAGCTGTTTTCTTGTCGATCTTTTCCCTTTGAACGTGTTCACAGACTGTAATTAGTAAGAAACACAAGCTGGGGAGGAAAATAAGAAATTAAGAACTGCTTTTAATTATTAGGTTTTAGCAGTGTAAATACCGTCCTTTATGTAAATGGTTTGCTTTAAACGTAACATCAATTATATGACAGCAGCACAAAAAATGCCTTCCTCATAACTCTATAGCAAACTCATGACATTTTTAATATTAGGACCTTCTAAAGAAATATGATAAAGACATAAGCAATCATTGATATTATGACTCAAATTTACTGTCTTCAAATATTTAAAAACAAATCTCAGATAATGATTGAATATTGCCGCACTTGTATTTGTAATTATACTTGTGATACAGCCTGTTTTCTGGGAATATTTAAAGACAACTTTTATCCAGTGTACTGTAAATGATACCAGTTTATATTGGGAGACAAGGAATACCCTCCTCTGTGAATGTTCCACTGACACTTCGGCAATGGTGTTTAAAGCCTTCCAAAATAACTGAATGTCAAATATAGTTCAGTGGTTGGTGTGTTCGTTCTTTATATTTTTGGCATACAGGTATTTCATGATGCATTAAATGGCTAGAATTTGGACTTAAAGCTATAAAGTTTCTTTATTAAAAAAATAATATCCATGAGGAACCTTTAACATCGATGGAACCTTTCAAATACCCAAACGATCTTTATAGCGGAAAAAGGTTCTTTAAAATGGTTCTTTTAAGAACTGTTCAATGAAGGTTCTAAAATGGTTTATCTAGCATTGCTTCATCCACCATCTCCAAAGCTCTGTTGACTTTAAATTACAAAATCGTGAGTGAATGGTTAACAAAATGTACATTTGTCCTCTCAATACTGATATAATGAATGTAAAAACCAGCATCAATTGGAGAAGAACCCTTCGTGGTCATGTGTGGTCCATTGTGGGGGGGTTTAAAGTATCCTGGGTCAAGCTGGCATTAGGTCAGGGCCATGATTTAGGGTTTGTGTGTTTATTAGGAGCACATACTCTATCAATTGCGTAAATCAATATGACAGCAGAAGCATGCGGAATATGTGGCATAAGCTTCCAGCTGGGATTACTGAAATACATGCACAGTTCAGGAGGCCACTGATAGACATTAGGAAAATGGTATCTCTACCTCTGTTGTTCTTTCAAAATAACAACCAAGATTGTGTGCTATGTGACCTTTCCTCTGGCCAACATGAATTTGATCCATTAGATGCGTGCCAGCCAAGGAGGTAGCGATTGTATTGTCATCCATCAGAATGGGAGCCCACCTGCTCTCTTTATGTGCTTCACCCATCAAACTTCTGCTTTTTGTTGGAACAGAAGGTCACAAAACTTTTCTAGGCTTTTCTAAGCAAACTACTGTTCGCGTTACATCACAAATCTCATTTTAGCAGTATTCTGGAAACAGAAAAAAAACTGCCACAGCCAATACCAAAGCCGATGTCTTGTGTTTAAGTATTCCTGAAAATCTTGGAATAGCCCGGGCCTATAATTTATGTCCCGTGGTTCAAAAGGACGCCCTTTCATTACACAGAGTATCCAAATGCACCATAGTGACAGCATAGTGAACATAACTTCTTTTCTTTGTCAGTCAGTGTGTCAACTCGGTGTGCTTTTGATTATAACATCTGCACATTGTTCTGAAACGCAATGTGCCGTAGCTATATGCAGTGGTTTAGCTTGGCAAGGACACGTACCCGTACTCTCGCTTCTGTGAGGTTGGTCCACACAGCGATCTCCTCTCGTGTGCTCATGTCAGGATAGCGGTTTCTCTGAAAGGTGGCTTCAAGTTCCTGGAGCTGCTGGCTGGTAAAGTGTGTCCTTTGCCGGCGCTGTTTTTTCTTTAAAGAGCCGTCCTCCGGGTTCGACTCATCTGTGTGGTTCTGATGGGACTTCTCTGTGTCTGTATGGGTCACAGGAAAATGCATTAATTAAACAGATACACTCTTAAACTGGCATCTATGGTTCCTTGAAGAACCTTTAACATTGTACAAACGGCTCTACAGTGGAAAAAGGTACTTTAGATTGTAAAATGTTCTTCAAACTATAAGAAAAAAATTAAGAACTGTTCAATGAAACTGCAAAAAAAAACTTTATTTTTAAGTGTGTACATATACACGAGTCCCACTGTTATCACAAAATATACAATAGATTGCAAAATACAATAAGCTGTGGATAAACATATATGTGTTAAAGACAAAAAAAAGCATTTAGTTTCTGTTTGGCTTGAAAACAGAACAAGATAAACTGTTTTCTGTATGTGTGATGGAAATCGTCCCACTGTGGTGTAGAGTACTGCAAATTGCAAATTCAAGACCCCACAGAAAGGGCTAAATTAGCTGGCCACATAATCCTGGGATCACCCATTTGTGACAGGGCAGGTTTGGGGCTGTTTGGCAAGAGCTTAACTCTCTAGGAGAAGTTCGAACTAATCAGCAAGCTTTGCAGGACTCTGCAGGGCCTCTAGGAAAACCAACAAGACATCATGCTGCCATCTGTCAGTGCACAGATACCCTTTAACTCTTACAACATCTTCTATTAAGAAGAAGATGCAAAAAATAAAATAAAATATTAAATCTTAAAAGTAACTAGATCAATATATTTGAAGTTAAACTGCAAAAGAGTTTATTTAAATTCATTTATTGTAACTTGACAACATGGATGAAAGAAGAAATTGATGAGAAATCAGCGAAATTGTAGGTTTGTATCTGTCCTTTCAGTGATAGGCCATGTATAAATTAACGAGAGGAACATCTCAATACCGACATTTCTTCAGTCGCTTTGTTGTGTTACTAACAACGTTTTGAATCCATTGATTTGTTGTTCAGTTGTAGTTCGTTTTGTGCTAAATCTGAACATGTAGCGGAAATATTTTGTTCATAAAAATAGATAAGATATATAGATTTATAGGCTAAATGCCGTCAGAAGCTGTTGACTGAAAAACACGTGTTCACTAGGCTATTCGTTCAACACCTCAAGCAAAAACCCCGTTCTATTAAATTAAATTTACTAAAATTAATATATCCTATTATTTAGATTTTTTTTTTTTATTCTATCCCTATGATGTTCAGAGTGACTTTAAATTCTCGATTGGGGCCATGTTTAAAAATAAACATTTTCTTCCAATAATAATAATAGGCCTAATAATAGTCTTAAGCAAAAGATGGCTATAATGAAGATTTATCTATTTTACTACAAAGCATGCACTTTTTTTTAAATAGGCTATAGTAAGGAAAGAAAAGGTCTAAATAAGCCCATAACAAAGTAGGCTATAAATGAAAGGTGAAAATGCATGATTATAATTTAACAGCTTAATATAGGCCCTAATATTTTTGAACTGAGTGCGGTTCATTATTTTTGTGCTTTTCATTATTTATTAGCGCGCAACCGCTCTTTATGATATAGCCTATGTTTCTAAAAATGTAAAATTACAAAGCCAAATTCTTCCGGATATATTTAGGTTATCTTCTACTGATGTAAATTGCGATCAAACGTAAAACGTTTTGTTTTTCAGTACACCTATACGCTACAGGTTCAACATTGTAAAAAAGCACGTAACACTACAATCACTTTGCTCGTTATGTTTATACATTTTAACAGTAAACCTCATTTTTGCACCGACTTGCGCGTTTAAACTCTGTGAAACTGTAACGCGTTAGTTTATGCAATTTACCACAGCCTGCCTGTAAGCCTATTAACAGCAATTTAAATCGATAGAGTTTGTTTAGGATTACATAATCCTCTGTCATGTGTCTCAGTGAAGTGCACATCTTCTTCAGACCTTTGCTCTTTTCACAGGTGTTTAGGTTTATTCGCATAGGCCTACTGACTGAATCATTTGGATACCAAATTTGAGGCACAGAAATGAATAATTTATGCACCGTTCCTTCAGCACGTGACTGGCTAGCCGGGATCTTCTCCTTCAAATGGCGACTGTCATCAGTACACAATGCACAGAAAGACTGTCCAACATCTGTAAAAGGCAGGCCTACATTCAAATGACCCAAGATTATTCAAAACTACAACCAAAGATGCGGTGCTGTTATTACAAGCCCAATTCAAATTGAACGCGAATTAACTGGGGAAGAACACAATGTGCTCTAAATCTAAAATACCCTAAAGAATGATCTTATAGCCTTCAGACGGTTCAGTCATGCATATAGGTCGAATAGCTGATTATGGACTATAGCTCAAAACTAGAAGATGAGGGTTTGCGTTACGATGAATGTTTACAAAATAGCAAATTATGTTCATATTAGCTAGGATATAGACACGCTCTTTAGACCTACAGTAGAAAAATGTTCTTTAGATTATCAGATTTTTTTATTTTTTTTAAGAACTTTCACTGAAAGGTTCTTTAGGGAACCAAATCTGGTTCGTCTATGGGACTATCGCTGTGAAAAAAAAAAACCATTTTGGAACCTTTATTTTTAAGAGTGCAGGCGCAACTTCATTTTAAATAGTCTCTAATACGTGAATGCGTTTTTGTGTGTTAATTAAGCATGGATATGAACTGACCACTGTTGTCTTGGCCTTTGCATCCCGGATCGTGCTGAGGAGTCCCGGAGTCTGACAGAGACAGTGCCGGGCTACGGGCCTCACTGTCCGCTAGAAGGTTAAACTCCATCACCTCGACCGCCAGGCTCTGTGAACAGCACAAAGGCATATTTACATTAATGATGATACACAAATAAAGATACACAAGCTCAGGCTATTGGCTAATACACATGAGACTGCAATAAATAAAAGACACAAAATACTTTTATTTAGAGATTTGGGGATTTTATATGTTCTTGTTAATCAGAATCCCTTAAATATACAGTCTATAATATTTCACGACTGAGCAATGTCGCTTAGAATTAAAAAAGAGGACGACACAAGTACCGTGGGTAAACAAAAAAGGCCATTTGCTAGGCTGTTTTGCTAATGTTCAAGTCAAAGTTGGTGGCAAAACCAGAACCCGCACTGATAAGTTCATTACAGTGTTTCCACAACCATGGATTTGATCTCAGATGAGGAAAATTAATTGGAAACTCCGAGAACCCATTTAATAGCATAGAAATGAACAGGTTAAATGGATGGCAACAAATAATTTTCACAATCTGACCGTCCGTCTAATAATTATTCAATGTTTTTGTCAATAGACTTTCGATTATTATTATTATTAATAGGCCTAATAGGTTATTTATTTTTACTGGTAATTTTTCGTAAGATTTTCCTGCGCAAAAATAATACAAGCGTGATAAAAAACAGTCTAATTCAATTTAAAATCCCAAACCTAAGACAAATTAAACCTTATTAAATAAACCCAAGTCTAGAATAAATCAGAACAGCTAGATAAGTAACAATAAACCGAATGCGCAATAAGAATTATTTGCATGTTTTATCATATCAAATGAGATGTAGTAATGAAGGCCAGCGCATTGCTTTGTGTTGCAAATCTCCAAAATGTCAGGTAGGGTTCACCCATTTACAACGATTTGGATTTTAGACACCGAGCAACCAATGTTCAAAATTACGTGAACCAAACAGCCTCGTAATAGAGCCTAAAATATCAGCTTGTTTATTTATGCTGCACCCTAGAGATTTAGAAACGTAATCGCTGTTACTGCGTCTTGGAATGTGTGATGTGACTGGATGAAGAGAGAAAGCAGATCAGAAATCAGCAAACAGCACCCAAACTCGCGCGCCGAAGAGGTTTTACTGAACTGAACGCCAATACATATGATTTCCTGTTTTTTATTCGCTGTCGGATTTCACCTCTTTTGAAGGATTTATGAATTGTTAAAGGCGTAAAGATTTGGTTGATATTTGTATAAAATAAAATAAATATTAAAATTAAAATAATATTTTTAATTGGCTTTTACTTCACACTTCTGACCTCCAAATGTTCTCTTGAGGAAATTATTTTTTATGTATTTATTATTTTTTTTTTATTAAACTTCTTCATCATTACGAACTCACACACACACAGTCACACACACACAACGCACGCTTAATCCCATTTTCCAACAACTATCATTAACTGAAACGTAGCCTATCTCATGGAGATACATTGACATTTTCTTGGCCTACTCTATCAATTCTCATAAGAGAAGCGTAGGCTAATCCGTATATATCTACACTTCACCAAAGGAAGCCTATCGTTATCTGAATAGCGCGTAAAAACGCTCATAAATAGCCTAAAAGAACGGATCGGTCAGGTCCACTTGCTTTCACAGAGATTAAAGGACAATAAATATACACACATTCAATTAGAATAAACGAGCGAATAAAAGCATTGGTAAAAAACTAATTTAAAATGATAATCCACAGTCTGCGCATGCCAGACCTGAATTTCCATGGCGGATCCCTTCACGTGGGCCTTTAAAAAAAACACAGATTATTTATTTATTTTTTATCATTGTGTTTTTATTTGTATTTATTTTTAGTGAGAAGTAAATGAGCGCCCTTTTTCATCACCCATTTTTTAGTAACTTTTAGGAACAGTGTAGGCTACTATTGTGCATCACCATGGCACCATTCACGTTTACGTGATATTTTTTGATAATATTACAAATGTTTAACAACTTTCAGACAAAATCACATGCAGTTTCTTTATTGTTTGCGCTATGCAATGTTCGGCAACACTTCCGCATTATTCCTGCAATAGGGAGTTAAATAATTGTGGATATTGGAGAAAGTTTTGACCTTAGTTCAGCACCTTAAGACCTGACAGCTCCCGTAAAGACGCGCTTCAAGTTCTACTTAAAACGAGCGACACAAAATCGGTCATTACTACACAGGGTAAATTGTTATGACCGCTTTTCCCATCATTATTTGAACATATTCAACAATAGTGTCTCAACATACACCAGCCCAGGTGTTCAGACACGTTCATTAGTTAGTGGAAAAGTTTGTAAAATATTAATTAAAATGTATATTCATGATTCTAAATAGAATTCCAGAATGTCATCAATTCTTTCTTTCAAACAGTTTTAAGTAGTCTACATGTAAAACCTATAAAACCTATAAAACACAGAATCCTCCATTCATTAAGAAAGCAGATTTCAATAACAAACAAGTGCCATAGTAGTGATCAGTATTCATGAGGTGACAGACCCTGAGGATGTAGAGATTATCAGTGGTGATAAATAGACCAACAGGCTAACATTTTATAGCACTGATTTTCATCACTTTCTACACTTAAAACTAGTGTTTGCTATAGTCACATTTCCAAGTATGTTTTATTACTAGTTGATAAACAGTGAAATTATATTACCTATGGTGAAAAATAGGACGGACTATGTTTAGTAGATATGTTGTTATCAAATTAAAGTAAAAAAAAAAAAAAACATTAAAAATGACAATAATTTAAATTGAAGAAAAAGTGTGTTCATTGTACATCAGACTGTTGAGTGATGTGTTGAAAACACTTAGGCATATACTCAATATGTAACCAATACTTAAAAGAAAAAATTTGGATAGCAAATATGTGCTTTACCAAAGCAGGGTGTCCTGTTAAATTATAATGATTTGTTTCAGTGCACAGGACGGCTGCCATTTGATTTCAAAGATTGTACAGATCTATATATGCCAAATAAATAAATAAATTAATCAATCAATTAATTATTATTCATCGCAAAAATATGATTTTTCTACATTCTACAAACATAGTTCTAGCACTACACTTTCTTGATCCACCTAATTATCAATCAAAATGGAATTTTTTCAAAATAAAATATGACCTTTTCTTCTAAGTCTAATAAACAATTGATGTAACTTGCCTTGTAAGTGCAGCTGGCCTGTGGGGAGGCTACCACGAGAATGCTGAATTACAATCAGAACTATAGATATACTTCAACACATACCCAGAGTGACTTTGATAAATGGTTATCTGTCAGGCAGGCTGCTCAGATGCTGTATCTTTTGGCCAGAGCTATAGGCGACATAAGTTGGTTATTTCATCCTAAGCAAGGTGTCAATGCATCCCCTACCCCTGCCAGGACTTGTGACATTATTACATTTCAAACTCTATCAAGGGTCCTCTAAGGATTGTGGGCCAACAAGACTCCATGCAAATGCCACAGATGCACTGATAGATTTCTTAAATGTAAAAAATGGAGAGACCAAAAGGGAAAGTGACCAGGTTTTTCTTACCTTGGTTTATCTCATGGTTATATAAAGAGTTGGCTTATGTAACCAATTGTCCATGAATATTCGAAGTTGTTTTTTTTTTTTTTTTTTAATTGTTAAAAGGTTGATATGGCCTGTAATAATAATAATAATTCAGTATTTATAATATTTCTGATAATTTTATATGCTGTTTTATGTGAAATAAAGTTTGGCTCAAACTTTATGTCTGACTTCGGTGGCACACATTAGGCTATGCTGATGCCATTTAGAGAAAGGAAATTTATGCTGCTTTTGAGATATTCGTATATGGCTGGAATGCATGACAGTGAGGGTCAGTTTATATACACGACATCGATCTCATTAAAATATATATATCTAATAAGAGAAGAGATAATAGAGGTAAAATCCTCTCGTTTTTCAGAAGATTGCTGGGTCCATCTGTTGGTTCGACAGAGGCAGACTGCATACATTTCCATGGGCTGCTGCATTATCTCAGGAATTATTCATAAACGCGTTTAGAATTAATTCCTTGGATTAAGAGTTGATTAAGATGTGTGTCACTTTGCTGTCTGAGAACTTATTAAGGGCCCACTCGAGCCGGCGGCAGATGGATTTCTACCCAGTGTTTGTAGATGTTAATTTGTCCCCTCCTAACACCCATTTGCATTTGGCTGTGTATGTCAAAGCGCGGCTTTTGCACGCACAGCTCCGAATATCCGTGCACGAGAAGATGCTCATCTATAAGACCGGTCGTGTTTATTCCATTACACAGTATGCACGCACCATACTGTGTATATCGACTGAGCGATAGCTACAAATGTTTTTGGTGTAGGCCTATACTGAAATGTGAAAACATCACACCCACAACAATTATTGGGATTTTTTTGTGAGCAAAATTTTAAAAACTATACTTTATATGTTTTTGAGTTTTTGTAGCCTAATTTTAGATATATAACTGCATCTGACGCAGAAGTGTGTTTGTGTATTAAAGGCAACTTGAGACATGACCAAACACAAGAGCGTCACGTGTGTGGTTTAATAGTTTTTTAATTTAAAAATGTAATAGATATTTAGCTTTTCGATATAAATATCTAAATATAGATATTTAGCTTTTATGGTTGACTTTTGAGCATTTTCATTTTAACGTTATAGCGTAATATATAACGTTATATTAATATTTAGCGTAAATATTCAACAAGCATTCATCATAAACAAAAGATCTACAATTTAAATACTGAAAAAAAGGAGCCTAACCGGATGCATTTTTGATCTCACGTTTTTGATACTCTAGCAAAAGTGTTTCGGTCAATCTTGTTTGACTATTTGGTCGCATGTAAATTTAGATAAACAGGTGCGTTTGACTGAGTATTTTTTACATTTTATTTTTGACGAACAGAAATGCCCCCAAACATTGAATGTAAAATAAATCGTTGCATGCCATTTTTCCTTTAATGCAATTTTGCAAAGCGAACTGTTTTAAAATATAATCTGAGCATATTTTTTAAAATTCGTTTTTATACAAAATAACTGATCTCACGAGGGTGGGAGTCTTTTTTTCTCTCTGGTCTCTTACCACCTGCCACCCATCAGTTTAGGTGGGCTATATTGCATAAATATTTTCGCTTAGACTAACAGACAACCCCCCCCCCCCCCCCCCCAAAAAAAAAACCCCGTGATAGGCCTACAGCAGAGAGCGAAACTTGGAGATATTTTGGCAGAGGTTTTATTTTACTAATGTTGTTTTTGTAATTCAATAGGCTATATGAGCTGGCTGTATGACAGTTGTGTTTATATTAAAACGATACGTAACAAAAGTTTTACTAACCACCGACAATTCAACAAATTTCGCTGAAGGCAAAAATTGACAAACTTAACTTCAACAAAAATCAAGCTTTTAGTTGAACATAGGCAAGGATACAACTAATTGAAAACATTATTTAAAGCCTTCACAAGGCAGCGTTTAACTTAATTTTTTTTACCCGTGTTAAAAAAGATTTAAACCGGGTTTAAGTCAAAATCATACTGAACTAATACAGACATCATGTAGAAACTTGATAGGACCTTTCTCGGTTTTTTCTTAATTTGTCAGCGTTCTAACAATTCTTCTGAAAATCTAATCCATATTTTATTAAATATTTTAACCGCAAAATAATAACAACCTAGTATTAAGTAGCCTATTATAACCCTAAAGATAAGATTGCATATTTTAAAGTTAAAGGAACCTGTAACCCTCTAGTTTACTATACATGCTGCATTTATAGGTTTTGGACATCATCACATCAACTTCAGCCCGATGATAAACGACGCTCGTGTTTCTGTCGCTGGTCAAAACTGATCCTCATGTGCCACGGTCCTGTTTGTCTAACACGACAGGTCTGGACTCAGACTCGGGTAGCCTGTTTTTGTGAGACTGGAAGGAGACAACATCCCCACAGCTCCTCTGAGAGCACATATCATCAGCACCACAGTGATTTTTGTCATGCATCTACTCACATGAATCCCGGTCTAGTGGAGGTAATCCTCGAAAAATGTACAACTTTTGCGTTTACGCGTGTTAGCTGCTTTTCTGAAACGACGCAGTCGTCATGTAGAAAGTTCCTTAGGATGAGCAAACGAAAAGAGACAGTTTTCTCTTTCTCTCTCTCTCTGTGTTGTCTGTCATAAGTTTTTAGCGGAGAGTGAAGGCTTGATCCCCATGCAGAGGGGGACTGACTTCATGCTAAATATCTCTTGTGACAGGTCCGCGGAAGAAAGGAATGCCCACCCCTTGACTCTCTCTCTCTCTCTCTCTCTCTCTCTCTCTCTCTCTCTCTCTCTCTCTCTGTAGTAAATCAGAGCTTCGGTCAATCATCCCGAGCTCACTTCCACAGCTTCTTCAAAGGTTTAAAACACGAACATTCTTCTGAGTTATAAGCCGTCTGTTCCTTCACGCTCAGTAAATAGAACGTTTTGTCTTCTCAACATTCTAAAAAATAAAGGTTCTTTATTTGCATGATTATGGAACTTTTTAATGTTCTTTATGGGAAAAAGGCTTCTTCAGATTATTACAATGTTCTTCACACTAAGAAAAATGGTTCTTTAATTAAGAACTGTTTACTTCTGCGAAACCTATATTTTGGAACCTTTATATTTTAGACTGAATAGTTCATATCCATCTATAGTAGCCTATTCAAACATTTAAATATAGATTATTGTAAATAAATAAAAAGGCAGCTATGTATAGATGACTCTTTCTTGAGGAGTCATTATTTTATGTTTATTTATCAAAGAAACCTACGTAATATATTTAGACAGATATTTCTGTCTCATTAAACGACTAGACTACAGTCAAAGAGCTCAGTGCAGACACTCGGTATTTAAATAAATACGAAATATTTTAGGTGTTCACGATTCAGCACCTAACGTTAGCTACATTACAAAAAACGCCGATATCCTAGACTTTGAAGATGTCTATGTTTACTGTTGCCTATAGCCTACTCCTGATGATAATTTGATACATAATACGACTATGTAGCCTATAGATTATGATGAGAGTCATGCAACACTTGAAGTCAAACAATACTGCCTTCCTTGGGCAACATTGTTGAATGTGGATATGAACTTTCTGTGCTTTTCGAAAGATTCTGTATTTTTTATTTTATTTAGTGGGTTTGTGCTATGCATGTTAGCAAACAACTTTAAATACCTTTCCAATAGGTTTGAAACAGTCGTGTTGATGTGTATTGTAGGCTATATTTCTGTCAGAATCTTCCTAAGCACTGCAACACTGTTAGTTATGCAGTTACGATCTAACAATACATATATCTGTTTGGAAACTGCATTGCTTATTAATTGTCTTCATGGAACTGCATTATTGGAGCACTTGTAGGGTGTGATAGGAGAAAAATAAGCCTGTGTTTATGAACTCTGAACGCCTCCGTCTTGAGGACACCACTCTTTTGTCGTCACTGAAACTCAACTAAACATGTTTGAACGGGACTTCACCGAAGTCCCGCCCTATTTTGAACGCTAACAGGAGAATATTAATGTTACGACAGTGATAAACATTCTAATGGGCTTTCAGTCTATAAACACGAAAAACTGGTAATATTAAGAGTATGCCATTGATGTGTGATTGTTTTCAAATAACGACATAACCTCTTTTAAATCCACGGGAAGTAAGGTCCCAGACTCAAAAGATCATTGGCTGAAAACAGCTGTCAGTTGACAGGAAATATCATGGTAGTGTGCGCCGGCACTATTTCCACGTCAGTAAGTTTGCCTGTGGAGGAGATTCCGGTGGCAGAATATCTGTCTAGTGCTATTACAGAAAAACAGCAGGGCATGACAACACTACGTGGAACTGTCTAAAATGTAAGCCTTTATTCGACGCAGTTATCGAAGCATTATTATATGTCTGAACGCGTTTGGTAGCCTGCTAAACTAGTTAGCCTAAATGAATCTGAACGCCATTTTGGATTCGCTGCAGCAGTGTTTTCATGTTTTTCTGTTTTGACAGACGCATACACGCAGAAAGACGAACATGTTCTTATAAAACACAACGAGAGGGCCACGAGTTCACATTTAACACGTTTATTTGTGCTGGTTAACAGCTGTAGTCAGTATGACAAACCGCTTGCTAGCTTGTTGACAGGTTGGTTAGCTGCATCACTAACTTTGTTGTTTATTCATAAGTCTTTCGGTGTCTTCATTCATTGTCGCATCTCGAAGTAGAAGATATGTGGAAGACAGTTGAAGATTTATGTTCACATTGTGATTTCCAGGTCGCTTAACATGTTATATTTTGCCATTGCTAGCAGGCTCGCTAAGCTTATTGGCCTACTGATCAATTGAACTATAATCAATTCACACAGCTTTGTACATCATACGGTGAAGAGAGAAAGGCTGGGGAAAGTTTGTAATGAAAGGATGCTGGTATTGTTAATGGTGTGGAGATAAAGGGGTGCCTGAGGCTGTGACTGATCTGGAGCATCCTGATGCCGGTTGCTAGTACGTGGCCATCATTAGGGAATGATACAGGCCCTCTCGTTGGAGTATCTGCTTGCAACAAACAATTTGTGATTTATTAGATGGGTTGATGTTTATGCACAGATGTTTGATTACAGAGTGTAATTGTAACCCTAACTTTTCTTCAATGTGTACAGTAGGTCTAGAGGAGGATGCTGTATGTAGGCACAGGCAGTGAACAACACTTAACCCTTTAAAGCCTGACATATACAATAATACAGGTCCTTTTCAAAAAATTAGCATATTGTGATAAAGTTCATTATTTTCTGTAATGTACTGATAAACATTAGACTTTCATATATTTTAGATTCATTACAACACAACTGAAGTAGTTCAAGCCTTTTATTGTTTTAATATTGATGATTTTGGCATACAGCTCATGAAAACCCAAAATTCCTATCTCAAAAAATTAGCATATCATGAAAAGGTTCTCTAAACGAGCTATTAACCTAATCATCTGAATCAACTAATTAACTTTAAACACCTGCAAAAGATTCCTGAGGCTTTTAAAAACTCCCAGCCTGGTTCATTACTCAAAACCGCAATCATGGGTAAGACTGCCGACCTGACTGTTGTCCAGAAGGCCATCATTGACACCCTCAAGCAAGAGGGTAAGACACAGAAAGAAATTTCTGAACGAATAGGCTGTTCCCAGAGTGCTGTATCAAGGCACCTCAGTGGGAAGTCTGTGGGAAGGAAAAAGTGTGGCAGAAAACGCAGCACAACGAGAAGAGCTGACCGGACCCTGAGGAAGATTGTGGAGAAGGACCGATTCCAGACCTTGGGGGACCTGCGGAAGCAGTGGACTGAGTCTGGAGTAGAAACATCCAGAGCCACCGTGTACAGGCGTGTGCAGGAAATGGGCTACAGGTGCCGCATTCCCCAGGTCAAGCCACTTTTGAACAGAGAAGCAGCACTGGACTGTTGCTCAGTGGTCCAAAGTACTTTTTTCGGATGAAAGCAAATTTTGCATGTCATTCGGAAATCAAGGTGCCAGAGTCTGGAGGAAGACTGGGGAGAGGGAAATGCCAAAATGCCTGAAGTCCAGTGTCAAGTACCCACAGTCAGTGATGCTGGTGTTGGTCCACTGTGTTTTATCAAGGGCAGGGTCAATGCAGCTAGCTATCAGGAGATTTTGGAGTACTTCATGCTTCCATCTGCTGAAAAGCTTTATGGAGATGATATAATTTTTCAGCACGACCTGGCACCTGCTCACAGTGCCAAAACCACTGGTAAATGGTTTACTGACCATGGTATTACTGTGCTCAATTGGCCTGCCAACTCTCCTGACCTGAACCCCATAGAGAATCTGTGGGATATTGTGAAGAGAAAGTTGAGAGACGCAAGACCCAACACTCTGGATGAGCTTAAGGCCGCTATCGAAGCATCCTGGGCCTCCATAACACTTCAGCAGTGCCTCAGGCTGATTGCCTCCATGCCACGCCACATTGAAGCAGTCATTTCTGCAAAAGGATTCCCGACCAAGTATTGAGTGCATAACTGAACATAATTATTTGAAGGTTGACTTTTTTTGTATTAAAAACACTTTTCTTTTATTGGTCGGATGAAATATGCTAATTTTTTGAGATAGGAATTTTGGGTTTTCATGAGCTGTATGCCAAAATCATCAATATTAAAACAATAAAAGGCTTGAACTACTTCAGTTGTGTTGTAATGAATCTAAAATATATGAAAGTCTAATGTTTATCAGTACATTACAGAAAATAATGAACTTTATCACAATATGCTAATTTTTTGAAAAGGACCTGTAGTCAGAATAAAAATATTTTTAAAAAATGGGACAAGTTGTTGATCCTTTAGTCAAAAATTCGGAAAAATTTATTAAGTTCTGATTGCATGTAAATAAGCGAGATCTGTTTAAAAGTATTTCTGACTACTTGCATGAAATGCATAAATGTCAGGTATGACCGTTAATATTTCTTATTATGATATTAAGATGTGTAGTTTTATGATCAAAGCTGTGTAGGGAGGCAAAATAATCAAGTAAACCATAGTTGTTTCAGTCCATCGCTTCAGTAAGTGTTCATCTTGAAATATTACTAACAATATACAGTTATTCTTATTTTAGGGTGCTTTCACACTTGGTTCGATTGCCTGAAATATATAATGTTACAATTTAAAATAGCTGTCTTCTATGCAAATATATTGTAAAATTTAATTGATTTCTGTGAATTTCAAAGCTGTAATTTTCAGCATAATTTCTCCAGCGTTCAGTGTCACATGATCCTTCAGAAATCATTCTGATATGCTGATTTGCTGCTCAAGAAACATTTCTGATTATTATCAATGTTGAAAACTGTTGTGCTGCTTCATATTTTTGTGGAAAATGTGATACCATTCAGTCTTGGGTAAGATTAAAAAATATAAATTAATATTTTTCGTCAACAATGTTGCATTAAATCAAAGATTATAGAATACAAAAAGGGACTTTGATTAAATTGTTTTAAGTGACAGTAAAGATATTTACACTTATTACAAAGTACTTATATTTCACATAAATGCTGTTCTTTAACTGAGAACCATTATACCAATAATAAAACCATTATTAATAATTGATCACAAATAATAACTGATAATAATTAAGCAGCATTAGAATAATGTCTGAAGGGACACTGAAGACTGGAGTAATGACGCTGAAAATTCAGCTTTAATTACAGAAATAAATTACATTTTAAAACATCCTAAATAGAAAACCACTATTTTAACTGTAATCTTTCATAATGCTATTGTTTTACTGTATTTTTGATCAAATAAATTAAATCTTCTTTCAAATAAATAAACTTTTAACAACCAGTGTGTATATAAAATAGGCTAATGCATGTGAATTATGCATTATTTTAGAAAACATAAATAAATGTTTTAACATAAATAAATGTTTTCATAAATAAATAAAATAAATAAATAAAATAAATAAAATAAATAAAATAAATAAAATAAATAAATAAAATAAATAAAATAAAAAATAAAAAAATAGAAAACATAAATGTTTTCTATTTTAATATACTTTAAAAAAATTTACTTTAGTATTTTCAGAGTTACATGATCCTTTAGAAGTCATTTTAATATGCTGATTTTTAATCAATGTTGGAAACAGTTGTACTGCTTTTTTATTTTATATATGTATTTTGTATTTTATTTTATATTATATATTTATAATGTGTTTTTTGGGACCCGTGATATAAAAAAAAAAAAAAAGTTAAAAAGAACAGTGTTTAGTCAAAATAGAGATTTTGTGTTACAAAATAAACTATTCAAAAGTTTGGGGTCAGAATTTTTTTTCTTTCTTTTTTAAAGATACTTAAAAAAAAAAGTTTAAAGCAAGTTAAATAAACTTTATTCAGCAAGGATGTGTTAAATGGATAAAATTGATGCTAAAGACTTCTATTGTTAGAAAATATTTCTATTTTGAATAAATGCTGTTCTTTTAAACTTTTTATTAATCAAAGAATCAAAGAAAAAAGTAACACAGTTTCCAAAAAAATATTACGCAGCACAACAGTTTCAACACTGATAATAAATCAGCATATTAGAAAGATTTCTGAAGGATCATGGGACACTGAAGACTGGAGTAATGATGCTGAAAATTCAGCTTTGATCACAGGAATGTTATTTTATAGTATTGGTATTAAAATAGGAAACCAATATTAGAAATTGCAATAATATTTCACTATATCACTGTTTTTCCTGTATTTTTTAAATTAATACAGCCTTGATGAGCAAGAGACTCCAAGTCAAAGACTCAAAAACAAGGTAAATTATTTATCAGGTTTATAATATAGCCCTAACATAATATATTATCAAAACAAACTATTTAAACTAATAGAATAGAATAGAATAGAAACTGAAGCAAAACTTAATCTGAGATCTGTAAGTTAAATATATAAAAAACGTGAATATATGAATTCTTCTATAGCGGTCTAAACATGGTTATGAAGTACAGTTTGTACAATACTCTTGTGTGTGACTGTACATGTTTCAGAGTTTTGTTACGTTCTTTGCCCATCCTCTGCTATTTCCAGCACTTAATCAAGCCACTCTTCTTTAATACATGAGGACGTTTTATTTCACATGTCATTGCTTTGTGTTGTCTCTCGTGTTGAGCGCACCGCAACGATTGAAGTATTGAGTTTCTACAGCGACTCGTTTGGTGCATATCATCCTCTTTCTATGAAACCGCGTTCTAACTCTGTCGTGACATCAGCTCTATAGCGGTTTGCCCGAGCATTGCTATTCTTTCCCTTTTTACATTCAATCAAATGGCTTCCCAACTCATTTTTTGTGTGCGCGAGGCACGTTATTTCTTCTGCGCGGCTGTGGTGGAAGAAGAGCACGGTCGCTCGTCTTAGAGGGAACACTGCGTGGGAGCCTTGTATTTTAAGATGGCCCGTCGGGCAGGGGAGTGATACATTTTGGTAGCCCAACTGGAAAACACAATAGCCCCTGGACGTCGGGCTAGCGATTTTGCGAGCCCTGTGTGTATGTATATGTATACAGCGGCCCACCGGGAAAACTCCCGGTGCTCCAGATGGCCAGTCCGCCACTGCATATAGCACATCAATACTGTGGTAAAAATCCAATTATATGGTTTCTAGGTAGTCTATATATATGTAAAACAGTAGTCTAAATACATTTATTATAAATGCACAAAGACTAGCCTATAGCTTAATCAGAAATATAGTGTAATTCCATTCCATTTACCCTTTAATACGTTTAATACACGTCTACATTAATAGAATAAATTTGATATAATACCCCACATTTCTGCCACAATACCATGGTGCAGTTAATGTTACTACAGTAAGTTCATGGTAAACGATGGCTATTTGTAGATTGAAAAGCCTTCTGACTGTGTCTTTGCACGCAGTGTTTTTCTGCTGTTTGTCAGTGCTGTTTTATCTGGATTTAAACTAGATTATAATCAGTTGACTGATATTGACTGATACTAGCTTATACCAGTCATTTGTTTTCTTTGCTGAATTCAAGCGCTTCTCACTGGATCTCGCATCGCTGTTTAGTGGTTGCGTGATCAGTGAGTAAACACTGCTCTCAGCTCGCTTTGCGCTGCGCTGCTGTTTGAACCAAGCGTATATGGTCCGTGTAGCGCGGTTCAAATGGGTAGCGCTGTTTTGTTCTGTTTTACCCGTATTAACATTACATTGAATGTTAATCGAACTTTTATTTTATTGAGGAAAATTATATCACTATAATTGTAGTTATCGTTTTATCGCTCAGCCCAACCTCAAAGTATTTCTGCTCCCACGCCCCCGCTGTGAACTCTGGCATCCCCCTTAGGGGGACGTGCCCCCCAGGTTGGGAACCACTGCTCTAAAGAACGCTGAAGGCGAACAGAAATGAGATGTACAGCTCTTTGCTTGCAGCTTGTCAGGAAAGTGAGTGAAACACACACACACACACACACACACACAAACAAACATTTTTATCAAATAATGCGTCATTAATAGCAGTTCACTTCCACGGTTTGGTGCGATTGCATTCACATCAGCTGCGAGCCGTACCGGAGTTCACTTGAACCATACCCCAGACCACCCTTTTTAAGCGGACTCGGGTACGGTTCGCGGGTGCGCACCCGAGGTCGGAAGACAGCGTTCACATCATTCAAACGAACCGAACTCTGGTGTCAATCGAACCCGGGTACGCACCAAAAGTGCACCCTAAAGCCCTATTCAGACGGGATTAGTTTTACAGGGGTAGATGGGGTAATGTAATTTTACCACAGGACGTCTGTAATATTAATGGCCAATTCGCACGGAATTAGAAATCTCAGTAAAACTATCAGCGGGGTAACTCGATTTACTGGGAGGGGTAACTCGATTTACGCACCGCTGTCACCTGCCTGTCGTCACGTGCGTTTTATGTTACTTCCTGAATGTAAGTGCTCTTCATCGTTCTGTAACAGTAAAAATGCTTGAGGTGGTTTAGACAAGATGAGTGATGCGCTGAGTGATTGACAGGAGGCGTGACTATGTAGAACTGCTGTGTGTGATATGAACTCACTGTCAGAGAGAGAGGAAGTGTAGCGTAGCTGGTGTTGTTTTACTAATCCTGCATCGTTTTGTTGAAAAGAATTGAGGTTTGCCACTGACTTGCCCCTCTGCCTAGAACGCAACTGAAAGCTTCTTCAAGCGCCTCCAATTTTAAAAACCATATTCCATATTTGGAATATTTATGTATATTTTTACAGCTGGTCTATTCGCACGGGATTAGTATTACCTGAGGTAATTTCTCTGGACCTTTTTACAGAAGGTAAAAGTCGCCGTAATCTTTACTGACATTTGTCTGTAATGATTACTGAGCTGGCGCATTCGGACGGGACTAAAATAACTGAGAAGCTCTGGTAATAATTACTTTACCCCACCTCTCCATGTAAAACTAATCCCGTCCGAATAGGGCTTTAGTCTCGCGTAGCCAGACCTTCGTTCAGACTGACGGCTTAAGGTCTGGAATCCATGGCAGCTTTCATTAGCCAAGGCTGCCCATGAGGCCGTTTGACCGACATGTCAAACAACCAATCACAGTTAGTTTTATTCAGCACCACGTTTCGGGGCGTGGAAACGTCGCCACAATAACAGACCAGTGTGTAAAGCTCTCGGACGTATTTTAAAGATTCTATGCTGCAAACTTTAAATATTTCACATACTTTTGAAAATCCAGCATTTAGTAACTAAACTTTAGTTGATCCTGATAATCGCTTGTCATCACAGTTGTAAACACAACGCCTTTCTTCTTTCGTGAGGGGGTTTGGAGTCATGGCATCTTTGTTTGTTGTTAAGTGGAATGTTAAAGAATGCGACCCACTTCTCTCTGAAATCCTGTGTAATTCAACCAATCCGATGACAAGTTTGAAACTGAAGTGAAGTGACATACTGCCAAGTATGGTGACCCATACTCGGAATTCGTGCTCTGCATTTAACCCATCCAACGTGCACACACACAGCAGTGAACACACACACCGTGAACACACACCCGGAGCAGTGGGCAGCCATTTATGCTGCGGCGCCCGGGGAGCAGTTGGGGGTTCGGTGCCTTGCTCAAGGGCACCTCAGTCGTGGTATTGAGGGTGGAGAGAGCGCTGGACATGCCTGCCGGCCTGAGACTCGAACCCGCAACCTTTGGATTACGAGTCCGACTCTCTAACCATTAGGCCACGACTTCCCCCATTTTGTGTGTCATATGGTCCATGGGCGTGACGTCTGAGGCTATTCTTATTTTTACTTTATAAAAATCAATAAAAAAAAAAAAAAAAAACTCCTGTTGGGGGATGTTTTTCACAATTGTACTAAAAGGCCTGTTACTTGCTGAAAAAGTATAAACTATTAGGCTAGATGACAGAAGAATAGTAGATTGTGTACAGCAGTTGTTCAGCAAAGATTTGGTTATGTTGATAATTTAGAGGCCTGAGTAATTTTTATTTCTAGAATATCATATGATCCTGTGGACTTTAGGGTTAAAATAGAACCCTTTTTTAAAAACCGATTGTCTTATATTTTCCAAATGTACATTAGTTATTTAAGGTGAATGCTTTCATTTGGTAGATTTGTAGCTCAACAGCACACATCAGGATTTTGCCGCCTTGAATGCTGATGCAAAATTGCCATAGTTGATGCAATATGTATAGTTGTAAAACTTTGAGAATCACAGAGAACGTATTAGTAGTTGACTTTTTGACATGCAGGTTTATTCACACATTTAACACTGTGATTGTTATATCTAGATTTCATAATACCATGGGTTAGATGGGTTTCAGTTTTCCAGAACATGAGCCAAATGTTTGTCTTTCTGCATAAACAAATAGATTTTTGTGTGCTGGGATTACTTTCTGAAGTTGCTATATAAATACATTTTCTAGTCATAAAGCTTCATAGTTTTATGTATCGTCTGTATTTCTAGCATTATTGTTTTTTTGAGAGACATATCCTTGCATCAACACGTCCTTCAAAAACATTGTGATTTCTGTTATGCCTGTCTTGCCCCCACAAGGCACTATCTTGAATAATGAAATCTGAGCTGAAACCTGTCTGCTGCATTGTCTGATGCTTTGCACAGAGATTACCTCCAGCTTTAAGCTCTGCTCTATAACCTGTGGTCTAGTTGAGCTGTCTAGGATGATCATATGTAATGTGCATATGTCCCTCTTGCCTTCAGAAAAATGATATATGCTTGATGTTGAGTTGGAACTTGTGTGTAATTGCATATTTCTAATTAAATCCTAGATTCACTATGGTGGACAAGAATATATACATCGTTCAAGGGGAGATTTCTGTTGTCGTTGCTGCTATCAAGAGGAACTCTAGATGGAGTACCCATACTCCTTTGGTAAGTTGTCCAATTTAGTTTTATTATAAGAACATAGTTGTTGTCTGAAATGTCGGGCCTGATGTTTGATATTTAAAATGATATTGAACGACCACTTTATGACCAAATGTTTCTCATTATTCTTTAATATTTAACTTGGGGATGCACTGAAATTGATAAGCCGATCATTATTTTCATGTTATGGCTGATATTATAATTCTATACCGTTTTAAAGCAAGTAAAAATAAAATATTAAAAATCTGTGAATTTAGGCATCATCAACATAAAAAAAATATATAAAATGTTAAATATGTATGTTAAAAAAATTGAACATGAAAATATCAAATTATATTTTGAGAAGTCATAACATGCCAAATTGTCACTAACTAGAATGATGATTTTTTTTCACAGGATGAGGAACAGGACCCACTACTGAACAGCTTCAGCCACTTGAAAGAGACCCTCAATAACATAAAAGGTTAGACGTGATCAAATTCAGGTTTCCGGTAGATAAGTTAAGTTATTGAACAAGGTGTTTGGACAGTTTTCTGTAATTTTTGTAGTCCATTTATCTAGCTCTTAATTGCGTAATAGCAACTGTTGAAATGGCCTTTTCTCCATCAGTCTAATTAATACAGATTTGGTTGATAGAAGTAAAAAAAGCACAAACAAAGGCATAAGCTGCATTTTGCCAAAGCACAATTTCTTGTTTTCCTTTATTTGAGACTAGAATGAAGCATGTCAGGCAGGATCAAACTAAACTGACTCATTTAGCATTCGCAAAAGTGCTTCTATCCTGCTACAGAACGAAAGCATATTTAACCAGGTGTATGCTAAATTTCCTCAGAGGAAAGGGATGGCCTTTTCAAATCAGTCAATATTATCTTTCTCAATGTCTTACTATTGGGCTCTTATGGCAACTCATAATTTTTGGGGTCCCATTGAAACTATGTCAGTGTTTGTTCATCTAGTTATACAAATGCCTCTTAATGAATAGGACAGCTAAGGTAAATGTTATGCTGTGTTTTTATGTAATTGTTCCTCTGTTCAAAAAGAAATGAAATTTTTTTCTTGCTGTGATGTTCTTTAACTAAAAGGGGTATTGTAATCGGGTTATAACTGATCTTGAATGGAAATTCCTACTATTTGATTGATTTTTAATGTTAAAATAATAATTTTATTAAGTCATGACAGCTGATTGAAGACGACTTTTGAAGGCAAAGTGAATCACCAAATAACTTATGAGAGCTTTTCTACAATTCCAATTATATTTTACTATAAATTGCTCACTTATGACCACAACAGTGACACCTATGGTTTGTTTATAGAATTACAGTATAATCTTAAGGTCTTATGAGTTCAAGTAACTTTAATGAGTGTGATGACTGATTTAAAACAAGCCCTTTAGACTGTCTTTTGGGTAAGAGGGGTACAAACAATCTCGACTAACATGACGTCCCTTTGGTAGCTGAAAGTCCTGCTGAGCATGCCAGCCTGATTCATCATAGTGAATTTCAGTGCGTATTAATGGAGGGGTGCGAGTTGATGAGTTGTGCAGCAGCTCTCTACTCTGTCTGCATGTCGTCATGCCTCTGTAATGGAAGCCCTGGACAGGGAGTCCTCTCTCCGGAGAATAGTGCTGCTCTGAGATGGACAGGAGCGGCTGTGTCTGGACACCGGGAGAAATCTGCCAAACTCCCCCTCTGACCCACAGCAAAGGCCTTGTTAGTTCTCTTGTGCTGTTGAGAAAGTGTTGACTTTCATTCACCTACTTCATAGTCCTTGTTTTCCAAGCCCAGGTTCACTACCGTTCAAATGTTTGAGGTCAGGAAGATCTCTTATGTTCACCAAGGCTGCATTTATTTGATATAAAGCAGCAATATTTTTACAAAATAACTGTTTTACATTTTAATGCATCTTACAATGTAATTTACCCCTTTGATGTAAAGCTGAATTTTCAGGGGTTTTTTCATTAATCATTACTTTGAGTCACATGATCCTTCAGTAATCATTCCAATATATATATATTTCTTATTATGATCAATGTTGAAAACAGTTGTGCTGGTTAATATTTTTGTGGAAACCAAGATTATTTGATGAATAGGAAGTTCAACAGCATTTATTTGAAATCAATATATTTCATAAATGTCTTTACTGTAACTTTTGATCAGTTTGCGGAATACAAGTTATTTATTTAAAAAAGCAATTTACTGACCCCAAACTTTTGAATCGTACTCTTGGATGCACAATAATGGGTCAAGTTATTTCTGGAAGTATTAAACGCATTCATTTGATTTACAGACTTTACCTTTTTTCCTTGTTTTACTATTTGTATCTTAATAATGGTTTCAAAAGAGTAAGTGCTTATTGAGTGTGCATAAATATTGTTTAATGCCTTTTCAAGAATGATAAATTTGAATTGGGGTCATATTATATTGCCAGTGTTTTGGCTCATTGTACTGTGAATTACACTTATGTGCATCTCTTAAATGGTGTTGGGTGGACTTTTGTAGCCCAGCTGTCTTCTTAACGAAAGCCTAGTAATTCCATATACATTGTGGCCATTTTATCTTAGCCAACAACAAAAGATTCCGCTGAAGGAAATGTGGATTATCCCCAAAGGTTTACTAGCCACTTTCGCTGGCTTGATAAAGGTTTCATTCTCCTTCCTCTGCACCAGTCGTTTGATTGGCAGGCACATGTGCTGTATGGCGGTAGAGTGCAGCTGGAAGTATATCATCTGCAGTATAGGTTGGGTAAATATAGCAGGGAGGCTTGTCAACCCGAGAGATGGATTGTTCTGGGAAAGGAAGTGTTGTCTCTCGTTCAACAAAAAATGCATCCTCTTCTTGAATAAGGCCATTTGAGTTTCCTGAATTTAGTACGTCAGAAACATGTTCATGCTACCTCACCTACACATGCAGTACACCTGATTCAAGCTGTTAATGTGGTTTTTGTAAAATGTGCTAAACAAGACTAAAAAAATGTTTTCCCCATAAAAATTGGATTTGCACGTTGGCAAAATTCTTTACTTATTGGTTGAAGTAGCAGATTAAATGGAAATCGGCTTTCTATTTCAACAGGAACATAGGTTATATTTTGTTATAGATGCCACAAGTACCTTTTTTTTTTTAAGGACGTACTGAAGTCATCGCTTTTCAAGTTTCAGTTTTGTCTCTTGTCTTGGAATCTCAAGGATGAAGGTGGTGACAGCAATGATCTATTTCATCTGGTGTTATTTGCACAAGAGTGAGCTGCGCTTAGTTTCTGATAAGCAGGCCAAGGCTGATTCTGCAGACTTTTGCATTTTCTGCCCTAATTTTGGGGACAGTTATATAGAATGATTTTAGATGTTGTAAAATATGTTAAAGGGACATGTTGCTTAAGAAGTAATTTAAATTGTGTAATTTCCTCTCCCTCTTGTTGTTCTAAACCTGTCTGACTGACTTTATTCTGTGAAAAATAAGATTTTTGCAGTGTCTCAGCCAGGGTTTGTCCATTGGTGTATTCACAGCCGGTATTTCATGGTGTCGGTTGGTGTGTAAAGAGACTCATACAGAAAGTATTTTGCTCTTATAGATGGCTGAAAGCATTTACAGATAAGTCCAAATATATTTTTAAGTTTTAATATAAAATAGATACAATTACGGTAGCCTTTTTTTTTTTTTTTTTTTTTTGTGCCAATTTATAGAATAAACGTAAATGACAATAGCCCTCTGTAGGCAGCAGAAGCCACTCGGATGTTCTTGTTAATCCTGAACCCCTCTGGAATTACAAATAAGCATCTGACAAATGAATGTCAGTATTTTTCTGTCATCAGCTTTTAGACTCTCCCTTTTTGAAATCCAAAAACACACTGGTGTTGGAGAAATGAGCTTGCATCTTGCATCTAGCTTGTTGGACAACTGCTCGATGGATCTATTGGTTTTGTAAGGGAGATATTCTAGCTCTGATACATGGTCTGTTTAACATCAAATTGAGAACTGGGATTCAGTCTGGGGTCAAGTAATTCTTTGGGATATTTTTGATATTGGCTGTACATTTAATATCGTACCGTTGAGGCAGTAAGTGGGGGAAGATCGACATCACATTGAATGAAGATGTCTCACCTGCTCATAGTATTCACTTTTTATACACTAGTTATCCTGAGCCTTAGTCCTTTAAAGCTTTGAATCTTCCTCCAACCCTCCCCCTCCCTTCACGTCAAAGGTCAGGTTTTTTGACAAGTCTGCAGAGGAAGCCGACAGACTAAATCCTCTCATTTTTATTCATACAAATACAGGTTTAAAGATGCCACCTGGTAGATCCAATACCAGAGCTTTGTTTGATTGACAACTCTCTCACTTACCCTGTACTCCTAGCCTTTCCTCTCGTTTGGTTTTCAGGTACTAAAGAAATTCCTCTTCTAATAGGTCAGAGCACACCATCCGATGATTGGATAGCGACTGAGTTTTATAGTAAACATCACAGTGATACTTTGATCGCTGGTTCTTTTTAGGCACTTTCCGTAATCTCTTCATCTCCTGAACAAAGGCCTGTGGAGGAATTCTTTGACTGCCTCTTCTTGATTAAGAAATTTGCCATGCCTTTGACAGGTCCTGAGTACAGTATTTGCAAATTCTCGTCTCCATACATATGTATATTTGAAACTATACTTGACATCTCAACCTGCATATGTTAAATCGTTTCTGCTCGCATGTTTGAGAGCGTTTTCCCTAAAGTTGCTAAGCTATTTGGAGCAATCAAAATGCATTGGATCTGTAGAAGGAAATTAAACACGCATGTAAAGTGAACTTTAGCTCAAGGTCAAGTGTGGTCTGTCTCTGGCTCACAGCTGTGCCTATGTGCTGGTGTCCCAACAAGGGTTTCTCCTGGGGCACGTGGGAATATCCTGCTGCTCTGAGGACCTATGGACTCCTCTGCCATTTGATATGTGCATGTATATCATACCTAGATGATCTGTTAGAATGTGCACAGAAAAGAGCAGAGTCATAATTTAGATCAGACTGACACAAATGCAAATGTGTTTACTTACCACGGCAAATGGAGCAAATAAATTCTCTATCCCCTTCAAGGGAAGGGAGTGGAAAGAAAACATTAGGGTCTGCCACTTATGTCCTTGGTAACGTCATCTGAGATTGCAAACAAATAGAAAGTAGAGTGTGAGTGTTCTGATGTGATGAATGCTTCTAGAGGGACGTCACTTAGATTTAAAGTTACAGAATAATATAGACAAAGAACATTAATGACTCTTAGGATGGATGTTAAGAAATAAATTAATTGTTTTATTTCTTTACAACATGTTCTGTTTTTTTCAGTGAGTTGATTAAGGTGGTAATGAATTCAGCTTGAAGGATGGGTCATGATGATAGGCAAGTTGACAAGTATCAACAGTAATTGGTCACTGGAGAAGCCTTGATATTTGCCTCATGCTGACATTGCACCATATTGTGATACATATGTAATATCCAAATTATTATCGTTAACCTGTAACGGTAAGCTAAAGGCAGAGTTACTGTCCCAATGTGAATGTCAAAGAGATGAGATGACCTAACCTGGTGAATAGTGAGAGGTCCGCTGGAAGGAATTTACAACTGCTGTCCCATGAGGAGAGAGGCCTCCTTCCATTACACCCAATCTCCCGTCCTGGGTTTCCATCAAAAACAATTCTGGACTGTCCCTGGCTCCTCTTCTCCACATTGATCTCCTGTCCTAATGAGAGATAAGAGAACACTTGCTAATGTTTTAACCTTGTAACTAACACCACACGTCTGATATATTTGATGTGTTGACAAGCCTAAATAATTGTCATGAGCAAAACATTTTTTTTATGATTTATTAGTGCTGTCACAATTAGAGCGTTAACGCATGCAATAATTATTATTTTTCCCCGATTTAACGCATAAAAAATATTTAACATAATTAATGCCGGGGCAGAGCTAGGGTTGGGCACCCCACTCACAACTGCTGCTTCTGTTTTTTTTTTTTTTTTTGGACGAGTTGCATTTATCTCAACAAACAATGTCTTTACGACCACATCAAACAAGGGACTTTTCAGACGCGCGACTCCAACTTCGCCTCAGCGCCAAGCACTAGTCAGACGAGTCAAAAAAGGTACAGGTGACAGGGAGCTTCAGTAGAACAGCAGTGAACTGCAATCAGATGTTGTCAGGCCTTATCAGTCCCTCCAGGATTTCGCTGGACTTTTTTCAGATTTTTTTCTCAAAATCTGCGGTGATATTTGCGGCATTTCTTATTGTTTTGCAATGAAAATATACCATGGACAACATTCTTCTAACATTGTTATAACTTTTCTGACTTCGAGAACCATCGTAGGGCTCCAGACACCAGTGCCATTGAGTTCTACAGAAGAAGGCACCAGCACCTGACAGTAAAGCATTCACCCTAATCGCACATGTACATCTCGGCGATGTCTGCATTTACATATGCAAGATGTATTTTTTAGGGTGTTCGCTCATCTGCAATACGTCTCTAAGACGTTTCCTGTCAAATGTCAAATAGACATTTATTAGAATGCATGTAAATCTGCTTCTGAGACGTTTATCAGATTACAAGGCAGATGTTTCCCAGATCTTTAGCAGACGTCTTACAGATTTACTTGTGCTTTCTGGGTAGTTAAGATGCAGAAAAAATTTACTTTTATTACTGTCATTCATAATGTCTAAATGCAGAGACTTATAGGCTATATATACAGTGGGTACGGAAAGTATTCAGACCCCCTTACATTTTTCACTCTTTGTTATATTGCAGCCATTTGCTAAAATCATTTGTTAATTTTTTTTCCTCATTAATGTACACACAGCACCCCATATTGACAGAAAAACACAGAATTGTTGACATTTTTGCAGATTTATTTAAAAAAGAAAAACTGAAATATCACATGGTCCTAAGCATTCAGACCCTTCAGTAAAAGGTTATGTCAGTAAAAACTGATTTTCCTGTCCTGTCAGCCGTTGTAATGTGCTCATAGCAATGGCTCTTCAATTGCATGCACAAATGCAGTGGCGTGTGCTGTATATAATTTTCATATTAAAGCGCAAATGAAACTACGAGCATGTAATATCGTAGTTATGTTGTCAGTTAAGTCATGAAGTTACCTAAAAGGATTTTAAAGCCTTAAAACGGTCCATTCGTGTAAGTATTTGTTTTATGAGTCAGATTTAAAAACATGTTTTCCTGAATGCAGTGATTTTCCAAAACTGTTATGGAGCACCCAGAATTGTCTCCCTCATCTTACATGCACGATTCAACTTGTCAGATCATTAGAAGAGACTCTGAAATGGGTCAAAAAAGGTAATGAGTTGTGAGAAAATATGTGTCAGAGCTACGTCACATTCAGCAGCGGCAGCTCTTAATGTAATAGCAGCCAAAATAACCTAATATCCCAGCTGCTGTGATGTCTGTTAATCAAAGAGTCTGTTAGTCTGGGAACTCCCATCTTCTCCTTCTGTCCCCTCACCGAGGCAGAAGTATCCAAACTTCTCCTCTCCAGCCATCCTACAACATGTCCTCTTGACCCAATCCCCTCACACCTTCTCCAAACAATCTCTCCCACACTCTTACCGGCACTCACACACATTATCAACACATCTCTCCTCACAGGCATCTTCCCCACAGCATTCAAGCAGACTCGGGTAACCCCACTGCTCAAAAAACCTACATTAAACACTTCTCTTTTAGAAAACTACAGACCTGTCTTGCTGCTCCTATTTGTAGCGAAAACACTCGAACGAGTTGTCTTCAACCAGCTCTCACTGTTTCTTTCACAGTACAACAAACTGGATGCCAAACAGTCAGGCTTCAGGAGTGGCCGATTCCAAATCATCAGTCCTCATTCTGCTGGATCTTTCTGCTGCTTTTGACACGGTCAATCATCAGATCCTCCTGTCTACCCTCTCATCACTGGGCATCACTGGGATTCCACTTCGCTGGTTTGAATCCCATCTCACCGGCAGGTCTTTCAGGGTGGCTTGGGGAGGGGAGGTATCCAAACCACATCAACTGGTCACTGGAGTTCCTCAGGGATCGGTTCTTGGACCCCCCCTCTTCTCCACATACACTACATCACTGGGTCCCATCATACATGCACATGGCTTCTCCTATCACTGCTACGCCGATGACACACAGCTCTATCTCTCTTTTCAACCAGATGACCCAACGGTAGCTGCACGGATCTCAGGCTGCCTGGCGGACATCTCTGCATGGATGAAAGAACATCACCTACAACTCAACATGGCAAAGACGGAACTTCTGGTCTTCCCTGCCACTCCGACTCTACAGCATGACTTCACGATTCAGTTAGGTTCATCAATGATTGCCCCATCAACTTCGGTCAGAAATCTTGGTGTAATCTTTGATGACCAGCTGACCTGCAAAGAGCACATTGCAAAGACCGTTCGATCCTGCAGGTTTGCACTACATAACATCAGAAAGATCAGGCCCTTTCTGACAGAGCATGCTGCACAACTTCTTGTCCAGGCCCTTGTCGTTTCCAGGCTGGACTACTGCAATGCTCTTCTGGCTGGACTGCCATCAAACACAATCAAACCTCTACAAATGATTCAGAATGCAGCGGCATGACTGGTCTTCAACGAGCCCAAAAGAGCCCATGTTACACCTCTCTTCATCTCCTTGCACTGGCTACCAGTGGCAGCTCGCATCAAGTTCAAGACACTGATGCTTGCATACAGAACGACCACAGGCTCAGCACCCTCCTACTTCAACTCACTATTATGAATCTACATCCCCTCCAGAAGTCTGAGATCTGCTAGTGAGCGACGCCTTGTGGTACCATCACAGAGAGTCTCAAAATCACTCTCCAGAACATTCTCGTTCACCATTCCTGGCTGGTGGAATAATCTTCCCACCCCTATCCGGATTGTGGGATCCCTGTCAATCTTCAACCAAAAACTACAAACTCATCTCTTTCGGCACTTCTTGACTTCATCCTAGACTAAAAAAAAAGGTTACCATACTTGGCCGTATGTCACGTCACTTTTATTTTTTAAAAAGGGATTAATTAGTCATTTTTTTTAATCAATCGATGGCACTAATGATGATGTAATATATGTAATATGATATAATTAATTTTTAAACTTTTTTTTTTTTTTTTTTTTTTTTTTAAATAATTCATTTTAAATGTTTGTCCTAGCCCCTGTTTATTATGCAAAAACATCCAACTATTAATTTTTAGGTTAATTTGTTGATAAATGTTTCCCAAAATATCATGATGCTATTTGCATCATTGTCTTGATTAGCTTGATACAGTAATATTGACTCAACAAATCGCACAAGTTTGGGGTGGGAGTACCTGTCTGACCGATGGGCATCATTCATAAAACTTTCGTAAATATTAGTTAATTTGGGTAACTGTGCGTGTAAAATGGGCCTTCCCAAAAATTCTCTTCCAGATTCACACATAATAAACCTCAGATTTGATAGTTAATCGTGTGCATGTTAATGAATTCCAATCATTTGTAAAAAGAGTGCACGTGCATGCTCGTTCACGATTTGCATAATCCCCACCCATGAATTCACATATGTGAATTACTTGCGTACAGGAATGCTGTAGGATCTTCTGGACTCCTTTTTCAGTTTTGCCTCCAATATATTGCATTAATGCAAAAGAGACTAGTTGGAGATGCCTAACCAAAAACTGTATTAAAGTCCTAAGATTGCAGAAATATCTGGTGCTCAGAATAATAGTAATTTATGATATTTTAAATAATTTTTATCAGTGAATTTTGTTTTCACAACTAATTTTGATATTTGGCAAAAACAAAACTTTTGGATGTTTTTACACATTTATGTATAATTGGGAGTGGGTGTAAATTGATTTTCATACCAACTTGCATTTTGAAAATCTAAATGTACACTCATGAATACAAAAATTTACATCAGAACAGCTTTGCACATGATTTAAAAAAAAAAAAATAATTCTACTAATGTTTCATGAAAGTAGCCCAGTGTGCGATGGGGAGTAATGTAAAAATGTAGTTTGGTGACTCAACAGCCGATTGATATCGAAAATACTTAATTCACTTATGTTAGCTAGAGTCCCAAAACAAAAACTACAGCGATTATTCTTCGAATGTAACGTTATTGTATTTTTTCCCCCATTTTGTTTGTTGCGTGCTCCTTGTAGTAAATGTAGGTTGCATAGCAAAGGCTTTAGTGTAGCTGCAGCACTTGGGCTTGAATAATGAAATGCATTACTTGAAGTCGTGCAGATGCTTTTCCTAAGGTGTGTTGAAGTGTTACTTTAGCTCTGTAAATCCACAGTACATGCTTCATGCAAGTCATCTGTCCCTGTGGTAAGTTTAGCACCCACAGCATTGTACTGGTGTCACTCAGGGTGGCAGCGTGCTCATCATGGCCTCAGTCCCGCTGTAATAAAACGCTCCATAAGTCGTGATGACGGATGCTTGTCTCTTCTTTGCCAAGCAGCAACCCAGTGCTGGTTAGTAGCTGTAAATCTGGCCAGTTAACAGTGCTCTAACCGGGGACTGACAGTCAGGGCTTAGGCCCAGTGTTAGGTGGGGATGCAACTGTTGTCCTGTTTCAGAGACTCTCAACAATGTGCTGAGTGCACGGAGGGGCCCAGCGCACAACTATTAATCATACTCTGTGCTATGAAAGGCTCACGGCGTGGCGGTACGTGTGTATGGAGGAGGTGGAGGTTGTGTTGGTGGGGTGTTATGCTGACAGGAACAGAGGACAAGATGGAGCACGACGAGCCGACAGACTCCATGCAGCTTGTCCACACCCACTGACCTAAACGTCTGACCTCGCCAACCCAGTGCTTTAGAGAAGAAACGTTAAAAGGTGTGTGAGCTGCAAGGTTAAAACAATTATAGGGGCCAGAGAAGTGAAATTATATACTGCTTTGTTTGAGAAAGCTTCCATATAGTATGTTACAGGTTAAAATCAAGTAAGGTTTTGTTGTCATATAAAATAGGGATGCACTAGAGATTGATTTTTTTGATTTTGCAATTTACCACAATCAGTGTTTAATAACATGTTTAAATGTAATTTTCAGCAAATATCAGTATGATATCATGAATATCCATCTCCACTGTGCTTTCATACTTGGTTCTCACTAAAAAATATGAAATAATATTAATTATTAATAATTATCAGCCTATTTCAGCTCATTTTAATGTCATCCTATTCATATTTTAAAATATGTAAATATAATATCTCCATATATTATAAAGATATATTAAATTGATCAAAATTCCCAGGATTTTACATTACAGCTACAAAAGATTTCTATTTCAAATTTATTTCAAATGTATCATGGTTCCCAGCAAAAAATTGAGCACCATAACACTCTAACATTTCTTGAGCACAAAATCAGCACATTTGAATGGTATTTGAAGGATCGTATGGCATGCTGATCATAATGACTGCTGAAAATTTCAGCTTTCAAAAATTCCAAACGTTTTAAATAAATATATAAATTATTATATGTAGCAAACATACATGTAGTAATAGACAAGAAAGAATAGCAGCAATGTAATGACAGAATCAAATTATTGCAATGGGCTTCATCTTGTTTTAGTTTGTAAAGACACTGTCCACCCTGGAGGATTGTAGTGATTTTTTAAATTTTTTTTTAACAAGACCATTTTGGTTTGCCCATTTCTCTAGTTTCCTGCTTCAATGATAGATCCTGTGTCACCTAAATGTACTGTAGTTTTTCAGCACGGCACTGAAGAAAAATTGATTTGTACTCGAGACTCTCAAAATAGTCAAGCTCCTTCTGTAGAGAGTGGTGAAGACATGCAAATTGACTCAAGTTACACTGGCAGCTTTTGTTGTGAGGTCTGCCGTAATCCCTCATCAGCACAGCAGATGATGATTAGCAAACAAGACTGCTTAATTACTTTCTGCCTTCTGAATTAATATTACTCTCATGTAAACAGACGTTCTGCTGATTTGAAAGCACTGTTTGTATGCAGCTTGAAATGTCCTTCAAACTGGCTTTGAGGCATGAGATGCTCATGTAAGGGAGTTTTCTTCTGTGAGATAAAAGACAACATATTTCACTTAAAGAAAATAATGCTTCTACTAGAAACATTTGTCATTACTGCAATGCACACATTTTATTTGTGTAATTTTTATTATTTTCTCACCGGAGGCTCATTACTGTAATGCAGAGGGTTATTACAGGTTGGTGTTTAGTCTCTTGTACTGTGAGATGTCAGCCGTAATTGGCAGAAGTATTGAGTGTTTTTGTGTGGCTGTGTTGGATTGTTCTTTAATGTTCTGTTAAGCATATTCTTATGAGGTGGTAATTGGTCCAGAGTTGGGAGACTTGTGTTAGACGCCTGCTCATTTTGTTACCGCAAAAGGAGAAGGCACTGGCCCCTCATAACTATACACTGGGAGCCGAGGACTTTCATAAACCGATGGGTATTAAGGTGGGTTTTGGGCCATTTCAACACCTCTGCATTCGTCCCGCAGCCCTTTGTGTGGTGACATGTTGACGGGACGGTTGGCATTTCCTAGACTGACAAAATGACCAGGTATCTGCAGTTTCTGCGAGTGCCATGTATTAGTTTTCAATGTGCAAATCATACTGTTGCTATGTTTAACCAACAGAAGGCCGGAATAAATTTAGCAAAGGCTGAGTGGCTCAATTGTCTTTTTTAATGGGTTGTTTTTATCAGCTGTATTGTTGGTGTCTCCTGCCAGCATGGTTTCACATCTGATCAATCATTTTGAAGAAAGCCCATTTGTATTCCTGTCATAATGGAGAATGTGCACCAGACATGCTTTTGCATCCTCTTGAATCCCAGTAAACCAGTAAGGTGCCAAGTTAAGACTAAAAGAATTAAACCATTTGTTTGTCTTTTTTTAAAATTGTCTATCAATTCTAAATGTAGATGGCTGCTACAAACAATTAAACATGTTCTAATTTATTAATATAGAAATCATTATTGGTCTGTCTTCTGATGGAGCATGTGATGCTGAAGCCTGGAGTAATGATGCTGAAAATTCAGGTTTTTATCACTAGAATAAATTGCATTTTTAAATGCTTTGAATTACAAATCAGTTTCTAAATTTGATATATTATTTCATAGCATTTTAAAAAGCTTATCAATCCCAAACATTTTCATGGTACTGTATTTGAAGCATACTTACCTGTAGTGATAAATAAGACAATCAGCACGGATGTGGTCACATAATCAAAGTATTATAATGGGCTTCATATAGCTTGTTTTGATTATTAAATACACCGTCCACCCTGGAGGATTTTTAGGAAATTGGGTAAAGAAAACTTTATTGTCTATCTCTTTTTAGTAAGCTTCCACATGTGAATGCCTGAGGCTAGAAAAAGATGCAAGCTAAATGCGGGAGGCATAACTGTAGTTATTGTCACACTGAATCTCTCTAAATCTGGCTTATGGATAGGCCTGGTTAAATTAATACAAAGCCTCTCTGATGCTGACTAAAGCGATTACCCTTTGCTAGGTGTAAAAAGTATATCAGGTATTGTGCTTTCTGGATTCTTACATCAGGTCAGCGTAAAGCCAACCAAAATAGTAATGCTGAAAGAGGAAAGGTGTGTGGTTTAACTGTGTCTGATTTCATTGAGGAGTGTAACGTTAGAGCAAGAATAGAGGTTACTCAGATTTTATTGACAATGGAGAGTCTTATGATGTTGAGAGGGTTTGCTTTTTGCAAGGCTGTCAGGCTGGAGAAATCAAAGCGCACAGCAGACCAGCAGTAGACTAAGCCCTGGTATAGGGGGAATGGTCTGGGATGGGGGGTTTACAGAAATAAGGGCCAATATTAGTATTTCAGAGGCAGTGCCTTGCTTGTGTGGCGTTCAGATCTTAAGCCTAGGGCGTCCCTGTGCGAATCCCAGACTGCCTTTATGGACTGAGCTAATAAACCTCTCCACACACACGCGCGCACACACCCTGAACACAGCTGCTTGTTATTTCATGCCCCATAAGGACCCTGTGACCACGAACATTCTAATACACATTTCTAATTAAATGGGCATCGGTGTGTGTGCATTCAAGTCTAACTGTCTTGTTTCGCTCCTTGCTCTACACACACACACACATACACGCGCACACACACACACACACTTACACACACACTCACAGACAGACAGATTGACAGGCTTATTGGCGAATAAAATTCAAACCACTCTCACTTTGGCAATGCTAGGACAAACACTCCTTCGCTGTCACCCATATAGCATGCACACAAAAGCCATCGTTTTATGGGCAGATGAGATTTCATAGCAAATGTTGACAGTGTTTTGAGTCACTGTTGTTTTTTGCACTTTATATAGGCCTTGTGTTTATTCCATACATTCTATAGTATGTTGCATAGTTTATTTTATTCAATGCACTGTTGAGTGAATTCCTGTTTAATTCTTTCTCCTTTATTCAACAATTTTTTTGAGGAATTTGCCATTGTATCATGAAGCCAGAGCTGTATTTGGATAAAGATTAAAGTGCAGGCAGAGAATACAGAGAAACCGTGTGTTATTGTAGTCGTGATCAAACACGCTTTGCCCACATGCACACTGCAGCTAACTGTGGCTGTCACTCCTCTTTTGAGTCTGTAATCCCATTCTGTAAAAGTACTGTATAGTTTGGTTATTTACACAAGTGACAACCACATTCTTCACTCAAATTCAGACCTGAAAATTCACATTAGGATTTAAACCGCGTAGGATGTACAGAACCAGTGTTGCCAAGTCCATGATTTTCCTGTAGAATTGGGATTCTTTCCAAAGTATGTGAGCGGAGTGGAGCGGCAACAATTTCCCCTCCGCACTCCGAGCATTTAGTAATCACTCTGTTCCAGCTCCGCTCCGGGTTCACCATTTCCTGCTCCCGCTCCACTCCTCGCTCACTGAACTCAGAAACACCATTCTGCCTTCGCTCCACAGCTAAAAGTATTTCAGTATGTTTGAAATATCAAAGTTTTTTTCGTAACGTAGGCCTATATTAAAATAAAATGCATGAAATAACAGGAGAGTTTCACAGTGGCTTATTGGAACACTAGTGTGCAAACTTTTTTCCTACCACATATAAGCTTATAACATGATTACAAGTCAGCATTACAAGGTATATTGCTGCTTTTTGCAGTGCAAATTTGATGAATATAACGTTTTTGTCAGTTATTTTACCTACAGATCGCTGCGTATTTCTGCTTATTCGAAATTAGATACAGGTAAAGTAGCATTGTAAGATTTGAATGCATTATTGCGAAAGTGATTGCATGTGAATGTGTTGTACCTGTTTAAATCATGCTTTTACCTGAAAATATTCAGTATCAAGAAGGAAAAAACAATTTGAGAACTAACTTCCCACTCATGTCCATTGCCGTCATCGTAGCCTTCACATTCTGATTTGAGTGATCCATCCGTTTCAAGCAAGCTAAATATGTTTAACATGAATTATTGCTAATTATGCAGTTATACTATGGGCTGGTGGCATGAATTGTACTCGTGGTGGAGCGATCTTGGAGCGAGGGAAAAATACGAAAAAAAAAAAAAAATCCACTCCTTGCTCCATTCAAAATCACACCGCTCCCCTCACTTAAGGCCCAGGTATGCTTCACTTTCTGCGTTCCATTCAGTCTCGCACACAGCCCAACTTTCAAAGTATTTTTGTCCAAAAAAAAAAATTTTTTATACTTTCTATTCACAAATATTTGTCTTGCTCTAGCTCTGCATTGCGTGTCCGCCACTTCATGCATTATGTAATCATGTAGGAAAGTTCACGCACCGTTAGCTCGTTGTCTGTGTATTTTGGTTCAAAAAGGTAGGGTAGGGTGAAAAACTCCATCTCCTTTTCTCCTCCAACTTCAAAATTGGCCAGCATCGTTGTTTTTCCTTTTTTGTAACGGGCGTTTGACTTTCTTTACATGTTCGCTTTGTAAACACTGGGTCTCTACTTCCTATGTCATGCGTGACCTTTCCAACATGACTACTTAATGCATGAGGTCGAGCTAGTGCAAGATAAGCAATTGTGGTTAAAAAGTATATAAATATATATATATTTTATATAAGTCCACTATATGGAGAAAAATCATGGAATGTTTTCCTCAAAAACCTTAATTTCTTTGCAACTGAAGACCGAAAGACATGAACATCTTGGATGATTGGGGAGTGAGTAAATGATTAGGACATTTTTCTGGAAGTGAGCTAATCCTTTAAAGGGGTGGTTGACTACTTCTTTCTTTTTTTTTTTTTTTTTTTTTTTTGTAGTCTTGATTGTGTTTATGGGATGCCGTCTAATGTGTTCATGCTTTGTTTTTGTTTTTTTAATTCATTATTTTTCACATAATTTACCTTTATTCTTCACCGCTCTGTCCTTTCTCTGATAAACGCTGCGATTACTTCCTGGTTGTATGAAGCCCCTCCTTTAGAAATACACAATGGGCTCAGATTGGTTAGCTGGCTCAGTGTGTTGTGATTCGTTAAACCGGCTCTAGTGCGCCTCTATTAAAGCTTTAATACAGCACAGCAACCGCATGCATGTATATCATTGTAGTCCCTACTAGCTGTTTTTGTAGGCATTAAACTGCCATAATTTTAAAAGATGATATCTCCGTTTGCATTGAACTTTCAGCTTCGTAACTTTGCAGATATTGTTTATGCTCAAACAGCAACATTACACACTAACTAACATTTAAAAAAGGGAAATCGCAATCAGCCACCCCTTTAAAAACCTGATTGTATGAAGAAGCCTAATTTTAAAAGTTTGATTTCTAGACCGGGGAAAGTCATGTAAATTAATAAAATCTCATAACTCGGTTGACAATTTTAGAATGAATTCTATTTTTTTTCAGTTATGCCAAAATCTAAAATATTTTTTGTGTAGAAACTGTGAGTAAAACTGAGTAAATATCTAAAAAACAAAAAAACTTTTACTTAATCCTTTTCTTGTAAGTCATGGAAAAACTGGAGAAGCCATGGCACTTTTAAATGCTTAACAAGTATAAACAACATGGTGGTTTACTAAAAATTGCCAGATGTTAATGTCTCTGGTTGCTAATGTGTCTTTCATCAAAAATAGTTAACACCCAAACGGGATACACTCTTGGCAACCAAGTTTCTTATTTACAGCCATGAGACACCAAACCATTGCTGTGGTTATCAACATGACAACCATCACGGGTTCGAGATCGAGTCCTGTATGCTTGCACAAAGTATTTAGGGCATGTGGAGCTGGTGAAGGGACAGTAAGGATGGGGTTTGTGGAAAGATATTTAAAACCTGTTTAGTATGTTTCAGTGTTTATTTTATTTATTATTTATTTTCTAGCTGCAGTACATGTTGTGTATAGGCCTATGGTTGGCTTGAAATCAAATGTTCTGATGTTGTGATTCTTTGTGCTGGTTGGTTTGGTTTACAGAAGCATTTAAAAAAAAAAACTTGCAGAGAAAATGAATGGGAAAAATTATTCTACCCTGATTACAGAAATGCTGTTTAGCTTATTTTGATAAATACCACACATTTGTAATCTTCTGTGCTGAAATTTTGAGCCTCTAGGTCTCCACTGTCACTCATTCCTTGAACCATCGTCTTACTCTCTTCGCCTAATAAAAATGACTGCACTCTTCATCTGAAGGGGAGCGGATGGGTTTTTCCTTATGCTTTCAACTTCTGTTTCTTTAAAAAGACATGAGTACTATCGTAAAACGCATGACAGATGTATGGAATAATTCAGCATCCGTGTTTGATGAGCCCATGTGTAACCAGCACTTCATTAATCACTGTCTGTTGAAGTTGTCCAGTGACGCCCATCACTCTCAATTACTCTTCATTGAAATGCTGTGACAAAGCTCAACTGTACGATTAAAGGCCTTATGCCCGCTGTCGGCAAAGAACAGAACGCTGGCAAAGTAAATAACATTCAAGCAGCCTGGCATTAAAAAACAGCTCCTATTTTAGGCCAGCAGCTGAGTTTAGAGCAGAGCTCGTCATAAAGGTGACACGGGTCAGAACTTTCTTGCTGCCATCGGGGGAGAAACAGACGCTCTCAGATGATTAAACAACTGCCAGCCATTCGTTTGAGGGGGGTGGCTGCATAAATATTCAATCGAAAGAGGTGACATGTGCGGCCATTCTTTTAAACCTGTTGACGAGCCCTTCTTAAATAGAATCAGATCAGTGCCGCCGATTACAAATTTTGACAAAAGCCGTCATGCTGACAGGGACAGGAGACTGTGGCTCGGGCACAGCCCCCACAGCTGACCGGTGGACATGCTAACAACCCAGGACAACAAGGAGGTGATGACTGCTCTGAAAGCAAAATAGACCTGCTGGTACTCTGGCGTGCCAACATCCCTCCCCACATGCTTGTGCTTTTTACTGCCTTGCATGGTGCTATCCACTCATAGACAAAGACTTAGCAGCATTTGGAGATCTGAACATAACATTGTAAATAGGGCTGAGTGATTGTAACTACAAATATAGCACTACAGGGTGAGAGGTTTTTGTGTGTATATGAGTATGTAATGATAATTTATTATTTTTTTCAGTAGTAGTAAATAATAATTACAATTATAATTTTACTCTTGGATATGGTTTAATGTTTGAAAGCAAAGAAAACAACCATAAATATTAGTATTGTAATTCTTGTGTTAGTATATAAATAGTTTATTATTATTATTTAACATTTTTATTTTTTTATAATAATTTTAAATAAATTGAAATGATTTAAATATTTTATAGATTTCATAGTTTATAGATTTAATCTTTATTATAATAATAATAATAATAATAATTGAAATTAGATGTGTTTCCTCAGTTTGTTCTACCTGGGTTTTTAATGAAATAATTCACACTCAGTTTCATGACCGGTAAAAAATATTTATATTCTGTGGATTTTCTTAAGTCACTGGCCATTGGCAGGTGTGGCCAAATGTTTTTAGGACCTACATATTATAATTATAATAATGTTAACTATTATTCTATTATATCTCAATCAAATAGTGATCATTGCATACACATTCTATAATTTATTTAATTTTAAATCAATGTTTTTTTAGCTCTAAAATGACACTTTATTATTATATAATACTAATCTAACATATTATTTAATACCATATACTAATAGTCATTGTTGCCAAGTAGATTGAGAATGCTTAAAGCATGAATTAAAACTGTTAAAATCTAGTAGAGTAAAATAATCAAGGTATTTTCCACTCTATTTATCATTAAATAAACAAAAGCGTTGATGATCATTTTCATTTGTATTCAATAATATAACGATGAGTATTAAGAAATGGCAATATTTATCATTTTTGTTGTAACAAAACGTTTTTAATATTACAAATGGCTGGTCTAATTTGAACTGATTAACATTGAACTGACTTTTCATTTCGTATTTAGCACTGTTTATGTATTCATTTTAAATGCCTTGAAATAGCATGAAACAGAATGACATGAAATTGACAGTACTGAGATTAAACGTAACTAGCTCAACTGGAAGAGCATGTCCGAGGTCATGGCTGCGATCCCAGCACCTCGCAATCGCGTAGGAAAACCACATCTACCAAATGCACACATGGAAATGCCTGATAGTATGTTTAGCACCAGTCCTTCTAGGTGGTTGTGCTTTGACTGACATGGCCGTTCTGTCACATTTCAACCCCCCCCCCCCCCCCCCCCCCCCAAAGTTGAGCTGCTCTGGTATGTGCAGGTCAGTCTTTAGCCATCCCAGTTATGCACATAAGCCCGTGTTGGTTTTAAACTGTAAAAATTCCTGCTAAACTGGCAGTGCTGATGGTGGTTATGAGTGATGAAATCTTGACCCTGAATTTATGACCTGGGAACATGCACTGTGTCTTGTTTCTTTTTCTCTTTAAAGAGAGCTGAGGGAGGGCACAGTGGGCTGAACTTGTGAACCAGTCGGCTCCCTTGTTACTGTTTAGTCAAGTTTAGGTTGGGCTAATCCTGGGCTCAATGCACAGATTCCAAACTCAACAGCACAGATATATGGGTCTGCTCTCAATATAGCAAGCCAATAAACAACACTCTTCTTATTGCAGGTTATCAGAGTTTTCACTGATATTTTGGTGGCAAACTTTGAATGGAATCTCTTAATTGTAATTTTAATCTTACTTAAAGGAATATAATTTCAGACTCCATTTAGTTAATTTTAATCAGTTAAGTTGATCACCAGATCTTGGTGAAGGAAGGCCATCATATAAGGCAAGCCAGAGATGTTATTTGATTGTGGAAGGGCCCTCAGGAAGTTAAATCTAAATTGTAGGTTAGTATTAATGAATAGTTTATCTTGTGTAAAAGAAGAAACACAAGGAACCGATCAACCATGGTAAAAGTCCCATAGTATTTATCAAGTCTCCATTACTTCTGCCTGTGATCAGCCAACTCTTTGCCAACACTCTTTCGGCCATTTTCTTTTAAGGTGACAAAGGGGATAGACAGTTGTTTTTCTGTTTATCAGAGGTGACATGACCATTGGCGCAAGTGGGCGATGAGGCCCACTGTTGCCATAGCTAAATATACATCCCTGACAGCTTCATAATAGGTTCCAGGAAGTTCAGTTGAAAATAAAAACAAAGCAACATTTCTAGCTGATTGGTTTTGAAAGGCCGTTTTTCCTTGCTGAATGGGAAAAATGTGGACTTCAGCATTCCATGGCAGTGATGCCAGTCAGATTGGATAGGCGCAGCCTTGCGTGTGCAGAACGAACAGGCTGAGATGGAGACGCAACAGACTGCAAAAACTCGATTTATGGGAAAGAGTTCTGTCACAAGGTTAAAAAAACCCCCCAAAGCAAAACCACACATAATAAATGCAATGATTTGATGAGTGCAATGAAATTAATAAAATCTTCTACATTGAGTCAATGAATTGTTTTGAGGTTAATAAATCCATATCAATGTCATACTTTTATCTCGGGACTGGCAAAAAAAAACTGAGCTAGTTGACAAGTGTGAAAGGGAATGAGGGTCTCAATTATGCACTTATAAACTAAGCCTAGCAAAGCCCGTAATGTAAGCAACATTGTGTCAAGTTTAGTCTGAAACCTTCTGAGCATTGTTGGCATGTGGATTCTGATAGCGTTCAAGAGTGTGTTCTGGTAGCAAACCTTTTCCAATGTAAGTTTATAGTAAACTTTGTTATACTTTAAACTTACTAGTTTATTCACACAATTTGTTTTTCTTTTTGTTTTCTTGTTTCATTTCACATTTTTTGTTTTATATCCAGTAGTATATGAAAGAAGTAAATACTGTTTTGAAAATAGATGGATACCAGGATGTTTATGCGAGATGTCGAATTGGACATTCAATACATTCATATTTATTGAAAGGCGAAGAGAAACCAGTTTGCGACTTGTGTAAGAATTTAAGTGTAAAATATTTTAATAGAATGTCCGGTTTTAAATGATATTAGACAACGTTTTTACTCTAAATACTTTAAAAGACATTTTTAAAAAGGTCCCTCCCAGAAGAATTTTAGAATTTATCAGTAATTAAATTGAAAGATTCTGTATGATTTTTATCACTACTATTGTTGTTACTTCTTTATTAAGAAAATGTTATATTATTGTAAATGATGTATAGTTAATGATACTGTTAATGTTCCATGAATATAGCCATTGTTGCTGATATGACATTAAAACATAATAAATGCATACCTACTTTTGTTTTCGATTACTCAAAATCTCATGGTCTGACTTTCCATGGAAAATACAAAAAAGAAAAAAAAAATCTGATAATTTTAAAATTGTTTGGTCCAAGGCTGGAAAAGTTATGGAAATTGATAAAATCATAAGTCATTTCTATTTTAAACGCACAGACAGTTGGTTGGCCATAGTGATGTACAGTTTTTCTTTTGTGAATAATTATTTTAAATTATTTTGTTACGCTGTGCTACGTTATGTTACGTTAAAACCGTTTTACTGATTCATTTCTAAATTAGCCTGATTCAGAAGTTTTCAAACCCTTATTCAGTATTCACAAATGACTGGAAAGGTCATGAAAAAAATCCTGAAAATGTACTGTTCAAAAAGTCTATTGTTGCATTTATTCATTTATTTTTTTATTTTTTTTTACAATTTAAAAAATATTTGTTTATTTTAAACAATATGTGGCGGTCAATAACACATAGTAAAAAAAAATGAGTTCATTTAGTGATTTTGTAAAGCAAGCTGATCACCAGAGTTGGCTTGCGACTAGGAGGGCATGACCGATTGCTTGCGTAGTGCATAGACGTCTCTTCTTGCTCTCCATTTGTTCAAAACGTTCTCATGTGAAAGTGGAGCTTGAATGTTTACAAACACCTATCTTGCTGTTGCTATCTAGGAAGAATTTTGTCATGAATTCATAAAGATAATGCACTCCCTGGCCAGGGGCCCATGTGCTCAGCTGTCCCACATTACCACACAGTATGGTGGAAGAGCCACTTAACGCCGCACGGTTTAAAATTACCGCACTGCTGGCAAACGGCTGCAGTATTCTGGTCCACCACCACTTCTGTAAATTGTGTTTGTATTTCTTTTTTGCTTCTCCGGTTTGGGGTAAATTATGTGCTGAGAGATGTTTTATGACAAACAGCAAGCCCCAGGGAAGTGCACTTTAGACATCACTAGAAAAGGTTGAGATGGGATGGGAATTTGGCTCGAGTACTTCTGCTTTTGCTCTTCAAACTCTCAGCCATGAATGGAAACTTAGAGGGCGTTGAGGCCGCGCACGAGTCTTCAAGTCCTTTCATAATTTTTCTTCCCCGGAACGGCTCTCCTGTGTGTGCGTCTCGGTGCTTGCTGTTTTGTTTTGAGAGCTACGGTAGTTGAACCGGTCATAGCTGATATCAGTCTCGGCCTGTGGAAAGCACATTGTGGTCTCTCACTCCTCTTTCCATACCGGGCTGCTTGCAGTACTGCAGACATGCTGACCCACAGGGGAGTAATTTATGACAGTTGTCGCCTTGGTCTGCTAAGCTGCACAGGGCATTGCCCGCCACTCTCAGCATAGCATTTCAATATCCCGCTGGGAGTACACCCGATAGGCTTTAATGTTTGCCCACTGTGGAGACCCTGTGGTATCACTGCACAGAAATGTGGTCCCCGACCCAGTGTTGTTCAAAGTCACCAGCTGTTACCATGGAGAGAGATACTGGCACTAACAGACGTTCAGTTCCTTTGGTCTTGGTGGATGATTACACTCTGATTGTTCCCGACAATTTGCTTTTGTTTTTCCAGTATTACAGTTTCAATGCCGTGTAGCCAGTACCATTTATTTGTTAAATGACATTTGGTTTTGTTGTTTGGTTTTGTTGAGTTTGGCTTGAAAACTGACTGAAATGTTTGTGAATCAGATATGCTGCTTTTGATGTTTGTTATAGTGGGCAACCAGCAAAGTCGACTACAGTCTGACTATCTATTTAATGCATTATTTCATGGCATGCCATCTTATGCAGTTCTGATTGGAAGCTTAAAAGCAGTATACCACTGTTCACAATAATTTTAATTTGCATATTAACACACTATGTGAAGGCTTTTGCTCTGGTTCACCCCCCCCCCCTCCCCCAAATTCCAAATAGTTTTTTGCTGTTGCAGTTTACAGTTCATAGACAGTAGAGTATTCTTTCTGCAGTCGTTATGAATAGATCAAGCGCAGCTAAAGTCCTCAGATCCACAACTAATCAACACAGACCCCTAATATATAAACACAGTCATTGTCTCGTACAATCTTTGGGAGTCGGTCCACACAGGACTGATCAGTTCAAACCCTCCAGAGGTCTTCGTTAATGCTGTTCTGCCGTGTTTGGGCTGTTCCTCACTAGGCCCTCTGCCCTCTTACTCACTCTCACACACACAGCAAACTGAAACAGATCAGATTAAGATTAATCCTCCTTAATGCACTGGCTCATAATATAGTCATTAGGTGACTTGAGCCTAATCCAGTCCATCTAATCACCGTGCTTTATAAAACACACACACAGGATTTGCTGTCAATGCTTGGAGGCTGGAAACACAGCATCACGTATAAATACAGGCCGCTCTGACACTTAATACTGATTAAGGCTTCACTGAATGGTAAATGTAAATGAAGAGCTTGTGTTGAGCTGGAGTGTGAATGGACAGAGAAGGCCGTCACTGGAAAGTTAGCGTTCATGTTACATTATCTGACTTCATGCTGATAAGAATAGATCACCAAAAAATGATGGTTCGGTCATTTACTACCCTTCATGCAGTTTTAAATTAGCTGTTTTATTGTAAGGTAAAATGTTTCTGTTCACACTATTTTTATCGAGTTACTATGAGTTCTGTTTCAAGTCAAAATCACATTTTCTGCTCTGGAAGTCAGAAAAGTTTGGAACAAGGAAATAAGACATTTTGGGTCAAGCGGCTATGAATCCCTTGCACTCTGGGTTATGGTAGTCAGGCTGCAGTAGCAGCAACACAGCTGGCTTCTCTTAAAGTGAGGAGGCCGAGATAGAGCTCAGCACCTTTGAGATTAATCAGCTGTACTTTTCTGCAGTGAAGAGCTCTGCTGGACATCGGCCAGTGTCACGCCCCAGTAGATAACTCACACTGACAACTCCACTCTACCATCTGATCAAGAAAGTCAAGACAATGTCTGTCTCTTCAGCAATGTTGCAGTTATTGTTCAAAATGTATTTAAAAACTCGTATCGAAGTCAGGGTTTGTTTAGTTGCTTTGAAAGCTTTGAATTGCTGTCATTGACTATATGAGTGTGTGAATGCTCACATTTATTATAGTGCAGTGCATTTTGTAAATGTGCAGATAAAGCGAGAATGAAACTTTTGGTTCAAACCAGTTATGAAAACACCTAAATTTTAGTCAGGCATATGCTGAAGCACTCAATTTGACACTGCTTTTGCAGGAGTTCAAAGATTTATGTTTTTATTTATACAATTAAAACTAATGAGAGCACTTAACAACTTGAAATGAACTACACTACTGTTCAAAGGTTTGAGGTCAGGAACAATTTCTTTTTTTTTTTTTTTTTCTTTTTGAAAGAATTTAATCCTTTTATTCCGCAAGGATGCATTGTTAATCAAAAGTGACAGTAAAACATTAAAAATGTTTAAAATAAATACTGTTTTTCTGAACTTTCAATTCACCAAAGTATCCTAAAATGCATCATGGTCTCCATAAAAACAATGTTTTCAACATTGATAATAATGAGAAATATTTCTTGATCAGTAAATCAGAATTTTATTATGATTTCTGTTGGGTCATCGTAACACTGAAGACTGGAGTAATGTTGCGGAAAATTCAGCTTTGTCATCACAGAAATTAATTAGTTAAAAAAATTTAAAATTATAATTATATTTAACATTTTTACTGTTTTGGTCAAATAATGTAGCCTTACAGAACCCAAACTTTTAAAAGGGAATATAGATCAGGATTTTTAAAAATAAAGAATCACACCATTCAACCTTTGTTTTTCCCCTTATATACTGACTCAAACGCAGTCTAATTGTAGGCAGGGCTTGTTTTAGTATGCGCAACAGTGTCTTGCTAACACAGTAGCCGAGGCCTGTTGTCTAAATCTACAGTGCGTGGTTGCAGGATATGCTCTCACACCCCATGGGAATGCCATTAGTGTGGAACTGAAGGAACACAGCAGGTGAAACAAATAAGGCCCAGATTTTTTTCTCCCTTCTCGTCACCTCCGTTTTTTTCCTTTTCTCGCTCCCTTGTTCTTTTCCTCTTCCCTCTTTCAGTCCGCTCTCTCTCCTTCATTCTTTCCGTGCAGTTGTGGAAGATAGTAGTCATCAGGAGTGGTGTGAAATGAGCTCCGAGCCAGAGCATGTGTGGTGATTTATCGTACCGAGCTGAACGCTCTCCCAGGCTTAACCCCTCGCTGTACGCAAGTCAAACCCCCCACGGATGCCCATACCTTCACTCAAGACACACAGGAGGGTATCTGCAAGGGTACACGTTCAAAGGAGGCAACGGAAACAGCGGGTCTCATATTGGCTGTTTGTTTTTCCTCAAAATAGAGGCGCTAATTTGGGGCCGCCTCGGCTGAAGGACACACTCGGGGACGTCTGAGCGCGCCATTTCTAAATAAAAAGGATAAGGATTGAATTTAATTAGACAACCAAGCATGAGTGGATTGAAATTATTATTGGGAAAAGAATGTGATGCTAACAGTGATCATGTAGCCTTTTCTTCAGTCTGATAATGCTCCAGACTTGGACTAAAATGTTATTTTAGTTTAGTTAACACTATAAAGTTACTATTGGTGACAATTTTGTGAGCTAACATGAGCTTTTGTCAGACATCGCAGTGAATGCAGCAATAAACAATGTCTGATTCATGAAGAATTGCATTTTATGCATCAGTTTGAGTCAGTAAAAAAAGATTTCACTTTATTCACTGCTGACACACTTAGTGATCCGTTTCATGTTCTTACCAAAGAGTAATATTTATATATAGTCAAAAAGATTCACTTTCAATTTAAAGTGAATCTAAATAAATAAATCTAAAAGCATACATACATACATACACATCGTTTGATAAGGTTTGACCCCAACTTTTTGCCGTCATCGCAGCGTTGAAGGAAATCATTGCCTGCGTCCCAATGTGCACACTATCCATCCTAAATTCTATGTGATATTAGTATTTTCAATACTATTTAGGATGGATGGTATGCACATTGGGACGCAGGGATTGTGTGATTATTCAAGTTCAAGTTCAAGTCAGCTTTATTGTCAATTCTTCCACATGTACAGTACATACATACAGAGAATTGAAATTGCATTACTCTGCCCGGCACTATAAGGTGCCGGGCTAGACAAAAGTGAAGCGAACGCGGAGAGAGTGAGTGTGTCCGAGAGATATGTATACTCATATGTGATATAAGTGTACAGCGAACCAGTGTTGCCAGGGTCGCGGTTTTCCCGCACAATTGGGCTATTTTGAAAATACAGTCGCAGGAAAAATTACAGAGCCGTGGGTTGCGTTTTTTTGGGCTACTTTTATAATTTACCGCAGCCGCCCAAAGTATACACATCTGATCGCAAAAGGAAGTTATTACAAACACTCGATGGTGGTTTAAAGTGAGTTCTGAGTAAAAGTGTACTATTAATCTCATAAACTGTCTTATGTAGTATGATGCTAATGTTAGCTCTAATGCACCTGCAGAACAGGTCCAATTCTTCATTATGCATTTTGTCATAATACTTCATGTAAGGTCGCAAGAAAATGTTTTGTTGTATTTATTTAGAAATACTTTTGATAATAGTTGAGTAAATGTGTACTGGGATTGAAGCTAATATTAGTGCTGTCAATCGATGAAAATTTTGTATATAATATATGAGTAATATCACACTCGTAGACGTGAGATATGGCTGTATATCACCACGGCTGTGATTCGGCCGTAGCTAATCACAGCCGTGGCGATATACAGCCATATCTCATGTCTACAAGTGTTATATTGCGTTTATACAACAGTTCAATGGCACGAGTGTGTAAATAGTTTAGAAACAACAACAGAGTATCTTTAAAAGCCCTCTTTTGTGCAGAACTACTTTCTTCCACAACAGATTTAAATATAAAGTTGACAGTTTAACAGCTGAGCCCAAGCCTCCGTTACTAATTCCAAAACGTCACTTTAGAACTAGTAACGAAGGAACTGTGAGTTGCTTCATTGAAAACTTATTGTATTACTGTAGTAAAAGCTTGCGGTATTATGTAAAATAAGCATTATTAGTAGGGATGCACGATATGAAAATTTATAATTTATTTTTAACCGATACCGATAATTAAGTCCTTCTCATGGCTGATAACGATTATATTAAAGAGTTTTTGTTTTTATTTATTTCGTTAAATAGCAATTTAAAGCTTTCTTTAGATATATTTATCATGTCTGTAAGGCATGTATTTCGGTTCATTTTTGTGAAGCGTTCCTGTTCAAGATAAAAGGATGTTTTGTTGATATTGTGAGTACACAAATAAAAGTAGACCCTTTACAGTTCAGAATGATGTATTACTCTTACCTTTATGAGCAAAAATTATGGCGTAAGTTGTTTCCATTTAAAAAAAAAATTGCAATTGATTGCGCTGGTGCCTCCATGTCCTGCGCTTTAGCTTCCACTCTCCGCACAAACTACTGATGTAGTGCACATTTATCTAGGTTTAACATTTAAACATTGTTATATGCTTGAACTGTTTTAGTATATCTATAGATTTTATTTTAGGCAAGTCATGATGATTTGAGAAGGCTAAATTGATCAAACATGGCTATGAGTGGGGAAGTCGTGGCCTAATGGTTAGAGAGTCGGACTCGTAATCGAAAGGTTGCGAGTTCGAGCCCCCGGCCGGCAGGGATTGTAGGTGGGGGGAGTGAATGTCCAGCGCTCTCTCCACCCTCAATACCACGACTGAGGTGCCCTTGAGCAAGGCACCGAACCCCCAACTGCTCCCCGGGCGCTGCAGCATGGCTGCCCACTGCTCCGGGTGTGTTCACGGTGTGTGTGTGTGTGTGTGTGTGTGCATTTGTTCACTACTCACTGCTGTGTGTGTGCACTTGGATGGGTTAAACGCAGAGCACCAATTTCGAGTATGGGTCACCATACTTGACAATACGTCACGACTTTACTTTTTTTACTTACTTTACTATGATCAGCCTGCCGGTCTGCCGCTTGGTCGTTACTTTAAGAAAGAAAAAACGTATTTAATGAACAAAAAATGCTCCAAATGTTTTTTCTAAATGATCTTAATAAAAAGCCAGAATGAAATATAAATGCTTTGCTATTAGGGCAAGGCCGTCATTTAGTTCAGTTAGAGAACAGACACTACAATTAAAACTGAACGCGGCTGCTCAATGCAGCACACCAAACGAACGACAGTCGTGCATCACAGATCAGATTTCATTTATCACCTGAGGAGAGTGAGCCGAGGTGACTGACGAGTGAGGTGAAAAAGACAAGACGATGACAGAAGATTTTCAAAACGAAATGTAAAAGTGCCTGTTTTAAAAATATTTTTGGATTTTGAAAAGCCTGTTGACCTGCCATTTATCTAAGGTGATATTGGAAGGTCTATTTATTTATTTATTTTTTTAAACATTGGTTTCTCATTTAGCCTATTTGGTTCCACAGTATTTGCTGATTTTTATTTTATTTAAACTGTGATATTTTTCCCATTATTTTACATGCAGTCCGTGCCTCAAAACTTTCCATCTCACTAATAAACGTTCTACGTTTTATAATTATTTGTTCCTCAGTCTTTACTGATTTTCAGTTTTGTATAGGCCTACCATGCATATTTAAAATTTGTAAGTTATGTTATTTTATATTAGGCATATAGCATGGTGCATTTTTATTCGTTTTGTTAATAAAAGTTAGCTATATGTTCTATGTTGTATTTTGTTGTTGCTTGAATTGAATTGCCGAATTGCCACTAAATTAAAAGTGAAAATAAAACGCGCACAGAGCTTAAAAGCTATTTAAAACCGAAGGAAAGCGAGGAAAAGAGAGAAGACTCAAACGACATCCACCCCCCATCCACCGAGGTGATACCGGTAAGGTGTTGACACACGTCGATTAAACAGTGGGAAAATTTCCTCACTGTCACAACCCTACTTGATGCCTTTTTTCCTCCTTTCGGAATCCTTGCTGAACATGCGTTGGAAATAGCAATGGCATTTTCCTTCTCTGCCACCGAGAAAAACTTCCAGACCGGCGAAGACATGTTCGCAAATGATGACGTAATGAGCACAACACATGCTGAGAGTCACTGCAGTTTAAAGCTGCAATTACTTGCACTCGGAAAGAAGATGAATCTCAGATAAATTTACCCAACACAAATTATAGCTCATGTTTAACCAGTATAGAGAGATGGTAAATTCCAGAAGATCAGCAACAAACACAAAGTGAGCCATAATATCCGATTCTCATGATTCATGTTCTTAGAAAACAGAGCAATATTTATATGGATTTGTTTTGTTTGGAATCCTGATGTTTTATAAAGGGATATTCCTAGGAAGAGAGACGGACTTGGATGTTTCCAAATGTGAACTCTAATACACTGAATTGCATCAGAAGAAAAGAATCTCCATGTCTAGATGCATCAGGCAAGTGGTATTGTAAAATTTGTTGCAGCTTTACATGATTAGTGATGTATCAGAATTGAAACTCTTGCCACATTGTGATGGCCACATCATTCCGCCACCATGTCACGCAGTCAATCAACTCTGAATGCTACTGGGATGCTTCCTGAAGACTTCCCACTGTAGACTTCTGGAGCCCAGGAAGTAACCTTCAGCAGCACATTCCTCAGGAAGCGCTCTGTGGAGACACTCACACACGCACACTCGGCGGAACTGGAAACCGTATGCTTGCCATCTCTCAAATGTTTTAATTCAGCATGATAAAACATCCGTTATTTATAAGGTGATTGAGCGTAAAGTATTTTGGAGCACAAGTCCATCCATCATGAGTAGACAGCAAGCTGTGAAACACATTACTGTATGCTCCGGCCTGCTCTTCACTGCCTGGCTCCTCTCCGCTCTGTGGTCAGCCGGAATAATGTGGCTTCTGTTCAAAGTATGCAGCATAAAAAATACATTTTATTTGCAGGATAACAGGTGCTGGCTAGGCAGGGAATGTGCACTAATGAAGTCATGGTTTGTGAATGCATCATGTTTGGACTGGGGTCCTCTTGTTGTTTCCCCAATAAGTTCTTAATAATTGGTTTTGTACCAATTAAAAAGAAATATTACATGAAGGAATAGATTAAAGCTGTTAAATGTTTTGTGAAAGTTGTTATAATATAGTATAATACAGTATTTAATAATGACATGTAAGGTCCAAAGTGTATGTTTTTGACAAGTTTTGTAAATGCAACAAAAATTCTGACCATTAATGTTTATTATCAAAATTATTAATTAGATTTGTAATTGCATTATTAGTTATTAACCATAATCTGAAACTATTTATCAGTTTATACTATGTATCATCAATGCTGCATTTATTTGAAATACAGTGCAATATTATGAAAAAATGTTTTTTGTTTCATTATTTTAAAATGTGACATTCTTGTGATGGAAAAGCTAAATACTTGGCAGCCATTACTCAAGTCTTCAGTGTCACATGATCCCTCTATTATGCTAATTGGCTGCTCAAGAAAGATTTATTATAATTTATTATTTGTCAGAAACAAAATTGCATCTGTAGCTTTTGATGGTTTTATCAGTGTCTCGTCTAGATAAAAAAAAAAAAAACATGTTTGGCTTCATATTACAGCAGTTATCTCTCCCTTCTTCCCTCTTTTTGTCTTTTTCCCTCCTCAAAGTGGAGTTCATTCTCACACTAGCAGCATTTCACCTCTGTCAAAACTAACAGCGTTTGAATCTGCTCAGAATGACTGGAGGGTGATTTGAGCAAAGCCCCCTAGGTCAAAGGTCGCCCTTAGCCCTGCTGTTTGTTTGTTTGCTTTTGTCACTCAATCTCTTCTGCACTTTTTTTTTTTTTAATATTAGCCTCAAGGTGCAGCAAACAAAGCCTTGGCCACCCCTCGAGTGCAGGAGAGAGTGATGAGGTGGAGGAGAGAGCAGAAAAGGCTGGGATTAGGGGTGAGGGCTAGCTAAACAGGCCAGTTGTTTATCTTTGTGCAGTAAAGGTAATGCTGTGCTGTCACTTTCTCATTCCTCACATAAAAAACACACTCCTCCTCGTGCTTTGGGCTCCCGGTCAGTAGTAGTTTAATGTAAGACCACTTCTCCAGACCCCCTTGTCATTAGCTTACCTAATGTTAAGAGCTTTGATCTTGAAGAACAGGCCTCTTGATGCATTGCAACAATTAATGTTATTTATAAAGGTCTACCCTCTCTCCTTTTTTCTATGCTTTACTGGCAAACTACTGTTCAAAAGTTTAGGAGTAGTGAGTTGTTTGTGAGTAGTGAGTAGTGAGTTGTTTGTTTGTGAGTAGTGAGTAGTGAGTTGTTTGTTTAGGAGTAGTGAGTTGTTTGTTTAGGAGTAGTGAGTAGTGTGTGTGTTTTTAAAGCCTCTGATGCCCACCAAGGCTGCATTTATTAGGGATGGGCATTTCAAGCAAAACTAATATTCGAAATCGCTGGAAATTATTCGAAAATAGCACCCGTTCCCTGTATGCATGCATGCACACACGCAAAAAATATATTCTAATACTTTCTCTCGCAATTATATTGTTTGGTAATTATACTGTATATTAACTGCGGCCATCAGTGAGCCGTTATTAATATGCAGGGCATTGAGAACGCTTTTCGTGTGTGCGCGACTGTTTGTTTCACTTTGGAGATTCACAATCACGTTTATACTATGGCGCGCCAGTACTTATCACACATTTTACAAGATTAGATGTTTATCAGTGGTGCTCAGGATCTACAAATCATTTGCCATCCTCCTACTCTGTTGCTGGTAAGTGAAACTGCATGTACTGTAATGTAACGGGCTATCTCTAGCATGCGGCTAACCATATGTCCCTTTAGTGGCTCCGTAGAACCCGTTATTCGTTTTACGTGCCTTTCCCAGTACGGATTTAGCACTCCTCTAACCCAGTCAGGGATATTTGTGATCCGCACAGAGCTCTTATTTGACATCGTTCTTAGTTTCAAGTCTACAGTGTTCACGTGAGAGAGCGTGTTCTTCTGTTGTCTGACAGCTTTTAGGTGCGTTATTGGCAACGCTTACCTCTGCTTACGCGTAACCACCCCATCAACACCGAAAACATGGGGAATTTTTAGACAAATATAATCACACAACCTATTTGATATTCTATGAATAAATCGACTAATCGAATATTCGAAAATTGTGACCCATCCCTAGCATTTATTTGATCAAAAATGCAGTAAAACAGTAGTATTGTGAAATTATCTCAATTTAGCAGCCCTCCAGTGTCAAATTATCTTTAAGAAATAATACACTAAGAAGAAAATTTGCAGGAAAATTGTTAATGTACTGTTCATTTTCTGCCAAGACATTATCTGTTCATTTTATGTCCTTCAACCCTAAAATACAAAATGCATAATTCTTAATACAGGGAAAATACCTGTGAAAAAAAAATCTAAATGGAAATTCCTTTATTAATGGTATATTGGTCCCCTTATCTTACAGGCTTTACTTAGTGTACTAAGTGCTGAATTAGATGCTCGAGAAACATTTATTATTATCAATGTAGAAAACACTTTTTGCTGATAATATTTTTGTGGAAACAGCTTATGACAATCGTTTTGTGATCCTTTTTTTCAGGATTCTTTGGAAACAAATTTCAAAAGAACAGCAATTATTTGCAATAAAAATCTTAAAGTCTGTAACATTTATAAATGTCTTTACTGCCACTTTTGATGTTCTTTGTTGACTTTTTGATTACTTTTGATATTCATTAATAAAAATGAGGATAATAACTGACCCCAAACTTTTGAACGGCAGTATTCAATTTCAGTTTGGCTTTTAAGAGCTCTTGTTAGTTTTTACTTTTCAAAGCTTTTTGGGGAGGTGATGAGTTTATCTATGAAGTTAAGCTGTTTTTCCTTTTTCTTGGCCAAATGGCAAAATCAGATGTACCCTCGACATCCAATGCAATACAAATTTCATCCCTTCATGCTAAAATACAGCTTTGATATCGCACTGTGAGGGTAAAACACATCTTCAATGAGTTACTTTGGAAGCTCTCTGAAAAGTTTTAATTTCTCTGGGGCTTTCAAATTGCCTGTTTAGGTTGTGGTGAGCATTGTTCGACGCATTTATAAAACACCACTGTGGGTTGTACCGAACGACCATATGGAGTTCCATAACATTGTTACAACCTAATTGCCCTCTTCGACAAGTGCCAATTTTCTTCAAGAGGCTGGAGAGAAAAGAGCAGGCGTGATGACATGCGTCAAACTCCTCCCCGCAGATGGATCAGGCTGTGTTTGGGGCCTGAGATGAGAAGTCTCCCTGGGTTTGCTTTAGCCGTGCTGGCCTTGTTAGTTCGTCCCATCTCCCGCAGCATTAGAGCAGGCTGCTGGAAAGACCCAGCTCTAATTCCACTAGCAGATCAATAACCATCAGTGTTTGGTTTTGGGCTGCTGGCTTGGTCACGGGATGCTCACCCCCATTCGCAACCCTTGTGGGCTGAGGGTCGTTTTGTTTGGATGTAATTTTCACCGTGAGCTTGTCAACTGTGTCTCAATTGAGTTTCAATTGGCGCTTGTCTGTATGGAGTGAGTGGGTTAGGTTCGATGCACATTCATTTATTCTTTTATTCAAAGAGTATAGAAATGTTACACAAATTTCCAAACGGGTTTTTCTGTATGCTCTTGTACTCCTCGGTAACAGTTGAAAGAGTTTGATCAATCAACCATAGCTGTTTTCAGCCTGACAGAAGACACTTGGCCCGTATGATTGGCTAAAATATGTGACACAGCAGTCTGACAAATTAAGTTATTCATTCTTTTGTGATTAAATTAGGCAAATACAAAGGCCCAGCAGGTCTAGTACTGAGAGTCAGCCACTGTTTGTATTACTGCTGCTGTAGCCTGATCATTTGCTGCTCTGAATAGCTGTGCCCCCCCCCCCCCCCCACACACACACACACACACATTGCTCTATAAAGTCAGTTGGAAAATTGCCGCCTCTTGTTTTTGTGATGTAATGTGGCTCTTATGGAATTCTGATCTGTCAGTGGTGCTTTAGTTACATTTACTACAGGGGGGAAATCTCCAAACAGTTTAGGAAACTCGATCATTTGAGTCATTTGAAATCTCTTGTTTTCTTTTTCATTCCTTTGAGAGCAGAAGAATATTTATAGTCTCTAAATAATTACCTACTAATGCTATATAGCTATATATATATTGGGTGGTATGACCAAAATGTTAATGCTTATTACATTATGAGCCATTTTATATCATTGTATAAATGTCAAAATAGTTTTTTTTCTTTCTTTCTGGAAATTCATAAAATGGCTTATTTTAATAGTTAATACCTATTTTTGAATAATTTAATAAATTGAATGATGATTTGAATATGTACTACCTTTTATGTGGAGCTTTATGGATAAAAAATAATACCTTAAAATAATAAAGAGTAAAAAAAAACAATGTAATTTAATAAATAAAAATATATTATCTAATATCAAGATATTATTCATGTATATTTTCAAAGCATTATAAGAAATTGCTTTGGATAGAAGCGTCTGCTAAATGCTTAAATGTAAGTAATAGATAAGTTTGGCATCAGGTTCACATCAAATAACATCTTGTAGGAAACACTGAACAAGAGTCAACTTGAAACTAAATGATGATATCATTAGATAAATCATTTTACTTGTTTCATTGTTGTTTATTTATAGTATAAAGGGTTTTAAAATCAAAGGGCATAGCAATGCCAAAGAAGCAGCAGATCTTTTCTTCTGTATTGTGACGTACATATAAGTGTAAATGATTATCGGAAACAAAAAAATGTAGGATGTCTGTTGTCTGGATTTTGAAATGTGGGAATCGGCCTCAAAAATAGAAGCAGATAAACGCGAGCATACAGGGGCGGGTTTAAGTGCGCTAAATGATTATAGAGGTCCTGCATACGTCATCAGAAAGAAGTCTGTCATTGGTATCTGGATTCATTATTTTCACTTCATGCCAACTTTAAAACAATAAAACCTAAATGATGAAATGTATGTTTTGATCCTGAATTCAAACCCATTTATAAGGTGACATTTAAAAGACTTGCTTTAACTGCTCCTCAGAATGCATTTAAGTCAGTTAAACACTGCTTTAATGTGCTTTCTCGGTGCTGTTCTCAACGTTGTTCTGCTGTTACAAACATTTATAGCTCAGACCCTCAGCCGCTTAAACTGTGCTCTGTTTTAAGCCCTTTCTGCACCACTGCCAATTGATGTGCATATGTAATGTGTGGCGGCGGCATCTTCTCCTCTAGGTGCTCCCAGGGGCCCGAGGGTCCGGGGCTATTTGCAGAGGTACCAGTCACACTCTGCTGCACAGGCCGGCTGTTAAACCTGACTCGGTCCACTCATCAGAGTTTAGACCTACAGCCAGCACAACAGAACGGGCAGTTGCACAATTCCCAATGCGGTGGGAAAAACGTGACGTTTTCCAAAACTTGAAATCCAATGAAAATGTGGTATTTGTGCATAATGAAGCAATAAATACCATTAAAATGAGAGAGATGGTCTCTGTTTTTGCTAACAGTTCCTCTGCTAGTTATGTACAGGCACAAATTAATCTTAAGGGAGATTGTTAGGAGCTGTGCCGTGCCGTTGCTCAATTCTCTGAGCTTGTTCTCCAAGGACACGCACATACTTGGAGACTCAAAACCCTTAGCCGGAGCATACATGGATGGGTGACCGACTTTAATCCCTTTTTTATTTTGGCCAATGTCACACAGAGGTCACCCTGGTTATTGTGTGATTGTCTCACCATCATGGTCCACCACCTCGATTTCTTGATTTCCCTGCGTGGCCCCGGAGATTGCACTGAAGTACTGAGTCATATTTAGCCTTTATTTAAGAAGATTGCCGCACGTGGGGGGAGGCAGAACAACAGGCTGCTGATGGCCGGCTGGATCAATACAACACAATTGAGTTCTCCAATCTGAGAGACTAGCTGCGGTGAAGGTGGCACTTACGGGGTGATCGCCTCTGATGAAGACTTTATTAGCCTTTATTGACAGATTCATTTGAGATCCCTCTCCCTTCATCGCACCCACTTCACTCCAGACTCCCTCTTCCACTGTAAAGTAATATAGTCTAAGCCTACCTTTAAAAGTTTCTGGGGTTGAAGAAACGCGTTAACAGCGGAGTTATATTGTCCTGTGTTTTCGAAGCTTCGCCAACGTTTCTTCGACTTGATTTCAAAGTAACTTTTGTTATTCTTCTGCCGTCCACGATTTCTTTCGCTATTTGTGAACTCGGGTTAAGTGGTAAGCACTTGAGACCCTTGTTATCAGATACCGCAGCACCGTCAAAGAGTTTTCACTGTAGGAACGGAGCATTACTGAGCCTTTCCCCATGAGAATACAAAGAAAACATCAAGTTCCCCAAAGAAAGTGTGCGAGGGAAGATTTGCTTTTGGAAGAGAGTCTAGAAGCAACCTGGCCATGGATAAGACAAAGTGTGGAAATTTTCAAATGATTTTATATTTTATCTCCAAACAAGCCGCAGGCGTATTAGATATCACAAGCTAATACTCGGCGGTCATATGTGCGCTCTGTAAAATTGGCTGAGGCTCGACTCGGGCTTTGAAGTCACGAGTTGTTTTTTTGTGTCAAAGTAGCTGTTCGGGGGAACCCTAATCCGCCCAGTATTGCTATGGCAAACTGCGCCTCAGCTCGACACTCGCAGCAGGTTTTCGTGACTCCACTAATTTTTCCACTGTTGTTTTACCTGGTTTGTATTTGGTAACCCTCGCCCCCTCTCGCCGGCGTTCTCAGAGGGGCTGTTCCCCGCGCACGGGTGGATTGGCCCGGGGTGCTTTCCCATCCACAAATAAAGAGCTCGGCGGAGATAATGAAGTATGTTGCATCCTCGGCTGCAGCTGTGTTTTGTTGGCTCTGTTAGATTAAGGCTTTATGTGTGGTGGACTTGGCTTATTTCTTATAAAAGCTCATCAATAAACTCAGTGCTCCAGGCCTAAATTTGTATCGTGCAACTGGCCGTTTATTTCTTGACCTCTGCTGTTCTCATCAGAAATGACTGTATGGGGACACACTGTGCAGAATGTATTTGATTTTTCGTCCTTTAATATATGCATGTTTTATGCACTTTTAGTAAGTGTAGGGCTGCACAACCATATAATTTTGTAGTATATGTATTGGATTCAATATTAATGGTTTATTGATATTACTGTAAAAAAATATTGTAAATTGAGTATTTGTTTTATTAAATGTGGACCATCAGACAAAATCTAATTTGTGTATGCCTTTTTTGAGTTTTTTGTATTTGATAAATCATGGTTTTATGGCTAGAATGATATATATATATATATATATATATATATATATATATATATATATATATATATATATATATATATATATATATATATATATATATATATATATATATATATATATATATATAAAAAAAAACTTTATTCCGAGGCCCAATCTGAACAGAACTTTGTAATTTGCTACAGTCGCTGATATTTATGTGGTCAAAAAATCAAATAAAATTTTAATAGATTATAAAATGTCTGATTATAAATCAATGACATCCTTAAACAGTGTAGCAGACTACTTAATAAAATGCGTGTAAATATCAGTTGTCACTCTTTATCTCCCATTAATATGTCTTAGTAAGATGATGTTTAAATGATTAGTTTATGATCAGAGATCTGTAGTTTTTATTGTGGAGGGCAAAACATGCAATGCAATACAGTGTTTACTGAGAGATGTGCAAGTGAACACTTCTCAAAAGTCTGATGGATCACATTTGCTGCAAACAAATTTAACCATTTTTCTTAAAACAAAAACAAAAAAAAGTATGAATAATAAAGTGAACCTAAATTGGTTCAGATTCTTGAAATATGATAACATTGTGAAGTTTGCTTTCTAGTAAAAATCTCTAAAGATATCACAACAAAGACACATGAACCACAACCTGAAGTGGCACATTTTTACAATTGTATTAAAAGGCTGTTTATTTGTTAAAACAGTATGAAGTATCCATCGGGTGATAGAGGGCACGTAGAAGAGTATATACAAAAGGTTTGCATCTTGATCATTTAGAAGCCTCAGAAATGTGTATCAAATATAATACACTAGGCTTTATAGCATTACTAAAAATACATGTATCAATAGCGGCAAAGACCAGAAAAGTACTACTCTTGCTCTGTTTCTAAAAATCGGTATTGTTGCATCCTTAATGATGAGAGAGAGGCTTTAATTTTCCCAGCAGCTGTTGCTTCAGCGGGCCAGTTCAGTCATTTTCATTAATGCTAAATCCTACATCCTACACGGCTGCTTTAAACAAGAGCTTTTGGAAACAGAGTTGTAATAAGATACCCAGCTCTACTAAGGTGAATAAGAAACAGTCCTCGCTTTACCCCCTCCTTGGCTCTACCTTTCTGTCCTTTTGCATCTTTTGCACATGTATGCACTTTGGTTTGTCGTGAGACACCTCTCCTAAATGGGTGTGTATAGAGTATTTACAGAGTGTTAACTTTTAGTTTGTTACTTTTTCTTATTTGTAAGTCGCTTTGGATAAAAGTGTCTGCTAAATGACTAAAAGTAAAGTAAATCATCGTTCATGTATACTGTATGTCACAAATTATTCTTAGCAATTGAATAATTTGTCATACTAGCTGGAAATAGTAACTGACTCGTATCTCGTTCGTCATGTGTTTATGTCAGTAGGTTGAATCGCCCTCCTCTGACCTAGAGATTTCTCTTGTCATTCCAGATCTTTTCGATGTGGAACCCAATGTGTTTCTTAGACCTTTTCTGGAGGTGGTCCGCTCAGAGGATACAACTGGACCAATCACAGGCCTCGCTCTCACATCAGTCAACAAGTTTTTGTCATATGGCCTGATAGGTAAGTTTTTAGTATGCCTGAGAAACAATGCCTGCTGTTTATTATTCCAGAATTCCATATAACAAATCAAATGTAATTAAGCATGATTATGAACACATTGGTGAGCATAAGATACTACTTTCAAATTCATTTAAAAAAATGTACAGACCACAAACTTACGGTGGTGTATACTGTATGAATATTAATGCATATTAGCCTAAATATTGATAACTTTAATAGTTCACCTAGTTTCATCTTTGAAGCGCTAAAGAAATGTTGAGCAGCTACTTCATACATTAAAAATTAATGACGACCAGGGGCAGTCAGGCTCAAAAAATGACACAATTCTTAGCTATGTAGTCACATGCATCATATCCAATCATGATGTACCAAATCTGAATGAGAAAGTTCAGAAAAAAAGAAAATAACAAACAACATATTTGGTTTGGAACATGAGGATTTTTGGTAGCATGCATTTTTGAATTCCTTTTAATGGTCTTTACTTTTTGTTACACTTTAACACTAATCATAAATAGCACATAGCTCATTGGTCAATGTAAACAACACATTTTTACATTACCGAGTGCACTTCTCAGTGGTGAAGCCCTGATGTAACTTGACCAGAGTCACTGTTCCTGATGAGTGGACTGTATTTTCTCACTGACGCAGGAGAGCTTGTTTTGCAGCAGTTGTGATCGGCACAGTCTGTCCTATTCCTTGTTAGAGAAATATGGCCAAATGCTGCCAAAGTGTGAAAGCAGCACCCTGTTCAAGTCTCTAATTTAAAAAAAAAAAAATACTATGACGGCCGTTGTCAAGCAGCTGTATGCATTGCACAACTAAAAGATGATTTTACAAATGTTAAAGGTGCTCAAACCCATAATGTAATATAGCACGGTTCCAGAATCAGTGGATTTCTGAGATGTAGAAATTTTGTCCATTTCATTTTTCTACATTGCATTGAATAAAGATCTAATTTAAACCTGGAAATAAACAAGAGATTCAGGGTTTAGAAAAATGTTAAACAAAAGTAAAGTTATGATTTAAAACACAAGAAGAGTTAAAGGGTTAGTTCACCCAAAAATGAAAATTCTGTCATTAATTACTCACCCTCATGTCGTTCCAAGACCTTTGTTCATAGATACCACGTTCAATGCCCAGAAAGGTAGTAAGGATATTGCTTTGGTTAAACTATCCCTTTAAGATTCGACACTATTTTTTGGTAAGTATATGTGTGACACTGAGAATTTTTTTTTACATTGACATTGTGACATGGAAAAGAAAGTAAAAAGATATATAAAAATAAGTAAACAATAAATAAATTAGACTATAAAATAACTGAACTTAAAGTTTCATCGCAAGTTACTCGCACAAATTTCTATTGGAATGCAATTGACGCAGACACACAGATGAAATAAATGAATCCCGGGCAGACACTGTGAGAGCTGCTGTCACCCCAGATGCACCATTGTTCCTGATCAGCCATGATGCCAGCATCTCGTCAGGAAGCTCAGGAAGGGTTGCTATAGCAACCTGCACTCCAAACCTTGCCTGTCTTTACATCTAGGATGAGGCATAGTAGTCACAAATGCATACATTTCCTACAGTACAAATGAAGTCACGCTCTCAAACAGTATTAGCAGAAGAACATCTGCTGTAAATATAGCATTTTTGAAAGCAATTAAGTATACTTATGTTTTTTTTTTTAATGCATTATTGCCTTAATTTTCTTTCAGGTTTGGAAAATACTATATGAATTGAAAGAGCACAATTTCGCATGTAATCAGGCTGTCTGTTTTTTGAGTAACATATAGTCCTTTTTTCCCAGCAGAGCTTCAGTACTCTTTCTCGCACACATTTATTTTTCTTCTCTTTCTCACATGCGCAGAGCTGTGCTAATCCCAGGTGAGCACTCCTGACGAGCGTGACATATTAATGCACTCGTATGAGTGTGTGATTAAATGACCTTTAGGTATGTGAGAGGCTGTGTGCTGACTGATGGGTTATGCTCATTCAGACTGCACTAATCTGCCATGAAGAATGACATTATCATTACTCCCAATTAGCATTCCATAGACATACAGTATAGCCACGCACTATAGGTACATTAACAGCCCTGATCGATTCACAACTTGCTCTGATACAGGGCTCTTAACTTTGGATGTTGGATTGTATGCTTTGTGTAGATGACATGCTGAAGACTAACTTTATACTCCTGGGAAACAGAAAAAAAAAAAATGTCATTATTGACAAATGTATTTATTTGTTTACATTTATTTATAACAGTAATGATCATGAATATGATGTGTGGTCTCTCTCTCTCTCTCTTTCTATGAATATAAAATACATATTATATTTTAATGCTTTATTCATTTATTTACAGTTTTAAAATCTTTTATTTTTTATTTTATTATACTGTATATCACCTGTAGAGGACATTGGGACTTAGGGAAAATTATTATTATTGTTTGTTATTATTATTTCCCTGAACACTGAAATCATAATATCTAAATAGACATGAACCAAAGTATGCACGTATGTGCTCGACTATGATATGAAATGCATTACAGAATTTTTTTTTAAATTTAAACATTTCGTTTATGTAATATTGTGCTCCTAATTTATTTATGGAAAAAAGTTCTCTCAATTTAACACATTATAATAAATGATTATTGGTTTTGTATTAATACAGTATTGTATTAATGTGTTTTGGAGAAACCTTGTAATACAACAAAAACTAATAATAAGAGTAGTAACTTTGAATATCTCATTACATTGGAATTTTATTTTGTTTTTGTACTATTTATGTGCAGTGTCTCCTCATCTTTAAAAATTCAGTAATTGTTTGCCCAGATGTGTATTTTTAAGACAAAATGCAAAAATCAGGTTTTCAAGGTCCAAACCCTTAAACATTTGGTTTCTCTGAAAAGTCCGGGATGTCTTCTGTAAGATGCATGCATAGTCTTGACAAAACCCAGATGTCCTCTACAGTGGACAGAAGTGAGTTGCTAGTCCTGTGAGGTTACTGAAGTGTAACCATGACAGTACAGAGACAGAATACTGCCATCTATTGGCCAGACACATGAATACAGTGATCTTTGGTACATATTGTGTTGGTCCCCATAGAGAATTCATAGGCATTCACCGGTCCTACATTAGGACATTGAAGTTATGACTAGCTCTCCTTGATGTATGTTGCAGTTTTGGTTGCCAAACGTTCAAACCGAGGACTTCTTTTGAAGCAGGAGTATTTTATATTTTCTCACCAAGAGTCACATCTGATTTTTATCAGTCAGACGCACCAGGCCTGTCCTGCTGTTGGTGTACAGTGAGACCTGAGCTCTTACAGCACACTGGGGGGTCTGACTGTCACCAAACACACACACCCACCCTGTGAATTTGTTTGGCGAGGGCTAATTCCCCTCAATCTCAGGCCTGAGGTCGGTGGGCTCGGGGGGACGGCCGTATTGACAGATATCCAGATCCCACTTTTCCCACTCTCCCATTCCCACTCTTCTTTTTCCCAGGCCGGTACTCAAACCGAATGCTCACTTACACAGCCACTTATCCCTCTAAAAACTACAACAGCTACACACACACACACACACACACACACACACACACACACCAGTGTACTTGGAGTGTTTAGTCAAGTCAAGTGCTTTTCAGATCCAACCTAGTTTTGAGTTAAAAAGTTGGGACTGGATTTTTAAAAAGTTACATAATTTGTGACATGATACACCAGATTTCAAGCAGATCAAAACTGGACATAAGCTATTTTTTTGCAAGATTAGTGCCCATGCACGACTGGTTTAGTTGTTAACGCAGGCTTGCTTTTCTGCGATGAGCAGTTCTTTCACTTAAGGGACACCCTGGTCTCTGAATGTACTTTTACTTAACCTTTTAGTACACGACAGCTGTTTGAACCTCTTTGATACTCTCATACACATGCACAAAGACCCTCCAGCCCCACCCAGACTTCAGTTATTTCAACAATGACTCTCCCGTTTGGCTGTGTAGACCGTGCCAAGTGAGGATTAGTATTTTAGATGACTTCTGATGTTGTGCTGAATAGACCATGGCTCTTGTTTCCGTGGAGATGGGCTGTTTGGACGGGGGTCCCGTGTTTATTGTGAGCCTGCCTCTTCATTATTGTTCAGTTCACTCATAGATTTTCACTCGAAATTTAGTTTCTCAGTCACTGTGCCACATCAAGTTATTTAACTCCGTAAACAGTCATTTGTAAAAAGAAAAAAAAAAGTATACTGATGTTTAAAACCATTTAAATGCATAAATTTTACAAAGCATTTGTGTTGTCATATAGCCTGCCCTACCGCATACAGAGTAATCCTATAAATCTATAAGATGCAGTACAGGAGGCCATATGATATTGTAATATGTATTCACCAAAGCTGCATTTACTTGATCAAAAATACTGTAAAAATAATTAGTTAAATAGTTAACAATTTAAAATTCTTCTAAATCTGCACTCTGTAACTTTTTTTTTGGTTGAAAATTAGCCATAATCAATTTTTTGAGCAATACATAACCAGACAGTGTTCAAAACTATCACTTTATCTTAGCCCGATTCACAACGGTAAGATTATAATGTTTTCTAATTTGAGTGGTTTTCGCAGGAAATTCGAGCATGCCGCTGCGTCATTACATTACGTCTGTAAACACCAAGCTGTCCCAGCTAGTAGGCTGTATCGCATGTGAGGATCCTGCAGGTGTTGGATCATTAATAGCCTTTTCTCACAGCTGCTGGAATAATTAAATTTATCATTTTGATGGCAGATTGTAATCCAGAAAGGGTTGTTTATGAAATTAGATTTGTATTCCAGTTTTAAATGTGCATTTGATTAAAAATAACGATTACACAAGTTTTGTATTTTAAGGAGAACCAGTTCTTAGGAAGAATAATTAGCGTTTTGTGTTAAAAGAATTTCTTATTTGAAATTTAAATGGTATGACAATTAGAGATTGGACTGTACAGAAATTGAAATCTACGTGTAACGCTAATACACTCTACATAAACGTAGTCATGCAATGCTGATGTTGTTAACATTAACAATTTGAGAACAAAGTATAACAAATAATAATTTGGTTGGATTTATGTGATATGAGCTAACCGATCGTTAGATGTGACCACCGCTTTTTTCCTCAGTTGGTCAGAACAAAAGTGGCAGACATCTTACTTGTTCAGATGACAATATCCGATGAAAACTCTTATTTGGGTCATATATTCCAAGACATGGGCTAGAATCAGTGATTTCAGAGTACAGTATTTACACCAGTGCGGTGACTGACAGCCTCACATACAGTGGTGTGAAAAAGTGTTGGCCCCCTTCCTGATTTTTTTATTTTTATTGCTTGTTTGTCACACTTCAATGTTTCAGATCATCAAACAAATTTAAATATTAATCAAAAATAACAAGTAAACACAACATGCAGTTTTTGAATGAAGGTTTTTTTATTATGAAGGGAAAACAAAATCCAAACCCACATGGCCCTGTGTGAAAAAGTGCTTGCCCCCTAAACCTAATAACTGGTTGGGCCACCCTTAGCAGCAACAACTGCAATCAAGCGTTTGTGATAACTTGCTATGAGTCTGTTACAGCGCTGTGGAGGAATTTTGGTCCACTTATCTTGGCAGAATTGTTGTAATTCAGCCACATTGGAGGGTTTTCGAGCACGAACCGCCTTTTTAAGGTCATGCCACAGCATCTCAATAGGATTCAGGTCAGGACTTTGACTAGGCCACTCCAAAATCTTCATTTTGTTTTTCTTCAGCCATTCAGAAGTGGATTTGCTGATTTGGATCATTGTCCTGCTGCAGAACCCAAGTTCGCTTCAGCTTGAGGTCACGAACAGATGGCCGGACATTGTCCTTCAGGATTTTTTGGTAGACAGCTGGATTCATGGTTCCATTGATCACAGCAAGTCTTCCTGAAGCAGCAAAACTAATGTAAAGAAAATAATTCAGCAAATAACTGCAATTGGCACAGATGCCAATCATGAAGTTTCAAAACAGAGATGGCAACAAAGGGACTTATGGACTGCAGCTTTAAATATTTAGTTAATGTAATATTTTGTTGCTAACTTATTTATATATGGAAAAAATGTTTGTTCTCAATTTAATATATTATTATTATTATTATTATTATTATTTTTGTATTAATTAATAAAATATTGTATTAAAGTGTTCTGGAGAAAACTTGTAATCTGCAGGACCTGGAGGATTTTTCTGAAGAACAGTGCTCAGTTTAACTGTTCAGAACAAACAAGGGACTCATGAACAACCATCACAAAGCAAAAAAAAAACAAACAGTCGTAGATCATCCAGGTAACCACACAGTATTAAGAACCAAGGGTGCCCAAACTTTTGAATGGGGTTATTTTAATAATTTCAGCTATTTTTTGTCTTGTGGACTACATGTAAACATCTCTTATGGAAAATATCTTACTCAGGACAGTACTAAATAAAAAATAACATGCATTTTGTGTGATCTCTCTTATTTTGTTAAAATTATTCACATTTTCACAGATTCTGCAAGGGGTTCCCAAACTTTCACATGCAACTGTACTTACTGTTCATGTTAATTAATATAGTTAATGTTAAAAACTGAAACCTTATTGTAAAGTGTTACTAAAGTTTTATATATTGTTCTGTGTGTGTGTTTCACAGAGTTGATGGTTTGGATTAACCCTTTAATTGCTGTATCCCTTAAAACCAGACTGCCAGAGGGTTACTGTAATCCATGTGCCCGCTGGGCACCGTTTTCCTGATGCCGGGGTGGCGTTTGCACTGACGGCTTGGGCCCGCCATCACTGCTTGCAGCTATATTTATTTAGTTTTTATACTATTTACCTGTAGTGTCTCCAATGTAAAAACCTTTTATTTTCTTTACACTTTTAATAGTTTTTAAGCATTGTTACTATAAAAACAACACATTTAAGTGCAAAAAAATGTAATGCACTTTATATAATAATTTTTGTATTCATTTATTTAATCCAATTGTTTCTCTGTGTTTGATAGTTTCAGAACAGGCAGGCTCTTGTAGTAACACTTGAAAGTGTTGGCAACAGTAACAGGGGGCGGGGCTTAGCAGAGGGTCAACACAACACAAGCTACTCCTTCATATCTGACAACACTTTGCATAACGGTGGTAGAAATGAACATGGCTTCAACCAGTATATTGTCCTCCTATTTAATCACTGGGCAATTATTAAAGAGTTGGGTGATTTGAAGCCCTTCTCCAGACCTTAATAACTATCTGGGTTCTCACTCAGAGTTCAGAGTAAAGGCTGTCCTGTGTCTCAGTCTCTCTCTCTCTTTCTGTGTGTTATTTGCCTGCTAATAAGTGGAATGCACTCTTGTGTCAAGGCTTTACATGCAGTCACAGCCCCAGCCTCCTCCCCAGGCAGCCTGTGCTTATTAGTTAATGAAATGCTCTTTAAAGGCGATGGGAAAGAAAAAGCAGCCTGGATCCAGCCTGCTATCTGGCCCTACTTGGGTTTCAAAACATCGTTGCCTAGACAGCCAATTTACCTGGCCGTCCACAAAAGCGTACACATCCGGTGATTAGATGTCAGATGGCTGTTCGGCGCTCTTCACATGGAGAGTGGTCAGTTGATGGCGATGTGGGGGTGGACCAGTGACCAGGTTAATTGTGTAAGATTAATCATGTAACCATGGTCATGACATTATGACCCACGTACAACTTATCTGGCTGAGAATCAGGAACATTGAGAGAGTGAGGGGGAATATATTAGGATATATTAGTTTGTTTTACATTTCACCGTCCCTGTCCTCCACAGATGCCAATCATGAAGGGGCAGCAGAGGGCATCGAGAACATGGCCGACGCAGTCACACATGCGAGATTTGTGGGCACCGACCCTGCCAGTGATGAGGTGGTGCTGATGAAAATCCTCCAGGTAATGCACTAGAAAACAGTCACACCTAGATCTCTTAAATATTGTGTGGTATTGCCAACTTTTTTGTTTTGTAATAATAAAAAAAAAAAAAAAGGTTAAATCAGTGAATATTTTCAATAATAATATTCATTATAAATATATTAAAATAATATAATAAACAAAATATTGTCATACAGATTTTAAATAATTATTTTTTTATAAATGCATGTAAAAGAACATTAGCGTTCAAAAGTTTGAGGTTGGTAAGTTGGTAAGTCACTTAACCAAGGCTGCATTTATTTGATCAAAAATACAGTAAAAACAATCCTATTGTGAAATAATATTACAGTTTAAAATAGCTCGCATTTTAAAGTACACTAGTCAACATTTGAAGTGGATCAAAAATGTTCATCAAAGTTGTCCGAAGACAAGAAAGCATTTTGTTTTTAGGGCAACTTTAATATAAGGTTTTGATCCACTTGCTGAATATGCTGACTTTGTAGTGTTATCACTACTGAAAATGATTCAACTGATTATTTTTGTGGAATCCATGATGCATTTTTTCAGGATTCTTTGATAAATGGAAAATTCTAAATTTATTTATTTGAAATAGAAATCTGTTGTAACATTATAAATGTCTTATATCTCAGTTTAATCTGTATGTCAACATCAATGTGTATATATAACAAGTGATATTTGTACTTAATAAAATAAAATTACAACATTAAAAGAAATCTGTGGAATCAGATGATTAATCTGATAAACCAGTACTACTTAGGGGAAGTCGTGGTCTAATGGTTAGAGAGTCGGACTCGTAATCCAAAGGTTGCGGGTTCGAGTCTCGGGCCGGCAGGGATTGTAGGTGGGGGGAGTGAATGTCCAGCGCTCTCTCCACCCTCAATACCACGACTGAGGTGCCCTTGAGCAAGGCACCGAACCCCCAACTGCTCCCCGGGCGCCGCAGCATAAATGGCTGCCCACTGCTCTGGGTGTGTGTTCACGGTGTGTGTGTTCACTGCTGTGTGTGTGTGTGCACGTTGGATGGGTTAAATGCAGAGCACGAATTCCGAGTATGGGTCACTATACTTGGCAGTATGTCACTTCACTTCACTACATACTAGTCTGAAATGCATCCAGATAAGTGGCTTGAGTACAAGATTTTATTATTTTTTAAATCATTATTATATTAATAATTATATTATTATTTCCAGGTTTTAAGGACTTTGCTGCTGACTCCAGTTGGAGCCCATCTGACCAATGAGTCTGTTTGTGAGATCATGCAGTCCTGTTTCCGTATATGCTTTGAAATGAGATTAAGTGGTAAGTGAAATTAAGTGGAAACTATAAAAACTGTATCAACTTTCTGTATCATCTCAGCTGGGAGAGCATGATTCCCAGGGGAAAATGTATGCTTAAAGTGCATTGTATATAGCTTTGTATAAAATCTAAATGTTGTTCATCCTGAATCTTGAACTGCTCAATATGTGAATCTGCCTCCTGTGCTCTCAGGACTGTGATAAACCCCTGCTCTAATCCTGACCAAACAGAGTCTGGACTCTGAGCCCCTGAGGTGCTGCTCTTGTCCTCTGGACTAACATTTCCTTTTCTTTCTGTCCCCCCCCCCCCCCCTCTGGTTTTGCTCTTTTCTCATCACAGAGCTGCTGAGAAAGTCAGCTGAGCACACGCTGGTGGACATGGTGCAGCTGCTCTTCTCCAGGTAACTAGAGAGAGAATGGAAGAGGGGATGTAGAGATGGGGATTAGGAACAGAGTTGTGTTCTTGCTGTTCACATAATCAAACCGAACCTGAGACCAAACACTACAGGAACTGGGTCTGTCTCTGTGACGGGCTCTGGTTTCACTCTCAGGCCTCTCTCAATTACCTCCGGAGGTTTCCGACTTCCCCCTCACACGCAGACAGGGACAGGTGAAAGCATCAGTCTCTGACAATGCAAAGCATGGCTAATTACCAGGCCCACACAGAATCTGCTTCTGCTGTGCCCTCTCTCTGGACCACAGCGTATGGGGGGAAACATAAAATTTGCTTCAGATAGTCCCTTTCAAAAGTTTTGGCATCAGTAAGATTTTTAAACATTTTTCAAGTCTCTTATGCTCACTAAGGCTGCATTTATTTGATAAAAAATCTGCAATATTATGTTACTATAAAATGTAGTTTATTCCTGTGATGCAAAGCTGAATTTTTAATATCATTACTCCAGTCTTCAGTGTCACACGATCCTTCAGAAATTATTCTAATATGCTGATTTACTGCCTTAAGAAACGTTTCTTATTATTATGATTATTATTAATGTTGATATTTCTGTGGACAGTGGACACCATGTTTGTTAGGATTCTTTGAGTACAAAGTTCAAAAGAACAGCATTTATTGAAATAGAATTTTTTTTTAAACAATGTGAATGTCTTTACTGTCACTTAAGTCAATTTAATTTTTTTTTTTTTTTGTAAAATGTAGTAATATTTTTAACTTTAATCAATTTAATCATTTACAATATTTCTTAAAAATAAATTAACTAAAAAAAACCTTACTGTCCCCACATTGAATTTAACTGAATTTATTTATTGAATTCAATTAATTAATTAATTATCAATATGTCCAATAGAAAAAGCTACAAACAGGAGCGTAGTAAACGAATGCTGCTTAATTTCACAGACGTTCCCTTAAAATCAGTGGAAAATGCTGAAAAAAGTTAACCACCTGGGCCTACTTTAGAACCTTAAATTATTCATGAAATCATTTGTCTATGTTAGAATATTAAATTCCAAGGTGATATTCAAACGTTGCATTTTCCTGTGAAATTATCAAGTTCTTTTATTAGATACAAGTATTAAATGCAGATATAGTTCACTGACATTATTATGGACTTTAAATGGCCCATATATCATAATCATGAACGATCTAGAAATACTGTATGTGGTTTTAAATTTTAGCTCTGACTAGTTCATATCTAACATGCAGTTCTATGATTGTGGTGTAATTGTGAGCAGAAGCCCTTAGTCTTCTCGAGCAGGTCATAGTGTACTGCTGCTCTAATGCAATAACATGATTATGGGGTGGCATTTATCAGAGGTGCATATCCACTCGCATTAGACTTCCAGTCACATACCGCACAGACGAGAGGATGAGACCGCGGAGCACATCTCACTCGACCCATCTGCATATAGATGAGGGACTCACACACTCACACGTATGTACGCGCAACAAAGACGTAATGACAAAATTTGGTCTCTTATGAAATGCTTAATCAAAAAAGAACAGATCATATTTTTTGCATTAAAAATAAGTGTGTGAATAATATAACAGTGTTTTGACCCGGTTTTCAAACTATGTAAACATCCTCTGTTTGTTTTTATAATTTCACACACTGTAAACGTCCTTCAGATGAGTAGCATTCATTAATAATTTTTAATTATAGCTGATAACACCTTTTAATCTCAGAAATGCACACACACACAAACTCACAACCTGAGTTTGCCGCTCCCATTGTGCATGTTCTTATTGCCCAGACCCTCTTGTCCACATCGCCTTCACAATGAGGGTGTGAAAGGCCTTAATAATGAGTGTGTGTATTTCTGTGTGCCTAAGGGTAATAAGCAGTGAATGTAGTGTGTGTGTGTGTGTGTGTGTGTGTGTGTGGTCGAGAGAGTCAGAGTAATGAACAGCGGATCTTATTGAGTGCTCAGAAGGAGGCTTAAGCAGCCTGCTGAAAGCATTAGGGATGTTAATCTGTTGGACTCACAGATCATCCTATAATCAAGCCGGCAAGACAACACTCCATTAACGCAGAGCAGAGTTAACATCAGGAGCCGTCTCTCCCAGCCTGCCTGTGTTAGCGCTGACATCTCACTCGAGGAAAAGCTGCAGTGTTCACACAACACGCACACATGCAGACAATGCGTTCGAGGCTGAGAACATCGTCCATCTAATTCAGCTAATGAACCAGCGCAGGGGGTCAAAAGTCACGCCCTGGGAACAGAGTTGCTGACTCTGCTGATATATTGTCTCTCCTCCGTTTTGCTTTTAGAGAGGTTTCTCAGAATGATGATTCCCGAACGAGTTAATTAATCTGCGGTTTGGGAAACTAGATGTGGCTCGAGTATTTCATTTTCAGACTTTTTAATGGCAAAGGCCCCAGAAAAATGACCCTTTCAAGAGACCCCTTTTCTAAAATATATGACACGTATATATGTCATTTTCAAAATTACATGCATAAAGACCTATTTATACTGTGTGAGAAAGTTATTAAGCATCAAATTATGAAGACTTAATTCCAAAATTAAATAATTTGTTTTTATATTGTACTTAAATTTTTACTTTATATTAAATTGAAAACTGTTTTTTTCTATACAGTAAGAGTAATGTGAGATGCATGAATCTTAAAATAAAGGCTGTAAATAAAATAATTGTTATATTTGTGAATAATTAATTATTCCATCTAGTCTTTAGAAAAAAAGTGTATTTAATATCTTCTGTTTTTTTATTTTTATTTTAACCCTTATTTGATCAAAATTCTTAAGTATTTTACATATGTTAACTTTGACAGCTATAAATAAATTTTCTGACGTTTTTTCCCCAGAAGAAAACAAATTCCACAGACCCCTAAGCAACTCCCTGCAGCCCCCTAAAGTCATGTTTAATTTTTTTATATTATTCACATTTATTTATACAGATTGTTTCAGTGCAGCTTCATAGTAAATAAACACTGGAAAGTAAGTTAATTTGACACAATTGATTGTTGAAACAATTTAGTTCTGTAGTAATTCAGTTCTGAAATCAGTTATGAAACATATTCAAGGTTTGAATCCTAAGCTTGTCTGGAGTTTGAAAATCGCTGATTTGTACATTAAAGAATCATTTTAAAATAAGTTTTTTGAAAGACATTGACCTTTAAAACCGAACTGTGTTATTTCTGCAGAGCTTGTCACACCAAACAGAACTGTGAAAATAACAACTCTCTGTCTTTGGTCAGACAAAGATGGTTTCATCCCAAACTCGTGCTATTGGTTCAATATTATGTCACACCCAGCTGGGCCACTTACACAGATTGTGGTTCTGTATTTGTGCTAGTAGTATTTCAAAAATGTCACTCTTCACCTCTATAACCCTTATAAAAAAAAGTGTTGCCATAAATGCATGCAGTACTTTTTCGTAATATTGTAATATTTGTTTTTCAGATTGCCACAGTTCAAAGAGGAGGCCAAGTGTTATGTGGGCACTAACATGAAGAAGGTAAATATAAAATCCTCCCCAGATCTCCATTCTCCCTCCAGACCCTTTACACCTGTTTCCCATCTGCCTTCCTCATTTCTCATTTACTTTATGAGCTTTGTTACATAGAGGTCTCCATACCCATAAGTGAGGTCAGTTGCTGTTGCATAATTATTATACCTGTGTGTGTGCCATCCATCAGGTCAGGAGATATTATATAGGAAATATTATATAGTGAGAGTTAACTGTGTTTTCCAACCACAGTTGGTTCTGCATTTGAAAGACCTTTTGCTGCTTTTCATCTCAATTATTTAGGGATCAAAGACTCTCTCTTCTCCTGTCTTTTCATACCTGATTTTTGTTGTTGAGTTCATCCTGTGCCCATTTACTTGTTCCAACTCGCAGATCCCAGGCTGTATTCTGGACACACAGGATTTTATTTATGCAGATCAGCCTAGAAACACCAATCAGACGGGCTTAGAGAGGGTATAGCACATTTACATGCATTAAAACAGCAGTTTTTATTGGGTTGCAGATAGTGCATTTAAATACGCCGGGACGCATGGCTTTATGTTTGAATGCATGGAGGGGAGATTCGCTAAGGACCCCTGGTCTGTGGTAACTGACGTTGTGCCCCAGATGCTGCCAATGAAACTTAACTTGTTCTAGAGCCAAAACATCCCTTCAAAAAAAAAAAAAAAAAATTATAACAATATGAAAATATGCAAGTAGCTATTTCTATGGATTGTTAAACATAGTTTTTTGAATATGGAAATATTAGGGTTTGTAAATAATACTTCAAAGGAGTATGTAGTGCATTTAGAGACTAGTCTCGTTCTAAAGAAAGAATATTAGATGGACAGTCATGGGTCAACAATGTAACATACCTGTAGTTTAGGTCCAGCTTTATACTTTATGCAAATACACTGAGTTGAGGTGAATCCACATCAGGGCTTTTATTTTCATATTTTCATTTTGGTTCCATAGTTTCATTTGAATGTTACTTTCTGTATTTGAATTTATATTCATTCGAGTTTTTTTGTTTTTGTTTTATTCTTTAAAGACCAGAAATCCTATTTGACTGCCATTTTGCATGCTCTGTGTGTTCCTGGTCTGTTTATTGCACCTATTATTTTTTATCCTTGGTTAGTCTCCCCAATTAATAGGTGTTTGTTTGTAACGAATGCTGAGGTGCTACTCCCCCCGTTTTCCTCTCAGAGATGCATCGGGTTAATGTCGTTGAATGGGCGTGTTATTGAGTTCCTGATAATGAATGTGTGTGCATGGATGTCGTCCTGGTATGCGTGTCGATTTCTCCCATGTCCACCCCATGCATGAAGTTCTATGTGCTCCCATGTCATGCGTCTCCCTCTGAGCTTGTGACATGTCCATCACTAATCCCGGGGCCTGCCCCTTCTCTCCTGAGGCTTACAATATCTTATGGAAAAACAAACGAGTGCAGGTAAGGAAGAAGAGATCATCTCCGATCAGACTCAAATTAACCTTGTACAAGCCCAATGTATTTAACCTATCAGTGTTTTGACAGTATAACAGGTCCAGGTTGAAGTTCTTTGTTGTGTTTTTGGTCTCATGTTGATGTTAGAATTCACTGAATACAGTGTTTCTTAAAAGCTAATGAAACAAGCTGAGACAATCATTAGATGATTATTTAATACTGTTTTAGTTTGTGTTTAATCTATTTTAATTAAAACCGCACGTTCTGCTAATGCATATTAAAAACCAGACTAAAATGCTAGACAGTTTCCTGCACGACTAGAGCGCAATAATTGGGTTCTGGAAGTAATAATCCCATTCATTTTCTCCATAGGGGAGTTGTTTTTTAACAGTAAGTTAAAAAGATAGATTTACTGTGAACTGAGTTTGTTAATTGATGTATATGCTTCTGTTGTGGAATTCATGGTGAATAACTACGTTACCCATGATTCTGTAAAGAAATCATCAATCAGATGATTTTTAATTCTGCACAATAATGAATAAACTGAATTTCTTTTTACCTTTTTTTAGAATTATTGCACCTTCACATAAGCATAAATCAAGAGAATAATTTAACTTTTCTGTAGTTTGCTGATTTATTATATGAAAACCTGTAAAACCTTCAGGGAGGTTTTTTAAAAAGCATTTAAACTCCTTTGTTAATTACAATAATTCCAAATTGTTAACTTTATTTTTATTAAAACAACACACTTATTACGTTGTGGCACAGATGTTGCGTAAGTGCTTTTATTCAGCGCCCAGTGTGGAGAGCATGTGCGTAAGGTTGCCAGCTTGGAAAGATTAAGTAAAACACTGGGCAGAAAATGTATCCATTTAAGAGAGAAGCTTTGATTAGGGAATTTAAACTCTTGACATCTGGCAACCACAAGCATGAAAGCTTGTGGAGGCTTGTTATTAATTCAGGAGAAAGGAAATGTAAAAAAAAAAACGCTTTTTCAGGATAAATAACCAGTGGGCAAATATTACAGATGATTGTTAAATCAACTGAGAAAAGCAGAAATTGTGATCATGAAAAAAATACAATTAATTGTGCATTCCTACTTTATGGGATTCTAGTTCTTTCCAAATTAAAGCCATTAAGTACACAGTCCTGTACCTTTGTGTTGTCAGATTTTTCAATATTTGTTTGCTTTGAAGACTTTTTAAAAATTTCCTATAAGAGAATGAATGGGTAGCCGAGTTGTGAGCAATAAAACACTATGCTGACAAACTCCATTAAAGCCATAAGCCATTATTACCACAAATGTGTTGATTGTTACTGTTGAAACCTCGGTTGAACATAATCACATCAGCATACATAAAGACCCAAGAGTTTTTTGATAAAATGACATGACTGTGTGTGTGCTTATGCATCTTTTTGAGTGGTGGCATTGTTTTTTATGGTAATTTGAGGTCTCATTAGATTATGTTTTAGTCTTGCGCTCCTGCCTGGTTCTTTGTGCAGTGAACTGCAGCGTTTGGCTTGATTTAACAAGTCTGTGTTTGTTTTGAAGCTAAAGATGAGAGCCGGGGGAATGAGCGAGTCGTCCAAGTGGAAGAAACAGAAGCGTTCTCCCCGCCCCCCTCGTCACATGGTGCGCAGTCCCTCGGGACAGATGGATACGGGCCAGTCCAGCACCCTCACCAACAACCTTTCAGGTATACCAACATAAGTCAGTTTGATTCAACTTGTGTTTTTAAGTCATTTTCATTTACGCTACTGATCAAAAGATTGGGTCAACATTTACTAGTGCTTTTATTAAAATCAAAAGTTGTATCTGTTAATATTATTTAATGAATCTGAGCTAACAATGAACAGCTGTATTTTTACATATTTTTAACTGTTAACAAAAATTAATAAATACGGTAACAAATGTCTAGCTTAGTGTTAATGTTAATGCTAACAAATGCAACCTTGTTGTAAAGTGTTACCAAGATCTTTCGTAACATTATTAATGACTTAACTGTCATTTCTGGTCAATTTAATGCATCCGTGCTGAATAAAAACATATTAATTTTTTACAAAAATGACCCCAAACTTTTAAAATTAAAATATCTCTGTGAGTACTCTTACTTGCAAGACTTGAAATAAGAAGGAATAGTGAATTCCTTCACTGACATGTTTTTTGTGTACAATGTATTTTGCCATCATAATCATCCTCTGAACATTCAGTATATCATCCTGTTTCGATGTTAAGTAGAATAGCATGTGCTGTTACCCTGTCCTCATCCCAGCGTTTTTATTTCAGGTGGAGTTCCTTTCATAGAGCAACACAATGGAGGTTCTTCTGCTTTTCCTGGTTCAGACAGTGCAGGGTCCTCCATCTCCAGCCCCACCACTGACAGTGGCTTAGACACCGGCTCTAAAACCACATCAAAGGAAGATCTCACAGATCTGGAGCAGAGCAGCTCAACGGCCACCACTCCCATGACACCCTCCGCAGAGCCAAGCAGACTGGAATCACAGGTATCCCTCAGACCGTCAATAAACTATCCAAGTAAATATGTTCACAGCTTGATGGTATGGTGTACTGTGTCATCAGTCTGAGGGTAGGGAAGTGGAGCGTGCCCAGTCTGCCTCAGTCGAGTCCATTCCTGAAGTCCTGGAAGACCGAGATGTGCTGGCTGACCAGTCGGATTCAGCATCGGTTCACGACATGGACTACGTGAACCCAAGAGGTGTGCGCTTTACACAGTCCACCCAGAAAGATGGTAAGAGGAATAGTGCATCCAAAATTCACGTCAAAAGCCTGGCGACAAAATGACTTCACACCAATTGGTACCATTGTGTTTCTCCAGGTGCTGCTCTAATCCCGTACGGTCTTCCGTGCCTGAGAGAGCTCTTCCGGTTCCTCATCTCTCTCACCAACCCACATGACCGCCATAACTCTGATGTGATGATGCACATGGGCCTCCAGCTGTTAAACGTGGCCCTAGAAGCCTCACACATCGCCCCCTACCAGTCGTTGCTCTGCCTTGTCAAAGATGAGCTCTGTAGGCACCTCATACAGGTGAAACTTTGTTCTTCTCTAACCTAACTTGTGCATTTCTTGGATGTTTTCAGCTGTAGTAAATATTCTCTGTCTCTTTGTAGTTGTTGAGCGTGGACCGAATGAATCTGTATGCCGCCTCCATACGCGTGTGCTTTCTTCTCTTTGAAAGCATGCGAGAACATCTGAAGTTTCAGCTTGAGGTGCGTGACTGAATGATGATCTTCCTGTGGTGAGATATGTCATCTTAGATGCAGGAAGTCACTCTTTGTATGTCTCCACAGATGTACCTGAAGAAGCTAATGGACATCATTACCTCAGAGAACCCTAAAATGCCCTATGAGATGAAGGAGATGGCCCTCGAGGCCTTTGTGCAGCTCTGGAGAATCCCCAGCTTTGTCACAGAGCTCTACATAAATTACGACTGTGACTTTTACTGCTCCAACCTGTTTGAGGACTTCACCAAACTGCTCTCTAAGGTGAGCGACTCCAACTCAGGGACTAGTGAGAAAGAAATGCATCTGGAGTTTGAAAATAGTCCTTGGATACTGTTTGGTCCCTCTAGTTATGTAAAGTTTAATTGCATTACCTTTTGATAAAAATCAATCATTAATTCACATAATGACAATATAATGGACTGAAAATGTATCAATTGTGTAAAATACACTTAGTTCGACTTTGTATCATAGCATTAAGACTACTATTATTTTTTTTTTATTATCTTTTTGTATTTTCTGTTTTTTGTTTTTTTTTGTATTAGAAATATTTTATTTAATAGTTATTTTGTTTATAGTAACTAATACCATAAACCATTGTATTATGATTCTGTGCTCCTGGTTCATAATATTTACAACGTTTAAACCGCTAAACTGCCATGGACTGACGATTGCATTACATTTACATTTAGTCATTTGGCAGACGCTTTTATCCAAAGCGACTTACAATTGGGGAATACAAAAAGCGATTAATCTTGCATTAAGCAAAAAGCATTACCAATTTTAATTTTTCAAAGAAACCTTTTTACAAGCACATTGTTACAAGGATTAGGCTACATGCTTTAGCAAAATGCATTACACTGTCATTTCTTTTATTTTTATTTATTACCTTTATTATTTTTTACAGGAGCGGTTTAACCTCTAATAGAAATTCCTGAACGTTTCTGACATTATTATGAAGTTGATTAACACTGTTTTTGTACTCCAGAATGCCTTTCCAGTGTCTGGGCAGCTCTACACAACCCATCTCCTGTCACTTGAAGCCCTACTGACAGTGATTGACAGCACAGAGGCTCATTGTCAGGCCAAAGTGCTCAACAGCGCTGCACAGCAGGACCAGTCAGAATCAACGACAGTAGAAGGAGACCGTTCAGTCAATACAATCACCGATTCAACAACAGGTGGGCAGAATCAAGAATCCCAGAGAGACACTAACAGAAGCGATGTAACAAATGTAAAAAAGGAATTTGCTTTTTTGTTTCTCATAATGGCAAACTCTTCTTCCTTTGTTCACTGCATACAGAGGCTGGCAAGTCTGCACCCAGTTCTAATGGGCAGAATGCTCTAGTGTCAGACACGAGGACTGCCTGTCCTCCCACCAGTGGTCATCTGATGGCAGAGAAGATGAGATTAGGTAGACAGGACCAGGAGGAGACCGACACAGGTACTTTACTGAAGTTTTGCCTGTGAAATGCAACAAACTAAGACAAAATACTCACTGATTTGCAATAAACATTCAAGGATTAAAAGTACTCAAATGCTGCTTTGTCTTAATTCTGCAGAGAAGAAAAGCTTGAAGAAGCCTCATCGTTTCACCAGCTGTCTTCCAGACTCTCAGGAACTTTTAGAGATCAAGAACAAGAAGAAGGTGAGCCGGTCATGAGCAGTTATTTGCTTTGTGAATATTAAAACCTTCAAATTTGTACTAAAATTACATTTGTTTTCTTCATACTTCAAAGCTTCTGATCACGGGTACAGAGCAGTTCAATCAGAAGCCCAAGAAGGGCATTCAGATCCTGCAGGAGAAAGGCCTGCTCAGCAGCCCCATGGACAATAATGAAGTGGCCCAGTGGCTGAGAGAAAACCCCCGCCTGGACAAGAAGATGATTGGAGAGTTTATCAGCGACCGCAGGAACACTGACTTACTCGACAGTTTTGTCAAGTAAACCTTCTCTTTGTAACATGTTTTTTGGTTTGAGGGTTAGACTAGCTGCATATTGCAGCATCGGTTGGAGATGTAGTATAAATCTTGTGAAAATAGTGAAGAATAGTTAAGGTCATATTTTACACCTGAAGAAAAAAGAAATTATGTTCTGTTTAAAAGCAATGAAACCCATTTTAGCTTTACTTGAAGAAAAATTGTCTAATTCTCGCTACTAACAAACCTATGACTTTTGCTTCAACAAACTCCTAATTTGCTGCTTATTAATAGTAAGGTAGTTGTTAAGTTTAGGTATTGGTCATACAGTACTAATACACAGCCAATGTTAATAATAGTCATGCTAATAAGCAACTAGTGAGAATTGGTCCCTAAACTAAAGTATTAACAGAAAAAATAATTTCTTATTATAATGTGGAATAAAATGTGGAAAATGTACTCTATTACAGTATTAAAAATCAAATGAGAATAACCACTGAATATTTAAAGGCACAGTTCACCACCAAAAATCTAATGCTTGAAAGAAAACCCTCACCCTCATGTAGTTCCAAGGACTTTTTCATCTTCACAAATGAAGGTATTTGTAATGAAACCACTCTCCACTTAAAGTCCATGCTACTTTCAAGCTTCAAAAAGTTCATAAAGACATTTTAAAAGTTATCCATATGAGTCCAGTGGTTTAATCCAGGCCTTTTAAAGAAATAATTTTGTGATGTACAGATTTAATTTAGGCTTTGTAACATAAGTGTATATACGTACATGTATATATAAATATGGTCATGGTCTTAAAAAAAGAATAAATAGTTATTAAAGCGAGTTGGTAGGACCATTAACTCGAGTAGTTGAGATGGTTATGGTGTTAACATTCGTCAACACCAACTACTTGGTTTTCCAACTTCTTGTCTTGAGTCTAATACCTGAAATTTCATGTGATCCTTTAGCTATAGATGTTATTCTCGCTCATGATTACTATCAGGCTCAAAGTAACTGTCAGTATGGAGCTTGAAATAATTATACCTTAAAGTTATTTTAAGGCATCTCTATCTCTTCCTCAGCACGTTCACCTTCCAGGGCCTGCGCATAGACGAGGCGCTCCGCTTGTATCTGGAGGCATTCCGTCTTCCTGGCGAAGCGCCTGTCATTCATCGGCTCTTGGAAACTTTCACTGACAACTGGCAAGTAAGTCAGCTGCCACACACACACAAGCATGCACCGGCAGGGACTGACATGAATATATATACATACACTTGAGCGGGAACACACACATATATATTCTTTAAATAGGTTGTAGGTTCGCTGCAGTCACAGACACAAGCATTCTTACAGTTCTTCCATTACCACACTCCAAGGCAATCCTGGCCACCAACTGGCCCCATCATCAGGTAATTAGGGACAGCAGAACAGCAGTTCGCTCAGGATCAAGGACGGGGTCATTAGTCACGCAGGTAATCGGGGAAGAGGAAAATGTTGCACTGGAAAGTGAGAGACATCCATATGGCTTGCAGAAAGCAGCTCAGGCGATCCGAGGACATTTCGAACACGCTCACTTTCTTCATATTAAAGGCAGCTCTCTGCGTGTGACCTGGAAAGTATTCGTAGAAATTTCTTTTCATAGGCGCCATTCTCAATCATTACGTGATTATGCCACGTAGACATAGGGGGTTGTGCCCTCCCCGAAGCACCGATGTATCGAAACTGGAATGGATTCAGTGTCTGACATTTACACTAGTAGGAGATCCCGGAGGAATTACTGTGCCATTTTATGTTTTTCTAGTGGTGAATGATCTTCAAAACGCTCCTGTAAAGATAAGCATACATATTAGGTGATTTGATGATGCTATTCTAGCGCTCGCAGTCAATTGTATGGTCTTGTTCTTTTGTGTGCAGAAAGTGAACAGTAATCCCTTCCAGTCAAACGACGCTGGCTTCGCCCTGGCTTATGCAGTCATCATGCTAAACACCGATCAGCACAACCATAACGTTCGAAAGCAGAACATCCCCATGACGTTGGAGGTGAGCCACACATGTTCCTGTTAACCACAGGGACATCCAGAAGTCATTCACATGTTTAGGGCCACACGTGTAATCCCTTTCTGAGAAATCAGTTTCAGCTCGATGACTTGACAGGTTAAGATAAGTGTATTACGTGTTATTTATGTAAGTATGTTATGAAAACATCTATCTAGATTTGCCACACATGCTGTTACGCCACACATGGCCACTGTTATGTAGCCATGTCTCACTTTTACGTGCTTTGAACAACTGGCCTCAATTTAGTGGAGCTTTAAGCTCAGCCACAGCAGTCACACATTTACAAACATATTATTAATGCCTTCACTTGCATCATCTGAAGAAAGATTTTAAATTTTTGCTTTTTGTTGTATGTCATGCTTAACCATGTTTATCTATCATGCGTCACTGAAACTAAATTTCTATAATTCTCAATTGTATTACAATAAGAAACTACTGGTGAATCTCATGGGACCCAATAAAAAAATCATATTTTACACCAAAAGCAAAAAAAGAAGTGATCAGTTCTGAATTTATATAGATATTTTTTATTGTCGTTAAGCTTTTTTTGCATTGTGACTTTGACAGTTAAGTAAATGTCATTACTGTAATACTAAAATCCTGTTGTCATTACCATATTTAAAAAATAAGTAATTAAATTTATTATAAAAAAAAAAAAAATTATTCTGATTACCTAAATTTGAAAAAAATCATGCACTACTTTTTAAATGTTTGGGGGTCAGAAATGACAGTACAGAACTATGAAAAGAAGAATATTACAAAAGATTTCTATTTCAAATAATAAATGATTTCTGAAGGAAACAGTGTCACACGACACTGAAGACTGGAGTAATGATGAGGATAAATAAATTACATTTTAACAGAAAACATGTTTTAAATTGTAATAATATTTCATAATATTAAATTTTTTACTGTATTTTAACATTTGTGAGCATTAGAGACTTTTAAAACGCAATAAATACTTTTAAAAACATGAAAGAAATCTTAGCGACCCTAAACCTTTGAACAGTGTGTATGTATACATGTTTGTATGTGTGTGTGTGTGTGTGTGTGTGTACATATATGCATTGTATTTGTTGTTTAGGAATTATATTACAGTACTATACTTGGGTATAGAGAATATAAGGAAATGAGTATAGAATTACTGTATTACTGTACATTAATGATGATAATAATGGGAAATACGAAAAGAATAGGCTTAATTTTTGCATTCATGGGTCTAAAAATAGGCTTAAAACACAGGCAAAATAAAAATGAATTAATAATAAATCTTTTTTTGCCTTTTTTTGTTTGTTTTGGTGTGAAATGTGACCTGGACATGTTTTCATGAGATTCATCCTCAGATACGTGGCAGTGGCTGGTGGCATCGTTTCATCGGCACGCACGGACACCTTGAGTTTTCCATGCATTAGCACCAGATCCATTTAAACAGATGATCACACAGATCTCACTGCTAAAAGCACTGGTGTTGTAAAGGAATACAGGGAGCAGTGGGAATGGTAATCAGCAGGTATTCAGCCTGAGCACAGAGGGGATAAGCGGTGGCGAAGTGAAAGGCGAGCAGCAGGAGACGAGACGGGACTGGGCTTTTGGCAGACGGCACGTCCAGCTGTCTTGTCTCTGTGTCAGCTAGCGTGTGTGCGTCTGCTCCGGCTCTCCAGCCATGGAAAATGCAGTCCTGGAAAAGACCCTCTGTTTACTCCTCTGTTTATTTCTCCTTCTGTTCATCCCTCTCTCGTGGGGGAGCTCAGGTTTCCCTTGCTTTACCTGCCATTAAGAAAGTATGCAGTAAAACAGTGGCCTAACGCCATCACTCAGCAGCGGACGTCTGTGTGTTTATTTGAGCTGAGGTTGGCCTTAGACCAGCCTGCTTAACACTAACACCTATTAAGTGACACCAGCAGTAATAAACCGAGACCAATTATTGGATTTGAAAGGTGATAGTTGGAGGATGTCGCTGTAATTGGATGGAATGAAGTTATTTTAATCAGTTTCCTCCTGTTTGTTGTTTTGTTTTATTTGTCTAGCAATTCAAGAAGAATCTCAAAGGTGTGAATGGAGGAAATGACTTTGATCAAGACATGCTGGAAGACATCTACAATGCCATCAAGTTAGTTATCACTTTAGTGATCACATAGTTTTCATTATCTCTTACTTATTGAACACTTGTAATATGATTTTATAAAATATAACTGGTAAGTTGCCATACAATACATATTTTTGTGAACTTCAGGCTAATAAAACCACATTCAGAACATAGATGACCCACTGAGTGTTGATAATGTACAAATGGCTCACAAAATTAACATTTCATTGTCTTGGTATTGAATTTTGTTGCAAATTCTGATATAAATTTGACAATAAAGTACAGTAATCTCTCTGGCTGACATATAGTATGTTAGTTTGTAGAGATTTGTGAGACCGGTATTCTGGGACAGATCAAATTTTATGCCATTGTTTGGCAGGAAAAGTTTGTGAGCTAATAAATTTATTGCTGTAAAATTTCCAGGTATTATAAATGAATAAATATTTGCTTCTACATAAATTTAGAGTGTAATACACTATCTTTCAAAAGTTTGGTGCAAGTTAGAGTAAAATTTTTAAATATTATTGAAAAGAGGTCTTCCACTAACAAAGACTGCATTATATGAGCAAAAAAAAAAAAAAAAAATACAATAAAACCGTAATTCTGTGAAATATTATTACCATTTAAAATAACCATTTTTGATTTGAATATATTTTAAATGTAATTTCTTCCTGTGATCAAAGCTGAGTGTTCAGCATCATTACTCCAGTCTTCAGTGTCACATAGTCCTTCAGAAATCATTGTGATATAAGAAAATATTCTTATGAGATCAGCAACAATGTAACTATTTGTGACGGTGTAAAAATCTTTACTTTAATTGTTGATCAATTTAATGCATTCTGTTATAAGTACATGTACATATAATCTGAACAGCTAAAATATTCCTTCTTGTTGAGCTCTTATGTTTATTATCTCTGTTATAAACCTCATGTCTCTGGTCTTTAAGCACATGGATATACTGATGTATACAATGGCTCAGATGAGATAAGCCGAAATAAACGTATGTGGTCCTGCAGGAACGAGGAGATAGTGATGCCTGATGAGCAGACGGGGCTGGTGAAGGAGAACTATGTGTGGAGTGTTCTGCTGCACAGAGGAGCCTCGTCTGAAGGGATATTCCTGCATGTGCCTGAAAGCAGTTACGACCGCGACCTCTTCACCATGACCTGGGGACCCACCGTTGCTGCTCTCTCCTATGTTTTTGACAAGAGCCTAGATGACACTATCATTCAGAAAGCCATCGCTGGGTTCAGGTAAGACCTGCAGATTGGTAGACTGGCTTTGCACAGAGCGTTTAAATCAAAACTAAACTGTGTTTAATGATTTCCAGAGTTTTGTTTCTACAAACGATTTTGATGAAGATGCCACACTCGTTTTTCTTTCAGGAAATGTGCCATGATCTCTGCACATTACGGCTTCAGTGATGTCTTTGATAACTTAATCATTTCACTCTGCAAGTTTACTACTCTGAGCTCTGAGGTAAGACCTAAAGCATCCTGATCAGATGCATACAGTGTCCTGCAGCAGCTTTAAGTCTTGAGTGAACAGATCTGATTGGGATTTGTGTGCCTTTAGTCTGTAGAGAACCTGCCCACTGTGTTTGGCAGTAACAGGAAGGCTCAAGTTGCTGCCAAGACCGTGTTCAGCCTGGCCCATCGTCATGGTGACATTTTACGAGAGGGGTGGAAGAACATCATGGACTCCATGCTGCAGCTTTTTAGGGCTGAGCTCTTACCCAAGTCCATGGTTGAGGTGAGATGGGAGTGCCAACATATCACTTTAAATCCCCTAACAAACACTTGCATGCTTTGGAGAAAGTAGTTCTATTTAAATCAGGCAATAGTGCCACCTACTGTCACATTTGACAAAATGTCATTCTTGTTGAAAGGTTGAGGACTTTGTGGACCCTAATGAGAAGATTTGCTTACAACGTGAAGAGACACCATTGAACAGGTATATTGAAGATAATCTTTGAAAGTACTTCAGCTTTTTTTAATATACAGACATGCTTCCAGGTTCTTTAGACAAGCTGCTTTTAGTGGTCGACATTAAAAGCACTATGGCTCTAAATATCTGTTATTCTCATCTGTTACATTATATAATGCATTTTAGTTATTACATAGTTAATACAGTTATTATACCTGTGAATTCTAGTGCAGTAATATATGTACTTTTTAACTTATTTTGACAGACGTGTTGAAAACGTTCTCACATTTGTTTTGTGAAATGTAGCATTTTTTTTTATTGCTTGTATGCAAATTTGGCCGCACAAGTAATGCATTTGATTCTACAAGGTACTAAAACATTTGAAAATAATTGTAAAGATGAATATTATCAGTATTGCTCGGTTTATTAGTGTTTCTTCGCCAAACCATAATGTACCATGATGCTGCAGAGATTGGGTATGCTATGTAGTCACTGAACGTGTTTCACTTTAGATTTGTTAGTGTTTACACTTTAAAAGTGAAAATCAGCCATTTTGATGTTTGTGTGATGCCCTAATAGATTCATTCAAGTCTTATAAGAACTATAATGTTGATCGTGATCTGTAAAATATCATAATTTGTGTCAAATTGTAATCCACCCGATCAGGATATCTAAATCTGGCTGGAAATCTACAAAAGCCCAAACCTTGACCGGTCTTTTGGAAATGTGTTTAAACCATGCAGTCATTTGTCATTTTGAGCTCAGTTTGGTCCTTTTTGAATTGGTTAAGTTCATCTATTCTTTTCTACTGCTGTACTTCTGACAGGGGGGAGTCGGCTGTATTGAGTTTTGTGAGCTGGTTAACATTGAGTGAACAGTCTGGGCTCAGAGGCCCCTCCACTGAGAACCAGGAGGCCAAACAAGCTGCCCTGCTCTGCATAAAGGTACAGAACACTCATTCACTTACAAAAGGCATTGCGGTATAAAGTCAGCCTGAATCATTACTCCATCTGAAAAATATGCTGGCTTACGTGAATCAATTTTTTTTCTCACATTTCTTCTTTCTTCACGTCAGCACTGTGACCCAGAAAAGCTGATTACCGAAAGCAAGTTTCTGCAATTGGAGTCTTTACAGGAACTCATGAAGGTGAGGTCCACTTAGAAAGGCTGGGTGTATACAGGAACAAAACCAATTTCTTTGTGTATTGTGTATCCAATTTCGTGTATTACTTACAGCATTACTTAAAGGTTTGTTCGTTATGTAATTTTTTATGTTTTAGGCTCTCATCTCGGTGACCCCTGATGAGGAAACATACGATGAAGAAGATGCTGCTTTTTGTCTGGAGATGCTGCTACGCATTATTCTTGAAAACAGGTACTGCACTCATTAGCACGTTGCATTGCGTCATTGAGAATTAGTAGTCCATGGAGTCAGATCAAGATATGGCAGCTTGTAGATTTTAATGGAGAGATGACTCTGTGTTTGCAGGGACAGAGTATCATGTGTTTGGCAAACGGTACGGGATCATCTGTACCAGTTATGCGTCCATGCCAGTGAGAGCTGCTTCCTGGTGGAGAGAGCAGTGGTGGGATTGCTCAGACTCGCTATACGCTTATTGCGCAGAGAGGACATAGGCTCACAGGTACACACACTCGACACGTACAGTACAAACTCTAACGTGGGAAGCGGGCCAAATGGGCAGCTAAGCAGTTTCTTCCCTCTCTCTGCACAGGTTCTCCTCTCTATTCGCTTGCTGTTGATGATGAAGCCTCACGTCCTGTCCCGAGTCTGTCGAGAGGTGGCCTATGGCTTGCATGAGCTGCTTAAAACCAATGCTGCCAACATCCACTGCACTGATGACTGGTACACACTCTTTTCACTTTTGGAGTGCATTGGGGCTGGGGTCAAACCGCCAGCTGCCCTGCAGTTCGCTAACACCAACCCAGACAATGACACAGGTGATTCGGTCATTGCTAACCATTTTATCTGTTATACACCTCAAGACACAGTCGAGTGTGGCCTAAAGTCCTTTTCCAGATGGGCTTATCTTGTGTAATCCTTTTGTTCCAGGTGCTCAGTCAGATAGCGAACTGAGTTCATATCATCAGAGTGAAGTTAGTCTTGACCGGGGATATACGTCTGACTCTGAGGTTTACACCGAGCACGGAAAATCCAGAATACCTCGTTCAGCTACCGATGTGGACGTGGGCTGGCTAGTGGTAAGTGTTCACATAAAACCCCAGACAGGAAGCCTGTTAGAGGCAGATCCATCCTCACTAAGGGCAATGTATGTCCTGTCATTATTATGCATGTTTACTTGAATAGACATATAACTTCTTTCTGTTTTGGGCAGGTGGGTAAAGATGATCTGGATGGATCTAAGGCAGCAGTGACTCCAGGTTCAAAGCCCATGACCCATCCTCTCATTAACCAGTACAGTTTAACACTTGGGCAGGACGTGGGTCTGCATGACACCAAATCCCTCATCAAGTGTGTGGATTCGCTTTCATTCATCGTACGCGATGCCGCTCATGTCACTCCAGAAAACTTTGAACTTTGTGTTAAAGCCATACGAGTGTTCGTGGAGGCTAGCCTTAATGGAGGTATGTATTTCTTATACAACAAAGTACCAGAGTCAGAAATTAACTGGGGCTTTTGGTAAGAACACCACTGAAATGAATTAATAAAAGTTCCCTAAAATTCAAGATACAAGATAAAAAAATCCCCCGTATTCATGCTTGTTAAATTTCTAACATATGATATAGTTAAGCAATATCACATAAGCAAATGTTTGAATTAATGATACAAAAACTCCCACTAAATGGTGGTTTTAGCTTCATATAACCCCCCCTCGCCCCATTCTCATAGCATTATTAATGCAATTGTAATTTTACAAATTGGCCACCTCTGAAGTACAACGATGGCTTTTGTTGATATTGATTTAATTTGATTGGTAACAGCCCTATAGTGTATTTTTCTAATTGCATTTATTGGCAAATATATTTAATACAGTTAGAAATCAAATGCCCTTATGAGGATAAAAATGCCCCCTGCTTACGAATGCGATCTGAAATACCTATTTCTTGTATACTTTCATTGCTGAATATGGTGTGCGATTATTGACACTGAAACCTGCCCATCTTGTGTGAAACAAAGGAATGATCTAATGAATATGAATGATCATCTTTACATAACCACATGACAGCCATTGCTCCAGTTTACATGCTGCCACATTAACAAAATATCGAGTGTTGCCATAGTACGTTACATTTCAAACACTGAAATTTTCATTCCAAACAAACCCATTGGAGGACATTTTTATTTAAACTTCATCTAGGAAGTTTGACTCCTTGGGGGATTAGAGTGTCTGCCTCACTTCCGTGGCTTTGTAATTGGATGTGTCAGTGCCTGTAAGCTCTTTAGTGCTGTATCTTGAGCTGTGGTCCAATGGTGAGTCATTTAACTTGGGGGCAATTCAACTGTCTTGTGTGCCCTCTCCATTTATCCTCCACTCTGTCTCTCAGTTCTTCTATCCGGGGTGGTCGGCGATCTACAGTAGGCTTAGTCAAGACTCATTCAGCAATTTGTAGCTCTGCTCTGCCAATCGGCATGGCCTTTTCATGAGCTGGAGGCCTCTGTTTACATGGGAAGATACCTGCTGTCATCAGGGGCTTACATGCTCACTTTGAGGGCGGCAGATCAAAGTTTTGAGTTTTGAGCATCTAATGGATGCAGCACTGCGATAATGATATGGTAGATATCTGCTCTGTTCTTCTTTCACTGGAAACAGAACACACTATTTTCGATTGCAATCCCAAAATTGACCAAGATTTGTCAGAGACAGATTCTTCTAACCAGCAAATGAAAGGGTGTGAAGATGGGCAGTCACATGGAGAAAAGGTCGCAAAAAAAAAAAAATCAGCACCTGTGATTCATTCTCTATATTTGTGAGAATGGGGCGGCGTGCTCTTGAAAGCTTAATTTGATTTCCCTTGTTATTCACTCTGTTGATTGTTTCCACGCCCTCCGCAGGGTACCGCACCCACGAGAAGAAAAAGAGCCACAAATATGACTCCAAATCCAGCCGGCTCCGAAAGAAGCCACGCGAGAAGGAAGGCACATCGCGGAGAACCAAAGCGTCCAGTCAGAGGCCCGCCCGTTCCCATAGTGACGATGAGGAAGATGAGGGCGTGCCGGCCAGTTACCACACGGTGTCTTTTCAGGTTAGTCTGGATGTAAGTACAACAGCCCTTTCCCTAATTCCTAAATCTGTCCATCGTCATGTTTGCCGATCTGCTCGGTGGGGGAGAGCCCTGTGATCATTTCACATTTGAAACTCTGGACTATAGTAGAAAAATAAATGTTCTTGTTGTGCTTTGAGGTTTGTTTTAATTTCGAACTTTTAAAATATTACTTGTCAATACTAATACAGTACAATTTCACATTTCTTAAACAAGTTTTGATACCACAGCAAAAACCAAAATGCTATCGAGCAGAGCTTTAAGAAGTTAAATGTGAATTATTAAATAACAAAATGAATGAACAAAATTAATAGTTAATTAATTAAAACAATAGTCCAAATATTTCACAATTAAGTACACATTGATTTAAAGTAAACTATGAATTTTTTTTTTTTTTTTTTTTTTTAAAGAGGAAATTTTTAGGTCTCTGACAGCAGCATGAAGTATTCAAGTAAAAATTTAGAAATGGACAAAAAAAGGCTAAAATATATCTTATGTTTAATAAATCTAGGTTTTGACTGCATTGTTATTAGATATTAATAGAAATGTGTCTGAATCTTACTGAGAAGCTGCTGTTGTATTGTAATTAAAGATTATCTGTAAATTTTTTCTCTTTAAGGCTAACTTTGTATTCATTTTTATATCTTTACATTTTTTTACATTTTTTATATATACAATTATATTATTACAGAATTTAATTTATATTGCCATATTTTGCTTATAGAAAATCAAGCCTATTTTTGTGACATTATTTTCATGATTTTTTTTATTCATGTCTACTTTTCACACCTCCTTCTAATTCTTAGTTTCTTGCTTACAAAATCTAATTTTATTACAGTAATGCAGAAAAAAATGTATTTAAATATGTGAAGTACATTTGGAAAATCCAATTATCATAGTAGTATGTTGTATTGCTGTTACAAATAATCAACTTTGACCAAGATTATTTTTTTATTGCTTTATCACAGTAATGACTTTTTTTGCCATTTAAATATCGATAGAAATATGCCCTTAATTGTAATTTAAAAAAGGCATATTACAAAAAAATTTAATTATTCAAATCTAGCCTTATTTGTTTTTCTGTTGCAATATGACCCGACATGTCTTTGTGATGTTTGCCCAGGGAAGCTTGCTTACCCATATTCATAACCTGAATAGTGCACATAAAAACAATATCATGATGTCTGAACATAGTATCAAATGTATAGCATGATTTTTTTTGTCTTTTGCCATGTTCTTTCCACCTGTTTCCCTGTCATGTCTCAGTAGTGGTTGTATAACAATCACTTCTATTGTCCCTATTAATAAGATGAAAGTGAGTCTGTTAGATGAGCAAATATTCATTTAATACAACAGATATGCCCCTGAGTGTTCAGTGATTATTAAAACGGCCTGTTTGCCCATATAGTTGTTAGACCTGATGCATACACTGCACACGCGAGCAGCTGGCATCTACAGCTCGTGGGCAGAGGAACAGCGCCATCTAGAGGATGCTGGCAGAAAGATCGAGGCCGACTCTCAAACACTATGGTCCAGCTGCTGGTGTCCTCTGCTTCAAGGTCAGAGACTAGCCTAAAAGTATATTAGCAAGCCTTGGTGTCAATTACAAATGTTTAGAATAACAAAAAAGATTTTGTTGTAAAATAAGTGATAATTTAATTTGTTATATCTGATGTTATATTAAATGCATTAAAGAGAAAGTTCACCCACAAATGAAAACTGTTATACTCTCCCTCATGTCGTTCCAAACCGTAAGACTTTCATTCGTCTTAAAAACACAAAAGACATTTTTAATAAAATCTTAAATATTTGTCCCTCCATTGACAGTTACATAACTGCCCCTTTGATGCTTCAAAAAAATGAATAGAGATTGTTAAACTCACCTATATGAATTGAAACTGAAGAGACCCAATCACTGTGCATTGATTAAAGTTTATATGTGAATAAAAGCCTAAAGCATCGACCTGTAGCACCATTGTGCTTCGGGCGTCCTGTGTTTGAGTCCCGGCTCGTGGACCTTTCCTGTTCCTGTCCCCCCTCTCTCTCCCACTTCGCTTCCTGTCAAAAAAAGGCAAAAATGCCAAATCAATTTTTTTAAAAAGCCTAAATTAAGTCTGTTTATTATATACAATGATTTTTTGTCTGAATTCATATAGATTAGTTTTACAATCTCTTTATGAACTTTGTGGAGTGTCAAAGTGGTAGTTGCATAGACTGTCAATGAAAGGACAGACATCTTTTAGATTTCATTATAATCATCTTCATTTGTGTTCTGAAGATTAACGAAAGTCTTACAAGTAAGAAAGTAAATGATAGAATTTTCACTTTTGGGTGAACTATCGCTTTTATGGAGGTGTATGTTCAGAGATGCTCTATAACTTGTGCGTTTTGTCCTTGCAGGTATGGCTTGGTTGTGCTGTGATGCACGGAGGCAAGTCCGTATGCAAGCTCTCACCTACCTACAAAGGGCACTTCTTGTACATGATCTACAAGCTTTGGATGCAGTGGAGTGGGAGTCCTGCTTCAACAAGGTAAACTAGTTCTGTTTGGCTATATAGTGTTAATTTAACATGCATTTTCATTTTTACGAAACTATGTAAAACTGAGAAATGATGGTGATTTCTGTCTTTTTTTCAGGTCCTGTTTCCTCTGCTGACAAAACTCCTAGACAACATCAGTCCAGCTGATGTGGGAGGCATGGAGGAGACCAGGATGAGGGCCTGCACATTGCTTTCTAAGGTCTGGCCTTGGACGACTTTGCTCATTAATCCCAATAACTTCAACCTTATTTAAAGAGTGATTGTAAGTGTCTTTGTCTCCTCAGGTGTTCCTGCAGCATCTCTCTCCTCTGCTCTCTCTTCCCACATTTACCGCCCTCTGGCTCACCATTTTAGACTTCATGGACAAGTACATGCACGCTGGCTCCAGCGACCTTCTGGTAAGATGCTCTCGGATAGCGAGAATTACCTGTATTGAATTAAAGGAAATTATACACCCCAACATGTTCTCATCATTTTACCTTCATGTCATCTCAAACCTGTATTATATTAACAATGACTAAGATTTCAGTGTATTCCTCACACAAAAGTATAGTATTGATTTGGAAAATAGTGCATATTCTGCAGAGCTTCTTTTCTGAAGCTTGACAGTAAACATAATCTATTTTTAATTTGTAGAAAACAGCAACTGAAAATTCTTTTTAGCATTTTCTTGTTTCATATAAGAAAGAAATACATTTGGAACTACTTGGGATTTCAAAAATGCTGCCAAAATTTCTTTCACATCTTATTGCGCTTAAACTGTCAAAAACAAACAGTATTTTGTCAACCACACTCAAGGTTCACGCAAACACAGTTGTGTCTTAAATGAACGTAAAGAGTTGGGAGAAACTCAGATGCGTGGCTTTATATTGGATTTGTGCATTGGGTCTTAAAGTGACAGCAGCTGCTAATATGACTGCATTAATATTAATTAAACAACAAAAGACAAACGAAAAAATCACTGACAACTTTTTGAGTTTAATAAGAATCAATGTATATGAAAAATCATACAGTGTAGACTAATAAGATTGTGAATAGTGTTCCTGTCTGAAATAAATCGTGATGTTATTTTGCTATCAATCACTCCTAGATAAGATGTTCATAGATTTACAGCAAAAAAGTTATTAAATCTTGAGCGCTGATGAGTCTCTTGTGTGTGACTTTGGTGCACAGCTGGAGGCCATCCCTGAGTCTCTGAAGAACATGCTGCTGGTGATGGACACAGCAGGGATCTTTCACAGCGCAGACTCCCGTACAGGCTACTCAGATTTGTGGGAAATCACCTGGGAGAGAATTGACTGTTTCCTGCCCCGTCTGAAGGAGGAGCTCTTCAAACAGGCTGTCATTCCAGGTACTGAGCACTCAAACACAATACTCGCATTTAACATTTGAGTTCAACCATGTACAACACAGGTTTGGATTTTGTTAGCTGAAATCCCCTTTTTTTTTTTTTTTATTTTGCTTGTTTTTTTGTACAGAACCTGTATGTAATGTTCCTTTGGAGCATGTCTCACCGCCTGCTGCCGCTACCCCAGCCTCTCCTCCTATGCCAGCCCCCTCATCAGTGCCAGCTGCCTCCGCAGAGCCAAACATCCCCAGCAGACCCGTGTCACCTCAGGATACGCCCACACCTAGTGCCAACGGTGATCGTAAGCATCATTTAAACACATTTGACATAACGGTTGTATAACGTTACTATGGGTATAGTTTTCACTAAAGCTATATTTATTTTTATCAAAAATACAGTATAAACAGTGATATTCTGAAATTGTATAATAACATACAACATTTATCAAATAACAAATAACATCTTTTCTATTATAATATATTTTAAAATGTAATAATAATAATTCATTACATTTATATAGCGCTTTTCTGCTTTTTCTAAGCACTCAATATCTGTTTATCTGTAAATATCTGTTTTATATTTGAATATATTTTAAAATATAATTTATCCTGTGGTGCAAAGAATTTTCAGCATCATTACTCCAGTCTCCAGTGTCACATGATCCTTCAGAAATATTCTAATATGATGATTGGGTGCTCAATTATTATTAGTATTCCTGTATCAGTAATGATTATGAACCTTTTAGCATTTTAATTTTTTTTTATTATTATTATTTTTTTACTGTGTACTTTTTAAAATAGATTTATTATTTTATTTTCTATTGTTTTCCATTTTTTTGTAGTATTATTAATGTCTTTACTGGCACATTTAATCAATTGAATGCATTCTTGCCAAATAAAATAGTTTTAAATAAAAACTAAATAAATAAAATATTTTCTTTTTTATTCCAAACTTTTGAATGCACAAAATTCAGTTTGCTTAACATTGATGATAAGAAATGTTTCTTTAGCAGCAAATCAGCATATTCAAATAATTTCTGAAGGATCATGTGACTGAAAACTGAACTAATGATGCTGAAAATTCAGCTTTTCATTACAGAAATACATTACATTTTACAATATACTCCAAAACAAAACAGTTATTTCAAATTGCAATAATATTTTACAATATTACAGTTTTTTTTGTTTTTTTTTACTATATTTGAGCAAATATATGCAGCCTTGGTGAGCCTTGGTTTTTTAAAGACTTCTTTAAAAAAATTAATAATTATTTAAAATAATTGGATGTTTGGTTATGTGGAAATGGATGCATTTATGACTCTTTAATTGATTAAATTCTAAAGAACATAATTTATTTACAATAGTTTTTACTGTCACACCAATTCATAGTTTCTATTTTATCAACAAAAAAAAATTCTCAGTGAAAATTGTCAAAATTGTGAATTTTCTGCTTTCTTTCCTCTGTGCAGGATCAAACAGATCATCTCCAGTTCCTCCCTCAACACCTCCGATGCCCACTCCAGCAAAGATGAGTCCTCCTGCGTCCCCGCCGCCGCCTCTGGGCCAGTCTCCGCTCATCCTGCAGCCCCTCGCCTCTCCGCTGCAAGTGGGCGTCACGCCGATGTCCCTGCCAATCATTCTGAACCCAGCTCTCATAGAGGCTACCTCACCCGTGCCCCTGCTGCCTCGGCCCACCACCGACTGACCCGCCCCTCAAACATCAGCCCAAAGAGTGCCGCCACATCTGAAGGAGAAGCATCTGATTTGGCTGTTCTCCTGCACGTGTGCACTCACTGTAGCCCACACTATTAAATTATGTAACAGCAGCACCTGGAACAAAAGTGCGTGAGAGGACATTGACATGCATGGTTGCCTCTCCGCTTTTCAAACATCAAAGCAACTCCCAAACCGCTCGGATTTGAATGTCCTTCGGTTAGAGATGTTACATAGATGATCGTATTTATTCAAAACAGGAAGGTGCCACTCTGGAGGACAGATCATTATTGATGGGACTGGATTTCGGTCGGTTAGGTTAACTGCACCTGTCAGAGCAGATTTTAATGTATCAGTACTCAGATGTTACTCAGGCAGGGATCACAGAGAGTGGCTGATGGGTAGTGTGTACCGCACACTGGGTCCAGCTAAAGAAACCGTACAAAAAAACTACATTAACGTTGAAGCTTTTATCACTGCTCCAGCTAAATAAAACTGTACAGTATGATGAAGAAAACATAATTTATTTTGACAATTCATTTTGTTTCTTATTGTGGCTTTTACACTTTAATTATATAGTTTTGCCGTAAATTGCTCCAGAGGAAACAGTCAAAGATGTAGCCACATAATGTTTGCCATTCATGGTTGATTAGTGAGAAAATTAAAAGCGTAGTTCACCCAAACATTAAAATTCTGTCATCATTTACTCACCCTCACGTTACTTCAAATCTGTATGAATGTCTTTCTTCTGTGGACCTTCTGTAGAAAGATGGAAACCAAACAACATTGTCACCAATTGACTTTCTATAGTATGGACCAAAACATTAAACATCTTTGATGATCCACAGGAAGAGGAAAGTCTTTCAGGTTTGGAACAACATGAGCGTGAATAAATTATGTCCGAATGTTTATTTTGGGTGAACTGTCCCTTTAAGTCCAGCTCTTTGGTTAAAAACAATGAAATATGGCTTGTTTTGATGACATCACGTAATTATCGTGCATCTCTACAACATTCCAGACACCTTGCTGATGTTTTCAACTAAACGAACTGAGGCACTTCTGCTCTTTGTAGCTTACCCCTTCAAGAATTTCTCTTGTAAAATACATAATTTCTTCCAAATATGTTTCTTTCTATTATCTGTATCCCTTTATTGTGGTGATCTCGGCTCTGGACGTTTACAGACCACTTTTAGTTTGATATGAATTAATAAATGATTCATGAGAAGTAGATCTCAGAAGAGAGCTATAAAATTCACTAATATAGAAATATAATAGCTCTCAGACCTGCGCCTCCTTCCACCAGCCAAGACCACCCACGAGCAGCTCAAGTGCGTTTAGCGATCAGCGTTTGGCCTGAGACTTATGCTGTTTGGATCAGTACCGAGACTGTAGGTTCATTGAGGAATGATGCTGTAAATTAATGTAGATTGTCACTGCAGTGACAACAGATCAGTGATCACACCATAACAAACCTAAGAGGTGGCTGTGGACAGATGGCCGTTTTCTTTGTATGTGCACTTGTTGTACTGCATTCTTAGATACATCAGGAACTAATTCTGTAGTCAACAGGTCATTCAATGAAAGTAATCTGTATATATATATGAATAAAAGTTCATGTACTTTTTACAATGTAATAAATATATGGTAAAATATCCTAATGCTGTCATTGTTTTTTTCTCTTACATGTCAATTGTTTTATTGCTTTATTTAATTAGAATAATTTAGGAGGCTAAGACCCAAAGAGGAGAATGAAGTTCGACCAAAAATTAAATTCTATTCATTCACCCTCATGCAAAATGTTTTTTATTTATTTAATTTTTTGTTGGCCATACAGTGGAAATCAATAGTAACAAAAACGGTTTGGTTACCTGCAAAGTCTGGTTTGGAATGACATGAGTGTGAATGAACGATGACAATTTCCATTTTTGTGCAGACTATCCCTTTGATCTACATTGGAGGTTGATTTATACCGCCAAACTCATTAAAAAAGCGAAAGTAATCCTTGTCATGACCTTTTGAGAAACATCAGACAAAATGAGATTAGAGTTTCCAGCAAAGGGAACTTTTTCAGCAGTTCACAACTTGCATTTAATTCTATTCCTATCCACCTTATTTTTCCCGTAAGAGCGGAGTAAATGCTTGTTATTGCAAACTGGTGTCTTACTATATTATTTTAATGTATTATCCTAAATGTGAATACACTGGTTTGTACAAACAGTTTTACGGTTGTGGCTAGAAGGGATACAGCTCCGACCAGACACTAACAATTAAATTTAATTTTCTACCTAGATTGTGTTTTATTAACATCTACACCTACCCCTTGCAATAATAGTAAAAATAGTAATTGTACACAGTGTGACGACAATTCCGCTGTATTGATGTGCGCATGCCCAGTAACCAGACATAATTTAAATAGAGAAAATGGGGATTTGGAAGAACGTGACTGAATGAATGCTGAAAAGTTTTGAAAATTGAAAGGAATTAAATTGTCATCTTGTCCTCACCTTCATGTCATTCCAAACCTGTATGACGTTCTTCTGTGGAAAACACAGTGTTTTTGGTCCATACAATGGAAGCGAAGGGAACCGAAAGTGTTTGGTTGCCATAATTCAAGATATCTTTAATGTTCTGCAGAAGAAAGAAAGCCAAACTTTTTTGCACGACACGAGGATGAGCAAATTAATTAATTTTTGGGTGAAGTTGTGTGTGAATGCAAACTTGTATGGAAAAAGAGAGTGAGGTGTAAAACATTTTTTATTTCAAAGCAGAACAAGAAACACTTTTTTTCTTAATTACCCAAAACGGTCAGAAACCACACATGATATCTAGCCAAAAACAACAGTCAAAAGTTCAACTCTGAACATGGAATGTAAAAACAAAGTCATTCTAAGGATAAAAATGGCAAACAATGAAGATTAAGTTGATCTAGTCTAAATGAATGTCTTTTCTTTAAAGGAGAACAGTGAAACATAAATGTGTACAGTACATCACTCACAAATACCCTTGTTTAAACACCTTCCAATAATCTGTTGTCAAAAACATATACCTACAACATCTTTCACCAAGCTGCACTACACTCCACTTAGTACGCTCCTAGTAGCCAGGATGCACTCTCCGCTAAAGCTCACGTTCAACTCGTTTCACCTTCCCACGACGTCGAGGCCGACAAAACCAGTCAAAGCAAAGCTAAAACAGAGCTGCATCGAGGCGTTACACTTTCAAAAGAAATCAAACCCACAACTCAACATCACTTGGCGTCCATCTTTGCCATCTCCTGCAGGTATATCCCAATGCTCTCGCTGTCAAACAGAACAAAGTAAATGTTCTTCAGGGAGGAGGTGGTTGCGGAGACAAAATGGTTCGAAATGGCCTTCAGTATTAGCTGGGCTGCTGTCTGCTTTGGGAAACCATTTCTGAGGGAACAAAAATCAAAGAGGTGAGTAATTTCTGGTTTCTAAAAACTATTTTGCGCCACATTTGCATCGAAACAGGCATGCAGTGTATGAACTTCAAATCTAGTTCACCATCCATGATTGTGATGCTCACCGTCCGGCGGGTAGCGAAGGGAAGGCCACCGACTTCAGCTTCTTCTCCTCGGCAGCAGACAGACAGTTCTTGACTGTTTTCTCGAGCTGATCTTCACACTTCTCTGAACCCCACTGAGGAACGTGACAATGGATGATGAAACGTGCTGCCATCCCATTGGCTTGGCTCACAGCCACTGCAGAGGGAATAAGAAACGCTCCCGTCACAACAGCAGCAACACACAGAAATGTCTTACTTCAGTAACTACAGGGAATTTCTTCCCGCTTTCTTGTTTTACTTTTAAAGCTTCCACACCTTTTGATCAAAGAATCAACGGACTGAGGGAAATGAGTCCTTGTTTTGGGCTGATTTTCCATGGTATGTCAGGTAACAATCTCTGTAGTACACTTCTTAGTGTACAAATGTCTCCAATTACTACTGAAGATTTCACTCATTTCCTTTTTCATGCACGTAAATGATCCTAAAAATCCCTGGTATCACTAGTTTTCCGTGACGGCTGTACTTTTTTTCTATATTAAAATATTTAACAAGGTCATTTCCTGCCCCTTTGAACATTGCTAGAGCGCACACACTAATTCGAGTCTGCTTTCTGTCAGCTTGTGTCAAGAAATGTGTGAGACTTCAACCTGATGCAACCTCCAAAGGACCCTGGCTTTTTCTCAGCTCCTTGATGGTCTCTAGGAAATCTTTTCCTCCTGCTTTCTCCAGAGCGTTACCTGTGTTACAGCACAGAAAATAAATGAGCTTTTGCCACATATTTCAATATACAGGCAAACTGACACTTGCTACACAAATCTAGCATTTTACCATCTAGCGAATGTAATTGACAATAATTTAATAGTAGCTAAAAGCAGCGTAATGCACTGACCGATGCCCTCTTTCAGATCAATCTCTGCGTTTGTGGGATTGATGATTCCCTCCACTTTGATCGTGCCGATTTTGCTGATTTCACTCTCTGTAAGGGACAGCTGATAAACAAACCACAGTAACTCATTATTGCATTAAGTTTTAAATCACCAGTGTATTAGCACTGTTACCATAAAATATATATTCACAATACACGATTTTACTGCCAATATAAAATGAATCCAATCTGTAAATATTGTGATGATTTTGAAGGTTGACTTGCGGGGCAAATATGATTATTAGTTGATTCCATTTAGGGGTCGCCAAGGCTAATATCATTTACTTTGATAGCGTTGAGAATCCAGTCCCTCGTCTTAATCACTGTAGTCGTTTAAAGATTCTGTGTAACTGTATGAATGTTTATTTTAAGTTCTATTTATTTCAGTGATTCTGTTCAAAATATCAGTCGCAATGAATCAAAAACCTGATTCAACTATTCAATTGTTTAACCCAAGACTGTAAAAATGAAAAGTGAAAAATATATGTAGGTAAATTATTAAATCTTTTTTTGCATTCGAAGGTATATAAACTTTATAATGTGCGCTCTAAGTGTTAAAATAAGTCGAAAAAATAACGAATTCTTTGGTAATGTGTGATAAGCACAGCTATTTCCACCTTTTGTCCAAGGAACAAGCTTTTCGCAGAGAGAATAGTAAATCCCTCTCCTGGTCCGTCTTCCAGTGTTGTGTTGGCATCTGCCTCTTTGTCATTCTCTGTGCTTTTCTGCATGAAAGAAACATTATTAGTATTCTCACAGACAAACATGGTTCCAGAGCAACATATGTATGACACTGCACGCACTTTGGGTTTGCGGCCTGGTTTTCCTTTGCTCTTTTTGCTGGGTTTCTTGATGGGTTTCCGGTTCACCCTCTTCTCTGGAACGGTCACCTGAGTCTCCACCTTCACCCTGCCTCCTCTCTTCTTGGAGAGCAGCTCAGGATGGATGCGAGGCAGAACGCCACCATTTGATATGGTCACCCCTCTGAGCAACTAATCAATAATATAGAAAAACAACTGTTTTCTATTTGAATTTATTTTTTAACAGTTTTAACCAATAATATTTCACAATATTAGTCTTTTTACTGTATTTTTGATCAAATGAATGCAGCTTTGGTGAGCATAAGAGACCTTTCAAAAACATTTGACCAGTAGTGGATATAATAAGGTTGTGTAGCCTAACTAGTATAAAAGTGGACTACTCAAGCAAAGGTGCCATGGTAGCCTTCAGCAAAAAAAGCAGCGCACTGCAAGTTGTTTTTGGACACAAAGAGTGTGCTAAACATTAACCCTACCCGACCTCAGTCTATTTAACATGTAATTCATTACCTGGTTGAGTTCTTCATCGTTGGCCACAGCCAGCTTGATGTGTCTTGGAGTGATTCTCCCCTTCTTGTTGTCTCTTGCTGCGTTTCCAGCCAACTCCAAGATCTCAGCTACAAAAACATCAGTGCAAGACTCTCAAAACTGTAATATAGTTAAACGATTGCATAATGACAATAGACCCCTTTCATGTTAGTAAACATTGTGACGTTTTTCTGTGGGCGGAGCTTAGGTGGTGGCTGACCTCTTCACTAACGCTATGAAGTCTGTTAGCTTGCTTTTTAAACAATAACTTGAGACATTCAGATTTTACCTGCATATGTAAGGGCTGTATACTGTCCAGGACCGCGTTTTTTGAGAAGGTTAACTTTAACGGATGAAATTGGCCGACCTGTACCAAAGACTATAGAACACCCTTAAAGAGACTTTGCCTGTACTCACTCAAAAGGATGGACGATCTGACAGGATTCCCTCACATCTAACAGTGACTCACATCTAACGTGTACAGTTAAGACAAACTCACCATGTATCTAGTCATGAAGATGTAATATATATTTCAATTTCAGCGGGCAACTATTTTTATAGCTACATTATTATTCCAGCCACAATTACTCATAATAATGTATATACAATGACACATGATTAAGCGTATTATCGTCAGTTTGTTGTTTTACACACATGCACACAGACATTATTTCATACACGACATAGTACTGAGATCCATAAGAAATCTTTAGACGCACCCATAACAACAAAAGACAATACTTTATTGAACCATTTCTGATAAGTGTGCGCTAAGTGTGCGCGAGCTTTTTTGATGATCGTTTCTGTCCAGTCCGCTCGTTTTATCTCGTTTAACCACAGCTGTCGTCGTTTTTTTTTTTTTTTTTGTCTGGCAATGGCAGCAGCGTTAAAATTTAAATATTTCAAAATTCTGACTTTATTCTCGCAATTCCGAGATTATATCTCACAATTCTGATAAGAAAAATCAACTCGACATTCTCTCTCTTCTGAGTTATATCCCACACATCTGGCTTCTTTCCCCTCAGAATGGACAAACTCGCTATTGTTGAGTTAAATCGAGTTATAAATCCGAAATATAAAGTTGCATTTGCGAGAAAAAAACGTCTCAAAAAAGAATTGTGCGACAAAATACGTAACGCTAAATTTAAAATGTTATAGGTTTAAATAGTATTTCATGCTGTAACTGTAGGGCAAATATAATATGTTTCCTATGAACTGTATATGTGAATATTATGTAGACCAATTGTTTAAATCAAATTTATGCTTTAAAAGTAGAGTAATCATAGCAGGTTTCATTCATTAGTCTGTCCGTTTAAACGTCTGCGTTTAGCTTCAAACGGCGTTTTTGACGACAGTATTCTATAAAAATGATTAGCATTCCGATTCTGACATCCAAAGGCACAACAGTACATTTTATCTCTTATTCTGTGGATTTTTCCCGTTTCGCTCCGCTTGTTACCGTGTGTTTCTGCCACCACAATGCGCACGCAGCCGAGAGTGACGTCTACATGAAACTGGTCTATAGATTTTTTGGTAAAACATAATTTCATTCCACAACAAAGGAGAATCTGGATTCCCACCTGCTAAGTACTCAATGACAGCTGCCATGTAGACGGGGGCGCCCATGCCAATGCGATACTTGTGGGTTCCTGTGCGCAAGTAACGCATCATCCTCCCGACAGGAAAAATGACTCCTGCCCGGGCAGAACGAGACAGCTTGGTGATCTTTTTCTTTCCTCCTCTGGCTGACATCCTGCCTTTTCTGTGGAGACAAATCAAATGTTTCTTCCATCGTCATCTTTTGATCAAGGTAACTATCCTTGTAATCAAAACCTCAGTCATGTGACCCACCTCCTCTTGACTCACAGTGCCACTGGATGGAGTACCTACAGAGGAATCAAGACAAAATGATTCATTCATTAACATCTCTGAACGTAAACTCAACAGTCTCCATCTGCTTCAACAGATGATAATCACAGACACGCTCTTATCCATGTCAATGACTAAATTAGCACGAGAACAAAGGTAATACGAAGGCACATTAAAAAGTTGGCCACAATTTAGAGACTTTTGATGACACAAACTCGATTTGCGTAATGAGAAAATGTATAACCAAAAAACTATCACATATTGATCACTTGGATAAAGTCAAACACCACAAACTTCAAAGCTGCAGTGTTGTGGGAAAGTGGAGAAGATGGAATATTTTTGCCTACACCTCTTCAAAATTTTAATATTTGTTGTACGGTATGTTGTATTATATTAAAACTAAATCCTGAGGGCGATGTCATATCCTGGTTGTTTCAATATTCAGAGAAAATCTGCATGCAATTGTAGTGTGACTGTAAAATTAGTGCAGCTCTTAGTAAAAAAAAAACAATTGGGCTGCATCCGAAATCGCATACTTCCCTACTACATAGTAGAAAAAACAGTACACGACAAAAGTAGTATGCCATACTACATACTATTCAGAATTACACTTATGCTATATAGAGTGTACATTTTAGCGTTCACAAAGTAGCTAATTACTTAAAGTACCTACTGAAGAATGTATGTGATTCAAGACGCAGTCTTGGGCGCCATCTTGTGAATAATAAAAAAAATGGTATGAACACTTAAGTTCAAAGTATACTTTAGTTTTGACGCAAACATTTAGCGTATGCCCAGCCCGATCTCACGGCAATTCGTACATATTTTACGAGGTGGCTAATTCGTACGACCGTACGAATTCGTACGAAATTCATACGATACACCTAACCCCGCCCTTAAACCTACTCGTCACTGGGGTTTAGACAAATCGTACTAAATCGTACGAGTGAGGTCGTATGAATTGGTACGAATTAGCCACCTCGTAAAATACGTACGCATTGCCGTGAGATAGCGTTGGTATGCCTGCAGCCTATCGCATAGCCTTTTAAAGAAGACTCTGTGCTATGTACTATGCTGACAATGAAAAGTATTTTGTGCCTTGCTAATATTATGGACCCGCGTTTAACGGTCACCAGAATCGTAAATCCTTGGACGTTTTTTTATATTTTGATTTTTAAAAAATATGTATGTACATTTATAACACTATACTTTGTATTCTATCAAATTACAAAAATAAAATAAAATACTAGTTAACGCTAATGCGAGGGTGTTTCTAATGCAGCGTCTATGAGAGAGACTGTAAATTTAACATCGCTCTCTCTTCTGAGTTTTTCTTTTGCTATTTGAGCAAATGGGAATGCAAAAAATATATATTTGTGGTACTCTCCCATTCTCTGCTCTTCTATGACTACTTCCGCTGCTGAGAAACCCGGAAATGGGAAAAGGGCCGTTATTATTATATGTATATATTAATTATAATTATATAATAAGCATGTTTTTTTAATGGTCAATGGGGTTTTTTGATGGTTAAAAGTGTCCCAGGTAAAAGTTAAATAAAAAAAAAGTTAAAAACAGGTAAGATACAGAGAGACTGACATAAACTGGAGAAAAATAGCCATATAAACTATAACCTTGATTCCGGATTAATACGTTTTGATAAATTAATACGGTTTCTGTGTTTCTCTCACTGTCCAATCAGTAGTTTATGTCATATTTATTTGGTAAATAGCCATGTAATTAGCAGGATAATGTACATATTGGTGGTCAATAATAATAAAAGCTTAGTTATTAATTTTTTAATTATTTTTTTTGATGGATGAAATGTGACACGTTCTTCACATATTTCATGAGATTTACCCATATAAAAATCGTTTATAAGCACAGCATGCGATAAGGTATTCATTTATGTTGAACATTACACACAGTTTTTATTTGTTTGTTTATTTAGTTGACGAACTACACAAACATGACCCAGGGTCTGCACTGCCATCAAGAATTAAAGGCGCAGCGCTTGTTTTAAGATAAACAGCGGACATTCATAAACACGGAGCGCGATTCCTCCCCGTTTCGCCTCAAATATGTTACAAAAGACCCTCCTCCTGCCAGCAACAGCACATTAACACCATTATATTCAGTCAGGATGCGGTACGTGATCAAAAGGCCATCGCCAAATCCGCGATTCAAAGCGTACGATCAAAGGCCTCGCCTCAACTTCACTGCTTTTCCGTTAAACGCACACAAAACACGGACATGTTTGTATTCCAAACACATTCGGTCGTGCACAAATTCATAATCTTGGTTTTAAGCCCGCTCCTCCCACATCCACTCACCCCCATTTTGTTTTTACCTCGTTGGATTTACACAGTAAAACATCGCAAGCGAGTGATGCGTTTCAACGCGACGCGACACAACTGGATCGTTGTTGTTCTAATCAACGCATCTGCAAGCGAGCAGCGTTCAGCTTCGTGTTTTATAACGCGAACGCTGTCGTTTCGTCGCGCGCGTCGCGCACAGTGCGCTCGAGCCGTATTCGCATGCATGCATCGCGCGCTTATCAACTCAATATCTCGTGCCAATATTTACCTGTTTGTTCTCTACAAATGCGTCATGTACGAAATATATCTGTCCTCTGATAGGCGCGAATAAGGAGCAGTTCCTGGTCTTATTCCTATTCTGTCCTTGTGTGCTGAGCCTCTGCTGTTCCTTAAATAAAAAAATAAAAAAAATTACAGAGAGAGAGAGAGACACCGCGAAAAACTACAGCAGCCAGTACCACCGTACTGTCGATGGAGGCAGGCTTTAGGCTACTGCTGCTTCTCATTTAAAAACATTGCATTCATGATATGAAATACATTACAGCGCAGCCAATGCAATTCATGCTAAATGCACCAATAAGCGAATATTATGTGGATATAATGCATTATCAATCTCATCCAAGAGGGGGTTATTGAGAGCAGCGTGCAAAAATAATCCGTCACAGACGGCTGCAGGTGACTGGGAGATTGATACTTACTGTAAAAATGTCTCTTCGCCTGGTCTCTACGCGATGGCGTGTTGATCTTCATTCATTTTCACCTCTCCTGTTGCCTAATGAACTCAATCTAATGTGCGCTTTGAAAAATAACCTCACGCGTTCCCTTGAGTGGTGCACTTAAAAATCAACCCTGTTCATTATGAGTCAGGATTGCTATATAGCTGCTTGGTTTTGTATATGAATCTCTGGTTAATGCAGGATCTGAAAGGCTGGGATAATGGCCTGTTTCAATAGCGTTTAAGTGTCTGCACAATCTGTGCTAGACCGAGCTGGTTCTACAGAGGGCAGTCAGAGATCAGAATTCAGATGCGCTGTTGTGTTGCTGTGGTCCGGTAAGGGGCGGTGTTGTATTATGTTGGGTTATGCTTCCCCAGAGCCCATCAGACAAGGACTAACGTTGCTCTGGGACGAACCAGAATCAAATATTAAATTTTAATGTACATTTCAAGCATGCACATTGCATAAAATATGTTTTAAATGCAAATTCAAGTTACACATGGCAGGACTGCGAGAAACATCTTTAATCAGGTTTCATGTTTTCATCCAAAATGTCACTGAAGGGTTTTTTAATCTTAGATGCCATGGTTCCCAAATATGTTCATCCTTATGCGAGAAACCTCATGCTAAAATTTAAAAGGCAGCTGTATGTTTAGAAGACCCAAACTATGCTGTGAATTAACTAATATAATACATTCATTAGAGCTGATATTAATTTTATTGCTTACTAAATTACTGTACTGGGTGTCAAGTTTTGATTATTCATCAGCTGGAGAATTATTTATCTCAAAGTTCTAATTTGATATTTTTTTCCTCTGTGTCAGCTGTGGTGTGGACTTTATTAAAACTTCATTGTTATTATTATCATTATTGTTACAGTTATTGTCCTTGGTGTGAGCAGGCCTTTACTGAACTAGATTGTTTTGTTTTTTCATCTTCTTTAACCATATCCACAGAGACCCTTCTTACTCAATGCTTTCTTAAGTGATTTTATGTCTAAAAATAAACAAATAAAAAATTACCTTTGAAAGAAACCTACAAGATTTTATGTTAAAATTGCTTCTGAACAAACACAATGTGTAATTTCTGAAGTCACCTGTGTTAAATGTTTAGATGGTAAGTGACAGTGAAAATAAATGAATAAATAATCTTTTAAAAATGTTTTTTCATATAACTAAAAATATAGAGGACAGCCGAGTCTGCAAAACCCATTGTGTGGCAGATTCCTTACGTTACCACAGAGAGACTTAGAAAATGATTTCCCCAGCCCTGCACACTCTTTTGGGGCAACTTTCAGGGATAAAATGAGCCTTGCCTTCAGAACGGGCCCAGGAGGATGCTGGGAAGAGCGACATGTGTGCTCTTAGTCAGCAGAGCCAGACTGAATTATCTAAACACCTGGTTCCAGCAATCTAAACAAAGAACTGGTGCTGACTGGACCTGCTCTACAGGGGCCCTCGGCTCCAGCATCTCTGTGATTCGAGCTCAAATAGACGTATGACATATGCTTATACAAATAAAACTCAGTCTGTCTGAGGTTTGGTGATGTTTAGAGAAATTACATCTTCTTTAAGTGAGTGAAACTAAATGAAACGTGCTGCATCAGCAAGCTGAAGAGAAAAATATTTCCTTTATTTTAATAGTGCGAGCTGAATGTAAATACAGACAATATGCTTATTTGTGGTGAAACCTAACTTCTCAAAGTATACATCTTACAGAATATAACATCATGTAATTCAAACCTGTTACATGCAAAATGAAGCTGTTTTTTTATGTTTTCCATCTGTGTTTTCTTATAGCCGTTTGGTGCCTTGACGCTGAATTAATTTTCCCTTCTTGCTTATTTTAGCACTCATCCAAATAATATGCCACTGAAATATACCTTGTTATTCTCTATAGGAGTGTGAGCAAGTTATTTATTGTGGGAACCTGTCAATAGGTATATCTTTATTGCACTGTCCCTTATGCATTTATTCTTTAAGAATTAGCCTATAATAAATTAACATGTATAAGGGATGTTTATGATGACGTATAATTTTTGAAAGATTGTGTGTTTGTGAGTGAGAAGAGATTGTTTGAAGATTTGATATTAGCTTATTAGAAGTTTTGTAAGCCTCTGTTAGTTTTAAATTTACTTTATTGCTGGTCTTGTACTCTTGCTTTGGAGAAACTGACATTTATAATTAATTAGAGGAAACACAGATGTATTAAGAAACATAGGACCCCCTTTATATAATTTGGATTATTATTTAACAATAGCAAATACAAAATGCAACTAATTTTCTTTTGTTAATTAATTTCTTTTTCAGTCCATTATTATTATTATAATTAAAATTTTATTATATATTTTGGGGTTTCATTTTTATTGTATTATTATAATTTTAACTTGATGGCCAAAATGATTAAAACAGTAGTATTTTCACCGGCTTTTGCTGTAGTGTGTCTGTAGGAAATATCAGTTTACATTTCCAAACATTAATTTTGCCATTAATTGTATAATCCAGTGAGATTTTCATTGCACAAGGAGTCTGACAAAAGCCAGTGCTCCTCAGAGATCTGATCTGATCATCATCAGTCTGTCTGGAATCACATGAAGAAACAGAACAAACTGAGACAGACTAAATCCAGAGGAACTGTGGCAACGTCTCCAAGATGCTTTAAGAAACCTACCTGCAAAGCTACATTACTGTTCAAAATTTTAGGCACTTGTGTACAAATGCTGTAAAAAGAGGATGCTGTCAAAATGAATGTCATAAATAGATTTTCTTTATCAATTAACTTCTATTAACTAAATTAAATCAACATTTGGTGTGGCCATCCTTTGCACTTAAAGCAGCTTTTGCCCTTGGCGCACTTTCGCTTAGTTATTCAGATAGCTTAGCAGCGTCACCTGATTAGGAATATTTCCCTCAGATAATGCAGATGTTTTATTTATGATTTAATTTAAGACTTTTGATATCAAGACAAGAGCGTAAGTTGTTTGTGAGGAGTCCTTAACAGGAACAAGCTGTCCTAGCAGTGGCATGATTCAAAAAACCCATCAGAAAAAAAACCCCATGATGCAGCTCTGGCACGGCTACCTTTGCCAGGTATTTTTAGGCCTCAGACAAGCAGGCGATGGTGCGTCTCCATCTCTCAGACCACAATCCACAAAAAGAGCCACCCTTGGGGATGCTGTGAATAAACTTCTGTTTAACCCATCCCTCTAAGGTCCAGTGTCATTGCAAAGGACCCTTAGAGAGTCTCAAGGCAGAAAGAGCTGTACAGAGAGAGAGAAAGACAGCGAGGGTAACAGAGGAAGCGTCTCAGATTACACTCAAAGGGGGCTGCCGTGTCAAAATAGGCCTTCGGAGTGGCGACAAACCATGGGCCACTGACCTTACCCCTTTGCCAAGCCGAACATTCCTGCCGGATATTTTTAGAGGTGGCATTTAAAGTTGGCAGAGTATCAACTCCCAGGCAATCTGCAGTATTTCCTGTTCCTGTAAAATAGGGAGGTCTGGGACACAAATGCCCACCCAGACAGGGCCTGTCTAAAAATAGACATGTTAACCACGTTTTACTTCAATTTGATATTTTATTGATTTGTAAATTACAGTTTCGTTTATAAACCAGCACACATTGTGTTGTGCTGAAACAGAGCATTGTTGACATTGCTGTTCAATATTGAACGAGATGAATTGTGGTCCTGGTCCAACCTAAACTAGGGTGAAATACACACACTCATGTAGATCTGTGAAAAGGCTGGGCGGTTGCTTTGATCACTGTTTATGAGGAAAGCGCCAGAATGACCAAAACGTCCATCTGTCCAACTTTGCTAGTTAAGCCAAACATTCCTCAAAGTGGCTTAATTTGAAACAGGTTAGCCCAGGTTAGCCCATTTTAAAAGTTGAAATATCAGGTAATATTCAGCGAGCGCCATTTAGGCCACGAGTCATTTGAGGGGAGATTTTATTTGTTGGTGAGGCAATATCTGTAACTTGATGTGTCACATCATCTCTGAACATTACATACTGTATGATCTTGTTGATGTTTATAAATGGGCATAGAATATTGAGATCTTGTGTTTCTCCCTGCCAATCAGTCGTGTAATTACTTTACAATAAGGCTTGGTTATAGCCCAATATGCATTTTGTTGGATTTGTAGTGCATTTGACTATGTTTTTTAATTTAATTAAATTTTTTGGCCTATAGAGGTCACGGGAAAAGGAAATGTTGCAAGCATCATTCGAACATGGTCAAACTTTTGAACAGTAGTGTACATCAGGATTCCAATTACTTCCCCTTGTAAAAAACTGGATTAGATCCATCTCCATTTCATATCTGAGAACAAGTTGTCACTTATCAGACGCTTAATGTTTGCTCTGCTTTAAATGATCACCCTTGACTCTGGGCACAGGGACACATAGATCACTGGAAGTGTGTGAAATGAACAAGACAGCTTCCCTGTTAACAAGGGCAGCAGCAGTGAATCCAGCCCTAGTGTCACAGATGCTTGAATAAGTGCCTGTTTTTTTGTTGGAGCTGGGATAGACAGGATGGCGATGACAGCGTGTTTCCTAAAGATAGTGTTTTCCGTGACATGGGCTAATTGGCGACGAAAGGCTGAACGTAACTGGCATTATCGGATCTGAGTTTATGATCCTCAGACAAAACGGAGAGTGTTATTGTCCTTTTCCATGATGTTATGAATAAAATTCATGCATAAATTCTTTTATTGTTTCCAAAGCGTAAAATCTACATTCAGGATAGTATACTAATGTCTTTTCCATGACCTCACACTTATGAATATGGTTGAACAGTTTCACCTGTGAGGTTTGCCAACTGCACCAAAGAAAAATTACATTTTTTATACCACATTTATTTTGAAATTTCAGTAAACTACACAAACAAAAACTAATCGTAACACATTCACAGTATATGCCTTGTGAATTAAAAACAGAATTAGGTGGTGAAATATATTTGATCTTACATAGCATTTCACACATTCCAATTTAACATCTGTCTTGGAAAATTATAACAGGTCTAATAACAAATCCCTCCCTCATGTACAACCTACAGTATGTCCTGTCAATTTTTGCATATCAATACCATGAGTTTTTTATTCGTCGTACTATTTATACGCACTTTCATGAGATCGGGTAGGTTGACAACACTGTGTGAAATATAACCATTTTATGTCTTTTGATGTTTGTCCAAGTGAAACAGCGTATGTAATGAGAAAATATGTTTGTTTTTATTCATCAGGAACTGATTAGATTGTGAAAGCCAGTGTTACAGGCCAGAATGTCTGGCAAGGGGTCAAGGTCTTGTGGGTTAGCATGGTCCAATTATGGAAGCCCATTACCACTTAAAATATGATTCGGTAAGTCATAAAAGTTTAGTGACATTTACTGTTGTTTGGTGAATTTTGTGGCCTAAATCCAGTCATTTCAATAGGAATCCATGCATTCTAGAGTTTCTTGTGAGGGTGAAAGATTTCACATGCAGATTTCGCAGTGGGTTCAGGTTGGTCATGTGGATTCACTGTGTTTACCAACAAAAAGCTGCTTGGTTTGAAAATGACTTCGGTGCTTCATACATCGCTACACTATTGACAAAGGACAATGGACCTTTCTGCCAGCAAAATGTGATCATAGCTTCATAATAACACACAATATCTCGGAATAATGACTTAACATCTCATAATAATGACAACATTCTCATAAAAAATACAATGGAAGTCGATGGGGACCAGAAACTGAATATTCTTCAAAACAGTTTTCTTGAGGGTGAGTAAATGATGACAGTATTTCTATTTTTGGGTGAACTACTACTTTAACATCTCATAGAAATACTAGCTATAAAAAAGTTCCCCTTAGAGGGAACTTGAATTGTGTCTTCTAGCGGTTGTTAGAGGATGCAGTGTCTCCTTCCATTCTCAGGGAGCCATGGTTACATGTGTAACCTGAGACATTTCTCATTATTATGAAATGCTATGTCATTATTATGAGAATGTTTCCTAATATAAAGAAATGCAAGTCATTATTATAAGAATCTTACTCATTATTATCCCTTATAGAATCATGACGTAACTTACCTAGTTCAACCACAACAATACCCCTGCTTTTTTAATAACTTCTTTTGTGATTTACAGAAGAAAGAATGTTGTTTGGTACGACATGAGGGTGAGTAAACGATGACAGAATTTACATTTTGGGAAGAACTATCCCTTTAATGTCTTTGTGGTTTGACACACAGAGGTGCAGACCGTTCTCCAACACTCACTTGATACCTGGAGGAGTGTGTCATGCAGCATATGTCAGACTTGGAGAAGAAGGCTTTGGCCGGCGTCCTCCTAGCTTTGCATCCATCTGGAAAACGAGTCTGGCCCATAAATCAGAGGATCCAGCGAGATACGCTATCACGGGCTGGCAACAGGACCCGCAACAGAAATGAGGGTCTATCATGAAAAAAGAGAAAAGTTACGACAGCAACATATAGAATTGCCCTCACAAATACAGATGTTTCTGGAAGCGCAGCAGCTCCTTTCCCAGCAACAGCATTCACCATCTGCTGAATCGCTCAGTTCACCTTTTCTGTGTACCCCTGCACACCAAGCACTTACCCAAGATAAACACTGCTATGTTATGTGAAATGAGAGAGAAGTCAAGTCAAGTAGAACATTAGAATCTGAGCACTGATGGGGAAGCACAGGTTTGATTGTGTGGATGATTTTGAAATATGCTCGCAGGCTGCATTTTTTGAGCAGAAATAAATGTATTTTAAGAAATGTTAAAAACAGTAATATTGTGAAATATCATTGCAATTTAAAAGAACTGTTTTCTATTTTAGTATATTTTAAAATGGAATTTATTTCTGCTATGCAAAGCTGAATTTTCAGCATCATTACTCAATGCTCAATTTGCTGCTCAGTTATTTTCTATGTTGAAAACAGTTGTGCTTTTTATTATTATTACGGTAACTCTGTTCTGATAGTGTAGTGCAGAACAATTGCAAATACTTATTCAAGTAACCATATAATCATGCAGATAAATATATATATATCAGCTGTGGGAAGTGGGAAGAAAATCTTTCCCATATGTTTTGCTGTTGATGTCAACGCTAGATGACTAATCACTCTAAGGTATTTTGACACAAATTTATCTGTCACTTGATAGAAGCCAAATTAAACAGATGCAACGTGGGCAGGTTGTGCAACATGCCTTCATCCTATTCTTAGGCCTGTGTAGTTCAAGCAAATATTCATGTTTTGATGTTTGAGTGTAAGTATATGTTTTTGTTTAGTTTTGGATGATAAACAGTTTTGGTACTGTTTTGAATCACCACTTGAGGTCTAGAGTAAATTTGGGCACTAAAGCAAACCAGCTGAGACTCTAGTTGCTGCAAAACCAACAGCCCTGAAAGTGCTTTAGTACACTGGTTTTATAAGATAATAATACCATGGTATTTTGATATACACAAAGAAATATATTGCAATATTCATATTTCATAATAGTTACATTGTACTTCAAAGAATGCCATAGTATTACTTTAGTACATATCCACTTTTTTTTGGCAGCATAGCTAGTGTCCATTCTTTATAATCTGCAGTTATTTTTATTTTAATACAGTATGCAAAAAGGTAGTGAAAGTCTTGTACACTAACTGTCTTGACAACTCTGAAACGTCCTGTTTAGGCCCCTTGTTTATTGGCTTGTCACTTTGAAGGACAGTTACCGCAACAACATCACATAACAGTGTTGGATTTCAAAGACATGGCGGCATTCAGGCTGCTCATGTGTGCATCCCTTTGAAGCCCATGACTAGTATCGGATACAAACAATACTGGATAAATATAGAGGAGGTACATTAGGTATTACGTGGAAAAATAGAGCGGAACCTCTGCACCTTTCACATTTAAAACCGTAAAACACACACGACCAGAGATCAGACTCATAGGTAAAAATTTTTTGTCTTTAATTATAACTGTATATATAAACAGTATATATGTATATGTATGTGTGTGTGTGTGTGTGTGTGTGTATATAACTTAGACTATACTGTTCAAAAGTTTGGGGTTAGTAGTAAGAATATTGAGGTGAAGGAGGTGTTGGGCAGAAGAAATGAATACTTTTATTTAGCAAGGATGCCTTAATTACATCAAAAGTGACAAAAAGCCATTCACATTGCTGTTCATTTGAACTTTCTGTTCGTCAAAGAATCATAAAAAAAACAGGGTTTCCACAAAAATATCAAGCGGTACAACTGTTTTCATTAATAATAATGAGAAATGTTTCTTGAGCAGCAAATCAGCATATTAGAATGATTTCTGAAGGATACAGAAACAAAGGCTGTGACATGAGCTCCATTCATCGTGTCTCCACTTATTTTAGATGTGACTGAGCACAGTGTTTATAGAGCAGGTTCAGTGACCTCTGGAGCCATGCTCATAATGGGGTGCTGACCCGTTGGCAGCGCAACCCGAGAGAAGTCCTTGACCCTGGGGAGGAAGAGTTTATGTAAGCCCCAGGGCACAGCCTGTTTGGGCTACGCTGTGGCTTTCAGGTATGTATGTAGGTCCAAATAAGCCTGCTGTGTGTTTAATTCAGCCAGAGGATGAAAATATGGATTAATAAATATGGAAACGACACACCTGTTGCTTAGTTGTATTAAGAATGGAGAATGACAGAGAAGAGGTTGTACAGCTCCCATATTAAATCATTGATCAATCCATCAAATCAAACCTAATCCCTGCAAATAAAGGCAAAAGAAGTGAAGATGGTAGCTACTGTGAAGTCCTGCCACCTGACACCTGTCCACTCCTCCATCAGCAGAACCTCCTGCAATCTGACACAGCATGCTAACCTGAGCGAGAATGTCACCTGGTGCACCCCTGAGGTCAACACGGGCCGTGTCTCAATGACAGACCTCTTCAACACGGCCTTGTTCCTCCGGCCCTGTGACATCCACTCACCTAATGACCTCTGACCGTCCCTAAAATACGCAGTGAGGTCCAAAAAAAAAAAGGTTTTGAAAAAACGAAAATAAAGACACACGTTTGTAAAATAAATATTTCAGATTCTGTACTATTTCTAAGTCTGTATCTAATAACTTAAGTATTTCTGACTTTGATCATGTGACTCATGATTAGGGTTAGGATTAGAGTTTGGTTTAGGGTTACTTGCATGTAATTGTGCATAATTTATTGTTATTATAATAATAAAAGTACATGTAACGTGTAACAAGGACACCTTAATATAATGTGTTACTGAAGCTTTTATCCAAAGCTACTTTCAAAAGAGGAACAAAACAATTCAGCAAAAGAGTCAACAATCTACAATGCCATGTTTATTTGACAACTAAATTATGTAATATAGTGTTACCGGATGCAAAACAGAAGCATTTTCATCGGTGGTCTCAGACTTTTGGACCCCACTGTTTTATGAAATTATACATTGCTGTAATATAATGTTCTTTCAAATGCAGACAATAGAACATGTTATGGATATCCACAGTATACAGTATATGACCGACAAAGCTGCCAAAGGAAACAAACGCAGTCTCACGACTAACTGGTCTTGGACTATCTCAGCGCTGTACGAATGACAGGTCCTTGAGAAAGAGGATGATTTGTGGATGTTAAGGGAAGGGTTGTGCTACAGCGACCCTGTAGGAGGCCCAAAGTAGCTCTGCAGCCTTCACATACCTAAAGACGTAGAGGATGAGATCCACGTAGAGGACATGTGACACCTCCAGGTGGTCACCGCTTACTCTGACCTGAACTCAAGGACTTCTCTCTGTGTGCTTAAAATGCTATAGCAAAACCAAAACCATTCTTTTATTTGATCTCCAGCCAATCTGTGTCTTGTTTTCAGTGCAAAAATTAACTCTTGAATTCGACCATGGAAGCGGACTGAATGATCCAGGGAGAAGACTGTCGTTTTCACCAGAAGACCAAGCAGTTATAACATTTTGATTAAACATTATGAAGTTGAAAAGAAAAGAAGCATACTGTACATAGTGAATCGTTCACAATAAGATCTATAGCATGCATTTACAATATAGATGATTTTCATGATGGTTAAAAACAACAGGACCTGAGATATGCATTTTACATTATCCATTCATTTTAACCTAAAATATTATTGTTATTAATATTTTAATAGCAATTCTTCAATTTGCATATCATGGCTAACCTAAGGAGACTCTCAGATGTCTTTTCTTTCTTTTTTCTTTTTTATTTGATTATGCTTTCAAATAACCAAATATGCTAAACTTAATTGAACAAATTTGAAAATATTTTCTCCAATGTTGTTAACAAAACCTAAAACTAAACTATTAAACTTTGTTGTCATTGATTTAAATAAGGCTAAAATAAAATGAAATAAAAATATTAGATAAAAAAATAGAAGTTGAAGTGTAGCTAAAAGTAATTTAAATAAAAATTTGAAAAAAAAGACACAACACAACACATAAGTTACAAAAAATAAAATACTTAAAAAATATAGGCCAATTTTAAATAACAGTAAATATTTTAATAGCATATAAACAGTACTAAAAACAGGTTTTTTTCTCCAAAATCAGAGCAGAAAATGTGAAGAAAAGAACAAGTCTGCAGATTGTGTGTGCATGAGCAGCAGGCATCTGAGTGAGTCAGTCCATGGTTATTTATGGTCCACTGTCAAGTTGCTGTTTTACCATCATATTTTTAAAGGATTGCTTTAATTATAACAAATTGATGCTCATTTTAATTGGCAGTGATGTGTTTTGAATGGGGAAAAGAGTGAGTAAGTGTATGAAGATGTGTGCAGGCTTTTCCTCTTCCACACTGAAGCATTTGCCTGACATTTACAAAGGAGAGGAAATGTATAGAGAGAGCAAAATACTGGATTAATAGTTTTGGGATTAAGTTCTGACCTGATCACCTAACCCAAGCATCTGGTTTGCATCAGGTTTATTTGATTCGTTTTGTGTGTTCCTCCTCTGAAATTCTGAAGGCCGATATACGGATTCTGGAATGGTGTTCCCACTAAAATCAGTATGCTGGTGGGACAGATGTTAAAACGGTTTTAGAAGGGCCTGTGTATGACTAAGTTAGCCCAAAGCAAAAAACAGCATTTGAGGCTATAGCTTCAATCCACCACAGCAATGGTATAGTGCAACCAAGCAAGAACATTCTGACCTTTTGTATAAATAGACACATTCAGCATCAAAATTTGATCGTTTAAATTAAAAAAAGAAAAATATCAGATTTTTATTATAGCGTCAGACTTTTGGACCTTTTCAGAGACTTTCTATCAAGTCTTCACTTCTTCTGCTGGTCTCTGTGGTGGTTTACTATGAGGTACTATGTGGTTTAACCTCAAAAGCAATTATGTCCTCAGTAGATTTTGCTCATGTTCCCTGTGAGTTTTCATCTCAGGAGATGCAGAGTCCGAGTCACCACAGTTATCTTCAGCACAGCTCAAAGCCTCACTACACTATAATTACAGTCTGGCTAGCGTTTCAAGGGACGTGCTCACTTGAAAGCTTTTCTGTTCTTTTTGAAATGATATACCGCCTGTCCTGCGACCCTCAGAACTAAGAGGGAGATGAAAGGTCCCGGTCAAGAATGGGACTCTGTCAGAGAGGAGCTCTGACCACAGAAGACTGGTCAGTGATATCACCCTGATCCTGACCAAAGCCTGCAGGAGAACTGAGTTATGGTTAGACTAACTTGGGTTACACGCAATGTCTTTTAGACGGTTTAGTTTTGCTTTTTGGATGTTTTCTTAGATGACATAACTATTTTGTGCTTGTAGTACGATTAACAATGTTGTTACATTTTATTTCTTTACCTTTTTCTGTGAAGAGATTGGTCACTGTTTCACTGACAATAGTGAAAATTATTGTATTATTTTCTAAATTTATTACAGATTTCCTTTATATTATAAGCATGTGTTATGGTGCTGTGCGGGACAACGAACACACGACAAGCATAAACAATTACCTTCTCCTTTAATCAGAGATCCAGGAGCAGATACGGACACAGGAGTGCACACACATCAAAATCGAAACAATAACCGACAGTGAGACTGACAAACACAGGAACTTATAAAGGGGCAGGTAATTGGGAAGGACAGGTGTACACAATGATTAATTAAACTGAACTAGGACACAGGGGAAAACAGAAAACCCGACATGGAACAGTCACAGAAAACCCAACATGTAACAGCATGAGAAATAATAATAAAAAAAAAACATTTACATGAATGTTAGAAACTTGCTAGAATGCTAGACCTAAAACTATTAAAACGCATTTTGTTAATTGCAATAAAACTGAAAAAAAAGCAAAAAGTGACCTTGGACCACAAAACCAGACATAAGGGTAATTTGTTTTTAAATTGAGATTTATACATCATCTGAAAGATGAATAAATAGACTTTGTTAGGATAGGACAATATTTGGCTGAGATACAACTATTTGAAAATCTGGAATCTGAGGGTGCAAAAAAAAAAAAAAAAAAAAAAAAAATCTAAATATTGAGAAAATTGCTCTTAAAGTTGTCCAAATTAAGTTCTTAGCAATGCATATTACCAATCAACAATTAAGTTTTGATATATTCACGGTAAATTTACTAAATATCTTCATTGAAATATAATCCTTACTTAATATCCTAATGATTTTTGGCATAAAAGAAAACTCAATAATTTTGACCCATACAGTATATTGTTGGCTATTGCTACAAAAATACTCCAGAGTCCAGGGTCACATATATGTATTATACGAAAAACCTAACCTAAACAATAATTAGAAATGTTGTCTTTGGCAAATGAAATAAGCATAATTTGAAACACTAAATTACTAACTGAAATGAAACTGAAATTTGAAAAAATGAAAACTATTTAGATTTAAACAAATAATAAAATTGATAAAAAATTATAAAAAGTAAGTCATTAAGTAAAAAGTAAATAATAAAAAAAGTTTGTTTTGTAACAAAATTACTAAAACTGAAACTAAAATTATAAGAAATATAAAAAATAAAAGCATTAAAATAAAGCGAATTCAAAATATCAATAGAAATTATAATAGTATATAAATACTACTAAAAGGACACCTTTTGGTACTTAAATCCTAGATATTTAATTATTAAATATTAATTACAAATACTAAATTTCTTAATATTAAAATACAGAATATAGTAAATATAAATATTATTAAATATATATATATAAAAATACAGGTTTATTTCCAGGTTTAACATAACAGGCCATAATTCATTTATGTGCCTTGCATAAACCACAAGTTTAAAATGTGTTGCAGAAAGTTATGCAAAATATGTAAGCACTAAAAAAGCAGCAGAGTTATGCAGGTATTTAATGGGCTGGCACTGTGTAAGACTATATCCGAGTGAATCAGCCAATGAGACGCTGAGCTTGCATGGCTGAAAAGTGTCCGTTTGGAAACGAGTAGAACATTTAGCTCCGCCCCTGCGCTTTGAAGTGTCTCATGTCTCTCATGCCACACATTGAAGACAAGTCCTTGAGGAAGGTGTGAATAACTGTCACGATGAAGAGATGGGAAACGGATGTTCAGACCTGCAGGATCATCTCAATATCACACGAACACTCACCATAAGACATGTCTACCTGCAGTAAACGGATGAAAACAGCTTGTTATTTTCTCTTGAACTCATGAATATTTTACAACCTGTGTGTTGCTTTGCATGCTGCATATTTGAAATGGACCTTCTGGGTTTGAGTGACAACTTAGTGTGTTCTATTAAGCAGAGTTAGTCAAATGCACATATCCAAGACACAAAGCAGCCATGTAAAATGCAAAAGTTAGAACTTATTTTACCCAGTTGCTGTTCACTCACTCACTCACAACGAGTCATAATTACGGCACTTTTCCTGTAATCTGACTATAATTAAATCTGTTCCTAATTAAATCATGATTTTACAGCCCCTAGAAAGCCCATTATGCTTAATTTCCACAAAACTGCATGATGATGAGAGCTTCGAAAGGAATAGTCCAAATGCAGACATGCAGCAAAGATAGAGATCAAAAATCAAAACCGAAATCAAAACCACATCCTGGATCTAAAAATATTGAAGCATTTATAGCACCTACTGTATGCTCTGTTAGATGCTATATATGTCACATTAATCCAGCTGAGAATTAGTTTTCAGTGTTTTGAAGAGAGAAATGTATTTAATTCTTTGTTTGTCACTTTGCAAGCAATGAAAGTTCATTAGGTGAATTTGGCTGACTCATTTGAAGCTGAGTAATAACAGAGCAGCACAGGAAAATGTGTATCATAAGTAATGTGGCAGATGTGCAGGAGTGATTTGTAAGTAGGCCAAACAGACAAAGTTAGCGTGTTTATCACTGAAGGAAAAGCAAATACAACAGTACATCTTCTACTCTATCATCTTGAAATTAGTCAAGGTTTTGTATGTTTTTTTCTTGTTTCTTTCTTCTTTGCATATGCATGACTTGTAAAACCATGCATTTCTGTAGGCCTGGGTTTAGCTGGTCCAGTTAGCTGCTGCTGGACGATATCATAACTAAACCATGTGGACCCAATGAAAAAACACAATTTGCTACTTATTAAGTAAGGTAGTTGGTAAGTTCAGGTATGGGGTAGGTTCATGGATCTAAGGCATTAATATGTGCTCAATAACCCAAACAGCAAAAAAAAAAAAAAAAAAAACGTATTTGATAAAATATGTTTAAAAATATATTTACGTATGTTTTCTACAAATATATTTATATTTTTGGTAATTTTGTGTGTATTTTTTTAAAATATATTTTAGATTTCTAAGTATATATTTAAAAGCATTTAAATACACACATTGTTAAAAAAAAGTTGGGCAAACTTAAAAGTTTAAGGCAACCAGCTTCAGCAGATTTTTGAGTTTTCTCAACTTCTTGTTTTAAGTTTATACAACAAAAAGTTGAGAAATTTCTTAAAAAAATAAGTTGAGAAAATTAAAAAATCTGCTGAAGCTTTTAAGTTGGCTCAACTTTTTTTTTTTTTTTTTTTACAGTGCAGTATATATTGACCTCTATATAATTCAGTAAAAAAAAAATACATTCACATATGTAACATTTGAAGAAAACCTTGATTTGTTGTCTATAATACACGTGAAAATATAGCACGTTTGAATAAACTTCAGCAAGGATCATAATTTAAAAGTATGTTCCAAAAGCTGCAATATTGCAATATATAAATATTAAACATTTGTAAAAACAATTATAAATATAATATTCCACATTTGTATTTAGTCTAAATGTAGACTACTGGAATGTATATTCTTGCCCCTGAAATAAATTTAGAAATATATTTTGGTGTATGAAAGTTAAAACTAAATATGTTTTTATTTCATTTATTTATTATTATTATTTGTATTTCATTGAGCTTCACTGTTTGCAGCATGTATTTTTTCAAAAATATTTTTTTTGCCATATGGCAGGTATGAATAAACAGCCAATATGCTAACAATATGCAACATGTTTTTCCTAGTTGCTCACAAACCTTTTCACTTTCCATTAATTAAATTTGCAGATGGTTTTCACAGAGTATCATAGACTTACCTGCCCTGAACAGACACTTTAAATGAGATCATAGACATTTGTCTGAATGATTTTGAGATGTGGAGATCCTTTTGATGGGGTATATCAAAAAAGGTTGTTTGAGTAGAGATACAACTGCATTAGTACTAAGGCTGCATGATTAATTAAAATAAAATCAAAATCGTGATATGGCTTAGTGCAAATGTCAAATCGCAAAGTCTGCAAATTAAATATGTAAATCATTCAGAGTGTTTCAGAGTGAAGCGTGGCACTGTGTTCATATACACATGAGCCGCTCATGTTTTCAGTGGTTTGCAGTAAACGTTGCTCCACACTAGATTTAAGTAGTGGGACCTTGTGTTACGATTGCAGACTCCACACTCGAGATACAAAACAGGTACGTTTATTTAAAGTTGATGAGCAGAGACAGTAGAGTGAAAGGGTGATAAACAGATGCAGGGGTGGAGAGTGATGCGATGGCAGTCTCACAGAACCGTGGTGTTTTCCGACAGGGGCTCGTGGATGAACGGGAGAACCACACACCTCAACGCCGCGTGGTACAGCTCCAGGGAGGACAAACTGGGATCCAGGACACGGATGGACAACACTTGGGACAAACACAAGAGGTAAACACACATGCAGGAGTCCACTTTGAATCAACGCTACATAAACGAGATAGGACAAGGACTGTTGCTGAGGTGTGTGGTTTTGTAGTGTGTTGGAGATGAGGTAATTAGCTAGGAGACAGGTGCAGGTGAAGGTGATCATGAAGTGCGTGGGTGACGATGGAGCCTGGCCGTTCTGTGACACCTTGTTTTAAAGTATTACCTATTCATTTTATTATTATTATACTGGAAGATATATTGATATATCCTCCTGAGAACCAGCTATGGAGTTTTTGCCTCTGTAGTGGACATTATATTTAGTGAATTTCTCTGAGACCTTACATGTCACAGTTGTAAGTCTGGAGGTCCTGTACAGAGCACATTCAGGGCTTTATAGAGATACTAAATTATTGGACGTTTGACCATGACCACATCATCTCCTAGGTCTTTAAAGATGGCTAAATTTAATTTAGTGAAAAATTTAACATCCTTATGGAAATATGATAATATTTTGTAATTGTCATTTAAATCTGAAAAATTTCAAATTGTTGGTTATGAAGCAACATTTCAGGAAAATGTTATGGGTTTTCAAATTCAAATATGACTTCCTGTTATGAAACAGGACATCATTTCATACATGTCCACTGTAGAGGACACCAGGACTAAAAGCATGTTTATTATGCATTTTGGGAGACATAACTATTGAATAGGAAAATTCATTATTTATCAATTGTCTTATGAAATATTAGATAGTATTATGAAAATCTGGCCATTTATTACTCCCATTATGACAATTCGTTTTTCAGCATGCTGTCCCAACAGCAACACATTAATATGCAAATTAGATACAGTATAGATAGACTGTGTTTAATAGGAAAACCAGTTTATGGAAATATTTACACACATATTGCATATTTATTTGGTATATCAAATAATTTTGTTATATATTTTATAACATAGTTGAGAATCGTCCTTAAACAAAGTTAAGTATAAAAAAATCCTGAAACCTAAAAATTGATTGGTGATTTAAAAAGAAAATCCCATTGTTTTTGGCTTTTTGATGTCTATTCGTGCCATTTTAACTTTGAGTCCTAGTGTCCTCTACAGAGGACATATTAAAAAAATATATGAATAAAACATAATTTTTCAAAAATGTTATTTTTTAAATTTTTTTCTTATGGTCTAATGATATCAATGTAATGACATGAAAAAAATCCTGAATTCACAACACTTTTTGGGGGGGAATCCTCAGGAGGAAACAAACAAGCACTACAAAAATTGAGCTTTTAAAAAAAAATTGCATGTTAAATCATAATCACATTTTTAAATATAAAAATAACTCTATTTTACCCCAAATCATGTAGCTCTGATTGATATTACCATAAAGATGTTTTTATTCTCATTTATTTTATTATTTTCTTTAAATTTTTTGTTCTGTTAAAAAGATTTTCAAAGATGTTTGAGTATAAATGTCAGATTTTAAACAGAAAGCATAAGACTGCATACAGTAGCATAAATGTTCTGTAACATAGCAAAAACAGCCTCAGAGAGGCAGGTAAATCAAGCATCAACAAAGAAACCTCCTGTAAACGAGAAGCTAATAAATGAGCATGTGAAGTGTAGTCTGGTAATGAGCTGGATACAGTGCTCTTGCACTGCTTTGTGGATGCGTGTAAACATGAATGGCATAAAAGTGGGCCCGCGTCTATCTCTAGGGCCTGTTCAGCTGCAGGCATAATACTCCCACATGCCTGGGAACAATTATATCAATTACACAGCTCCAGCACTCCAAAGGGCTGCTCTTGTCCTCCTCGGAAAGGGATGTTTGTGTTGTCTGTCCACCTTCTGGACAAGTGTTTCCCGCTGAACCTCTGTGAACACAGTCATTTAATGGAAAGCAAAATGATTCATTCCCTATAGATACTGGGAGCTATATATGGACCACAAGCGCATTCAGAAAGCCTTTCACATTTACCTCTTGTGTGGTGTCATGCTATGGCTTCAGTATATTGAGTTTGTTAAGAATATAAAGTCAAATCCATTTGCTGAAATAGAAAACTTTTGTAACATTATGTCTTTACTGACACGTTTGATAAATTTAATGCATCCTTGCTGAATAAAAGTAGGGTCAATTTTTTCAAATGTATTTATTTTAGGGTTTATTGTCTCTTTCTTGCTCATAGATGGCACCAAATCTCATTTGAACACATTTAACAAATGGATAGATCTTCAAAATGTTGTGATTTTATCTGAATATTAACATTTGCAAGATTTTGTCAGTAAAACTGTTTTGAGGTTAATTTGATAATTTTGTGTCTGTTTTGGAAAATAGTGATTTGTGACATTTGATTTATGTTGAATATCAAAGTTTCAATATATCTATCTGTATAATTTTTTTTCAAATAATTTTTTTTATTTGTAATTAAGATATATTCAATAAAAACGGGCAATTAAATATGAATATATTCATACACCTGTATAAAAATCATAAAAAATACCTTTTAGATGGATTTGCATCGGTTATTGAATTATTCTAATATTACTAAATTGAACAATTTTTAAAACATAAGTTGTTTTAGTTACAGTATTTTAATTTAATGGCTTGTAATAGTATATATATATATATATATATACACAGTCATGGCCAAAAATATCAGCACCCTTGGTAAATATGAAACCAAAGAAGGCTGGGAAAATTTATCTGCTTTGTTAATCCTTTTGATCTTTTATTTAAAAAATTCACTAAAATCTAACCTTTCATTGGATAATAAGAATTTAAAATGGGGGGAAATATCATTATGAAATAAATGTTTTTCTCAAATACACGTTGGACACAATTATTGGCACCCCTATATTTCCATTCATATTCACAATTTTGAGCACTCCAGGGGGATTATGAACATGAAATTATCCAGCCATGGCTTCCTGTTTCACAGAAATATAAATAGGAGGGAAAACAAAGCCCAAATTCCCTTAATCATCCATCACAAGAAACCCAAAGAATATATTTCTGATGTGCAGCAAAAGATAATTGAGTTTCACAAATTAGTGAAGTGGCTTTTATGAAAAGTGAAAGTGAGCAGTGAAAAATTCACATTTCCTCCATCAGGGCAATAATTAAGAATTTCCAATCAACATAAAATGTTACGAAACTACCTAAGAGGACGTGTGTCTATATCATCCTAATGCACGGTGAGAAGGAGAATTTGAGTGGCTAAAGACTCTCCAAGGACCACAGCTGGAGAATTGTCACATATATTTCTGCTGGAGGTCCTGGACATCTTGTTTAGACACATGGCATCATGGATTCTATCAAATACTAACAGATAAAAAATCAATAAGTTACTGATTCTGTTAGAAATCTTATAATGGGTCATGTTTGAATCTTCCAACCGTACAATAATCCAAACAAAAACCTCAAAAACAACACAAAAATGGGTCACTGAGCACAAAACCAAGCTTCTGCTGGCCATTCCAGTCCTCTGACCTGAACCCTGTAGAAAATGAATGGGGTGACCTGAAGAGAAGAAGCACCGTCATGGAGCTGGGAATCTAAAGGATCTGGAGTGATTCTGGATGAAGGAATGGTCTCTGATCTCTTGTCAGGTGTTCTCTAACCTCATCAGGCATTATAGGAGAAGATTTAGAGCTGTTAAACTGGAGGTTTCAAAAAGTATTGAATAAAAAGGTGCCGTTAATTGTGGCCAATGTGTATTAGAGAAAAATGTTTACTTCATAATGATATTTCCCCCCATTTTAAATTCTTATTATCCAATGAAAGGCTAGATTTGTATGATTTTTTAAAATAAAAGATCAAAAGGATTTACAATGCAGATTAATTTTCACAGTCTTCTTTGATCATATTTACCAAGGGTGCATATGTTTTTGGCCATGACTGTGTATATATATATATATATATATATATTTATATATATAAAACACACATACTTAAACATAATTAGTTAAATAACTTGTAATTTTAATGCATTCTAATGTTAAATTTTAACTTGTGAATGAATTGCAGCACTTATTTTTACATCATATATATATATATATATATATATATATATATATATAATTGCTATACATTATATATAACATATAAGCATATAACATGTATACATTGAAATAATTTGTGCATTTACAACAGTAACAACTCACGCTATCGGTTGAACCATGTATCAGTCTGACCAGGATGTTCACACACTTTTTAGGGAAATCAACTGTTTTCTTTACACTTTATACTACGTAGAAGAAAGTACTTTAACAGAAAAAAAATACACCCTTCACCTTTTATGCAATAAAAGAATATATAACGACAGTACTAAGCACTGAGAGGCACCATCATTCAGATTACTGTCATCCAGCAGTCTGCTGAGGGTAATAATACCTACATTTACAGTTCACACTACTTATTTCTGTCCCACCCTATCACCAGCGCTGGACCCTTTCTCTGGATGCCTCCTTGCTCCTCCCTCAGCTCCTCCTCAGATCAGACCGCTGCAGCAGCGAGGCTGCTAAAATCATCAGGCCGGCTTGTTGGAGGGAGAATGAATCACATTGTAATAACAGACGTCAGCAGGTTTGAGGAGGAGGCCTGAGTTACCTGCTATAAATCACCTGCCCACTGGCCGCCCAAGTGTCCAGTTTGGTGTGGACGGTGATGTGTAATCTGCACTTCTTTAGTGCTGTATTGAGTGCCGAGTGATGTAGTGTGAGGAAATTCATCCTGTTTGTCCTTTGTTTCAGATCAAACTTGTTCAGTTTGTTGTTCAGCCGGAGAACTGTAGCAACTGATAGCAGAAACTCACAGTCAGTTCAAGAAGTTATTGCAATTGTGAGATGAGAACTGCAAACTGGCAGAATCAAAGGATTTTCAAGAATGAAATTGATTCTGCTAACCATCTTTATTAATGAAAGTACACTCTGGAAACAAGACGACGGAAATAGCTGGTTGATTCTGTTGTTTAATGGCCAGTGTGATCATTATGAAATATCTAGTGAAATGTTCGATCAGTGAGATTTATGAAAATAATACACTACTGAAGTCTCTTATGCTCACTAATGCTTTAATATCCATTAGAATATATTTTAAAATGTAATTTATTCCTATTACTTCAGTCTTCAGTGTCATATGATCCTACAGAAATGATTCTAATATGCTGATTTTCTGCTCAAGAAACATTTATTATTATTATCATCAATATTGAATACAGTTGTGCTTCTTAATATTTTTGTGGAAAATAAGACATTTCATGTATTCTATGATGAAAGAAAATGGAAAATAACAGCATTTATTTGAAATAGAAATCTTTTCCAACATTATTAATGTCATCAGTGTCACTTTTGATCAAATTAATGTTTTCAAAAGATAGAAAGACATGCAAGTACATTTTTATTTTTGGTTGAACTATTATTCAAGCTGTGGTATCTAGCCGTACAATTGGGAAGTAAAGCAGACGAGACAGTAGTAGCGAACACTCAGCATGTTTACTCAGTTCTCTTCAACTCACGCTCACGTCATTACATCACATCTGTCGCGATACAACAGCTCATGACTTAGTATTTCAAAATAGTAGTCAAGTGCAATGCTACTTATGAACACAACACAAGCCTTTTTGAAAGAAAAGAAAAATAGTAATATATGCACACTTTTTCTTTTTTTTTACATATTCATACGCGTGGACAGTAACTGCAGGAAGTGAATTCTCAAAACCGCAGGTTCTTTTGAAGTCTGACCTGCTTCCACTAGCCACAGGTGCTTGTGTGAGCCAAGGACAGGTTTACAGGAAAAAGGGCTAGAGACTGACCACACTTCTTCATAAAACACTTGAATCCAAATGCTCTTTTTCTCTTATAAACACAGTTCACATCTGCACTGCATTTGAAAGGCTGAGTTCTTCGAGAAGCAGATGTGTTCGTGCATAAACATTGAAACATTAGAGCTGGTCTAGGGTGGGCCTGGCACGGAGATCAGACTAGCCATGTCTGCTTCTTCTGAACACTTATTTAGTTTTCATACATCTAAATCTGCACAGAAGTGTAGGCATAATTAATTTGGCCACAAAACTGGCTTTATTTATTCTAAAAGAGTAGAAAAATAATTCCAACAGAAGCCAAAACAGATTAAAAGCCAGTCTGGAACAACGTATATGAATAGAACAGAGCGATTTCTCCTCTTTCCCACTCCTCTCCCGATCCACTCCAGGTTTTTCTTTCTGAAATCACAGTAGCTACTATTTCAGCGTCATTGGTCACGTCACACATGGAGACTTCACATTTGGAGACACAAATTACTAACGCACTTCGGAGTGCTCACATAACGGTTTCTTTTGACTTTCCATGATACCTGTTGAAAGCATGCCACTGAGGACCAGCGAGCTACTTTGTATAGTCTACAGAAGAACCTGAAGGTGAAACTTGTCATCAACAAGTCCCTGGGTCACGCCTGGGTCAGGAATTTGCGAATACTTCACGTTTTCAGAGAAAAAAAAAAAAAAAAAGTGTTCCCATGCGTATAAATTGATGTTGTTATGATAGTTCATTTTGGAGATGGGTGTTTTTGCATGGAGCTTGACTGTTGTAGTATCAAAACACATCCACATTGTTTTCCAAACACTCTGGCACAGGCTTTTAAAGAAGGCTGTACTATTATTAACAGTCAGAGCACGATCCAGGATGCCGCCGCCCCTGTCAAACCCTGTCAAAACATTGCTCCTTTCTGCTTTGGTGTGACTGGCATATTTTGAGAAACAAAGGAACAACACAGACCACACATGTGGCCCCTGCTTTCACTAAACTCAAAGTAGCTGCTTCAAAGAGACAAAAGTGATTAAAGCTAAAGACCAAACACCTACTTGAAAGGGATGGTGTTGCATTTAGGGGCTTAGTGTTCAAAACAAATTGGAAAACTAAAAACACCTCCATTCAAAACACAACAAAAGATAGTGTTGCTATAGTGAAAAATAAATATACTAAAATGTATTTGAACTAAGTATGCTGCATATACTACAAATACATTCACATATTATGTGTTTAATAAAAATATCATACAATCCTTATCAATACTGACACATTTCAGGCTTACTATTAAGAAATGTGCATTGTGTCTGTGCTGATAGCCTAGTGGGCAAGTGCACTGATATATAGTGCTGTTGCACTATGGGTGTCCTGAATTCGAATCCTGTCTTGAGGATTTTTCCCAATCCCTCTCTGTCTCCCGCTTGACTTCCTGTTTGCTGTCCACTATCATGTCATAATAAAAGAGAAAAAAGAAATGTGCATTGTGCACAAGAACTACTCCAAATCAAATTTTATTATTTTATAATTTTTTGTATATTAATTCAAGTTGTTTATATCAGTAAGTCTCAAGCAATATGTCAGTAAATATGTTAATGGATTTAAACTAAATAGTATTATATATATATATATATATATATATATATATATATATATATATATTTACTTTTTTTATATAATCTTACTTTTTTTTACTAAGGTAGTTTTTAATGCATTTATTATAATTTAATAATATTTAACATATTTAATTATATTCTAAAACTCAAATGTGCAACATGAAAGTGATACATTTTTAAAAATGTATAGTTTTAATTGCCAAGTTCTTAGAAATATAATCTTTGTATCCATGCTTATTTGATATATTTTTGAAAATTGATTTTAACATTTTCATAAAAATAAAAAAAAATACCATATTTAATTATCCTCAAATACATTTTTAATTAATTCAAGAATGATTTAAAACATAATTCAACAACATGGTAAAATGTCTTTTCAGAATTTTGGAATCATAAATGTTAAGCATTTCAAACTTTACATGAATCAAAAGCACTGTTACTGAATGAGTGTCGTTACTGAATAACAATAAATCTGTGAGGAAAACATCACATCATTGATCTAAAAATAAGAAGTGAAAACACCAACAGAACAAACTAAATGGATATGAAATGAAAATGCTCTTAGGTAATAGCAGTTCCAGTGCACATTATTATGGCAATCATTTTCTCATTAAACTGTCATTTTAAAATACTAATGAAATAATAAATGATCTCAGTAAAAACATTCGCCCACTGGGCAAACAAAGCGGCATGTCTGCTTCTGAGAGTGAATGTATTCTCTATTCACTAAAGCTTGGACTTATCTGTCATCCATATTACTTGTGCTGACATCCAGAGCTTGCCAGCTGTTTTCACTTTTCCTCAAAAGTAGACTTTTTAATGTTTAAGCATACTGCTCTCTCCTGTGATCTCCTAAATAACCGATGGACAGCATCCAAGTCATCCTGTAGGCCTTCTGAGCTGTTAGAAACAGTGCAGTGTCCCACAGCTGAGGACAATCACAGCAACACACTCTTGGCAATCAGTATTTAAGGTAGATAAAGGTGGCATGGAGCCTTATACACTCTTCAAACAAAAGCCACCTCATGATGTTAAGCTTTGGGCAACAAATGACACAATTATCCCAACATACTGGCAATGCTCGTTAACTATGTTTTCAAAAAACATTTAATGGTTTGACCCTGAAGGAAAAATGCTGTCCGTGCAATCCAATTTACTCCATGGTAGTTGCAATTTATAATCAGCCATCTTTGCTCATAGTCAGAACATTTTGAGTCAATCACCTGAGCTATAAATGCCTCATGAAGAATCATATAACTCAATAATAAGGAAAGTCTGCTGGCCTGGGGTGAGTCTGAGAGAGCTTTGGGTCAGTTGATCAAACTCTTGTCCTTTCAGGCCAGTTCTGCACTGCCACTAAACAACGGACATTTATTGGTCTTGTACATAAATTTGTATGCCTTGCATACATAAAAGATTATTATTCTTGGATGCATTCAATTTTGATGCAAATTCTGCCGATTTGCATTGCAGATACAAGTTGAAGAACTGCAGAAACATCAGTAAGAATGTGTGGAAAACTAATATGTAAGGTAATGTCATATGCCATCATTTTCCAGCAAACGTAATGTGTTTATGAATTTATTGAGTGAATTTCTAGCATGTTGCACTTTTTTTTGTAAAGAAATTTTTTTATGAACAAATTTATTAAATAAAAATATATGTAGTAAAATATACTACAGTTGGGACCAGCAAGTAAAGAAAGTAAGAAAGTTTTTTTAAAGAAAGTAATTATTTTTTTTCAGCAAGGATGCATTAAATTGGTCAAAAGTGACAGTAATATATTAGATATATATTAATATATTAGAAATCGTATTAGAACGATTTCTGAAGGACCATGTGGCATTAATATATATAAATATATTAAAATATATTAAATAAATTAAAATATTTTAATTTCATTTTTTTATATAAAATGTTAATTTATTACTGTTTTTTATTTTTATGCATGTATCTATGTATGTATGTATTTATTTTTATACTTAACTGCAGCCTTTGTGAGCATGAGAGACTGCTTTTAAAAACAGTGGGAAAAAATAAATCAAATAAAAAGTAGTGTGCATTGCTACAAAATAGAAATTGATCATTCCGTCATAGTGGGGCCAGTAAAAATGTTATACTGGATTCTGCTGATATCACTTGACCTTCTCAGTGTTTGACGCTGATCACTGAAGCAGGCTGACTGATCTGTCTTCCCGAGGAGCAGCGGAAGAAAAAAACAGCCGTAGAACTGGAAGTCTTTTCCTCTCTGCAACAACAGATTGAATCAATATTTGAGCATAATCACACAGGACATTTATCACTATCAAATGAAACCACCTGAACTTTAAAAAGCAGAACATCTGCCTCTAAATTTAGCTGTAAGGACAGTGCTATAGCTTGTGCCCTAATGCATTCAGGCATCACACAAAATCACTTATAGCGGTTTCGGTCTCCAGACGCATGTGTCCTTTTACGTGGTTTCTGATTAGGCTCTAAATCATGTTGTAATCATAAATTCCAGCAGTGTTTCTGCATGACTTAAGTTGAGAGGACTGACAGAGAGTATCGATAGAGCAGAGCAGATGGGGCAGATAAAACACGCCGCTGCATCCTCTCATGTTGTTTCTCAAGTCCTCGTCTGAAAAAGGCATCAGCAGTCTCTCTGAGAGGACTATAACCCATTCAGGCCCAGTGGGACTTACGCAGGGTGCCTTTTCTCACATATCCCACTGTGGGGCGGAACAGTATTCTTGTGTTGTTTTCGAAAACAAAGTAGAAAAGCAGATTGTCTAGGATTTGTGTGGAAAAGGAACTCTGGTTATCGACAGTGTCTGTTTATGATGGTTTACATGAGCGAGTAGGAGCTGAAGTTATAAGCAGATCCACACAGAAAGCTCTGCTGAATTTGAAAGCCTGTCATTGTATACACCCGTTGACCTTTGCTTATTAAATAATGCTTGATAAATACAACTCTTCTATGACGAATATGTTTGTAATATTATATTAATATGTATAAAGAAATCACAGCTCATTGAATATTTGATCAGTGTTGAATATCTTATGTTCATCTCTTATTAGGCTGCATTTACTTAATCAAAAATGTAATTAAATGGGCCAGCTGCATAAAACCTGCTAAGCTACCCTAAAAACTATGTGTACCTAGGACAAAAGCTGCTTTAAACGCAAAGGATGGCCACACCAAATGTTGATTTAATTTAGTTAATAGAAGTTAATTGATAAAGAAAATCTATTTATGACATTATTTTTGACAGCATCCTCATTTTACAGCATTTTTACTAACGTCTAAAACGTTTAACAGTAATGTAGCTTTGCAGTTCGTTTTCTTGAAGCATCTTGGAGACGTGGCCTCAGTTCTTCTGGATTTAGTCTGTCTCAGCTTGTTCTGTTTCTTCATGTGATTCCAGACAGACTGATGATGATCAGATCAGATCTCTGAGAAACACTTGCTGTTGTCAGACTCCATGTGCAAACAAAAGTCTCACTGGATTATACAATTAATGGCAAAATTAATGTTTGGAAATGTTCAAAGTGTAAAGAAAATGTTACTTTTTTCATGTTACACTCTTAAAAATAAAGGTGTTTCAAAAGGTTTCTTTACAGCTATGCCATAGAAGAACCATTTTTGGTTCCACAAAGAACCATTCAGTCAAAGGTTCTTTAAAGAACCACCTTCTTTCACCACAAAGAACCTTTTGTGAAACAGAAAGGTTCTTCAGATGTTAAAGGTTTTTATGGAACCATTTAGACAAAACGGTTCTTCTATGGCATCGTGAAGCACCTTTATTTTTAAGAGTGTACCCCAAATTACATTCAAATTAAGATCAATTTAAGATCAATTTCTTGAAAATGGTACAAAAGTTTAAAACCATATAATACCAACATGAATACAACAACTCAGCACGTTTTTTTTATCCTCATTTTGAAATGATTTTTCCATTTCTTTAACCTAGACCATCTTATATGTCATTGATCCACGTGCTTTATGATATAGGTTCCAAAAAGTCTATGGTTTGGCTTTCTTGTGAAATTCTCGATATGGTCCACAAAACCAGGGTAAGGTATATGCCCTTCGATAATTAGCTGTCAGGTTGAAGTTTTGTTCAAAAAAGGAAGTAATTTACAAACCATCGGGACAATATGCTGGTGGGCTTTATGAAGAGACATTCTCATTACTGCCCAATCTTTTTAGCCAGACAGATCAATCTAAAGAGCGGCTCTTTCGTCCAAAAACCAGCTGTCTGTCTTTTGTTGAGTTTCAGCCTTTTTTCCGCTGCAGGGAGTTGGGGAGAGAAACGCGGGATGCTCCCTCCCCTCTTGCCCTGATGGCCTTTGCAGGTTTGGGAATCAGGAGAGAGAGCGAGAGGGAAATGTTTGTTGTGTTAGTGAGACTGGGCTTTGGGACTGGGAAAGTGATCAGGACACATGATAGGGGATGTAATGAAAGCGTCTTCCTCTTGCAATGCATCGTTCTTACTCTCTCTTGTCTCCTGCACATCACACCTGCTGTGCGTCTCATGTCTCCATCTATCTCTCATCCCGATTTTCACTTCCTTTGTCTCCTTCCTCCAACACAAGTCCCTCCACCAGTGCAGCACTTAAAGGTCCAATGACATTTTAGCTTAATTTACAGCATTTATGGTATAATTAACTACAAAATATATATTTAGACTCATCCCTCAGTTTTCTAAATCATGGTGACATGTTTTTAGCCTACACTGTTGGGAAGGAACATTTACATTACATTACATTTACATTTAACAATTCTAGTTTGATTCATCTGAATGATTCTGGTTCTTTAAGAGTAATTATGATGCTTTTAGTACTTTTAAGGAATACATATTTGGAAAAAAAATAAATGCAATTCCATTGCTAAGGATGAAATAAAAATTGGAAATAAAAATTTTATCAGTTTCTGCAGAAGTTTTTATTGGCAACACAAATGCAATTCAGCAATTGGCCTTAACTATATATTAACCCCCTGGGGTCTGAGTGGGTTTTAGGGCCAACACATTAACTGCTAAAGTCTGATTAGACTGTATTCAGCTCAAATTGTGCTACAATAATATGTGAGCGGAATGTATGCACAACAATAGACCAACTAAATAAAAAATGTTTTCTTATTTCACTCTATTTCTAAAATACTATTGACAAATAATGGGTCTCATTGTGTAAGTACACAAAGATTTGTGTTAGAAATCTGTGTATAAACATTTTCAAGAATGAATCTTGATTCACCAATAACTTTTGTACTAACATTTATTCTAAATTTATTGAAAACTGTGCAACGGACACCACACAAATGCAAAAATCGCCTACTCAGGGTAGCCTTATAATTGTGTTAAGATTAAATTTATACATACTGATATAATTTGAGTGAGGTTTGTAAAAAAGAGTCACAAAAGGCTGTAAAGGAATGGCGGTTGCTCATTTCAAGTACTTCAATTCATTAAAACATTGTATTATAATCAACTGGTCAGTAATTTGTTTGGGAAATTAGACTACACACGTTGTTTATTTTTGTATTTATTATATTTTTTTCATTCACTAAAGTCAACCAATTAATTCGAGTATAAGACTACACTGCTTGTGCAGTCTATTATTGCACATTGTAGATTAGACTTTTGTGGCACCCAAATACTGTTAATGCACATTTACAATTGCTCTGCGAAATTTTGTGGGCAAAATCCAGTAATTTACTTAAAAATCCATGCAATCGGAAGTTCTGTGTGGAAAAGGTCAGAAAAGTTGCTCACGCAGATTTTGCTCACATTTAAGTTGGTCAAGCAAATCCAACAGGAAGCTGCTTGGTTTAAAAGTAACTTCGGTGTGAGCTGTGATTTATACTTACTCTACTGACAATAGAAATTTGACTTTTTGTCTGTGAAGTTGCTCCTAAATTTGTATTCCTAAAAAGTATTCCAGGAAATTCAGACATAGTATTATAGAAGCATGTGCGGGAATTGTTAACGACTTCATAAAATGGAACCAGTTCTTGCCACTTTGGCATCACACATGGTTTGGCCTTCTTGTGTGAGATTTGTGTGATATTCTGTTTTAAGCTGAGGGACCAAGTTGAAAAAATTTCTGGTAATACTCATTATTTCACAAATGCTGTGGAATCGATAGAGCTTAATGTGGACTCCTATTATTCCCTTTAACTGTCAAACAAGGCCTTTCTCTTTCACCTCCTCTTTTTGTGTCACTTAAAAGAGCATGGGATCAGAGAGGATGTGGATGTTAGGTCAGCAGTGGGCGGGCGTATTGATAGCCTTCTCTGCTTACCGGAGGCAAGGCAATGACACGGCCAATCCCACAGTACATAAAACTGTCACACACCAGCTGATAGTGATGAATAGCACCGCCGCCTTGCAGATCACTGGACATTAAATAAATCCCTGAAATGAACATTATGTAGATGGCCCAGGTGTAATATCCTACAAACCATACAGGGAAGGTCAGAGCTCCTAAAAAAGGCTATTACTTAAGATTTTTACGACCTGTCCAATAAAACCACTATGGCATTTTAATGTGGACTTAATCTAATGAGAATGTGGCCCTGCATTCTGTGCGCTCAGGGATTGTTTTATACATGCAAGCCAAAAAGAATTAGGAATCTTCAAAACACTCTTTATACTCATTGACCTGTAATAAAAAGGTTCATGTCTGTTGTAATAATGACTTGAATCAGTAAGCAAATTAGGGAACATTGTAAAACATGTGCTTTTTTAGTTAACGGAGCACTTGAGAATAATTAGCCTTGGTGTTGATTCCAAAAACCCTTTGGCTCATGAAGTCACACTGCCATTAAGAACATGTTTATCATGAGATTCCACCATGATCAAGGCCCAACTTGCTTATTTCACTTAGAGGGCCTTTCACCTCAAAATGACTCATTAGACCCATGTGCTTAATGAATATGGAGGATTTTCGAGGATTCCTGCTCATATTGCACTCTTCATTTTTGCCCGCTGGGTCAGTTTTGTTTTTCATGGGCTTTCCTGGGTCAAAGGAAACAAAGATGTGTGTGATGGAATGGCAGCTTTGAATGAAATCTCCATCTCCATCTCCTGTCTTCATAAACTCATTGTCCCCTTGGGGGGTAAAGAGGTCCTCCTGAGGGCCAAAGTCCTAGTGCCCCCTATAAGTGCTTCTTAAGCTTCCTGCCACGGCCTGGCTTTGTTCTGCTGTTGTGAGAACAGGGGCTGCACACAGAGCGCAGTGCCTGCGAGCATATGTTCTTCTAATTTGCTTTGATAACTGCCAGATGATGAGGCCGGGGCCCCTCTGAGTCTGTGCCGCGATGGCCAGGATGGGCTTTGTCTGGAAAGAGGGTCGGTGGGGAGCCTAGATATCTGTTCCTGGAATGAGGTTCCACTTTCTCTTCCTGTGACACGGAGGCTGTTTCGGTCACTTGTCTGTTGGTGAACCTGCATCTGTTGAGGGAACGTTTCAAGAAACAAGAACAAAATGCTGATCCTGTAAAAGATCTGTAATGGATTGGGAAACCATAGTGGAATATAGAATTCTTACTATAGATATGCTAGTAAAAGTTAGGCGTCAGGAAAGTTTAGCATCACTTTCTGCAAAGATGCATTCAATTGATCAAAAGTACGATAAACACTTATAATATTGCAAAAGGTTTCTAGTTAAAATAAATGCTGTTTGTTTAACTTTCTATTAATCAGAGAATCCTGCGAAAAAAAAATGACTCACTGTTTCCACAAAAAATTGTTACAGAAGCAGACTCCACACACGGGATACAAAAACAGGTAAGGTTTATTTTAAGGCAGATGAGCAGAGACAGAAGAATGTACTGTTGAAGGCAGATGCAAGGATGGAGTATGATGCGATGGGACTTCTCACAGAACCGTGGTGTATTCCGACAGGAGCTCGTGGACAGATGGGAACCACACACCTCAATACTTCGGGGGAAGCTTCCAGGAAGGACAGACAGGGGTCCAGGACACGGATGGAGACAACACTCGGAGGAGACACAAGAGGTAAGTTCACAGGGATGTAGATCACAGGTAAATCACAGAGCTAACACTTAGGAGTCCACTACGTACAAACAAGACCAGACATTTGGCTGTTGTGAAGTGTGTGGTTATATGGGGTGTCTTGATGAGGTGCAGATGACGTGCAGGTGTGCTGATTAGTATTCCGGTGAGCGTGCTCGTTGTGATTGGCTGGATGGGGAGCCTGGCCGATCTGTGACAAAAATATTAAGCACAATTTTTTTTTCAACAATAATGATGTTTCTGGAGCAGCAAATCCGCATATTAGAAATTATTCCTTAAAATTCAGCTTTGCCATTACAGGAATAAAATACATTTAAAATATATTAAAATAGAAAAAAGTTATTTCAATTGTCCTATATAAATTCTAATAATATTTCTGCATTTTATAATTTAAATAATTACAGCCTTGGTCAGCATAAGAGACTTATTAATAATAAAACCTTACTGACCCCAAACATTTGAACTTTAGTGTATATATTTATATATTAAGTGCCTCAAAACTCTGAACATCTTCCAGTACCTAACAAACAATTAAATGCCATGCAAAGAGCATAACTTTGTTTAAAGACCATAACTTATGTTCTTACATAACAGGTAGATTGAAAATGGCTTTTACAAATTGCTTAAAGCCACCCAGTCAGATTGGAACTGGCTATTTTTATCCAGCTATCGCCATTTTTGAATGCAATATACATCAGACAGTCAGTGAACAGACAGTGGGTGGTCTGAAGAATGAGACTAGTTGACTCCACTCATTATGGAGAGAAAGTATTTGTTCACAAGTTATAAGAGCGATTACGATTGCAGAACTACTCTATTAGAGCAAATCATGAGAGCAAAACTACTCAGCGTTTTAATATAATTCTGGATTTTTAATACTAATTTTACTTATATAACGATTTTGATATCTGTAAATATGACAAATTACATAAATTTGACAATTTTACCCTCATAGACATTAGCTAATTTATATAATTACTACTGAAAGACTGATCTAACTACAAATGAACCCAGGGCGCTGAGAATCTCTGAATCAGATTTATGGGTCTGGTTGAATTAATATTAATATTTTATAATGTTTATTTCTTGCTGTGACCTGGGTTCAAATTAATTGCACACAAAATGTGTTTCTTATGTGTGTTATAGTTTTAGTTCCTTCACTGGTCATGAAACTATTGCTCCAATATATGTCCAATACATTCTACTGATTTGAAATCTGCGCTCTAAAGTCCATCCGCTCTACAGAGATGTTTATTTTATGTATGGTTGCTCTGTGCTCTAATGGTATCATTTGTAAAGCGTGTAGCTAGAGCTGCTGATGTTCTTATTTTGTGGAGAAACTGAGGTGCTTCTGAGTGTGTCCATAACTCACGGGGCTCATGGATCTCTTCACTCTCGCAGCTGTCTGGGCAATTATGTCCTGCACACCCTCACAGCTAGACATACACAGAGCAGAGATGAGATGGCAAATTTTAGCAATCAGTGACATGTCTCCACTATGTAATTTAGTGCTAATGTTTATTTCAGAACTGAGTCAATCTGCTAGAAGGCAAGGTCACGTCATCCAGAGATGAGAAACGGCAGACGCTCACTGCAATTTGAATTATCTGTTGTGCAATTGTATGTCTATTTTAGAGAATTCAATTGCAGATATTGTTTTGCTAGCATCATTTTATACTATAAGTAATATTCATGTTATCTGTGCTTTAGCAGCTTTTTGTTCTTTGTTTAATATTTAATCTAAACACTTAATCTTGCAATAAATTGTATTTATTTTTTATTGCCTTTCTTCAAGATCAAAATATCTTCTTGCTAGGGGATCATAGTTAACAAGAATCTCGTTCTTAAGTAATTTTTTGTCCTTAAGTTTCTTTTTTTTTTAATGAATTTCCTACTTTTATTCAGCAATATTTTTAAGTCGATTTTTTGAATGAAATAAACACTTATTTAGCAAGGAAGAATTCAATTGGTCAAAAGAGACAGTAAAAATAAGATGTCTGTTTTAATGCTATTCTTATTAAACTTTTTATTCCTCGAACACTGAAATAATTTAATGAAAGATTTCGAAAGGATCATGTGACACTGAAGACTGGAGTAATGATGCTGAAAATTCAGCATTTCATCACATGGAATAAATTACATTTTAAATATATATTCAAATAGAAAACAGTTATTTTAAATTGTAAAAATATTTCGCAATATTGCTGTTTTTACTGTATTTTTAAACAAATAAATGTAGCCTTGGTGAGCTTCAGAGACTTCCAAAACTATTTAAAATATCTTATACCACAAATTTTTGAATGGTAGTGTACATACTGTATAGAGTATAAATGGCAAATTGTATTAAATAATTCTTGAAAGCACAAAAAGTGGCATGTAATAATAGACAGCCATTAGATTTTCCACAGAAATGACCCTACAGATGAACCTCCTGTGCATGTGATCATTTGAAACCATGACCAGGAAGCAATTAGTTAGGGCTGGAAGTCTGGACTGCAGGTCACCCCGACAGATATTTCCACTGTCTCAGGAGTGAAGAGCTGCGGGTTTCGCGCAATGGGGTTTCTGTAGGGTGGCGAAAAACAAAAGATGCTATAAATATCCACTGAAACGGCCACACTGCCATAGATAAGCAGTAAAGGGAATCACTTAAAGTGTGATGTGTCACTGCTACTATGTAATGTCGCGTTCAGCTCTGCTTCTGCAGTCCTGAATGGGTCATACATTTTTTACACAGTAGTCTATAAATCTGTTTAGACTTGGTAGATTTAAGACACAGAAAACATTAAATATATTCAGTAAGCAGAGGTCATAATGTTAAAGATGTAAACGTTAAGCTGAATCTTGGGGAAAAAAGTTTCCGTCCGTAATTAAACGACAGAAGTAAAAACATAGTATTTTACAGGACTGAATATAGCTGTCAGCATGGTGATAAAATGTGAAACATTTCCCTTCTGTTCTTCTGTTCTCACAGGACTTCACTCAGCACTGATCCAGAGGTGGTCAGACAGTAGTGAACCAGGATATGGGAAACAAAAACGGAGGCAGCCAGATCCAGGCCATTAAATGCTCCATTAAATAAGTTTTACTGAGACTTATTGGGTAAACACTGCATGGAAGGGCAGTACACAGTTCTCTGCTGTGTTTTTATATATACATATATATATATACACATACATATATAGGCCTATATATATATATACTTACTGTAAACGTACATGCAGTTTCAAGTTGAAATGAACACTAGTGGTAGTAAATCACCAACAACCTTTGTCCCTTTTCATACAAATTTTGATTACAGGTGCATATTACCAATTTATAGACTCATTGTAGTGCGCAATACTATGTTATGTCCTTTTACCGTAGTGCTTATTTTGAAAACTAATACATTTGGACCTTTTCACCACATAACCAGCCCCGTATGGCTTTTCTGAAATAGTAAACTTGCTCGGTAGCTCACCTGGTACAGCATTGCACTTGCGTTGTGAAGTGCTTGGGTATGAGTTCTGTAAAACATGAGTCGTGACTGTCAATAAAATAGCTTGAAGCCTCATAGGAGGAAGCTTAAATGGCATAGTTGCTTCAGCAAATGCATTTTCATCTTATGTTTGCTTTTGCTCACACAGGTCGGTTAGGTTTAGTGTGTCATGACAGAGAATTAACATTTTAGCGCCACTCGCCAGGCATTTTGTTTCTGAACTACCATGATATGTGCATTCCCCAACATAATAAAATGTTGCCACGTGTGCTGTGATGTATACATAATATTTTGACAAATGTGATAATCAAGGTAATTCACACATAAAGAACATTTTCATAGTGTGCACAGTATACATACTGCAATATCAATAGTATACTAGTCTTCTATACTACATAGTCAAACAACTGAAATTGCTTATACCTTTAAATTGTCTTAAAACCAGAGAGAAAAACCAAGCTCAGAGTAGTGAAACAGTTGTATGGTGTGTGTGTGTGTGTGTGTGTGTGTTGGATAATAAAAAGAATGATGGGGGTTCATGGAGCTGATGTACTGATCTAAATGATCATATAATGTCTACAACAGGTGATAAACAGGCCTAACTTTATCCTCTCTACAATACCATCTTATCCTCTTTTATGTTTTTTATTAACCGTGAAAGACATCACGAGTGTCTTGATTGATTGGTGCTGTGTCAGATGTTTGTGTTTGTTTGGCACTTTGTTATCGGTTCCCACTGGATACAGATCATTTCCACTTGAACTGTTTGAATGTAGTTCAGCTGTGCTGCTGTCTGTACAACATCCATCTAGTTAAGATAACACAAACATCCCTTTAGATATTAAGAGGATAGAAAAGTGTGTTTGGCCTTTTCAAGAGTGTGTTCATCAATCTGTTCACATCTAGCTTCCTCTTTACGGATACTTGATGAAAATGATTCATATTAAGTGAAGAGCAGAGATAACTGTATTAGCTTAATGCATGATACATGGATCATATCAGGTTTCTTCTTAGTTGTTTCTTATCAGTTATGTTTATTAGGGTTGTATGTTACATCTAATGTTGTTAAATTAATGTTTATAGCATTTTTCAGTTTAATGAGTCTCACCATGATGGTGTTTAGTGCTTGTGTGAATGACACTGTGCACCTTCTGAATATTCTATTGTTTAAAAGTTGCTTGTGATGGGCTTTGACTCATCATGTGATATTCTCATCATCACCTGCATTTGGTGGTTATCAGTGTATTTCAAAGGAACAAAACAGATTTCAGTACTTTAATAGGTTGGTATATTAAGATTATATCAGTTAAAGAAATTACGGTATTTAACTGTAAATTTAAGTTAAAACGTAAAACCTAAAACATTGCTACCGTATTTTTTACGGTAGAATTCTGGTAACCACAGCTGCCAGTTTTTTACCGTAAATTTTACAGAATTTTTTTTACAGTGTAGCCTCAAACTCTTTCTGACAAAAATAATAGACTGTTTTAGTAAAAAAAAAAAAAAGAATGTTTAAGTGATCTTATGTTTCTTGAGCAGCAAATCAACATTTTAGAATGATTTCTGAAGGATCATGAGACACTGAAGACTGGAGTAATGATGCTGTAAATTCACCTTTGCATCACAGGAATAAATTACATTTTACAATGTATTCAAATAGAAAAATTCATTTGAAAATGCAATACTTTTTCCACAATATTACTATTTTTACTGTATTGATCAAATAAATGTAGCCTTTTTCAGTATAAGAGACTTTCAAAAACATTAAAACATCTTACCAAACCTAAACTGTAGTGAACACATGAACATATATACAAGCATGATTTTATTATCAATAATTTAATCATACAATTTAAAAAAAGTTATCTCTCCTTTCAAAATTTCATGTGTTTTGGACCTGATCTGATATCTACATTTTCAAAACCAATAATTAATGCCTGTGCTTCATAATTTGAAATGTGTGAATAATTGAGTTTAGTGTTTAAGGGTGTATTTTGTTTTGACTAAGTTTAGTATGTATACTTTTTCATCTACTTTTACATTTATCATCACATACTGAATGTTATGCATGTAACTTCATGTACTTCTGGTTTAACTGTATCATGCTTGATAAGTTTAAAATTCTTACAGATAATAAGTTGAAGTATTCTTGCAAAGGTTTTTCCTGTGATCATATCTGTAAGTCTGCTGGCGGTGCATGGAAATTCTGCAGTTTCTGAATTAATAAGATGTCATGCTCTAATGTAATAGACCAGTATTAATGTAAACCATCCATCATTAGTTTTTCACCTCTGCCTCGTTTCTGATGCTAACCATGCATGTGTGTTCAACTGAATGTGATGCACTGAGACTGGTATCTGCTGCCTGAGGCTGAAGCCAGATATTACAGTCTGCATTTAAAATATGTCTGTGTTCTGGCTTTGATGTCTTACCCTACCAGCTCAATACGCCAATGATTTCTCAGCAGGGCAGGAAAAGTTGGACTCTACAGATGAGAGAATCACTAAAGCAAGGACCCAGGCATGGGCAGTCATTAAAGACTACATAAGAGCTAATGTTTCCACCATATGCTTTGGATTGTAGCCCTTGGATAAATGGAAAATAATTAAAATTTCAATCTTTAATCCATATGAAATGTATCTTATTGCTTAAAAGTTTTAATGACAGATTTAAGGACAGCCGAACCATTATAAAACCAGCTACTCCAGACAAGATGCTCAGAATTAATAGTATTTACACCATGTCTACAGTAAATTGAGCTTTCATTAGGCCACGATGTCAGGAACATACGCAATCGTCCTTTTGATATGGTGGCATCTGCAGTCGGTCTTTGAGGAGATTTATCATCAGATGAAAAGGTTACTGCATATTTTTTTTTAACCAAGCTATGCCTCAATTCACTCAAACTGGGACAAAGAACTGCACACTTAAGTTACGCTAACAACTAACAATTGGACCGGTGATGTTCCAGAGTGCTAACACAATGGATAATACATCTGCTACTTTTTCAAAGTCACCAAAACTAGTCCCAGAGACCATGAGAAGCCCCTCAGAGATTTCAAAAGTCAAAGTTACAGTTTGGAAAACAGGCAAAAACATCAAAGAAGGCAATTAGTTGATGCACCAGCGAGCAATACAAGCAGACAGTAAAACCGGCTGCGGTGGATCTGCAGGGAAACGTTAGTGCTTCTCAAAAGACAAATGCGCTGTAATCTGGGAAGAAGGACTCGATATGCTTGTTTTAAATTCATCTTTTTGTGTGTAAAAGGAAAGTTGTAGGGTGTATAACAGTACAATATGATGTCGGATTGTTGTCTGAATGTCAAGGTTCTTTTGACAGTTTGATACTATTAATAATGCTTTTATTTTTTTCCTTCAAAGAAAGTGGTATTTCTATCAGCAGGATATCCCTCGTATCAACACGAGTGCCACGGAAACTCCATTGTTTGTTCATTACTTGTGCAAAACTGGAGATTATATTGTTTTAACCTGCGTCATGTCCAGTATCTCATATGTTTTCTTGACCTATTATCCTTGAACGATGGCTCTCAGCAGTCACTAGCAATTACATAACACTTCGTATAGTGTTTATAAAGGGGTGGTGAATATTATTTTTTTAGTCTGGACATTATTTGTATAGGCACTTCATGATCATTCCCTCACAAAGGTTCTCTATTCATCATGAAGTGGTGTGGATTAGGAAGTTCCCCTTGTTCCACCCTCTGTGCCAGATAACGTTTGTCTCTATGAAATTACAGTCAGTGCATGCGGTTTTATAGTATACATGGCAATCTGCGGTTATCACAAAACCACTGCTGGTTATGTCATTTACTCATTCATCAGTGGAATGCCATTAAGTGCTCTCCACTTACATGCAAGATTACATGCATTTTACAAAACACAATGAGACTGATCACACCGAACTCACTTGGAAATGAACCGTAGGTAATTTACCCTGAAGCATATGTGAAAGAAATGACTGCAGCCCCACTGAAAACATTTAACATCTCTGAAAATGTCACTCAGGTCCTGGTTGGGGGAAGAAACTGTGAACAACAAAGCAAACAAGAGCCTCAAACTCTTTGTTTCAAGTTTTACCTCTATGATAAAGAACAAATTGCTGAAGCTAGAATAACATTTCAGTCATCACTCTAAGAGAGATACATGCCGTCTGTCAGGTCGAGTAAGATTAAGATGAAAAGAATGACTTTGAATAAAATTGCCACCCACCAACTGCTGAAGTGGTCATTAATGATAACTCCAGCACCTGTGTCAACAGCCTCTGTGCCTGGCGTAATGAGCGTCTTTAGTTCAGGCGGTTCTGTCAAGTCAAGTGCAACATGACTGCAGTTACCTGCCATTGACGTTCATCTAATGGAACAGCCGCCTCCCCTATTTACGTTTTTCTCCAGGAGTTCAGTTTAATGAAACCCAACAAAAAAACTGATTTGGTCTTTTTCAGTCACACAATGAAACTGCATAAGTGCCTAAGGATTGCTGAACCATCATGGAATAGGTTCTGCAAAATGATATCAACCTTTGCATTAGGAGCAGACAGCCATTAGTCTAGTTTAAGTGCGAGTAAATAAGAAGATGTAAGGAAGATCTATTTCTGGAGTATGACAGAAGTGCAGTTACAGGAACAGAACAGCTGAAGTTTATGCTAAGCATTATAATCATGATATTGTCTGTTATTAAAAGACCAACTTCAGCTGGATTCACGGCAGCACATTCAAGACCAGCAAATGAAGAGTTAAGTGTCATCATGTGGGTTCAGTAATTTCACTTTAATGGCAATGAATACGTTCTTTTCATTGTCATTAAAGTGGAATAACTGAACATAAACATAGGAGCCTGAGAAAAATGCTAACTTTAGAAGAAAATTTCAGACTGCACTTAGTGGCTTTTGCATCTGAACTCTTCAAATATCACATTGCAAAGAATATATATATATTTTTTTCTAATCTATGTTTTTGTGTTATTTTCCATGAAACATCTAAAACAAAAAACAATGTATACACTTACTTTTCAAATGTTTGTGGTTGGTCAAGATTTTTAATGCAAGGCTACATTTGGCGGTATAAATGCAGTAAAAACAGTTTAAAACTATTTAAAATAACAGTTTTCTATTTTAAAAAGTTTATTTTTTTACAGAATCATTAATCCAGGCTTTGGTGTCACATGATCCTTAAGAAAATATTCTAATATGCTGATTTGCTGCTCAAGAAACTTTAAAAAAATTATTATTATCAATAATGAAAACAGTTGTTCTGCTTAATATTTTTATGTTTTTATTGATTGATTTTTTTGTGGGAACCATGATTCGATGTGTAGAAAGTTCAAATGAAAAGGATTTATTTGACATATAAATCTTCTGTATCATTGTAAAAGTCTTTAATGTCACTTTTGATTCATTTAATACATCTACTTGAATAAAAGTGTTATTTCTTTCTCACAAGTAGTAAACTTCACAAGGAAAATAGTTAAATAATTGTGAAGACAATGAAACTTAATAATTTAAATGTATTAATTTGCCATAATACATTTTTATTTTTTTTAATCACCATGTTGACAAATATTGTTTTTAGGGATAAATGTAAGAAAATGTATTTTAGGTTTAAAAACAAATAGTACTGAACTGAATTCAAGATATACACTGAAAAAAAAAACATATCTTAGAATTTTCAGGTAAATGTATTTTTAGGATGTCTAGACTATTTAAAACGGAAAAAAAAACATAAATACACAATAAAAAGTGACATAAGTGTCACATCATAAAACTTTTTTGTGCCATTGGAAGTTCTGTTGTGATCAAATATGTGATTTTTTCTCAACACTTTTTGTTTAATGTACACCTATGTTCAACATCAACAGGTATATCCTGAATTGAACTTGTGAACTTCTGCTGCACACAAACTGCTCTGTGTCCATGTTTTGACACTTCCCCCTACCCCGATGGTGTACCTATGATACAGCTCTTGCACTTCCTCCCTGTGTTGATTTGGGCCTCTTTCTTTCCTGTGCCCTTTGGGGTCCAATAAGTCACTGATTTTGGGGGTAGATTCTTAATATTTTCTTACCACTCGTTTCGTCTCTGCCCTGAGCTCTGTTTGGCTCTCTTGTATGCTTTCTTGGTGAAGTTGGCTCTCCTTGTGGTTAAACTGAATTAAAGATGAGGTAACCAGAGCTGCACAGTAGCACTGATGCTGCTTAGCTTTGGGAAAATTAAATCTTTGTGTTCCATTAAAATCCCATTATGTCTTGCCCCTAAACCCCAAACGCATCCCACCCACTTTGCCAAATGGGCCCCGTTGTGCACCACTCTGAAGGCACTGATGGAATGTGTAAATTCTTTGTTTATTGCCTTGAAAACTCTTAACCCTCTTTTTGACCCAGGTTGGGTACCACATCCATCCCTGAGGACATGCTGAGATTCAATGAGCCAAATACTGCAGCCAATTCAAATGGAGCGTCAGAGCAATTCAGAGCTGCACTGACTGCACTGTTCACCCCAATAGTGGCTTGATATAAATGAATTTGTCTCTTCATCACTGTGACAAATTGGTCAAAAATAATACACTCTGCTAATAGAGAAGTGACAGTCATTTTGTTTACTTATAAGATAGACTTAGCTTTTCATTTTGTAATGCTGTGATGTGCAAGACCATCATCAGTCATCAGTTTGTCCACACCCTTAAATAATCGGAGTGTAAAAGCCATCTGGGATGGGGAAAGTTCCTTCATATTGCCTGGTTAATCTGTTCCCTGTGTTTGCTGAAGGAATGTGACGATCCTCTTTGGTGTCTGTGGATCTAGACACCAAAGAGGAGTAAACGAGAGAATAACAGCAAGTCGAAACATTTGTAAATTTGTATTCATTCATTCATTCATTCACAGGTTCAGAGAAAGAATGATTTTGCAATAGTGTGAAGATCATGCAGTGTTGCATGCAAAATATGGGAGAGACAAAAATAATGTATTTGGTACTTATTTGTTTATATATTACAATATATTTTGCTACAAAAATTGACTCAGTTTGTCAAAATTAGTTTAGAGATCCATTCTCTCTATTAACTTATTATTAGCCTGCATATTACTAGCACATTGGCTTACTATCTAAATTACTAACTAAGCAGCAACTAGGATTTTATAGAGGCAAAAGTTAAAGTTAATAGTAAAAATAGAAAGCCTGATTTATTTTTAATGTATATAAATATATTTTTAGAGCTTGATTTTGTGAAATAAATGGTAATGACAGTTCATATCTCTATAGCCTTGAAGCATACAATGGATACAATTGGGAGTCCTCAGTAGGTTATCAAATAGGATGCAAAGGAAGAACCATCTTAGTAAAAGATACTGAAATGAACAGATTACTCAAATAAGCCTGGTCTGTTTCCCACGTTCTGGTCATTAATTTAAGTGCGAATGAAAAATAATTATTCTTTATAAGGGACAGAGGTAGAAATGTAATGCACTGTAAAATTGTGAAGTTAAAAGTTTTTCTTCATCAAAATGTTGCATTGAATTAAATGTTACCTCATGTGTCTTTGTAATTATTTGTAAAAATGTACTAGCAATTTGTGAATAAAAATGGATTCAAAGTAAATCATACACAAATTTTTTTTCAGTGTGTCAGTCTGTGACTCTAAAATATGGAAAGATGGCTTGGCAGGAGGGTGTTTTGAGTAATTACTGGACCAGACTTTACAGCAACATCAGTGTGTTGAGGAGGAACTTTATACTGAGAAACACCTCAAGAGCAGTAAAGCTCACAGCACCTGGGCTTTAATAGTGAAGCACTGTTTGCGCTGTGAACTACACAGCAGGTTGGATTTCTCTAGGCTACAAATTTATGACATTGCCCTTGTTTTGCCTTAACACTAAATATAAACAGTGACAGCTGAGGTGGGATAGAGAGAGTGTTTCGAGGAGTTTGTGTGGAATCTGATTTATGCCACGTGAAGACTAACAAAGCCTTTAATTGGGTGTTCTGAGGGCAAAGGAAATTTATAGAGCAGCTGCCTGTTACACAACAGAAGTGATTTCTTTTCTGAAAGTCATGATGGCATAAAGATGAAAACAAACAATCTACAATCTACACATCTGTTTCTCATTTAGCAAAATATGGATTGCAACAGAAGTGTCAGGGTATAGCGGTGTTAGACATATAAGAATCTTTTCCTTCATCAAACCTAATGGTTGTCATTGTGTTCAGTGCCAGTCGAGCCCATTTGATACAGCCGCAGTTCATTTTTCTATTGCATTATGAAATACAGTAGATTACCTAGCTGATGCAAGAGTTGGCGACAGTGTGATATTGAAGGTAAACATTGGTGCCACGGAGAATAATCACATCATATAGTGTGGTAAAAGTTTCCTGACAACAAAGCTACAAAGGACATTTATTGACATATTATTATGCATACTATACTGACACATTATATGAGTTTTAATGAGCTGGCTAGTATAATTTACCATGCTGATGAAAGAGGCATAGAAAAAAGAGGCAGAAAAAATGCGATAAAATACTATATATATATATAAATGAATGAGAATCAGAATCAGAATGAGCTTTATTGGCCAAGTATGTTTACACATACAAGGAATTTGTTGTAGTGACAGAAGCTCCACAGTGCAACAGAAAGACAGTAACAGGACAGGACACAGGTAATGAAACAAAATAACAGGAAATAGCCAATAACCAATGTACAAAGCAGCAAAAAAAAAAAAGCAAAAAAAAAATAAAAAATACACAATATATAATATATAATATAGGCGACTATGTATGTACAGGTCAAGTATGTGCAAATTAGAAATGAGAAAATAAAAATAAAATAAGTGAGTGTGGTGAATGGATAATGAATTAGTTGTGTGTTCCACGTTTATTTATTGAGTGTTCATGAGATGTATTGACTGAGGGAAGAAACTGTTCCTGTGTCTGGTCGTTCTGGTGCTCAGAGCTCTGTAGCGTCGACCAGACGGTAACAGTTCAAAGAGGTTGTGTGCTGGATGTGAGGGGTCCAGAGTGATTTTACCAGCCTTTTTGCTCACTCTGGAAAAGTACAGTTCTTGGAGAGTGGGGAGGGTTGTACCAATGATTCGCTCAGCAGACCGGACTACCCTCCGTAGTCTTCTGAGGTCAGATTTGGTAGCTGAGCTGAACCAGACAGTTATTGAGGTGCAGAGGATGGATTCAATGATGGCAGAATAGAACTGTTTCAGTAAGTCCTGTGGCAGGTTGAACTTTCTCAGCTGGCGAAGAAAGTACAACCTCTGCTGGGCCTTCCTGACAATGGAGTCAATGTGAATGTCCCACTTCAGGTCCTGAGAGATGGTGGTGCCCAGGAATCTGAATGACTCCACTGCAGTCACAGTGCTGTTCATGATGGTGAGTGGGGGGAGAGCAGGGGGGTTTCTCCTGAAGTCCACGATCATCTCCACAGTTTTGAGCGTGTTAAGCTCCAGGTTGTTGAGACTGCACCAGACAGCCAGCTCCTTAACCTCCTGTCTGTAGGCAGACTCGTCACCGTCCTGGATGAGGCCGATCAGTGTGGTGTCGTCTGCGAACTTCAGGAGCTTGACAGAGGGGTCTTTAGATGTGCAGTCGTTGGTGTAGAGGGAGAAGAGCAGTGGGGAGAGTACGCAGCCCTGAGGAGCTCCAGTGCTGATGGTTCGAGTGCTGGATGTGAATTTGCCAAGCTTTACTAACTGCTGTCTGTCTGTCAGGAAGCTGTTGATCCACTGGCAGACGGAGGTGGGGACGGAGAGCTGAGTTAGTTTATTTTGAAGGGTTTCCGGGATAATGGTGTTAAAAGCAGAGCTGAAGTCCACAAACAGGATCCTCACATAAGTCCCTGGTCTGTCCAGATGCTGCAGGATGAAGTGCAGTCCCATGTTGACTGCATCATCCACAGACCTGTTTGCTCTGGAGGCAAACTGCAGGGGGTCCAGTGATGTCCTTCAGATGAGCCAGAACCAGTCTTTCGAATGATTTCATGGCTACAGACGTTAGGGCCACAGGTCTGTAGTCATTAAGTCCAGTAATTTTGTGTTTCTTTGGAACGGGGATGATGGTGGAGCGTTTGAAGCATGAGGGGACTTCACACAGCTCCAGTGATCTATTGAAATCATTGTTTCCCTTCAGGCTAACATTCTGAAAAATACAAGCTGGATCATACGCCTGACATATAAAATAATAGTAGTCAGAAAAATCTGTCTCTCTCTCTTTTCTTTTAATGGAACAGTTAATTGAGCCTTTAGACAAAATCTAAAAAATAAAAATCTAAAAGAGCATCATATTTGATACATGAGGCTTTTATTATGATGAGGCTATGATGCTTGAGGAGGATAATGCTCCTCATTATTCAGAGGAGCATATTGAGGAAAAACATGCAATTTGCTGGAGTTACTGATCTTTATATGGCCAAAACGTAAGGTAAGATGAAAGCTCGTAAAGTAAATCAATGATATCTTTATACCAGTATAACAGACTACTTTCATAAAATACAAATAAATATCAGTCATCATCTACAGTATATCTCCCAATAATATGTCTTAGTAAGATGATATTTAAGTGCTTAGTTTATGCTCAAAGTTATGTAGTTTAATCAATTAAACCTAAGTTGCTTCAGTCCAGTAAGTGTTCCTCGGGCAGCCATTAGGATAGAGAGTCAGACTTGTAACCCGAAGGTTGTGGGTCAGAGTCTCAGGTCTGGCAGGGATTGTAGGTGGGAGGACTGAATAGCCAACACTCTCTCCACCCTCAATACCACGACTGAGGTGAGACCCTTGAGCAAGGCACCGAACTCCCAACTGCTCCCCGGGCGCCACGGCATTGGCTGCCCACTACTCCGGGTGTGTGTTCACAGTGTGTGTGTGTGTGTGTGTTTGTTCACTGCTCACTGCTGTGTGTGTGCACTTGGATGCGTGAAATGCAGAGCACAAATTTCAAGTATGGGACACCATACTTGGCCACATGTCACGTCCTTTCCTTTTTCCTTTCCTCATGAAATATTGGAATTACTAAAAGTTTCCTTTATATAAATCAGCAAAGGTTTCACATAAAAAAACCCCACAACTTGAATGTGGATGTTTTTAGAATTATACTAAAAGGCCTTTTACTTCTAAAACTACCAATTAAACAACAGACGGCATGTAGTTTCAAATATGAAAATTCTGTCATTATTTACTCTCCCTCATTACGGTCTGAACTCATGCTGTTTTGTATGGAACACAACGACAGTATTGTACAAAAACACTATTAAGTATCTTAAATGTGGCTTATGCCTTATGTGCTACATTACAAGTCATAAGATGTGTATTCATCAGTGGTACCAATGTGCTCTATAATAAATAGTTATAAGAACTCAAAGTGCTGCAGATTCTGAATGTGGTCAGGGTGAATGGCTATATGCTGGTATTTCACTGATCCTGCCAATCTAATTTGATCTGATTAGCCATTGAATTGCTGTGATTACGAGAAAAGCTCTCATGTTTTCTCAGCTGACAGTCAATCGTATCTAGCTGCAGGCGAGCAATTAGCCATCCTCTGCCCTCTAATAGTAAAAACATGGCCCGGCATTCGAGGACTGCATTTAACACGAATTATCTCTCTGTAAAAGGGCATGTTTACTTTGCATTGCAGAGTAACCTTACATTATAGATTACATTGAGTTAAATAGTGGAACAATATTTTTTTCTAATATATTCACTTTTCACTCTCAGTGTTAAACTTTACCCTATTCAAATATTTCTTTGTATTATTTTGGCAATCTTTTATGTTAATGTCACAACTTTCCTTTGTGACAACTAGCCCCAGACTCTTCAACTCTCCTGCGTTCGTCCTCCTCCTTCCCCAAAGTGATGAGCAAAAGCTTAGAGCAGGCCATGATCTCAAAACCAGCTGGGAACAAATGTGTCCTTTGTCTTTGCTGCTACAAAAGGTGGGTGAAAGTGGCCAGGACATTTGTTTATTTTTTTAACTGCAATAAAAATCTCTTTCTCCTCTGAAACACAAACATTGCTGTTCAGTAACCGTTAAAGGATGAGGTGGGTTTGCTATTTGGTTTCGAGAGCATTTAATTGTATATTGCCAAAACTGACTTACTTAAGTGTGCAGTGTGCACCTTTAAGTCTTATGTGTCAGTATATTGATGTGTGGACATTTATATTTCCCTTATATATCCTCATCTGACTACAGGGTGACCTCACATTGCCAAATGCAATTTGTATAACTTTGCATAAGGAAATATATTCTTCTGTGCAAATTTGTGGTGCTTTTTCATATAAATCCTGTGTGAGATCCCATTACCAGGCTCAGATTGATTCTTTTTACTTTCTTTGTGGCGCTTTTGGATGAAATCTGAGAAAAGTATTTGAAAAAAAATGATACTGACTACACTCTTATTGACTGCTAAAAAATAACTGAATTAGCCAAAATATGAACTAAATAACTAAATACATAACATGCATCGGGGATGTGCCCTAAAAGAAGTGCACTTTAGTATACTTTTGAAAGAAACACTTTTACAGAGGTAATATACTTTGAAAGAATATAAAGTGCAAACTGAATGTAATGAATGTATTTACAATAAAGTTAAATGTATTATATTTAAAACTAATAAATGCAATTAGTTAGCAATTATTTGACCACTTAAGTGGGACTTAAGTACATTTTATATGTATATTTCATGATTATCATTATTAAAACAGTGATTTAAAACCTTTAATTTGACATTATTTCTAAGTACACTATTTAAAAGTCTACTTAAGTGTGTTATGAAACATGAAGTTGTGAAAATTAACTCTCTTTAAGTACACTTTTCATTAATATATTATTTGCCATTACAGTTTTTAAAAACTATACTATTAAGATATGAAATGCACTGTGCATTCAACACATTTAAGCACACTTATTTTTCACAAGGGTGTGCATCTAAGTGAGTAATGGAAGTTTATGTGCAGATTACATGTGGTCCTTCATAATTTGACCAGCAAATCCAGATTAGCCTCTGTCACTAGCTTGATTGTCATTTTGAAAACAGAACTATATTTATTTTATTTCATAATATCAAAGAAATGCAAGGCCGAGCTGAATGAGACAGTAAAACATTGCTGTTTACAGTGCCATAGAGATCAAGGATCATAAATGCAAGCCGCTGAGGAAAGATTCACTCGTAATAAATTGCAACATCCTCAGAAGTACTTTTGCAGCTCACACAGAACATTTCCTCTAGACGGTGAGGAAAACAAAACAGCTGTCATCTGTGTATGAAAAGATAGATAAATAGATAGATAGATAGACAGACAGAGTTGCAGAGTTACAAAGCTTTCAGTGCCAATTCCAGCTGAACTTTGTTCAACTCACAGCTGCAAGCTCAGAAATGCAGAAAAGTCTTCACTTCAGCTTTGAAATATATTATCGCTCAAACGTGTCAGCTCTTGTGAAAGACACGGCAGGCCCATAGTGAGCCAGCACTCCTACGCTGGACCCATCTTCTTCCTTTAATGGGGTATACGATCGGTCACAATCTGAGGAATGACAGGCTGTCTGCTTCAAGTATCATGGAGTTTAATGTTGGAAGTGCCGGAAGCATCCATTTCTCTGTCCTCCCCCTCTCCACACCTGTTCAGACTGCTTCCTTTCTACAGCGCCGATGATTTGAGCAGCAGCAGGTTGATGGAAAGCAGCACACATGGTCAGACACTCACACACGCATGCACAGCTATGCTATCTGGAGGTCAGCTAATACATTGCATATGGACAGTGTACAGTGCACAGGAGAGGTTTGCAGAGTCTTCTCCTCTTCTTCTAATCCGTTCACTGATTGAAAACCAATGCATTTCACATCTGGTCATTAACATGGGTGGTTAGAAATGTGCTTGGCACACGGTTGAATATTTTAATACAGTATGGAAGAGACAATCCAATGTTTCCTTTGAGAAAATGTGTATTGCAAAGTCAACTGCTGTGGGAGTGAAGAACAGAAAAGAAGAGAAGAAATGTGATGACGACTTTTCCCAATAATGCTCAACATCTAGACTGTCATAAAAAGACTGGTCAGTTAAAAATGTTTGATTTTCATTACATTAGATATAAAATACCAAACCAACAGGCCTGTGCACATCCATCTCTTCTCCGAATTAATTAAATTTTTCTGAGGCCTTGGATGAGCCATTATTTCTTATTAAAAAAGAAAGAAAATTACAATACTTGGTTTAACTTTTTGTTTTCTATTGCAAAAATATCCATACATGTTTCATGTTTAGGGGCCATTGTACTTTGAGAGATACATCTATACAAAGATTTTATCTTTTTCTAGTGATCAGTTTAATAAAATGTAATATTTTACTGACCAAAATAAGACTGTTAAAGATCCTAACCCTAATTTTAATGCATTCCTGTGTTTTTAGAGGGGTTGGATGCTATAAGAATACAAAAACAGCACAGGGATCAGGCCAAAAACAGAAGCTAATGCAGCTCTTTACAGAGAAGTGATGACCTCACTCACCACAGCACAGTCAAGTCATGTTTGGCCTATATAAAAGTAATCTGGTTTATATATGAACACTCCAAATAAAATTTAAAGCAAACGGAACTAAATTGGGGTGGGGTGGTGATGGCGCAGTGAGAGACCCGGGTTCGAATCCACTGTGAGACACCAATGTGTCCCTGAGCAAGACACTTAACCCCTAGTTGCTCCAGAGGTGTGCGACCTCTGACATATATAGCAATTGTAAGTCGCTTTGGATAAAAGCGTCAGCTAAATGAATAAATGTAAATGTAAATTCGTCTCAATTTTCTGAAATAAACACTTGAGGCAGTAAAACAACTTTCATTCCTTTTCACACAAATTATGATTTCAGAGACAGATTATTAACTAATAAAGGCTTATTTTCATGTGGTCCCTGCAACCTGAATTCCGGAAAAGTTGGGATGTTTTGTAAATTTGAATAAAATGAAAACTAAAAGACTTTCAGATCACATGAGCTAATATTTTATTCACAATAGAACAACAAATGTTTAAACAGAGAAATTTTACACTTTTATCCAGTCAATGAGCTCATTTCAAATTTGATGCCTGCTACAGGTCTTAAAATAGTTGGGACGGGGCATGTTTACCATGGTGTAGCATCTCCTCTTCTTTTCAAAATAGTTTGAAGACATCTGGGCATCGAGGTTATGAGTTTCTAGAGTTTTAGTGTTGGAACTTGGTCCCATTCTTGTCTGATATAGGTTTGCAGCTGCGGAAGAGTTTGTGGGTATCTTTGATGGGTTTTTTTAATTTATTTTTTCAAAAAGGAAAAGGAAGCTAAAATGGAATGGTAAATACATTTTTTTCTCACATTTGCTTTTGCTCGTGTTAATTTCAAAAGTGATGTCCACCCAGTGGACATTTCATTTCTGAACTGTCGCATTATGTACAACAACCAACAATTTTTAAACTGCTTAAACTGCTAATAAAAGCAGACATGTTTTTATGTCATTACACTGGTCCTGCATCTGCAGGCGAGAGAGAGAGAAAAAAAGATATCGCTTATTGCACCTCTTGTGGGCATGTCATTGGAAAAGTGCTGTAAATCTTTATTTTATTTTTTTTACTTTGAAAAGAAAAATGTAGCCAGCCAGGTATTTCCAAAGAGGAGCATATTTGCTGGACCGAGGAGTAAATATAATTTTACTATTGTCAAACCCATGGTATAAGCGATCCACATGGTACATATACTTCATGGCTTTTAAAAACTAATTTAGACTTAATTTAAAGCTTTGTCAAGCCAACATTGTGTAATGAGACATATGCCAGGCAGAGTCTTTAAGATTGCCATTAAGATTGTCAGTTTTGCCAGAGCACATGTGATGACAACTTACATTTCCTGTTCTAGAACCCAAATTACCTGAAACATAATCAATCATCAACTTCAGTTCATAACGCCTACAGTATGTGTTTAGAATTGAGTAAACTGGCAATTTAGCTCCACAATAACATCAAGAAATGGACATGGACTCATGGTGAGAAGCTATGGGGTGAGAGAATACAGCTGTGAAAATAGACCATAGATCACATGTTACCAGACAAATAAACAGAGATTCAAAGGATGCACTTTGCCTTAATATAAAGGATACACAGTGTGAGGGATTTCAGCAGCATTAAACCAACACATTGATTGTGTTCAAATGATTTGCACTGCACTGTTTATTGTTCTTTCTTCATTAAAGTAACTCCACATCTGCTTGCAGTACCTGTTTCTAATTTGTTCTTCCACACACTTTATTAAAGACAACTAGACCTAAATAGACCCAACAGCACAAGTGCAAGAGGAATGGTGAGAAAACAGAACGACAATAAGTAAAAACGACTTGAGGCACAAGCGAAGATGAAGAAAGATCAACAGTTTCATTTAAATGGTCCTTAAAGTCACTCACTACAATAATATGATCTGACTGAATATGCATATGGTTATTAAAGTGCTTCAAATGAAAAGGAAGCAGTGAATGATGTGATTTTTCTTTTTCAGTAACTTTCAACATGATAGATGTGCCAATGAGGGTTTAGTCAAAACCTCCAGATGAGTTTTGAGTCCACCAATTAGTTATGCTGTCAACCCTCTTTTCTATTTTGCACAAAAGATGTTGGCAAATATTCAGAGCGCGCTCATTTGTACAGTAGATTAAGAGCAGACTGTATTAGGGATCATTATTTTTGGTCAGCTTGTGCCATAGGCAGACAGGTGCGTACATAGAGTAAAGTGCTGAAGAAAATGAACAAAATCCTCTCTCTAGCTTCCCTTCGAAAGAAAAAAAAAATGAAATTACCTGACCATAAGTGCTCTAGGCCTGTAATATCTAAAAAGAAAAGAAGTTTGAGGGTGGAGCCGGGGCCTAATTATAGAAGTGTGAGAGAACCATACAGAGGGGCCTGAGGCTTGAGCTAACCACTGTAACCCAGGACCAGCCATCCTTTGCACCTCATGTCATTTAAAAAAGAGGGCAGCTCTGCGTTTTGGCCACTATTCACTGCGGAGAGGCAGGGGGAAATGAAACGAAAGAGGCAGGCAAGAAAGCTTGCACTCATTAACATCTGCACAGGGATTAGGACACTCTTTTAACACATGCAACCCATAACAGTCCAAACATGTAATAATACAGAGCTGGAAGCCGAGGTAGTAATTTTGATATTTAAGAGCCGCAGCTGTTTGATAGGCTGGTTAGCAGACACGTTAAAACGCAGAGCCTGGAAGATTAAGATGTTTTGCATGATGGTTACTCAGCATCACGAGAAGTTCAAAGGGGTCACAAAGAATCGAATGTTCCTTGATCTTATGAGATAAGAGTTTGATGTACTATGAAAATATTCTGTACACATACTATAAAAAATAATCAAGCACCTAAAATGACAAAAGAAACCAAAGTACCACAACGTGATTCTGTGTGTGAGGACAGTCAAAGACAGCACTCAGCACTGCAGCTCATTTCTCACACAAAGGGAAAGTTTCTAAAGGTGCAGTTAAAATAGCAACATTTTACAGGAAAAAGCCTACACTGTAAAAAAAAAAAAAAAGTTGAGCCAACTTAAATTTTAAGGCAATCATCTTCAGCAGATTTTTGAGTTCTCTAAGTTGGCTCAACTTTTTTTTTTTTTTTTTTTAACAGTGTATTAAACCTGTTTCTGCCATGGAATACAGGAATGAAAAAGGTAATTGTGACTTCATCTCACAAGTCAGACATTTGTTTGTGCAATTCTGAGTTTGTGCAATTCACAATTCTGCCTTTTTTAATATAAGATATAATTCAGAATTGCAAGATATAAACTTTTTAAAACTGACATTCATTCTTACAGTTCCAAGATTACATTTCTTAATTCTACATTTACGTCACAATTCCGACTTTTTTTTTTCACAATTCTGTTTACATATCAAAATTCGGACTTATTTATCAGAATTCTGTTTACATTTCACAATTCTAACTTTTCTCTTAATTCTTTTTACATGTTTACAATTTTGATATTTTGCAATAATGTGAGTTATAAACTCACAGTTAACATCTCACAATTCTTTGTTTTTACCTTGCAATTCTGCATTTATTTCTTGTAATTCTGAGATTCTTGTAATTCTACTTTTTTGCTCAGAATTGCAAGAAAAATTGTGAGCATTGTGAGATAAAACCTCGCAATTACCTTTTTTCGCATGTAAGTAGTACTCACAGAAGTTACTTTCAAACCAAGCGACATTCTGTTGATCAACTTGGTGAATCTCCAGGACCCATCACAAAATCAGTGGGGGGAAAACTTTTGCCCTCACATGAAATTGCATGGATTCCTAGGCCTCAAGGGAATTTTTTTTTTTATTATTTTTATAAATCATAAATTAAGCCTTTTATTTTTGCTTTGCGTATTTTAGTCTGTATCATCATACAGAATATAAATAAATAAATTAATAAATGAAACAGATTATAAAAAAAGGAAAGATAAAACTCCTGCTGAGTAAAAATGTTCGATTTTAGTTTACCTGAAGACCTAATTTTCAAGGTCAACCATCTGGGCCATTAATTGTGTTTACAAAAAGCTATTCTTAACAGCGTAATAAGCGATTACATTTTAATAAGATATCATCAAATGCATATGTGGTTACTGAGCCGGAATTTGAAGGCATAAAAAACCTTTGAGAATCACTTCCAATAATATTTATCCTTCAGAACCATGGATCTCCAAACCATATGATAAATGCACCACAGTTCTGATTTCTCAATCATCACCAGGAGTGCTCTTGAAACTGACTGTTTAGCATTAAATATTAGTTTAGCAGGCAAACATGTTTTTAGAGAACTAAATATTTTATTCCCCATTCAAACAAACATAACTAAGACCAGAATACCTATTAAATAAAGGAACAACCTGTTCTATCACAAGAAGGATGAAATGAAAACGATTAATGAAACAATATTTCTCTTGTCTCCTTCAGAAAAGTTGCAGCAAATAATTGCAGTACATATGAGAAATCTAGAAAACATGTCTCCGTTTAGATGTACGTCTCCCTAAGCTGCTTTTCTTGTATACAGTAATGAAGTATAGACATAATAAAATATTCACTCAACAGATCATTAGTGCTGGAACATTTGCTGCACTCTCAAAAAACTGAGTAATTGCTTAAATGCTGTCACTCTTAAAAAAAATACAATACTGTATATAATAAGAAATAAAGTTATTTTTTTTCATTTTGGCTAGACAAAACCTGGACTAGAAGATTACAGCAGTTTGGAGCTTTGGCAGCTTTGAAGATTGAAGGTTATAAGCCTTGTGTAGTTAAGCTTGGACAGTATGATGAGAGATTTAAAGTGATGTAGGCCTTTCTCTGTGCTATATAAGGTTCAGAGCGACTGCTAGTCAGTTGCTAGGGTGTTAAAGGAGGTTGCTCCAGTGTTTCATTTTCACTGTTTCCATCCATTTTATTTCATAATATTGAACAAATGCTGCAGAACCGAGCTGAATGCAAAACACTAAAACATTCTTCTTTAAGTGGCCATTAAATTCTGGGTCATAAATGAACACAGCTGAGAAAAGATTCACTTGTAATACACTGCATCATCCTCAGAAGTACTTTTACAGCTCTATTGTCTTTATCAGACAATAAACCACATTAAGACACAAAACAAAAGGGTTGCTGCTTCCATGCACAAATATCCAAACATAGATAGATAGATAGATAGATAGATAGATAGATAGATAGATAGATAGATAGATAGATAGATAGATAGATAGATAGATAGATAGATAGATAGATAGATAGAGGTCAGTCTATAATTTCAATGGTAGGTTTATTTTAACAGTGAGAGACTGAATAACAACAAAAAAATCCAGAAAAACACATTTAAAAAATGTATAAATTGATTTGCATTTTAATGAGTAAAATAAGTATTTGACCCCTTTGCAAAACATGACTTAGTACTTGGTGGCAAAACCCTTGTTAGCAATCACAGAGGTCAGACGTTTCTTGTAGTTGGCCACCAGGTTTGCACACATCTCAGGAGGGATTTTGTCCCACTTCTCTTTGCAGATCCTCTCCAAGTCATTAAGCTTTTGAGGCTGACGTTTGGCAACTCGAACCTTCAGCTCCCTCTACAGATTTTCTATGGGATTAAGGTCTGGAGACTGACTAGGCCACTCCAGGATTTTAATGTGCTTCTTCTTGAGCCACTCCTTTGTTGCCTTGGCCGTGTGTTTAGGAGCACGCCCTTTAAGAGAGTGCTCCTAATCTCAGCTCCTTATCTGTATAAAAGACACCTGGGAGCCAGAAATCTTGCTGATTGATAGGGGATCAAATATTTATTTCACTCATTAAAATGCAAATCAAAATATAACTTTTTTGAAATGTGTTTTTTCTGCATGTTTTTTTTGTTGTTATTCTGTCTCTCACTGTTCAAATAAACCTACCATTAAAATTATAGGCCGATCATTTCTTTGTCAGTGGGCAAACGTACAAAATCAGCAGGGAATCAAATACATTTTTTTCCCCACTGTAGATAGATAGATAGATAACCTATTTTATTATGTATGAAGTTGGGGTGAAGTGACCAAACTTCTGAGAATCCACTAAATTTAGAACGAGAACACACGGCATCTTTAAAGATCATTCGCTGTCAGTGGCCATACAAGGACACTGAACTCACTGCATGATTACTAAGTAGTTGACCAGAAAATTGTCATGTTCAAATTGTGTCCAGATGCCCTTGCATTATGGTGAACCAGATGAAATAGCTCTACTTTGAGAATGTGCTGGGATGTTCTCGAGTGAAAACGAATAACGGGTTGTTTCCTCATGCGCTGATACTCTCTGCAATGCTGGGAATTTGATCTGCTCCGTTAAAAGACATTTTCTAAGTTTCCACAATCTGTCACAGATGTATCTGACAGTTTGTGTTCACATTTAGTCAGTATTTCTTCAAAACTGATGTCTGTCTTGTATATATTCGGCAGGGTATGTATAATTGTGCAATACGTTGCACAACAATATTAGATCATTCTGAAAAGGAAGTCCATTGCACTCATTTCCAGATTCATTTTTCATTTCTACAATCAACTGGCAATTACACCGAGTTCATTCAGTTCCTTGGACGCTCTCCAGTTCGTGTGTAATGAACCTCTGTGGGGCCATCAGAGCTTCAGATGTGGTTGATAATGGAAGGACATCTCTTAGTTTGACTAAATTCACAGCTGCACAACGTGGGCAAGGAAATTCTCTATTAGCTTTTAAAAGCTTTCTGTGTGCCTGTGGAAAACATACTATAATCTAATCCACCCGTGTAGTTTTGTAAATGTAATTAGAGCAACAGCTGCTTGAGGTCGGCGATCTTGATTCTGGAGGTCCAAAGCTCATCTGCTCTGCTAACCACAGGCCTAGTTGCTACAGACAGCAAAACAGAAAACAAATGAAGTAGTAATTATGACTGGCATGACCTTTAATTTACAGATTAATGAAAATCTATTAAAAGAGGTATTTTGAAACCGATGTAAAAGCCTCTCACATAAGTATATGGCTGGCAAAAAAATACAAACACGCTCTGAGCTGCCAGTTTGACCGAATGACAACACTCACATCAGGCACTGCGCTCAGGCAGTCTTTGCGTCAGGAGCAGAATTAGATATCGTTCAGTCCACTCCAATAGCTGCGCTAAGCCAAATACTCCCCTGACAGCCAACTCACATGTGTTTTGTGGACAGGGGACAATTGTCCTTTTGTCCTCGTGCATGGACTGCCTGGTTCTGGCTCCTGTTTTAGAAACAACTATTTTTGGCCTAGAAACTTTCTTCTTTAGAAATAGTTGGTGATAAAATGCAAGTTTGCTTTGTCCTGTAGCTGCATACTTTGATTAGGCAGGACAATTTCTTGTTTGTTTTTCAAATGAAGAGCCCCTCCTATTCCCTCCAACTCACTCAACACAGATTGCGATGAAAGGAGGGAATAATCAAAGTGTTAGTGGCAGAGGTGGTAAAGATTGACGAGGGGGAGGCTAGTTTGTTTGACCTCATGCTGATAAAGTTTTCTCAAACAGATCAACCTAGGGTGACCAGACGTCCCGAAAAATTCGGGACAGTCCCGAAATCTAAGCTGCTGTCCCGAATCCCGAATCCCGCTCTAATTGTCCCGAAAATTATACTGAAGCAAAATCTTAAATAGTTATTGTCTGATAAAACATAAAAAACTGTCCGTGGAGCGAGGTTGAGTCATCCTGCAGCCTGGCAACCAGCCCCCGCCGGCAGCTCATTGGCTGCAGCATCTTGTTTTTTTTTTTTTTGGTTCATTAACTTCAGTTTGAAGTATAAAAATAGCCTAACGTTACTTCTATATTATATAAAATGATATGTATATGTAGGCTACTTATATTAATAAAAACATGATTGGTTCAGTCACTTTCGTTTGAAATTCATTATCTTTATTATTCATTACCCCCCCCCCGTCCCGAATTTCAACCAATCTCATCTGGTCACCCTAGATCAACCAGATTCATGGGAATTTATAGCTGCATGAAATTGCTAGAGGAATGTTTTGAAAGGAGATATAGTCTCACACTGTCATAAATTCATAAATTAATTTCCGATTCTATGACACCTTATGTTATGTGAAGCTTATCATTTAACATCTGTGTTGGAAATAAACTGGCAGATTATAGTTACAGTATCTAATGTATGTGGTGTTGTGATGGGTAAAGGGGGCTGGGCAGGTTACCAAAAGGTTGCAGGTCTGAGACCCATAAGCTCAATGACCCATCGCTGTTGTGTAACCCCAGGTTGTTCCAGAAGGATTGTCTCTGTAATAAGTGTACACTAAGTCATTTCGGATAAACGGATGTCTGCTAAAATGACTACTTACTTGTATCCAAGGCATTCATTAAAAGGAGGGACGGGAAATAAGACATAACCGACAGCAGTGTGAACTTACTTTGTGCTCTGGCTGCAAAAGAGACCTTTAGTTCAAAACAAATAAACAGTTGTAGATTGTTGATTGACTGATTCTGAAAGAAAGAAAAATGGGATCTAATATCTCATTTGTTCTCTAAGGGCGATCCATAATCATTTTATAGCTAAAATTTTACTATATGTGAAAAAGTTTTACACATATAGTAAAAGTTTACTTTTATTATTATTGTAGCTTAAAGATACATAACTGACTGACTAAATGAATGAATGAACAAATGATGTTTTCAACAAACCACTTGTCAATTTTATATATTTTTTATATAGCCTATAGGCTATAATTTTCTTTCTGTAAGCCAACAGATACCTTCCTCCTTACATGATGAACTTTGAATATTGACTTGACGGTCTTGTTTAAAGGTAAAAATAGTTTCAAAAGTATTGAAATTTGAAGGTTTTATAGCCTTACAGAAAGACATACAATTAAATGGCTTTACAAACCAGGGGAATAACCACTTAATTTCCCAGAATGCCATTACCCGTTGCATTGCTTCCAGTTTTAATTCATGAATCCCTCTTCATTCAAATTCAGCTTCTTGTGGAGTGTGGCCAATTCGATTAGTAGGTAGGGATTTTTGAAGCATTTAGCACTTTCGTTTGTGACTAATTTATAGTCTTGTGTTAAACTAAAACTTTGTTTGAAAACACACCCCTCTTAATTTGCACCTATGTGTGGATAAAGAGACAGTTTCTCTTATGATTGTGTACTTTTCACATTGATTCAGCGAGGCACTTAAAATATTGGTAACACTTTACAATAAGGTGTAATTTGTTAACATTAGTTAATGTATTAACTAACATGAACAAACAATGAACCATGCATTTATTACAGTATTTATTCATCTTCGTTAATGTTAGTTAATAAAAATACAATCATTCATTGTTAGTTCATGTTAGCTCACAGTGCATTAATAATGTTAACAAACACAACTTGTGATTTTAATAATGCATTAGTAAATGCTGAATATAGCATTAACTAAGATTAATAAGTGCTGTAGTGTTATTGTTCATTCTTAGTTCGTGTTAACTAATGTTGTTAACTACTGTTAACTAATGAACCTCACTGTAAAGTGTTACCAAAATATCGTTCTCCAGAGCCGGATCAAAGCCGGGGTCAGCTCCGTGAATCCCACCCTACCGTTTAGCCTAAATAAACCGAAAGGAGGGGCTTGTCCGCGACAGAGAAGCGAAGGGTCCCGTGGTGAGCGCTGCAGAGCCGTGTAGTGTGTGTCAGGTTTCATTCTGAGAGAGACTCAAGCGCGCAGCAGACAGACAAACCCGTCAAATGGCACGACCGAAGCACACAGACTCCCACTAGAGCCGGAGCTCACTCAACCATTATCTCCATGCACTTGAATGAGCAGCATGCCTCAGTTGAGGTCGTTTTGAAGATTGCTATTTTCACATGAAAAGCGGTTTAATTGCCTGAAAGGACAACTTTAATCTGTTTATCTGAGCACGACCCCGTTCAGTGGTGGATAAACATCATATAGCCTACATAAGTCTCACAGACATGGAGGACATGAAATTGCGAGTATCACCTCAGTCCTGTCTGGAGAGGACCTGCGTTCAGCATCCCTGCCAAAAGCGCCTTTTGACGAACTGGAAGGACGTGTGTGCAGTCTGCGTGTGTTTGATGTCGTTTGGAGTTTGTGTGTTGCTCTACCTGAGGACGTCAGATCTGCAGTCCAGGGTCCTCAGTTTGGAAAAGGACAGAGACCCCAGTTGGATCTCTCTGGAACAGGTGGAGCCTGTCCTGTGGAGTCGACTGGATCAGATATTAGAGGAGGTGAGCGGTGACTTTTATTCTCCAGACGTTTGTCTGTGGTTGTAATAATATCTAGTCATACATAGGCTATACAAGCTATTTGCTTGAGTCATGAGCGCGAGGACAGAGTGAAGAGAAGATGCTCATGTTGTCCCAGTCTCAAGGAGAAGTTAGAAGTGCGCTGTTCAGAAAGTGCAATGAGCAGAGAGACTTTAGAGATAGAAGATGAGGAATATGTTTCTGGAACTACGTTCATGTGTGTTAAAATATGAATTTGAAGGCGGAGAAACTGTCGACCAGAGCTGTCAATTTCCTCGCGCGTATTTTAGTTTGTTTATTGGCTCTAGCGCGTTTGTTTACGCACTTTCACTGAGCACAGCTTGAGCTTTGTGGACCTTCAAACGCTCATGCACATGGACCAGAATAATTCGATTCTGATTTCTGTGACCAGTTTTCTTGGGCTTTTGTTTAGTTCTGTTTAGTTGCGTTGATGGTCTTTTTTCTCGTTTTTATCCCAATTGCCCCTTTTTTAAAGATAACACGCAAAAAAAAACAAAACAAAAAAAAACAAACAAACTACTAACTACTTTCTTTTTTAGTTTAACTGACAGAGAAAATAACTTTTATACTTACTTTAAATAAACTTACCCGTTAATATTAATATTTTACCCAATAAATGTAATTTGCCATCACACATAATGATAAATAATTAAATCCTGATTATTGAATTAAGTTTAGTGTATCATAGCTCTTCAAATGCCAGATCAGACTCTTTTACATGGCTCAAATTTTTCACATCCTCTTTAGCATTGCTCTAAAATGAGTGTATATAAATAACATAATCATACTGCCAATATTTCCTGCTGCCATTTTGACACATTCATTAGTGTAGCTGTCTTAATAAAAGTGCACATAATTGATGTGATCCAGTAGATGCCCCCTATTATCCACATCAGACTGACTGAATTATAAGCAAAGTCTGTTCAGCTACTGAAAGCTGTGACTGTTGTTGTTTAGCAAAACTATTATTTGCAGCATGCAAGACCTGCTGAACACATTGTGTCACCATATGACCACCTGTTTTACATCAACAATCAAGCAGTTAGGGCTCTCGCCAACTTTAGCGCTGGCCGAGCACTGCGTCTGTGTAGAATAGGTTTGAGCTTGAAGTGGTGAGATGGAGAAAAGCGAGATATATATACACAGTATGTTGCCTGCGGCCGTGGTCCCTTCATACTGGCCTCTGCTGGTTCATCACCTAGCTGCATGTAAAATATTTGAGGTGTTAAAAGTATCTTGGGTAGAATTTTACTCAGGGAAAGCCTGCCATCTCACTATCTGCGGTTTAAAAAGTAATAGTCTGCAGAGGATGATGGAGGTGACTATTTAGTGTGTTAATGAGAGTACGCCAACTGGAGTAGAGACAGCCAAGTGTGAGGCTGAGTGTGATTACATTATCTGAATAATGTTGAGTCATTTACAGGTGGATCTCCCTTAAATGTTTCAAGAATATATCCAGGGCATAAAAATATGCATTTGATTTGCTTATTAGAAAATAGGCACCTTTCAGGCATTTTAACATGCAAAAACCAGATAAAGAATTACAGACTTATTGTAATGAGAATGTAATGAGAGTCATCCTTCAGAATAATGGCAATTACTAATAGTAAAATGTCCACATGCATTACAGTAATGAAAGTTTTGGGGGAAATGTGCTCAATTGTAGTGAAAAACATGCTAAAATAGGTTTCAGTTTTGTTTAATACTTTAAGACTGTATCTCAGGGGTGTTCTGTTATCAAGGGCAGATGTTTCTCACAGACATATTGACAACCAACGTTTCAGCATCACCATAAAATTGCATGTATATGTCTCCATTAAAGCTGAGAAACACATACATTGGAAGTGCCTGTTGAAGGTTAGAATGGTGCTGATGTCACAATTTATAATAGAACGTGCCTTTAGGGGTATAATCAAGATCTGTTAAGGGGGAAAGTAGCTAAACGTGAGTGAGCGAGAGAGAGAGAGAATGAAAGAAATGGAAAGAGCGATAGAGTTTGGCCTGCAGGCACAAAGTCTGGGGGTCTTAGTAGTAATCGGACATTGGAATTGTAAAACGTTTTGTCATCCTTTCAAAATAGATTGTTAAAACCAGATCAAATACTGGGCATCAAGTTACCATTAAAGCTGGGAGGCAGAGAATGTCACCTCCCTCCCAACCTATCCCTGCAAACCCTGGGGCATCAGCTGTCGCTTGCCATTACCGCAACCTTACCATTTACATCACGTCATTTTAAAATCAGCATGAAACATGTTCGTAAACCATTGCGCTGCCATAGAAGAACCATTTTTGGTTCCCCAAAGAACCTTAATAAACCGTTTTTCTTTCTTAGTGTAAAGAACATTTCAATGATTTAAAGACCCCTTTTTCCACTATAAAGAACCTTTGGTCCAATGGAAAAGTTCCGCGGATGTTATAGAAGCATATATTCCACTAAAGTAGTTTTGTTTTTGAGAGTGTAATCATTTTCAAGTTTTAATGAGGTATTTTATGAGAAAAAAATGGAGGACAGGACGTGATGTAGAATTGAATGGATTGTAAAAAGTGGGTGTTGCATTCCAAAATAAAGCCAGATTAAAAAAAAATAAAAAAACTTCTTCATCACATCAGCCGAAAAGGAGAGTCGTTTCAGAAGCGTCCCAGTTATTACTTTTTGATGAAAGATTACAAAAACATTTTTTTTTCTCTTTGGAATTACGTGCACAGATGAATTGTGCACAATAAGACCAGAGGCGCATATTAAGAAAGCAAATGGGGTCATTGTTGATTTCATGTTGACTTTAAGAACACCTTTATTCGAGCATAAAGGAACACACCCTACCAGAATTAAATGCTTCAGTAACTTAATGTGCTTCAAGATGAAAGCTAAGTCTTTGTTGCTTTAGATCTTGTTCAGGGTGCTTCCCATCAATGTAACCCTTCATGCTTTCTTTTCATCACTGTTATTGTTTGCTCAATGTGACACTGCATTATTGTTTATGAGAGCTCTTAGATTTAAGTAAAATGGGGTTTTGGATGCACGTTTTCAGGGTTGTATGTAAAAAATGAAAATGCTGAGAATATATTTTAAAGAAACATTTTATTTGGGAATGCAGCACTGGAAAATCATGAGTTAAAGCTCTGGCAAACCCTGTAGCATGTGCATTATCCCTGGACATTGCTCCTGTGGAAAAGCAGTTTACGCACAGCACAGGTTCCCCTCCAAATTGTAATGCATTTTCCATGGCTTCTGTGCTTGCGGAACAACCGTCTGTTGGTTAACCCTGCTGTCACACGTACAGTATATTTTCATCTTAGCATTCTTTAGGTTTTCCTTTTCTTCTTAACCTCCATTAGCTCTTTCTGTTTTACAATATCTGTAGAGCTGCCCAGTTCAGTAGTGTGGAAAAACTGCTACAATAGCTTGTAGTGTCTGAGAGCGGTTTGAGTGAAGACTTCTCCAGCTGGGAAGAGGGTTTGCCAGTATCAACCAAATAAAGCCCTGGAACGATTGATGGTTAATTTAAACTGGGGCAAGAAAAAAGTCCGATAGCAACCTCAGAATTATTTAGCCTCAGTGTTTCAATATTAGAGAGGCATGACCTGTAGTACCTCAATGCAGACGCCTGACACACTTTACAATTCAGTCATAAATGTAGCCAGTCAATGATGGTTCTACCAGTGAAATGGCACTGCATACAGTGGGTATGTTTGTTATAGCTGCGGTTTTGTAAGCTTGGGCTAAAAATATGGTAGTAGCTCTGTTTAATGTCACTTTTATGGAAATTTCATTTTTTAAAGAGCACAAACTGTTCTTTAAATCCTGTTCAACTACATAGTGTTCACTTTGATGCCTTCTCTACCCTGGAGTTTCTTCCATGTAGCCAATTTAGTTTGTTTCGAAAAGTGACCTACATACAACACGTCACCTGTCAGTGTCCTCACTGCTCACAGACGTGACGCTGCTAATAGAGCGAACGGCTCCAAAAGCTATGCAGAAACGATAGAAGTTGTGCCCTGGTGAAGGTCGGAGTGCCAAATATATTTAAGCTTCTTAGGTCAATTTAAAAATAGCTTTTCAATGAGATTTTTTAAAATCTGTTTCAAATGTCACATAATATATTTATATATTTAATATATATTTACAAATATTCAATTTTTTAATTGTTTGTTTATATTATGATGATCATCAAAAAAATCCTGAAAAAATATTATAATGTTTTCCACAAAAATATTCAGCAGCTTTTTATCATTAATAATAATAAGAAATATTTATTGAGCAGAAAATCAGCATGTTATAATGATTTCTGAAGAATCACACGACACTAAAGACTGGACTAATGATGCTGAAAATTCAGCTTTGCCATCACAGAAAAAAATTACATTTCAAAAACATACTGTATTATATATTTACTGTATTTGTAAATAAATGCAGCCTTGGTGAGCATAAGAGACTTCTTTCAAATGTTAGCAACCCAAACTGTATATTCTTGGTTAAAACTTCAGTGAAAGTATGGGAAATGTTTGCATGAATAACAAATAAAGACTAAGAAACTAACACCAACTACAGTAGATTTTTTTTTACATACAATGTGGCCGATTTCTGCAAGGCTGACTTCAAATGTCCTGTTTGTTTATTTCCAGAAATTAGCAGCACGTCTGCCGAAGATCCGGGCGGCTCGGGATTCACCTCACAGCTGCATCTGTCCACCAGGTATGTCTGTTAACCCCATTCATCCACAGCTCGCCCCTCCTCAATCTCTACACACCTGTGAGAGTGTGCTCCACCTGTCACGTCTGATATGCAGTTGAATGTATGTTGCGTTTAAGCCTTTTGAAGAGATGCTATTGTTGCCAGGATAGAGATGTGATTGACTAGATCTCATTTCCCATGTAATGTAAATGAGTGAAAAGAGCCTCCTCTCCCCGACCCGTTCACTGGTGCCCTCGGACTGGCATTGCTGTGGTGACAGGTGTAGTCGTATTTTCGGGCACTGTTGGCAGTCATTGCTTTCACTTCGTGTTTGAGCGGGTCGTGATGCAAGCTGGAGTGTTGGGATGGCGTCATCTGGCCGTTCCTGTGCGCAGGGAACAGTCAACAAGGTTCACGGAGTACGACTAACAAGTCACATCCGTATGTCAGACAGGGCTCGTTAACTCTTTGAGGGTTCAATTTATTAATTATACAGTAAAAGTAATTATACAGTTGAACAATATTATAGAGTATTAATTATTACATATCTAAAAATATCTTTGAAATGCACAAATTAGATTGTGTGTTTGTGTATGTATATATCAAATTAAATAAAAGTGGGATTAATATTAAATAATGATACATTATATAAGATGATTTATACAATGAATAATATTTTAGAACATTAAATATAAAAAATTGAAATGTATATATTAGAGTGTGTGTGTGTGTGTATGTATATATTAGTACTGTCAAACGATTAATTGTGATTAATCGCATCCAAAATAAAAGTTTTTGTTTACATAATATAAGTGTACTGTGTAAATTTACTATGCATATATAAATACAAACACATGCATGTAAATATTTAAGAAAAATATGTTATGTTTATATATTAAATATATTTATATAAATATATAAATGTATACACATGTAAATATTTTCAGTATATATATATATATATATATATATATAGTATGTGTGAGTATTTATTTATACATAATAAATATACAAAGTACACATACATATATTATGTAAACAAAAACTTTCTTTTTCTACTAACAGCGAAGCTTAGCAGCTACATTTTAACTTGCTTCCCTAACATAACCTCCAGATGTCAGTCATTAGACAACCTCTTGTGTTATAGTCTGTGCTTGTGTGTGTGTTAGTGTGTGTGTGTGTGTGTGTGTGTGTGAATTTACACATCTCTGAGAACCATGCCAGATGGTACAGACATCTCCTTGTTAATTAGGCAAGTCAGTAATAGTCATTGTTGTGTTAACTGAGTGGGAACTGACTTCAGACAGCGTAGTGAAACCAGTTTAAGATGGACATGTCTTGCATAGGCACTTTCGAACCAGGTGTGGGGACAATTTAACAGCAGGCATCCCAGATAATGGCCGTGTTGGTTGTTTATTGCTGTGCTGTGGGAGAGTGTCTGATCTCACAATACAGTCTGCGCTTTTACTTCGTTTCAATCATTTTATATAAACCAGGCAAAATAACGTGTCCATTGACTGTAGATACAGTACAGTTTGTATACATTTTGCAAGTTTTTTGCTTAATGTATGCGCATAAATACTATGTGTGTGTAAGGAAGTGTCCGCATATATGTTGTTCACCATGTCGCCAGCTGCCGCTTGTCAATCATTCCAGCACGCAGTGTTCAGATGGCTTCCATTCCATTGTTTATTTTGAGTGCTCAGTGGTGGGTAATAGTCTGTGACTCCTTCATCAAATGCACAGACTCACTTGTGTATGTGTAGCATTGATTTAATGTTTGAGCTACAGTTGAGGCGTAATAACGTTTCAATCCACAAAGGTGTAATTGTACGAACCCATCAACAAAATAGTGCATTAGCATATAGTTAGCGCTTCCTCTTCCAAGTTCATAAAATATGCTATGTGTATATCATGTGCAGTTCAGCCCAAGGACAGTATATTATTATTCTTGGCTTGTTTAAGTGAAGATGATGTGTGGTGTGACTGTCTGTGAGAGTACCTGGTGGTTTTATACACAGTTTAGTCCAAGCCTGTTCCTCTTGCAGTGCTACTATGCTCTCAAAACAGCTGGCATTTGGGCTTGGGGAATGTTTCAACACATCCAAATGAGTTTATTTTTTCTGATTTTGTGAATCCCAAGGGGCTTCAGAGGTTAAGTTCACTCAACTCGTGTTTAAAAACCCATTTGGCTCATTCTCATTCACTCGGAAATCCTCCAAGATTTGTTTTTATTAACCAAGTCAGCGTTGGTTCATACACGCAACTGTTTACCCTCCAGCGCTGCACATTTCAGCACTAAAGCAGTAACAGTGCTACACATTCTTACTGCGAAGAAAGCTATTTACCATCTCAGAGTCATCTTTACATTGCAGGTATGAATATGCCTGTGTGGATTATAGGGCTGAAAGATATTGGAAACAAGTGAAATTGTGATGTTTTGTTTTTCTGCAATATGTTTCCATAAAAAACTACAGGATGTTTTACCAGATGATTTAAATAGCTGTGTTTGGGGGGAAAAAATCAGTCTAGAATAACCGGGGTGTGCATCTGCATAGAAAATAAAAATAACTGTTTAAATTATTTAAATATATATATATTTAAAACCCTTGCCCTTTCTTATTTTTATTTTTTTTCCCCATTTTGCTTTCCTTGCCTTTTGTCTTTCTTTCTTTCGATCCTTTGATGCATGATTTGGGAAAAATGTGAAAATAAAAAATTATCTTTCCAAAAAATTTCATTCCAACTGTTTTAACTCATTCAAAAAAGGTTAAATAATAAAATATGAAACAAAGTAAGAAATACATTGTAATAATACTATTGCACTGTAATATAAAAAAATCAAGTATTTCATAAATAATGTTATTTTATTGCATAACTATAAAAATAGGCTACATTAATATTTGTATCTAAATTTCAAACATCAAACCATCTAGCTTTTATTTAGGCAGTTTGCTGGAAAGTAAACAGGTTTTCGAGTGAAATGCAGCACTGTGTTCATTTACACGCTTACAGCTCATGATACAGTGTGTAGTGACTGGTCATTACAATATCTTTTATTTTAATATATCATACAATCTTACACTCTAAAAAATGCTGGGTTAAATACTGGACAGAACACATGCTGGGTTGTTTTCAACCAACAGGGTTAAATGTTTAACCCAACCTTCTGGGCAGTAACCCAACCGCTGGGTCTAAACAACCCAATCACTGGGCTCATCCATATTTTACCCAGTTCTGGGTTGTATTTAACCCAGCATTTTTTAGAGTGTAGCTATTAGAATATTTGTTACATTCCGATTTTTTATATTTTATACTGATAATCTTATAAAATGTTTAAGTAAATTCCTCCCACTTGAAATGTTGCTATAGAATAAATGCTCTGATGGTGTATGTTTTCATTAATAATTTAAACCTTGATTTTTTTTTAGCCATTATGAGAATCATAATAGACAGATGTAAACATGGCAGGTTGTGTGACATGAACGAACAAGGTAAAACAAAATATGGTCCAGATAACATTAATACGGGTTCACTTGCAGCGAGGATAAAAATGATTTATGCGACCACAGCATGTTTGTGTGGTGATTTATTAGGTGCCAAGAGCATGAAACCATTGAAAAGACATTTAGAATCCAAACACTCAAACAAACCAGCTGAAATGACCTTAATACTTTAATAAATATTTAAGTAAATTTATGTCTTTGATTTTGTTTACTTCTGTACGATAAACAGTTTTTTGGTCGTTGAGTCGCCGCTTGTTAAAACCAGTTAAGCACCACTAGTTTATAAGTGTTTTAGATAAATTTTCAGCGTGTGTGTTGTTTAGCTGTGACCTTCTGAACAGATGTGTATATAAAAAAATGTAATCCGTGGCTTATCGTAGATGGCTGGATGTGTGACAGTTCTGTTAACAGTGACTGAGGCAATGTCGCTATTTAGTCATCAGAGAAAACAAGAACGTAGAGTGTATACATAATGACAATGATTTACAGCTCCAAAAAAGGTTTTTGGAATGGTGTGTTTATCTGCCCAGCCTCTTCGCTGGTGTCGAAGGGTCACGGTGACGTGAAAATCAAATGCACGCGTCTCGAGGTGTGAATGAATTGTGTAGACAATTGTGGCATACTGATGGATATGATGCTCTTTGTTCTAGCAGAGATTTGTAAAAATGATCCCGGAGGCACTTACTGCCAACAGCTTTGTCAGTGTACAGGAAAACTCCCATGACAGTTAGATTGAATCCAGGCCCAAGCACCCAGAACGCTCTTGAATCCACGCATTGTTTCCCGAGAAGCTGAATGGCACTTTCTTGGACGAAGTAGTAGGAAACAGAGAGAAAGAAAGAGACGGCCGCCCTCTCGGCTTCTATGCACTGCACACCCCCCATTGCTCTTATTTCTGAAAAACCAAAGAGCCGATTGCCTGAAGGATTTAGCGTCTTTGTGACTGGATTCCGACCGCAGACCAGCATGGGTGGCTTTAGTTGTGTCACCAGGGGTCGTAAGGGATTGTGTAAGAGTGCTATCTTTAAACGTGTGCATCACGGACACCTCTCTATTGGTCTTCTGGTGGATTGTTTTGGGTGCCATAAAGAGCAGCACGATGGATTTCATTGCATGGGTGAGTGAGAGGCCTCTAAAGCCCCAAGCTTCACTGCAGGAAGTGACATTTGGCAGTTTACCTGGATGCGGTCCGAAGAGAAGCCATATCTAGTGTGTGTAATCTGAGTCTGACTCTGGGAACTTTATGTATGACATATTTGCCATATTTAACATCCCCATCATCCCAAAATGCTCAACACAGCCAAGAGTAAAAGTGTGTTGCTCAGAGGGTAATTGAGTTCTCAGTCACAATTAAGTATCAACTCAAATGCTTTCCTAATATGACTTAGTAGAAACACAAATAGACACAAATGAGGCAATTGTTGACAAACCGCAGGAGTACTATAAAATGCAGATGTCTAGTATAGCCAGAATTTGGTGAAAAATATTTGGGATCTTTTGATTGCGTACCTTAGTATCTCGGCAAGTCTGAGCACAGTTTGAGACCTTGTTGTGATATCTTCTGAAATTCTCAAGACCCTAGTGAGATGACTAGGGTATTAGAGTCAGACAAAAGTCTCTACATTTTAATCTCATTGAAATTACAGAGATATTAAAGCAATAGAATTTGTGGGAGAGACTGTTCACAACTCACTGAGGGTTGTACATAACCCAAAACAAACCTTAAAAAGACTGGTTAAATATTTCTATGTTTAATTGCTTTAACTACACTCTAAAAAAATGGTGCCATATGACACTAAAAGTTGTTCTTTGGCTCGTAATCATAGGGGAACCACTTTTGGTGCTGTATAGCACCAAATCTAGGCGCTTCAGTGGTTCTTCAGCGGTTCTTCATCAGTTCTTTGGCATGACTGAGGGGTTATATAGCACCGCTACCATATAGAGAACCTGTTAAGCTCCTGTATGGTTCTTCAGTGGTTCTTTGGGGTGATTAAGGTGCTATATAGCACCACTGCCGTACAAAGCCCCTTTAAAGGTTCTTTACGAGACAAAGAACCACTGCTGGTGCTGTTTAGCACCATTTTTGTTGAAGAAATACAATGCAATATGGCACCTCTTATGGTTCTACATAGCACCATTTGACAAAGGTGCTGTATAGCACCTTTAAAGATATGGTGCTATATAGCACCAAAAGTGGATCCCCTATGATTATGAGCCAAGAACCACTTTTAGTGCTTATAGCACCATTTTTTAGAGTGTAGTGTTGTCACATCACCAAAAAAAACAAAACATAACAATCATAACAAAAACTATTGAACTACTATGAACTATGAAACTACTATTTTAAATATTTGAATATGCAAAAATTTGTATTCATTAAATGAGTGGATTAATAATGCTAATAATAATTCTAAGTAATATATCATAACATCAGATCTGTTGTACGGAGCACATTATAATCGAATGGATCTATTTTGAAATCTAATTTTCAATCTAGTCAATGCTTGTGTTTATATCAGCCACGCTGTGGCTGGTTTCAGAAGCAGCTCTCCGCACTGCTTCACTAAAGATAGGAGATATAGGCCTGTAGCCTTCGATTAAAAATAATGATTAATGCTGTGGCTGTGATATAGGCAAACCTAACAACATCCGTCACCAAGACTCATCACGAGAGGAAAAACTTACGTTTTAGTCGCATAACATTGGTTAATGGAAACGCCATAATTTTGCACGTTTTTTTTATCAACATTTATCACATATCGCAAAGATTTTGTGAAAACAATGGAAACAAGCCTATTGCCAGTCATTGACATTTAGGATGCAATCATGCATTTAAATACAGTTGTCACTTCCAAAACTTTGCTTGTGTACTTGGCAGCATGGATAATATAACTTTTATTCTTATTTTGAATGGGCCACATACAGATATAGCAAGTAATAAGTGCCTCCTTTGTCGTTACTGAAGTTGTCAGTCACTTAAGTTCAGCATCAGCTCATTCTTACAAAAACTTCCATAATAATAAATTAAGCTGTCTGCATTGCACAACAAAACTCTTGTTTACATAGTGTTTATGTTTTGTTGGAAAGGGTTAGCAAGCGTTAACTTGTGCTAAACAAAAACATTTTGAGCGTTATTGAGTTGAGTCTTAAACACCTTTGATTGGCCATTGCATTCACGTGTTCAACAGACATGTCTATGATTGGCTACAGTGCTTAATGCTGCAAAAAACAAGATGTGATGCTCCTTAAAGCATCTTTGATGCTCTTCAAAGATATCTTACACAAATACACATGGGAGTGTTTGAAAGCAGCTGCCCATCAGCGGGTACCAGGTACTTCAGAAAGGCTGGTATTTTTACATTTTTAAAATTTCAGTATTGACTGGTCATAACACTAGCTGGTCTAAAGACAGAATTGTTTGTCTTGGCTGAACCAAGCTTTTGGACCAATAAATTTTCAATGTGGACGGAGCTACCCTCTCAAATAGAAAGCATGCAAAATGTTTTTCAGCTCATTGGTTTTTGTGGTACAGAAACATTGGGATTAAATGGCTTTTTATCACTTGTTGCTTTATTGTGTCACACTTGTTAGAATACAGTGTAATGCTCTTGTATTATGGATGTTGCACAGTGTCAGAGATGTCAGAGCGTCTCCACAGCTCCCACATGGATATGGTGCACACAGCACATGGCATTCTGGGCACTCAGAGAACGCCCAATGCATTGCCTGATGACAGACCAATGCAGACCCTCAGGACTGGATCAAAGAGCTCTGCGGTGTATGTTGGTAAGAGAGAGGCAAATACACAGAAAGATTAGAAGCAACCTCACAGTGCTCAAATTAACTAGCACATTAAAACCAGTTGATACAATCTCTCAAACAGCACAAGAGAAGAAGGAAAGGAGAAACACTTTAGCAGTTGCAGTTAAAAATGCCTTAATGCTCTTGTAAACGAGGCTTCCTCTGATCCTCACAGCAGGGTCAGGTGAAAGGGTCGTGCTGCTGGTTATTTAAGTAGTTCCAAGTTCACCTTGACGCATCTGCTGACAGGAAGAGGGGCTTTGGATCTTGTTTCCTCGCCCGTGATAACTTTACACCATAGCTGCCAGAGAGCAGCCTTTACTTGGGAGAGGAGTAGTCTGTGAGTCATGACGGACACAGATGAGAGATCTTCAGATGGACAGAGAGAGGATGAGACTGTGAGAGAAACAGCGTTGGGAAAACTCAGATTTGGCTTCCTTCATGAGAGTGAAACTATCTATATTTTTGTTAACTTGAAATTATGAGTTTATCTGTTTCTGATCACTAAAAATATTAAGTTAAATTTGAAATGATTCACAACCAGTTGCAACCTGATAATTGGTTTTGTACGTGAGAGAGAGGGAATAATGTGTCTGTTTTTCACATAACACATGTTGTGCTGGATATTTATGTCTGATGTCCTCATAGAAGATATCCACATTGTATATTTGATTCTAAACAGTTGAAATCTTGTAGAAATATTTGTGGCTAGAGTCAATGACGGCATGAGGAATCTTCACTGGAAACAAAGGATAATGAAAATTCAGCGGTTAAATATGTTATTCTGGGAATGTTGCTGGAATAAGTAGTTTGAGGAAATGCACAGTCGTTCCACTGTGGTTGGCCAAAAACGAGCAGCAGTTTTTGATTCCACAGATGCATGATAGTGAATCTGTGAAGGTGAAATTATGTGTAATCAAAACCCAACTCCATTTAGCCTGTCATAAAAATACAGTTGGAATGTCTGTAATGAAAAAATGTACATTGTCTGGAAATCTTGCTGTAACAATGCTATGGCCCTCAATTTAAAAATCCTGAGAGGTATGAAAATTGTTTCCTAGAACTGAGTTTACATAATGGCTGAATAATGATGCGTAGAATTATGCACATAGCTGAATGAAAAAATAAACCAAACGTGCAAATAATTTAGCAAATTGTCATATTGTCAACAGTCCCTCTCTGCTTGTATATTCTGATTCACTAAGACTCCAAAAATAGACACTTCAGGACAAACAAACAGAAACATACAGCGTGATTTTGGTTTACAAACAATTCTGTCACTGCTGGTTTGCTTGAACAAACTTTAAAGTGAGCACAACATGTTGAAATCTGTGCAGACGTCATCAGGGACAAAAAACATTAATAATCAAATAATATTAGTAAGTAAATCCAGACTATAATGTCCCCATTTACAAATGAGAGTGCATTTTTCTCAAAGAGAAGATTTCTCACAAATATTTTGAACAAGGCAGAAATTCATGCAGGTTTAGATTTTCTTTGGACACGAACCAACAAACACAAACATCTTCCCACCAGGTCTTAGATTCAGAGACATTTTAAGCACTTTTGCAGATAGTGATAAAAATTAGAAGTAAACTGAACCGATGCAATCTCCCAGCTGAACATAGGAATGATATCAAATGCTGTGCAAACTCGTTGTGGTCACTTCTGGTCTTTTTAAAATTGGTTAGTTTAGTCACACGCTGGAAGAATAGCTAGTTTGGAAACCTAAATCTTTCTGCTCTATCATGTGTTTTTGTGTCCCCTGCTGAATTCCACTCATTGCACACTTTGTACACTCAGAGAGTGTGTTTTTGTGGCTGCTAGTATCCAGTGATCAGGCCACATAAGGTCAGGTTGGCACTGGTCCATCTGGTCAACCTTATCAAAATGTGCACTAATACTATAATTAAAAGAAACAGCATTTGGTTGCACAATAATCATCATAGCTTACATTTTTATATAATATAATATAATATAATATTACAATGCATTTGTACTATATTTCAGACTGTCATCTAAAGTAAATCCATGTTATAAGGCAAACTTATTAGTTTAAATTGCAAATAAAAAAAAAGAAAAAAAAAAAATATATATATATATATATATATTTGTCTATTAGAAAAATAATATGCTTTATATTCACTAATACTATTTACATTTCACAAAGGTTCACAACCTTTAAGATTTGCTGGATTTATTAATATACACATTATTAATATTATATGTTCATTCACTATAAAATTTATATTTGTAAAATTGCACGTAAAATGATGAATAAATAGCTTTATTTGGGGTAAGTCAGAATTGTTGGCAAGGTACAGTACAGATCTTGGAAAATGTGGTTACTGCTACAATGTCCCTTACGATAGATGTTAAATTGAAATTTTATTGAATAGGACTCTTAACAAAGCCAACACTGCAAAATCAAAATCTAAAATCTATTTACATTATGTTCCAGCTCATTGAAGCACTGGAAAGCAGTAAATTTCATTGTAGACAGACACAGGATCTGCATTTACTCCAGGAGTCTGATAGTCTGATATCATAAACCAGTGCGGTTTGTGTGCATATGTGTGTGTGCGTGTGATTCATGGTCCTACTCCCCTGAGGTTGAGTGTGTGCTGGCATCATGGGTTGAGGCCCCATGACTCGCAGCAGATTTCCTGTGGGCATCAAGATGCATTCCGCTCACTGCTGCTCACAGGGAGCTCGCTCACTTCTTATGTTAACAGCTCCGGGCAGACGTCCAAAAACAACAGTTTTTATTGAATTTGAAAGAAGAAAAAAATCCCCTGTTGGACTATTTTGTTCCTCAGGCTATTGCTTTAACGGTAGTTGAAATTGTAGTAGCACATTTCTAAAGGTCGTGTGTCACCTTTTAGAGTCTAAGACTAATTAAGTGCTTGAAAGTCTTAGCAGAAGAGGATGTCGCCAGCACGGCCCCCCGCTCAGAGGCAAATCTCAGCCCTTAACTCCTTCAAATATGGCTAGGTTTGTTTTACATGGCATTCAGAAAGTATTCACCCCTCCATACAATCCTTATCACTTTGCTGTGCTCAAGTCAAATGATAGGCCTACCATTAATTTGCACAAAGTCATGCTAATTATTGCACTGCATTTTTAGTAATTCACTACTAATTTAATCAACTCATATTTGTCATTTATGTCCACAAGAGAATGATGCATCACATAAGATAATATAATGCTTTCATATGCTTGCATATTGAATTAATTTCTTTACTCCTTTAAATGTTAAACAATTTTTATTGACTTTTCGCAATGGCAAAATGACATACTTCTGGGCATTTGCAAGTACAGTATTAATATAAATAATGATTATTTTGTTACAATAGGTATACTAAATAAGATTTTTACTTGCCCCAATCTTATTTCAGATTACTAGAAAATATAATTACCTTGACCTTGACCTTGAACTGTGCTGAGTTAAGTTTGAGGAGGTTAATGGTTCCTGAAGGCATGTAAATACAGTATAAATGTGATCTGTTAAATTCTGTATAATATTAAACATTAAAAGGAATGAATATAACACGCAAAGCACAGGTTTTTTTTTCTCCTGCGCTGTGGATCAAATCAGACAAGGGATTGCTTGACAAGTCAGATACAAATCTCATATCATCAAGCTTCTCACTAACAGAAACAACAGAGACAGAGCAGGAATCTGTGCACCGTCTAATTTAAAGATTGTTGTTACTAGATTTTAATCTCTGTATGGTCTCTGGATTTTGAACAGTTTGAAAAAAAGGTAATTTTATAATGATAAAAAGGAGTTTTCAGGCATAATCCTCCAATATTTCAAGCATGCTTGGTCCAAAATAATGAAGAAATCAGTCCTCTTCTGACTAAACCCTTGGCATCAATGCTGCTTTTAGGCTAATAAGGACTAAAACAGATGGCCCAGTATGAAAAGACTCACGTAGATGACTTACCTCTCTCTTTTATGTCCACATCAGGCACTTATTTAGTAAATCGTCCTTGGAGCCATGCTTATGTCATTTCCTCTGAAGTTCAGTCACCTTTTCATATGAGACCAGAACTCATTAGATCAATGACGTGCACATTACTATTGAGAGGCATTTAAAAAGGATTAGGTCACTTGAAGGCAACAATTATTAGTTTTAATTTAAGGGCATGTCATAATATGAGGTTAATTTGACTTTTACTACTAGCGAATGTATTCCACATGATTCATAAATTTTACTTCATCTAAATGTGTATTTTGTTGAAAGGACACACTGCGGTGGTTGAATTTGTATTCTCAGCTATTTATATAGCTTGTTGTATAGCGTTGCTCAGTTGAACTATTCAGTAAGTTCAGTTATGTTTTTATGAACTATTTTCTAATATTGTGAACAATTTTTACAATCTAAAATTGTAAACATATTTTAAAATGTATCCTGTGATTGTAAAGCATCATTACTTCAGTCTTCAGTGTCACATGATCCTTCAGAAATCATTCTAATATGCTGATTTGCTGCTCAAGAAACATTTTTCTACTTGATCTAACCCATTGACAAATTTTACAAAAGTAACAAAGAATTTAATATAGCTTAAAGGTTTGCAAATGTTTTTGAGTCTCTCTGGGTCTGCACATTTTGGATGTCTCCGAACATCGTATTGACTCCTTTTCCACAAAGTGACAGGTTTAAGGTTGCATTGGTTTATGATTGTTGATAACCACAAAAGACTGCCGCTAATTCAGCAGAACAATATCTGTTTCAGGCTAAAGGAACTCCTGGAGGCTCACATTGAGCTCTGACCTCTCACCCCCCTGCAGTCAGTGCTGATTACCTATAATCGTGTGACGTACTTATTGGAGTGGACATTGGAGCCTATTTTATTTTATTTAAAGGCAAACTCAAATACACGAAAAAAACACGAATACAAAAACTACACATAAAAGAGAAGAAATAAGATAGTAGAAGACCAGATAGATGTTATGGACAATGGTCTGCATGATTGTTTGAGGAGAAAAGAGCAAACAACTGAAGCAGAAACAACAGAATTATCAGTGGGGAGAATTACTTTTCACAAGGGATGTACAGGCTATTCTGTCAGCATTATCACCATTTCTGTCCAAAATTAAAACATTCAAATCTCTTCAAACCACCCCTAGTTCCACTATCAGTCGCAGCAAAAGAGACCACCTCGCAATATTTACTATTGCATCCATGAGCACCATCCTTCCACAAATGGGCCTCCTGGACCAAAGCAATGTCAACCCTATTTTGCCGCAATAGTTCTAAAAAACTATTTTTTAACCATTGACATAACAACTTAGTATATTAATTTCAGTCATTACTATCAAACAAATGAGTGAACTGGACAAATGAGAGAAAGTTATACCACTGAAAATGAATTAACTCAAGTCTACCTTTAAAAATCCATTAACATAAAGAAAACCCACCCCATAAAACTTTACAGACTGGGGTGAAAACCCCAGGCTACCGCCTTCCCCTGTCTTAATCAGTGACAGTAACATGACAGCCAGTAACATTCTTTACAACACCACCATTAGCCCTATTATAAGAGAACAGAATAACTTCGAATTCACACGAGTAATAAAGTGGGGTAAAAAAAAAAAAAAAAAAACGAGCATGCATGACATTGGAGCCTTTTGATTGTCACCACTACACAAATCCAACAGTTTTTATTATAGACCTTGTACTACTTTTGATTACATGAACTTTATTTGCCCTACTGTTTCACTGTGTTCCACTTCTGTGTTCCTAATGTCCAGGCCCCATAATCCCCAACTTTCTCCCCCCGTCCATGTAAAGCACTTAAGAACTAATTTGGCCCATTAAACAGGCAGCATTTCCTTTCCTTTGTTTGTCCTGTCAAGTCTGAGAGCTTTGTCACCTTCTGTCTCTCTATGGTCTTTTACCTTGTTTACCTAAATCAGCCATTTTCTCAATCCCTCTCCTCCTCTGTGCTTTCATCCCCCTCTCTCCTCCACTCATTTTTTCCAGCATTTGCAAAGACATATTAAAGAATACGTCTACCTTCAAGTCAAAACGAGGACAGAGTCATAAAAGAAAAACTTTTGGGTTCAGTTCATGTGTTTTGCCACAAAGTTACGGTTTTAAGGTCTTTGATGTTTTTATCAGCATACCCTCAGGACATTACCAATTTATAAGTATGAAATTGCCTACATATTTTTTTATGTGTAACACAACCAATTAATGATGACATTTCAGGCATTTTTAATAAAGTTCAAACACATTTATAGACTCTGTGAAACACTTATCAGTAGGGAGCACATAGGTATTTTTACCTATTTATTTTACACATTATTTTACTACTTTAAAATATTAGAATTTTGGCCTTTTTAAAATGTTTTAAAACAATTTTTTGACATTTTAAGCATTTTTTTATAAGGTAGCAAAGTTGCAAGTAAATTTAGCCTTGGTGGAGGTTCATCGGTTATATGGAACTACAAGCATTTTTTTTAAAAGTGAGTTTTATTCAAGAAGGAATTCAAATACTCCCACAAAGGAATTTCTTTTTGCTTTTTACTTGGAAAGCCATTTCACAAATGAAGTCTATGTGTTTAACAGGGACACTGGACACTGACTTAACTTCCACTCTAATGTCAAGAAGCTCAAGACCTGTGGTTGACTTCCTGGTCAGGGAGATGGGGAAAAGGCGAAGAAAGCATGAGGAAAAAGAAAGTGGAAGAGACTGAGGGAAAAAGTTGCCTCAGAAGTTTTGGGGTCCAATTACCTTCAATCAAAGCATTGAGAGACCTGTGACTGCCACGTAACGTGTTTTGACCGTCCAGTATGGATGCTTGTGAATGTGTCTGTTTGAGAGTGAACACACCAGAGCTCCATTAACAGTTAAACTGCCAGAGAAGCAAAACAGATGCAAGCTCAGCAGAGGGTCAAAATGTGGCCCGAGTGTGATCGTATCAGACACCCCTGTTGTTTCTCTTCCTCACTGTGCAAATGGCTGACACTTATCAATTGCAATATCCCAGACAGGGACGGAGTTCACGGGCTGCGGAGTCAGACGAGCCTCCTGTGCTGTCAACATGCTTCAGGCTTCCCAGAAATCTGCCCGTTTACTCATTTTATAAGACCTTTGGATCTTGCCAACCAGCATGAATTTTAAGAGACTCTGTGGGAAATTACGTAAAATACTCAAGAAGGAAAATGAGACTGCTGCTAAATTGTACAGAAGTTTGCTTTGCTGAAATAAGGGAAAATCTATTTGTTAATGCTAAACTGTTAGGTATGTAATCCATCAAAAGGCATATTCATGGACTCGTTTATGAAATATTTACTTTAGACAAATGAGCTTTTCAACTTCTTACGCAGCCAACAGATGGTTTACCAGTTGCATTGGAATCGAGAAACTTAAAAGGTGCATTACATTTATGTTGTTTATGTGTCACTGGCTCTTTTCTTAAACAACCAGTATGATGGTGGTGTTGGAGTTTATACTACCACCTATTGGTGTGGAGGCAGCATTGTGCAAAAGCAAAAGTTTTCAGATACCGATATCATTGTAGAATACCCTAGTAAAAAAGTTATATATTTAAATACATTTCATACTGAGTATAGTTCAAATCTGACATATCGCTTGAGACTTACTGATATAAAAATTATAATTAAACTTTAGTTGGACTACCACTTGTGCACAATGCAGAATACTTAATGTTAAACCTAAAATGTGTTTCAGTGTCACTATTGATGAGAATTATATGCTCTTTAAATAATATAGGTCTTTAAATGCAAGATATTTCAAGTGTACCTGATATACTTGCAATAGTTCCAGTTCAGCACAATCAAATATACTTCAGTATTTCTTTAGTTGGACCTCAGAACTACTTCCACACTTCAAGTGCATTAAGTACACAATTAATTGTCCCAACTTAGCAGACTTTAAGTATACTACAGTTCAGTATACTAAAAGTACAATTGCAGGGTATTTTTATTAAGCACATAAATATGTAAATGTTTTTGTAGTATACTTAGCAGGAAAAAAATGTATTTCAATTACATTTTAGTATATTTATTTTTCACTAGAGTAACCGTATACACAGCCATACATTCACTCATTAATTTATTCTACACTTTCAATAGTCATCTGATCCCAAGGTTGCATTCAGACCACTGTATTCTATACCACTATTATGAGTAAAGTAATTTAAACTTTAAAAAGTATTTTTATTAGCCTTCTCTAGGTGACACAACCCTGGTGTTTGTCAAAAACAGTTCGTAACTTTTCTTCTGGGCAGCTGATTTGGTGACCTTGATGTCTAATTGATGTTCTGGTTATGGTAAGAGCCATTTAGCCTGAGAAGACTCTGGTTGTGTTTACTCCAGATTTATCTGCAGGTATATCTGTGATTGCATGCTGTACCTGAGGTCAAAGTTCAGCTGCAGCTCTTCATCAAGCCACTGTTGTTAAGGCATATCTGATGATGCCCTACGGGCCCTAGGGAATGACTTTCCGAGCTGTGAAACAGGAGTGCGAGTGACCGCTTAGTTTGGGTATTGGGGTATTGGGGGAACCGATATGAGCAATCAAACATGTAGAGGCCAGAGGAACGAGGGGGTTGTAATCGTCTACAACTCCTTAACTATCTTACCTTCCCCCAGCAGAGCCCCAGTTGGTTTGCTCATCTTGCTGTGAAGCATCCGTTTGATGTCCTCAAGATAAACAGGATTATTTACAGTGCCGAGGGCTTTTACTCAGGGGCCCTTTTCTGGGTTGTCAGGCAGAGGTGTGTGCGTAAGCGTGAGACAGTGTCAGAACCTTGTTCTCGATTGCCGTGGTCAGAGTAGACTAGTCAAATATACACGTGATCCATCAACGCTGACCTTAACTTGCCCTGTTGACCACTAGATTCTTTGTACACTACATTTTCTTTTCATTTATAGAATAATGAAAGGGTGGCGTAATGACTGGATGGTATTTAGCGTGACCTCCCCTTTAATCAGGATGCTCAGCAAATTAGAGCAAACCTCAAATAAGCACCAATAACTACACTATGAGTAACCCCTGTGACAATAAAGTGTAATCAGACTACGTACAATTAAGTTTTTAAAGACAGCATATAAATATTCAGTCTTTAGTCTTTAGCTTAGTTTAACATTCAAAGTTGTTCAAGGTTTTTGAGCTTTTTGCCTTGTCTTTGACACCCTGTTTCCTCTAATATGATGCTGCTGCCAAAGGCGTTTCCACCAAAGGGTGGTTCTGGGCTGGAAAAATAGACTCACCTTTTAAACCGACTGGAATTGAACCTGGAACCAGTAACGGTGGAGACCAGAAGAGGGGATGGATATTGTCCTCATCAAGTACCTTGCAGTTGAACTGTAATTCAAACAGACAAACCAAAACTAAATAGTACACAATTTACAGTGCATTTAGTGGCAATTAAAAAAAAATCTTGATTTCAAGAGTAGTCACAACTTCATGAGAATAAAGTTGTGATGTTTCGCGAATTATGTCTTAAGCAGCCTTATACAAGAATGAATTCAATACTTTTAAGAATTATTTAAAGAATAAAGTGCAACATTACACAAATAAACTAGTTAATTTTTTTATAAAATTAAAATATTAAAAGAATAATTATTATTCTTTTTTAAAATTTCTTTAGGATTTTATAACAGAATGTTTTTTTTTTATGAAATTTTGTACATGTGCAACTTAAAAAAAAAAAAAGCCTATTATGATATTATTCTCAAAACATCATGGCTTTGTTCTTGTAATTATTTTTTGTTTTTGTAATTACTTTTTTACACATTCTTATTTGCACTAAAATACCAAATCACCCCATTATAATCAATAAAGTGGCAAATTATTATTAATTAATAAACACCAAATTCTGTTTTGTTTGAGCTAGAAATATTTATACAATATTCATATGATTTATTGAATTTTGTTTTATAGTTAAATTTTCACCATTGCACGAGTCAGCCTATCATGACATAAATGCTGAATTAAATTATTCAAATAATAAAAAAATACATTCTCAAAGACTGTGTTGCTTTGTTTATTTGTAGTAAGTTATGTAAGGCTGTTATGTCATCATTGACCCCCACCCCCCCAGACTATATCAGGGGCCAGTGGTTGTAACAGTGAATGCTTGGAGATAAAATTAAGCATATGTCTGCAGGCTCCAACCCTATATTTACTGTACCCCAGTCCAAATGCCGCAGGGGAAGAGAGGGGGGTTTAATCTTGGTCTTTCACAGTCACAAGTGAGCTAGTATGGGGATTGTGTTATCAACTAACCAAAGTGCACTATAGTAATCCAGGATTAGAGCACAAAGTGACTGTGTGCATGTGTGTTGTGGCTTTCTTTTTATGTGCCAATCCGCTAGATCCCCATGTTTGCCTTCTCTCAGTTACGGCTCTTACTGTGGCAAGAACTTGCTAATTGAACTTAATCCACAACTGAAGTTAAAGATGGAAAATTAGACTTTGCTACACTGTTTACACAGATAATAATAAAAAATATATATATTGGTTTTGTTGGAGATAGGTTACCAAATGGCAATTATGAACCTGTTAATTTTGACCCCTGGTACAGGTTGAGTTAGTGTTTGTTGCTTACCTTATTAAACCTGATATAAATCATTTATAGCAGTGTCTCATTATAATGTTCGTCTGTTCTTGGAAGGCAGAGATTCAGCTCAGCACCTTTGTCTTTTAGCACCCGACACCATAAGTTTCAGACTGTCGAAAATGTTTGGCTAGGGTTCATGGGTATCCGTGACATGGGAATGGAATGGATGTAAGAGACAGATACACAAACACCTGCAGTTTTACTTCTTTTACAGACACCACACACTTGAATAAACTCTCATGCACACTTGCAGGCCAATGTCAACAGTTGCTAATGACCTTGTGTTTTTCTTTTCTGATGGACAAAGTGATCTTCAAGGGGCCTAAATTAATAGTATAAGACTTTATTTATTCACCCCCATGTTCCAAACTAGAATGCTGTTATTTTATTTGAACACAAAGTAGAGATTTGTTGAATGAATGTTACACGTTGGTTGCAAGCTATTAAAATAAAGTAAAATTGGTTACATTTTGTGATTCTTTAGGACTTTATGATAGTATGACTTTAATCTCATAAAGCTACTTAATGCATAATTTAGATTTAATTCTCAAAATATTACTACCATAATCTCATAATTTTGCATCTTTATTCTTGTAAAAGGCCTATTATAAGATTATTCTCAAAACATCATGACTTCAGTATTAGAGTTTTGTTTTCTTATTTGCACTCAAACAGCATTGTAAAAACAGTCACTACTATTATAATCAGCAAAGCACCATGTTATGGTTATTTGACAAACACCAAATTCCCATTTTTGTGGCTACGCCAATCACTTTATTTTCCCGTTTTGTTTGAGTTTAAAATATTCATGCATATATTAATACATACTTATTATTCATACATAATATTAAAGGACTTAAATGAATAGTTGCCCCCAAATGCTCTATTTTGTATTCACCTTAATGATCCAAACTCTTACTGCTATTTTAAAATTGAAACACAAAGTAGAAATTTGTTAAAGAAACATTATTTTTGGGTTGTCAGGTACAAAAAAATTAATCACAAAAGTGCATGCAATACTGTTTTGGTGTTAAGTAATGGGCAATTGAGGGAATAAAAACTTAAATTTGAGCTCTTTTGTGATCTTTTCGGTCTCTTTTAGAGATTAGCAACCTTTGATCAGTATGAACTTTAAGTTCTGAGGAAACAACAGTACGGTTTTAACAGCATGAGGAATTTAAATTTTTAGAGTCCTTTAAAAACAGCACTCACATTTACTCACTCTACCAAAATGATAGTGTCAACACACCGTTTGTTTAACTCTTTTACCTTCTCCATCAGGCTGTTGTGTTTATAGTAAAGTGACTTCCGAGAGTCTGGCCGCTCACATGAACTCTTACTCCTGAAGACTAAACATTGCTGTCTTTGTTAGAGGTTGGTGATTTTGCCGTCATGGCTGACACCTCCACCTCTCGCTGTCTCTGTGTGATTAGTGGTGTGTGTTCAGAAGGATTTCCCCACGTGTGAGGCCCAGACGATGGATTGGGGAGGACTCCGCTGAGCGCCAGCGGTGGGCCCGTGTGCTTGAGCAGAATATATTGGCGTCCCACATCTAACCTGCATTGTGTATGTGAGGTGCTGTAGGTAGAGGGTGCAGAGCAGCCGGTCAGCAGTTGAGGTATTTGGTTCAAAGTTCTGCATGGCTGATCAGAGGGACAGAGAAAAAGAATAGGCCACGATGTGAACAGGGGATCACATTGTTCTGTGCATAACAGGCCAACAGCAGATGGTGGATGAGCCAATATGGCTTACACACACACACACACACACGTTGACGTGAGTATGCTGTACATCACATATATCCAGTATATTGTCTGTCATGCAGCCTGCAGGAATTCAGAACCTGCATTTGAGTAGGACTCGCCAGGAGCCTTTCGCAGTTAGATGTTTTTATTGGATTACGAGCTTTAACACTTTCAATGCTTTGAAGTTTGATTTTTCCTGGACTTCATTTACTAGAGCTTAAAATAGCACCATTCATACTCAGGATGTTGTATTTGAATAAAATGTCAATTCCCATCTGCTGCTCAGTGATGGATTTTAAGGAATAGTTGACCAAAAGAACCACAAAAGGAACCTTTACACCACTCTTTTCCTTAAAATGGAAGTAAATAGGTACTTTGATCTCCAAAAAAGCACCAGTAGTCTGTTTAACTTTTGTGCAGTGTTACCAAATCTTTCAAAGAAATATGATAGCTTTGTTTATTGGTGTAATTCAGAATTAGATTCCACATCTCTGGATATGGGTAATCTTTAAAAAAAAAGAGTAGTTTAAAGGAATAGTTGACCCAAAAATAAAAATTTTGTCATCATTTATTCACCCTCATGTCGTTCCAAACCGTATGAGTTTCTTTCTTATGTTGAACATAAAAGAAGATATTTTGATGAATGCTGATGATCAAACAGTTGATGGTCTCCATTGACTTCCATAGTATTTATTTAGCTACTGTGGAACTCAATGGCGACCATCAACTGTTTGGTTCTTCAAAATATCTTCTTTTGTGTTCAACATAAGAAAGAAACTCATATGGGTTGGAACGACATGAGGGTGAGTAAATTTAATTTTTATTTTTGGGTAAACTATTCATTTAATAAGTTTAAAAGTTTAATAAATGTGATGTAAAGATTTTGCAAATCTCAAAATGAATATCCATTTTTCATGTTGTATAGTTATAATGTTGTGATGTTGTGTTATATTTTTAATTAATTTGAGTTTTTCAGTTAATTTATTTTAGTGTTATATTTTTCATTTATGTAGACATTGTAGTATAGAAATTTAATACAATATATGCCATTTGTCATATATCATTCATAACATCAAAAGCTGTGTGTCCCTATAATGTCTGGAGCTCTCCTTCTGTGCTCCACTGAAGAAGGAAGAAAGAAATGTGGGTTGAACAGCATGAGGGTGAGTAAATGACAACATTTTTGAAAACTGATGAACTACTCCTTAAATTGAATGCCAACACTGATCTCTTACAATAGTAATGAATATATGTAGCAGCCTGAACAAATATGAATCCAAGAGAACTGTTGTGTTGTTATGTGCTGATCTTTCAGTTACAAACTTGTTGGAGGACAACATCTGTCATCAGAAAATGCAGGTGTGCATATCACAAATCATGTGGCCAAGAATACAGGGACAGTTTAGCCATTAGAATGGTGGCGAAGCAGCGGGTTACTTGTTTTCTCTGACAAGCTTTCTGACTTCCCGCTGCTGAAATGCCTGGAGGGCAAACATATAGAGGCCCCCTCACAAACTGGCCTGTTCCTCTCCACCGAATGTGAGAGCCTCCATATGCTAAACTCTGAGAGGCTCTAGACAAACAAGGCCTGTTCCCTGTCTATTTATGTTGTGTAATGGTTTTTGAGTGTGTGCTTACACATTGTATATGCAGAAGAGGTCACAGCTCAGTGCGATTTCCCAAAAACCTAATGAGATTTTCACCCTCTTCCCTTGAGAAATATTCAAAAAGCATATTTAAAATATTTAAGATCAGCAGTAGTGTGAAGTGTAACACGTGGAACTTGATTGGCTCTTTTGGAATGTTGAATTTCATTCCTTCATCTTTACACCCACTACATACTGACGCCGGTGTCTGCAGTAACGCTTGGCACCAGCACCCGCTCCTGGTCTGGTGAAGAGAGGGCGGTCCTGGCCAGTTGTGCAGGCAGGGATGGTTTATGCCTTCGGTGAGACAGCGTGTTTGGATTCCAGGGTCAGGGTGGCACGCAGTGGTGTAGGGTGACCTGCTCGGCCTGAATAGCGTCTGGACATTGCCAGAGCTTCCAGTGGATCTGATGAGCAGATGGACAGAGCAGTCTTGAAAGAGCAGCACTGATTCTAGACATGCAAGGAGAGGAAGATACACTAGAGGGGAAAAAAAAAAGAAAAAGATGGGGTTCATAGGGTTGAGGTGTGTTTGTGTGTTTTGTTGGAACGCGTTCTGGGAAATGGCAGTGTGTGTGTTCTTGCAGCATGTGACAGGAACTGAGCTGAATCAAACCTCTCCAAAGCACAGAACATCTCAGGATAAGTACTTCCCCTGCTTGAGATCTCCATGGCAATGTAACATTTGTAAGTCAAATAAACACACATGCATATACACACATGAGTTCTCAGTATTATGTTTGCATAAAATACCACATTCATCATTTTAATTGGGTTTGATATCTTTTAGCATAAAATCATAAAGAAAGAGATCATCCAACAATTATTCTGTCATCATTTCTCTTCCCTCATGTTGTTCCAAACCTGTATCACTTTTGTTTTTAAATTATTATTTTTTTTTTATTCTTCTGTATGACTTTTTTCATGCAGTTACAATTCCAAAAGTAGTTTGGGCAGTTCACACCAAGGACTACAAGGACCCTTTTAGAACTTTTCCAGAGAGATTTTCATGCTTGTGGATAATAAAAATATTGACAGCCAATCAAAATACACCCAACTTGTGGCAGATGACGCAACTGCAGTGGGTGCTTTTAATATACAATATTATTGTCATAGGTGTGGACGCTAATATGATGTGAGAGTACGACATTAGAAAGAGTAAATGTTGACAAATGTTTTATTTTTTCAATAACAAAGCAGGATTTAAAAAAAGAGGTGGGTCAACTTCTGATTTCAAAAATCCAATTTGCTTGATATCAAAATGGCTGGTCTTTCCACCGAATTTCTTGTATCCATCACAGCTTCTCTAGTCCCCTCAACTCTGGTGTAAGTGATGCAAAACAGTCCTCACCACTGTTGTTCATGTAAATATATTTACCCTGGTATAAAATAAGTAGAAGTAGAACCTTCCATTAACACATTACTTTTGTACGCAAAGTCTACTTTGAAAGTTCTCAAAGGAAAGCTCAGCTAGTTAAAAAAAGTAGTTGTACAAGTTTCTCACATATTGTTCAGTCTGGATAAAAGTTTGTGATCTTTGTGACTCTCTATGACTCTTTGGTTTTGTGCCACTGAATATTATTTTGAGGTGTAATAGAGAAGGGTGTTGAAAAGTTCTCTGTCCTCGTCAACAGGCCATAACTTTGGCGTAAAGATCCGAGTGCACCGCAGCAACAATTTACAAGCGCATTACACGTGCCTCATGTTTGATTATTTGGGTTTGTGCTTCAGTTTAGTCTCATTTCACTTTGGTTCCCAAATGTAAATCTTAGATGAATGGGAGTTACAACACCATGCTTACCAGCTTTGGGTTTGGGGAACAGAGGAATGTCGGTATTTCAGTCACTCCTGACTCGTTGGATGCTGTTCTGTGTTTGTGGCTGAGCCTGTTTCTCTCATTTGAGTTCGTAACATATAACGGAAACACAATCCTTTGTGATTTCTCCCTTTTATTCCGGTTTACTTCTTGTTTAGGCATGTCATCCCTCACCAAGTCTAGGTTTATTATAATGCCCTGTTTTGGTTTATAGATTTGTACATGCTTCTGATTGGGGAACAAACTTGAGGTTTCCGTAAGGGGTTAAGTGGTGTACAATTGCCCCAAAAGTTTATAGGTTTTTTACATCTGCTGAGTGTTGACTGTTTTATTTTTTGTATAACTTCCAAATTGTGTAAAGTACACAATTTGGAAAGTACTCTACTTCCTTTGTGGCACACATGGAGTTCAGATCAGGGGAAAAAACGTAAATTGGGGGAACTTGGCTTATCATAAAAATGCATTTTACCATGTTTAGTTCTTTTTTTTCTTTGCAGGATATACTCTTTCATTAGGGTTTCAGACATACATTGCTTTTCTCATTAAATAAGACTTGAGTTGCTCTACTAACTTTTTTGTTGAACCAATTTCTGTTCCAGTGGTGTTAATTGATTTAACTGCCCATCTGTGATGAAATGAAGAAAACTTGGAAATGTTGTAGTTGCCACCCTAGTAAAAAAAATACTAAAATGTATTTGAAGCAGATTTATTTTGTGCTAAGTAGGCTATACTACAAATACATATTTATGCACTTAATAAAAATTCCCTGCAATTGTACTTTTGTTATACTAAACTGGTATACTTGAAGTCTACTAAACAGGAACAAACTATTTTGTGCTTAATGCACTTTAATTGAGCGGAAGTAGTGCTGAGGTCCAATATGCATTTACCAGTAATTACTTATTTAACAATAAAACACTAGGAATTCTAGACTTACATATTCACCGAAAACAAACAAACAATCAAACAAAACAAATGAGAATTTAAAGAGAATCAAAATGGTTCAAATGCTTCTTTGAAGAAATGAAGACATTCATTGGGGAATCTCATTGCTGTGAAAACCCCCTTTTGGAATTTCTAAGAGTGAACTTCCATATTTTGTTTCTGACTTAAATGCATGACAAGTCTTAATAATGACTGACCAATTTGTAAATGTAGCAATTTCTTGGGTGTACTTGAAAGCAGCATAATTCCACGTTTGTTGACCGCATAATTGTTGCACTCACCAAGTCTGTCACTTTTTCTAAGTCCTCATTACCACCATGGGTGTGTATTGAAGGTGCTGTATGCAGTATTTTAGTTTTTTTTTAATATACCATACATAATATGTCCCTGATTGCAGCCTTATTTCAGGTATGATCGAAATATACAAAATAGCCCTTAAATGTAGTCTGCCTAGTAACCCAACGTTAGTCCCGTTAACAATGTCAGCGCATGGCTATTCTAATGTGTTTTTAGCTGTGTAATGTTTATTTCAACAGTTCTGCTTTTGTAATCAGCCGACAAACTGCATTAATTTGATGGCCACTTTTGACACACCAGCCACGGTGTGTGTTGAGAGCCGCTGGCTAAACGCCAGCCCTGTAACACATATGGGAAAGTCATTGAGCTGCTGCCTGTTTATTTCAGCAATGCCACTGAAATCTCCTTGTCAGGCTTCTGTTTTAATAACTCTTGGCATGGCATGCCTTTTTACCCTCAGTAACCCAATATCGGCGGACGCCGGCTCTCTGAGATCTCATCACACTTCATTTTTTCGCTCTTGGCCACAGCGTGAATGGGAGCGGTAAAACCCTCACCGTGGAGGTCCTATGGGAGCTCAGCAGTCTGCAGTTTTTCGCTTAACCGATGTGACAAAGCTCAATAACGGATTTGTCTGCCTTGAGTCTTGGGAGGAAGCTGATGCCATGTTGGGGAAACCTCCCCAACATCTTTAAATTTCTTTTTAAGAATGTGTGGTAAGGAGCAAAGCTATACAGATTAATTGGTATTTATGGAAGGAAATTTTGCTGTCCATTTGTAATTATGATGTCAGCATTAATAAACGTGTTGTTTATAAACGAGTGTACTTTAGGTCAGATCTTTTTTCAAATCAGACACACTAATCTTGCCCTTTTAACACTGTGTTCATATAGTTGTCGCATTCAGCACTCCCAAAGGTCAAAGATGGGCTCACAAGCGTATGCATCGCAAATACAATTGTCAAGGCAAAAGCATAAAACATCCCTTAGGCTTCCTATAAAGTGTCATATTTTCTGTTCTGCAGTAGTGAAGGTGTTGGTTTAACCTTTCCCTGATGGCCATTTGTCTTGTGTAAGTAACGTGTTTGTGGCTTTGGGGGTTATGAGGTGCAAGGAAACAAAATCATGCTGCAGTTAATATAAGTAGGAAAATGGTATTGTACACTCTTTTTGAAAGTTTTTTTTTTCTCCCACGTTTGGAGATGTAACCCTTGCCTGGCTAGAGCACAAAAAACAAAAAAATGGTAGCACTGTAAAACAACAATTTTAAGCCCAGTCTGAAATCTGAACTAGTCATTACATCAGCAGGTGACTGAATGATCACAAAGACGCCAGGCTGGCATCCTAATATGTGACCCTGGACCACAAAACCAGTCATAACGGTCAATTTTCTGAAATTGAGATTTATACATCATATGAAAGTTGAATAAATAAGATTTGCGTTAATGTATGGCTTGTTAGGATAGGCCAATATTTAGCCACTCAAACTCTCCTTCTTAACATGCATTAGGACGATATAGACACACGTCCTCTTCCAGGTAGTTTCGTAACATTTTATGTTGATTGGAAATTCTTAATTATTGCCCTGATGGTGGAAATGGGAATTTTCACTGCTCTAGCTATTTTCTTTAAGCCACTTCACTAATTTGTGAAGCTCAATTATCTTTTGCTGCACATCAGAAATATATTCTTTGGGTTTTCTCATTGTGATGGATGATTAAGGGAATTTGGGCTTTGTTTTCCCTCCTATTTATATTTCTGTGAAACAGGAAGCCATGGCTGGATAATTTCATGTTCATAATCCCACTGGAGTGCTCAAAATTGTGAATATGAATGGAAATATATAATATATAATATATCAAGGCATTAATGTTTGCCTACAGAACCACCACTGGCTCTGCACCCCTTTACCTAAATTCATTAATTCAGACTTATATGCCCTCTAGAAGCTTGCGTTCTTCAAGTGAACGACGCATTATTGTACCATCCCAAAGACACACAAAAACACTTTCACAGACTTTTTCATTAACTGTTCCCATCTGGTGGAATGACCTGCCCAATTCAATCCGATTAGCCGAATCCTTACCCATCTTCAAGAAACGGCTAAAAACTCATCTGTTCCATCTTTACTTGACCCTCTAACTCTAGAACTCTCTATTCTAATTTAATTTTATCTGTCTTTTTATATAAAAAAAAATAAATAAAAAATAATAATAATAATATTTATATGTACTGCGTTAGGCTAACTGTGACTTGTAATAGCACTTGCACGTTGTTGCTCTTTTGTTGGTTTTGATTGCTTCTTATGTCCTCATTTGTAAGTCGCTTTGGATAAAAGTGTCTGCTAAATGACTAAATAAATAAATATATATATATATATATTCCCATTCATATTCACAATTTTGAGCACTTCGGGGGGATTATATATATACTTCATTTATTCATAAGAATTTCTAGGGGTGCCAATAATTGTGTCCAACATGTATTTGAGAATTTTTTTTTTATTTCATAATGACATTTCCCCCCATTTTAAATTCTTATTATCCAATGAAAGGTTAGATTTTTGTAAACATTTTTAATAAAAGATTAAAAGGATTAACAATGCAGATTAATTTTCACAGCCTACTTTGGTCATATTTACCAAGGGTGCCAATATTTTTGGCCATGACTGTATATTTATTTTTCAGAATTTTTTTTTTCTTTTTTTTTTTAGATTCCAGTTTGTTGAGTGTCAGTCATTTCACATTTTGAGTTATTTTTAGTTGTGCTGAATAAGCCCAGACGAGACTTTCTCCGCTGTTATTACCCACACAACCTGTCTTCTGACACTCATCCTGCTTATTGGGCAGAGATCCAAATTCACACCGGATATCTTCACACCATAAAAGCTGTTTGATGCTTTCTCACGGTTACAGTGAGCATCTGACACTCTGCAAACAGCTTTGAGGTTAGCGTGTACATTCAGCATTCCCCTGGCTAGTTCATTGTGGGTCAAGATTGATCATAATTTTGAAGAATCGCTTTATAAATTGGCATATGTGAAAGTTTAAAGTGTGAACACATTTCTAGAACTTGACTGGTACATACGCATTTCCACACACATATTCTTTTCATTTCATAGCACTTTTGCTACTGAAGTATAATGTAATGACTTCAGCATCTGTGAGGGCTGGCAGGTGTTAATGCAATTCTTTCTTTATAATCTGCATTTTATTTGTCGTAGATAAGATGACCTCAGAGCCAGTAACAGAGGATTTTTCCGATGGGTGTGGATAAAAAAAAAATGGAATTCAGTCGCTCTCAATAGCCCTATTGAGATTCCTGATGCTTAAAATCCCTCCTGTTTCTGCTAATGAAGTCAAATGCTTGTCCTCCTGGCTTTACCTCCCTGATTCATTGAGCAGGACCCAACAAAGGTTCAGAGAAAATAAAAGCCAACCCTGTCAGCCTAAGTGAAATGCCAGTGGATCTCAATTCAGACCAGCAAATTGGCCAATTAAAGAGGAAATAAGGCAAACTCTATTTAAACCAAATGCCCCTTGCACTTCCTGACCACACTTTTAATGTACATCATGGCCCAAAAACTTAAATTCTTGATGAATCATCTTACACTGCTACTTTGTTCATTTTAATCTGGTAATTCAACTAACAAGATATATGAGTGTGGTGTTTGCAGGATAATTAATAAACATTCACAGCTTGACCTTAATAGAAGACGAAGCGTGCCACTTAAAAAAATATATATAAAATAAAATAAAATGAATCAATGATCAGTCTATTATTGTAACATAACACTGTAAATAGATGAAGTACTAAAACACTAAAAATTCTTAGTTTATCAGTTGCTCCCATGTGTGAACTCGCCACATTTATTAACAAAGCAATTGCTTTAAGCAAATTCTTTAAGAAAAAAAAACAATTTATAATTTCCATTTTAAATTTAACTATTAATTTTAATTACTTTATTGCCTTGCATTTAACTGAAATTAAGTTTAGATTATATATTTAATAGTTATGACACGATTATTAGTCTAATTATTTTTCTGTTACATTTAACATACTTTGGCAAGTTTTAAATGTTTCTAGTCAATTTTATAAGTGATTTATATGCTTATTTATTTATTTAAGTGTCCTCCATGAAGTTATAAGTTGTTCAAAAAATGGTTGTTCTGTTGAAAAGACCAGCATGGATCATCAGCAGCAAATGTTATATTTTGCACACTTGTCTCTAGCAAGGGATGCTGATGTGCTGGTGTCCCCACTTAACAAGCTTAACTGGTAAGACTTCCTTGGTTATGCCAACATTGTTGACCAGCTTGAGCCAGCATAAACCAGCCTGGACATTCATGCTGACCCACATTGATCTTTTCAGCAGACCAGTCAATTGTAATGGCTCCGTTGGTCGTTTCTCAGATTCCTAATCATGAATTAATTTCTTTAGGGCCAAATTTCAATCTGGTGATCTAAATCACCCATTTAGATGGAAAAACAGCCAAAGAAAACTCACGGAAAGATTTATGTGGTGCTCCAATTCTCCACTTCACCACCCAGTACAACTGGAGTAGGAAACCTTTCTTCTACCCAGAATGAAGGAGATGGGGTTAAATTTTTTTATGTATATTTTTTCCTCCTGGGAGCAATTTGAGAGAATAATGGTAAAGTCAGGGTAATAGTGGTTTTTCTGGCATCATCACAAAAGCTTCTTTGTAGTGATCTCCTGTAAGTGGCTCACCGTAATTATTTAATCCCGGACATAATGGGGCACTTTTTCTGCTCCAGGGATTGCTGGGGAAAATATTTCTCCACCTAGCCACATTTTGGCATATGAATGAATAAGATCTCTGCACCAATTCAGGCTTTCTGGGAATGCTGCAATTGGCCAGAAGTACAGTATACAGGGGTGAGGCATACGTTGACTTGCAAAGTTATTTTCCCAGCCTTCTAATGTTGTATGTCTCCTTTTTATAAGCAAAATACTGTGTTGCTTTTGAGCCTATTGTATGCACATCATGTGTTTTTTTTATTGACCGGTAGGTGCAAGTGTAGTCAAGCGTTTGCCAAACTCTTTCAGCAGAGAACTGGCTGGTGTGCTTCTGAATCGCCGTTCCTCGTGGTAAGCACAGCAGCGGCCAAGAGCAAGAATGAAAAATGACTTGTGCTGTGATCCTTTTTCAAACTGTGACTGCAGTTTAACAAGGTAACAAAGCGGCGAGGGATCGTCGTGAATGGGTCAACTGTCATCAGTGGGCAGACGCACTGCCGTTCGGCTCCTATGACCGGGCCTGCGCTCTCTTTGGAGTGGGAGACTGGAGTCAGTCATCTGGATTGCACCGGGTTCAGCACGGGTTGGGGTGTGTGATGGACTGTACGTTTTTCTAGGTTTGAAACTTTTGTGGACCTATCGGAACTTGATAGGGCCTTTGTTTAAGGTTTATTAGTTCCCTTAGAATACTGGAGGTGCATGGAGCACCACATCCCTTTTTCAAAGAAGTCAACTAATCTTCTCGGCCTTCTGGAATTGCCACATAACCATATTTTTATTTGGAGACCAAGAGAACTTACATTTGACAAGGTTATATATAACACTTGTGAAAAGTCATGAAATGTGTGCAGTGATTTTTCCAGATTTCAAAAGGTGTGGGGAATCCTTTGTTCAACTTAATAGACAAAAGTGCAAACGTTCATTTCTTTCTTTTCTTTTGACCGCCACACAACCCAAAGCAGAACTAGTTTACTGTTGCTAAAATTGTAGATCATAGTTTATCATAGTTTTGAATTGCTCCATCTATAAATTATTTTCTGTTTTAAATTTTTTTTTTTTTTAGTTTAACTCATTTGAATAGTTTAAACTTTACAATGTATTTTATTTTATTTCATTTCATTTTGTATATTGTATATATTCATTTTATGAATTGACATACATACATGTGTGACATACATGGTACATAAACAAACATAGTTAAAATTCCCAAGTATTGTTAATCCAATAATGCATTTGAATGCTGAACATCAAAATATATTTTATTATGGTTTAAGACAGATTTATTTTTATATATTTTAAGATTAGTTTTTATGCCAAATTTTCATGCCTAAATACATACTAACAAAACACTTAACACTGAACACTAAGGAATAGTTCAGCCAAAAATAAAAATTCTGTCATCATTTATGTATTCTCCAAACCTCTATGATTACTTCCATGAAAAAAAAAGTAGTTATTTTAGTGATTTTAAAAAGACTGTTGGTAGCCAAACAGTTTTGGCTCCATCTGACTTTAATGGCATGGAAAAATCTTTAGATATCTTCTTTTATGTTCCACAGAAGAAAGTCAGGTGTGGGACTGCTTGAGAAAGTAAATAATGACACATTTTTGGGGTATCTCTTTTAGGACATTTTGCCTCACAGAAGCAGTGATGTGTTCTTACACTAAAGTTGTCCGTGTATGAAAAGCAGTCCATGCTTTGTTAGCCCAACATTTGCTGTTTTATTCATATCCCTGTCTCATCATTTGCTTGGACTTTTGCTGTGCTGCGCTTGCAGTTTGGAGGTCTGGAAGCTGAAACATTCATTTTTGGGCACTATGGCAAGTGTTCGGGCACTCAGAGGACAGAGCATTTGGAGAAATTGGCAGATGATAAGGGGAGTGGAGCTGGCAATGGATGGGTATTTTGGGCTGTATGGTATTCTTGAGGTTATTCCTGGGTCTATATAACAGAGCCCAGATCCTAAGATAGTGTCCTGGCTGGTTAAACAGTTGAGTTTTACCGTTTTTGAATCCATTCAGCCGATCTCCGGGTCTGGCGGTAGCACTTTTAGCTTAGCTTAGCATATATCATTGAATCCGATTAGACCATTAGCATCTCGCTCAAAAATGACCAAAGAGTTTTGATAATTTTCCTATTTAAAACTTGACTCTTCTGTAGTTACATTCTGTATTAAGACTGACGGAAAATGAAAATGGGTGCAGCAGGCGCAATGATATTACGCAGCGCCTGATAGTTGTCCCCAGCTAGGTAACTAGTTACGATATAGCTGGGGACTACTTTCAGGGGCTGCGTCATATCATTGCACCTGCTGCACCCATGGTACAGCAGCAAAGTTCCTTGATTATTACGCCGGAATGAGAGTATAGTTCCTAGCCATATCGGACTAGACAATCGCAACTTTTCATTTTCTGTCAGTCTTAATACACATATTACCATTGGATGCTATTATTGCACAATTGTGCTGCCACAAGGTCTATCCAGTACTGGAAAATTGTTTGGAGGGAAAATGATACCAATAATTATGAATCTATTTGGATCATCATAGTTCAATATTCAGGGTTCAATACTATGAAACGAGGTGGGGCAGGTGGCTCGGGTGCCTTCGTGTCAGCATGCAACAGAAGATCTCCATTTCCTATCACTTTCCAGTCCTCTTGCATAAGGCCGGTAACAGGTGGTTGTGATATGCGGCTTGACATTAATACTTTAACTGACATAGCACTGCCTAAACATTTAATGGAAGCATTAAACTTTTCTTGTGTTTATAGTTCAGTGTTGTTGTTGTGTGTAGCACCACACGCTCTCTCACATAAACATACTCCTCTAGACACGCATAGTTTTACACCTAGAGTCCTCTAGGCATCATCACATGGGGTATTTTTGACGCCCCGGCTCAGTTCGCATTTGGATGAAGGTTGTCTGCAGAGCAGGAAGTGGACACAAGTCCAGAATTCATCAGGAATCAGAACACATGCTTCCACGTGTCTGTGTGCTCGGTTTCGGCTTTCACTTCAGGGCTTTAAGGCTCTCCACTCCCAGTCTACCAAAGTGTCCACTCATCCTACTGCTGGCTGTGCTGTTGCAGTTTTTGACACGTTATCTGCTTCTTGCTGCCACCACTCTGTGGTGATGTATTTTTAGCCCCGTTTTTGCCTTTAATTATTGCAGCCACAGGGAGCTTGGTCCAAAGAACTGTCATGAAATTATTATACTACTGTGTTGCTTAGCAATAAAGCATTGTAATACAATTCTTGAATAGCTCTGCTAGTATAAATCATAGCAGGGAAAGGCATTACTGTGGTGTGGAGCTATTGCTTGGGTCTGTGGAGCTATTGCTTGGGTCATTCAATACATAAATGTAACTGTGGGACTAACTGTAGGTTGTTTTTCAATCAGGACCACCTGGTTTGAGGGCAAAGAAAGGCCGTAATGGGGCTCCAGGTAGGTCTACAGTATGCATATGCCTGTGCCTGCAACACCACTGCTGTTGTGCATAAGCTGCTACGTATGTGCACACCTAAAGCTTTCAATAGCAAGAGAAGCATGAAAACACAATCCTCCATTGAGATTTCAAAGCATTCAGAGATTCTTGGACTTTACAGAAAATATTATATTATAGATAAACCTAAGGTAGAATTAGTGGTATTAATACAACATTTTGGCCACAACATTTAAAGGTGTTTGGGGTCACATCCATCAAGATGGTATTTTTAATAAGAGTATAGACTTGTAGACTTGCCCACTTAGGAAGTCACTGTTTGTTTAGGTTTTATTTATCATTTAGGGTAGGTTTACCTAAAATGGATTATTAATAGATAATCACAATAATAACTGGTGCCGTGAATTCAAATATTAGTGCAGAACTCTACAAACCTGTCAGAAAAATATGAAACAATTGTAAATTTAGGGGGCAGAACCTTTGAAGGGACAACACTGTACCTTATCTACCCCTAAATGCTACATATTGTATCCTTGAGGTACTACTATGAACCTTTTAGGTGTAAATAACTTTTGAAGTACTGTACCATATGTACCCATAAATGTAAAATTTTTCGGACAGAAAATACTGTAAAAATAGCTTGATTTCAGCCATTTTTGTTTCATCCAATATGTATTAGATGGTCAGTAAACTGTAAGCAGTCTGTAGGTGATTTGAGGCTGCTACTCTATAACCTATAGATTCCTCTATATTTTGTGCGTATGAAGTGGTTTCATGTAAAGAGTTATGGATCGCATGGGTAAAATGAGAACGTTTATGATGACAAAGATTGATCTGGAATGTTCAGAGAGCAATTCTTGCGTGACCACACATATTTTGTGTGTGTTGTTCACTCGTTCTTTAACATTATTCTTGCTTTTAGGCCTAAAATAGGGCTTGCTGTCTCAGCAACAGCTTTGATAAATGCAGATTCTGATTTCTAAGAAAATACAGGCTTCTCAAAACAGGAAAGGAAAGAATAATGATGGACCCATAGGAAAGCTTTGTCACCGGTGTGACTGCGCCATTACTTAAGGCTGCCATATTTAATGTACCCATTTGACTGCAGAGCTCAGTCGAAATGTAGATCTTCTGCTTGTTGAAGAATTCGAGCTCATGTTTGCTCGAAACATTTCTCCTGCTGTAAACAATGGTTTTATTGGGACTTTTGTTCTCTCTTCCATGCATTACATAGTTATCTTTTAAGTCAAAGGTTCATACTGTTACTCCCCCAAGTTTCTGGCCATGAATCAGAGAGGTGTTGCCTTTTCATACTCTTTAGAGGACAAAAAAAAATGGTTTCTTTATGAAAGAACTGGAAAGAAACCTTGTGATTCTGGTCAGATTGTTCAGTATTTCTGTAACAATTTGCTTCGACAGACTGGTTTCGTTATTGCAGTTGTCCAGATATAATAAGCTATAGAAGAGAGTTCTGAGTGATTTTAAGTGACATAAGCGGAAAAGATTTGTCATCAGCAATTTTGAGTTTGTTCTTCCTTGATAGAGCTTGAGTTGTTAAAGCTATGATCTCAGTTCTGCTGGATTGCTGTGTCTTGCTTAAAGAATGAAAAAGAGGCTGTGCATCCTACTAATGCATGTGCATATAATTTGAAATTCTTTGCTGTTTGTAATACTTAAAATGGCTACTTAACTCATTTTACATCAAGTTGCATTGTTCGTTTAAATTAGACATCCTTCCTGGCCCACATTATAATATTAAAGGACAAAACCTTTCAGTGCAACTAACCTGACCAGGTCCACATGGAATCTGCACCCTTGCATGTTCGTTTATTAAATATTAAAGCATATTTTCATTATGCTTTCAGCAACCAATAAGAGTGTAGAAATCTCAATTCCATTTAACATATTTTCCTCAGGGTTTTAATCTATCCTGCGTTTTCCACCAGAATCACTGAGAAAAACCTTTAACCTTTCGTGACTAACGATGTTAGTGAAATCTGCCTCCACTGTTTATTACGCTGCTAGTGTATGATTTAGCATTAGCTATGAAGGAGATGGACAGTTTGTGATGTCTGGGTGGGGTTCGCGTGCTCAGAAAGGGTGTGATTTATCTGTGCAGGCAGTCTTCCAGTGATGTGGCTTATTCTCCCACTCAGTTCTCAGTGGTCTGTTGTTTGGTGGGCTGAATGCTCATCCGTGGACCAGAGACAAGCAACACTTTCCCACAAAAAGCTTTTCAATCCTGTCATCAACTAAATTATAAACATTTTTTTAACACTGTATTTATGTGCCGAACCTATGCTGTGACTCACTCAATTAAACTAGCTGCGTGTGAACTCTAATCTTCCTCAGAGGTTGTGTTACGGTAAGAGAAATTGGAGGCTGTGTTCATCAGTTCAGTCTGAGCTGGACAGCCAGGAAATTCACTTCGGATTCTGGTTGGACTACGCAAATTCAGACTTGCGTGACGGGTTTTTTTTCCCTGTTCTTGGGGAAATGAAATCCGTCAGGGTCAAATGTTTGATGTAATGCGCACATGGTCCAAACAAGATGATTTTTTTTAAATGACTAATCTGTCTTTCTCTCTGTTTTTATTGCAGGTCCTCCTGTAAGTAGATGTTGGTCCCTTTGTTGACTGGATTGTGGTAATGTGACCCAAACTCTGTGGCTTTCTGTGCATTTGTGTGTTTTGAGAGTGTGAATTTATCTTTCATGTGTTTCCTTATTGTCACTACTGATGGAGTGCTGATTACACAACTTCATTCATACAATGGAAACTGTTAGTTTAGTTTCCTTCCGCCACACATACATACTGTCATCTGTCAGAAGAAGAGCTTGTGTTTTGTACTAAAGGTGAAGTGTGCAAATGTCTGATGTTGAGATACTTTATAAAATCCAGTTTAATGTGAAGAGATTCTGTGGCCCTATCAAAACATTGATTGTTTTAAGCATTCTGAGCAGTCCAACATGGCAACTCTGACTCAGACAATAATGTGAATTAAGGGCGGGGTTATCCATTTGGGCAACCAATGACATATAGAGGGGGCGTGTTCTGGAGACTTCAATCATTATTTTTCCAGTTTTGTTTGGTGGCACAAAAATGATACACTTCACCTTAAATCGCATGCCTTTATCTTGGACATAGCGATGTATTCTTCTGGGAATTTGGGCACGGATGTAGAAGACGACAGCGTTGGCAGACACAGCCTGTTCAACTTTATATATCTTTTGAGGGCTAATGTTACAGAATGAGGTTATAATGAGAAAGAAGAGAAGTATATAGTAGAGGAGAAAAGAGAGTCGAGCAGTATAAAATTAGGTGCGGTTGGACAGCTGCGTCCCTGTAGTTAGAGGCAGAAGGTTGAGCTTAAGTGATTAATGAAATACCAGCAGCCACAGATAAACAGTGGCCACAGAAAAGACAAATCTCAAATTAGATATCTTAACCTTTTTCCTAGAAAGCAGTGAGATTAAATAAAGAGAAAATTGAGTCTTCTGCTGAAACCTACTGTAAAAGTGATCCCTGTAATCCCATGTTTCTCCTCTAACATTTTAGAATGCATCACTGTTTCAAGCTGTTGTAAGATTTGCCAATATACCAAAGACATTACTCATCAGACTGTCCATAAATCTATGACAGGTTAATTGGAAAAATGTGCCTAAACATACATTTTTGCAAAACATACCTATAAATAACTATAAAACTGAACTACATTACAGTTTCCAGCTGAAATTAACACTAGAGGCAGTAAAACATCAACAATTTAACTTCTTTTTCACTGAAATTATAATTACAGGGGCAGATTATTGATTATTAAAGGCATATTTTTGCGTGGTTCCTTGCACAGTACTATGTTATGACTTCAAAACGGCTACCGTAGTTAATGGTTTATAAACTATTACAATTTTATGGTTGCATCACATAACCAGCTCCATATGTATGGCTTTTCTGATGTGGTAAAGTTGCTTGGTAGCGCACCTGGTACAACGTACGGAGCACTCGGGTATGAGTCTGTGAAACATGTAATAATAAAACAGATCAAAGACTTGTATAAGCAAGCTGAAATGGCATGGTTGCTTCAGCTAATACATTTTTATCTCACATTATATTTAGGTTAAATGTACGGGATATATTATTTTCAAAAGCAGTGGAGCATTAACCAGACATTTCATTTCTGACCTGTCACAATTATCAACAACCAACATAATAAAATTCACCTGTTTAGATGTTAAATGCCGGAAATGTCACCACAGGTATGTTTTTTCAGTGATCCTGGGTTGAAATTATCTGAGCTTTGCTTGTTACAATAATTTAATAGTACTCCACTCGTACTGTATGACAATAGTTCTCTCTTTTTTCTAGGAAATTTCAGGAAAAACATTTTGAGATAAATACTAAATGAACTCCATTAAAGGGATAGTTCACCAAAATAGGAAAATCTCTATTCATCTTTATTCATTGTTATAAAATATTCAATAATCATTGATGTTTATTATCATTTAACCTCAAATCTGGCATGTCATGTCTTCATGAATGGACCACTTATTTGACATTTTAAGTAGTTTTTTATGTGATTGTTGGAGCTCGGATGATTCTGTCTGCTCTCCCATTAATTCCCTTTTATTCTGTTTTTGGAGCGAACTATTCCTTTAAGTCTCTGAGCTATGAAAGCGAAACTTATGAGCAATAAAATATCCACATGAGTGAGCACGTTCCACAGCCCAAAAACTCATATATGTATACGAACATTCCAACACCTGCTCATATAACCCATAAATTGAAGGCAAATTGAGGAGAACTGAAAGACAGGTGAGGGAACTGTCAAACAATGCGCATAGTCTGTTAACCAACTTAAACATTAAGTTGATATTTCTACTGTTGTCAACTAAGAATGTTTAGAGATAGTTAGTGAATTCTTTTAATCAAGTCATTCTTCTTTAAACAGGTTTGGTGATCTATTGGCAATCAGTGTCAGTAAGTCTTTATCTACAGTGTTTGTTTTCAGTAGGAGTTTGACAAGCCTGATCAATGGTCCAAGAGTGCCGTCCCATCACACTGACCTATGGCAATTTTTAGAAGAATGTATACTGTAGATTATCCAACAAGATCACTAAGACAACACTCGTGATGATGTGATGGCAACTGTAAATCTTCAACAAATTGGCCTTTTCCTGTGTGTTGAAAGTTAATACTTTGAGAAGTTTAAATGCATAATAGTCTGTGGTTCTTCACAGGTCACCTAACAGGATCATAGCCTTTTGCCTGCTTTTGAGGCTCGGCTGGCCTAACCCAGCCTTAAACAATTAGTAGTGACAGGAAATATTTTACGTTGACAGAAAGCACCTCAGTGTGTTGAAAACTCCTGAGGAACATTGTACTGGTCAGTCTCAAGTCTCATGGACATAAGGATTGAAAAACTTAGACCAGGGAACCAGCAGGGACTTGTTGATAGAGTAATATATAATTTATGTTTAGTGTAAATTGGGAATCTTTTACACTTTTCTTTCTTATTTATTTCTTATTTATCTGGAACAGACTTTATGCTTTGTGAGTTTATATTTATAGGTCAGCCTGAGGTTGTGTTTAGATAAAGAGAAAGAATTAAGTATGCATGACCTCCACAATATATTTTAAGGTACAGTCAAATGAGCAAATTTTCACAAAAAAAGTCCACTGCCTGTTGTCAACAGTGTAATAATGTACGAAGCGCAGCTCACGAAGAAGTCACTTTCAAACCAAGCAGATCTGCGTGACCAACTTTGAATTGTGAAATCTGTTGATTCCTATTGAAGTGATTGGATTTAGTCTTTGAAAATTTTCAGATATTTACACTGTGTCCAAAATTGCATACTTTCTGAGTAGGTACTTCTTTTGAATAAGTAATTAATTTATGACATTCTATATAGTATGAATGTGCGTAGAGCAAATTAAATCTGGATGTACTGCATGGTCATGTGACCAACCAGCGTCAGTTGCGTCACTTCACAGCAGTTCACAAGCCCTGTCCCTTGGCCTCATAGGATTGTAAAGCATCCTTTGGATGCACATTTCAGAAGTAGTAATTCATCCGGTTACTTTTTGCCTATTTTTTTAAGAATACTATGCATACTACTCTTTTCACATACTAGGAAGTAGGCATATTTAGATGCTGGGTTAGTAAATTCTCCAAAAATGTTAAGTCACAACTAAAAATAAAAAGTCTTGGCATTGTAGTAACGACATATTGTGAGGTAAAACATCATAATACTTTATGCTGTTTTGCTTAGCATAAAGGAAAGCATAATTAAATAGGTTTTCCCAAGTGATATACTTGCTGAATTCAGCATTTTTACTGCATGTGATCTGTAAGTGCCTGTGTCCGCTGAATATATCTTATCCGTGCAATGTTGGACTCTAGGGAAGCATTCGCCCCCGTTTCCCTCTGGGGAGCCCCTTCATTTACCCAGCAGTGCTGTGGGCTAAATGAGAGCCACATGTACCCTGCTACCGTGGATCACAAATGAAGTGTTCTTCCGGTGGGTGACCTCTGACCTCGCCAGACGCTCCTTTGGGCCGGCCTAAGCAGTGCCCAGCAGGCCTCACTGGCCTGTTCCCACTCAGCACCTGAGCCTGCACCTTAGACCTGCTTCACATACTTCAACACGTTTATATACACACGGCACATGTAGATCAGCTTACTCATACACACGCAGACCACTACACACACTCCTGATCTCAGCAACATCCAGCGGAGCTCTGTTCCTCTCTCTACACACCACCGCTTATAAACACCCGGTCCAGCTGCGTCTCATATATGTTACACCACTCCTCTGCCACATGTATGCCTTCTGAACCTAAAGATCCTATTAATGGTCTTTCATGGTTTCCCACACACTTCAACAGTCTGCATTCAGTGACATACACGTTAGATTTAAAGGGAGCAGGAATTTCGTGATTGCCCAGTTACAGAAATGCAAAATCTTGTTTTATGGACTCTTGCAGTAAACATTGCAATAAATTATGAATGTATTAAAATTGTTTACTGGTTATATACTTTTAACAATAATGCTGTTTTATGCATACACTACTGTCCAAAAGTTTGGATTGAGTATGATTTTAAAATGTTTTTGAAAAAAAAAGTCTCTTCTGCTTTCCAAGGCTGCATTTATTTGATCAAAAATGCATTAAAACATTGTGAAATATTATTGCAATTTAAAATAACTGTTTTCTATATGAGTATTTTTTTAATGTAGTTTATTCCTGTGATGCATACCTGAATTTCAGCATCATTACTCCAGTCTTCAGTGTCACATGATCCTTCAGAAATCAGCTTAATATGCTGATTTGCTGCCCAAGAAACATTTCTTATGATTGCTACAGTTGCTTAATAATGCTTAATGCTTAATAAATAGCGTTTATTTGAAATACAAATCTTTCGTAACATTATAAATGTGTGTAATGTCACTTTTGATCAATTTAATGCATCCTTGCTGAATAAAAGTATTCACTTCTAAAAAATAAAAAAATCATACTCCAAATAACTCAGGGTAATGATATTATAGCCCAACGATATTATCTACACCTAGACATAAACCTTACACAAATCTGTGTAAAAATCAGTGTTCAACAGGTTTCATTATATTAGTAAGGACATTTTTGAATAGTAAGGATATTTTGGACCTCACAAGTACAGTTCAAATTTTACACAGAATCACATGTTGGTAAGTATTTAATATACATAATAATCAAATAATAAAAAAAACAAAACACAAATATACATTTGATAGATTTTTTAAAATTCTTCCTGCATTGATGAAAAATACAAATTGTTTAATAGGATTGATTATTATTATTATTTATTTATTTTTGTCTGAATGGTGTATGGTCATATCAAAGCGTATAGATAGAAGAAAGTGCCACTGATGTTTTTGCCCGTCTCCAATAGTTTCCTCCCCTGGGCTAAGACTTGATAAATTGCTTCCCTCTCCGCAATGTAGTCCAAGAGGAAAGCCAACACACACAAACGTATAAAAGTATGCACTTCCACAGGCTCATGAAATGAGCTATAAATGCATCATCAGATAATGAAGAGTGTCACGGCGGTCTTAACAGTAAGGATCTTTCTTTGAATGATCAAGCAGCTGTCAGGTTTTTACCACTTATCCTCTGCAATGAAAAATGTACACAGTTTTTTTTTCACAGCGGAATGGTGCTCTGTGAAGGAAGTGAACTTGTTATTTGATTTGATTTAAACCAGAGCGATATCCACAATCGACTCTGAAGTCAAGCATGAGATAAGGATTTTCAGCCAGCACCTTCATCTGTGAAGCCATATGTTTCATGCAAGCGTGGGCCTCTTAATGAACATCTTTTTTAATCAGACATGTGGTACTATTTAGTGTTCATGCTGGCACTAAATGCTTAGTATTAAATGCACTGAAATGATCTTACTGAAATATAAGTCATGATTAGTAATGACTTCAACTGAATTGACTTTCACACTGAAAAAAACAAACAGTCTTGTATATAAACACCCTTAATAAAGATAGTTTTTATTGAGAAAAAAATGTGTAAGATGATCAGACTATTTTAAAATATTCATATAATTAATGTTTTTTTTTTTTTTCATAAACCACACTAAATTTATACTTAAAACAAGAAAAAAATTAGGGTTATAAAGTTAACTTAATTTGAGATTTAAGTAAATGTGTCTTGTTTTCAGGGTGTTTATATTTTATTTTTACAGGGAAAAAATACATTAAAATGATTTCAATGAAAATATCAAATAAACACGTCATTATATTAAAAAAGATTTTCTGGGGTCCAAAGAAAATTCTGTTGTGGATGCATTTGATGGTGTTTGCGTTTGTGGAATGCTTCTTTGGAGTGTTTTCCTGCTGCTACCTTTGAGTCTTGGCACAATGAAATTTAATGCTGGATCACAAAGTTCCTCAGTAAAATAGTTTTCACTCTTCAATATTGAAATTGTAAAAGCATACTGCATTTCATTATGGCTTGGCAGGGTGTTGTGTTCTTCTTAATCAGTATTGTTGACTGGTTCTTTCTTTATTCTGTACCCACATTTTTCTCACCCCTTTTTCAGGGTCCACCTGGACGAGCAGGCTTTCCGGTAACTGTCTCATAACGTGTCCTATTGTCTGTCTGTCTGTTTGGTTTTCTTGCACTTTGCCTTTCTTTAGTAGTGTCTTTAAGAAGCTGTATCCAAACAATTCAACCTGAAACTTCAATATGAAAAGTGCTTAATCATATATTTTGCAGTATGACATATATATAGCTTCTTTATTTGGACACACTGAGACCTCCTTTTAACCAAAGGACTGAGGATATACAACCAATGTATGTACAGTAGTATATGTAGCTTATTTTCTTCAAAATGTATTTTAATATGACCAGTGGAGTCCAAGGAATTAATAAATAAATAAAAACAAGAAAAGTTATTATGTAAAATGGAGAAGTGTTTTAGATGGTTTTTTATGACATTGTTAATGTAATCTCAAATGATCTTGTATCCATTGAAGCTCAAGATGCTCTTTAGATCCAACGAACATTCTCATCAGGTTTCAGTCCATAGTTATGCTTGTAATATGATTTGTAATGGAAAAGGCATTAAATGAGGAAGGAATCCAAAGTGGTCTCATACTTTTAGACCTCACTGAACATCCCCTAAACCAGATAAGCTAAGCTAGGCTTAATGTAACGAGTCTTTTAGCTAGGCTCAGTGGACGAGTCTCTATTTCCTTCAAGTTAGCACGTTGTATTTTATACTTGATTGTATTCTCTCAGGCCCTTTGGTCTCTGTCTGGATCCACTCTTCCAAATTTCTCCTATAATTCTAATATTACTGACCAAAACTCAAACACATCTGTCTTTCATCATGGCATGTAGAAGAATCCCATCTAATGTGAACTATAGTCCCACCTGCCAATTAATGCCCTAAAAACCCCCATCAGTCATGACAGCTATTCTTGTGAAACTTTGCCATAAAATCATTTTTGCGTACTTTTTGTTTAAATTGTTGACAGGTCTGGTCAAAGTGTGGATGTGATCCCTGCCAAAGCATTTGACTGATTGCATCGTCAGGAAATGAAATGAAATTTTATATTTTCTTAGGATAGGGAAGGGTGGCAAGCGTGTTACACGAAATGTGTCCATTAGATTAGTTCTTCAAAAAATATTGATACTGGCGTTCACGCTCCGTTGAACTATTAAGGGATACTTGTGGTTTGTGTATTCAAGCTTTACTGCTCATTCACATGTATGCATGACTATTTAACACTTCTGATTTGTAGTTAAGTACTTTAGGGCTCATTTGGAGAAGTCTGGAGTTTTTAGTGTACTTCATCAAGCTATTTCTAATCTAAAGCTCTAGATGATTTTACATAGTTTCTATAATAGAAAGACTCTCTTTCACAATGACTCCGTTGAATACTGGCAGTGCTGTAGTGACTTTTATAATTTTTTTTATTATACTTAATTTGTGGATAACAATGATATTAAATAAATAATTTAAAACGTATATTTTATATAACAATGCATATAATTGTTAAATGTCAACATAATTCTTAAACAGTGTACAGTATAAGCCTGTGGTAACTAATTAATGCCATAAAGCAGTATTAAGTTATCACAAATCAGCACCTTGGACAGAGCCAAGAGAATATAGTCAAGTGACTTTCCTCTTGGGACATTCAGCAGCAGGCAGCAAATTAACTCTGATGGTCAAACTAAATGAACATTTCTAATATGGGAACCTTTATCTTAATAGCTTTAGAGCTTAGTAAAACAACAATACACCAGAAAAGCTACAGTTCATAAGCACATTCATTGTTTTAGCAAATGTTTTGTTGACTTCTGATGAGTTATGGGTGCTTAGCCAACCCGCCCCTTAGCCAGCCCCCCCCTTTTCCATTACATGTTACTCGAGTGAGTCGTCAGCAAGCTGTCAACGCTCCCAGACCTTCTAATACACTGACCTGCAACGTTAGGAATGCAAATAAAAACAGCTGTAGGAATGGACGGCCTTGCATAATAAGTCACTTCAACGTCGCAGGAGTTTATAGCCGTAAAGCTCCAGGAGTATAAATGGTGAATCTTTAAGACCATTTGTTATATCAAGATCTCAGGTTTCTACCCACATATTTCCATATGTTCGGATTTTTGCCTTAATTGAAAAAATTGGTCTAATTTTTAAGTAGGGATAGGATAGCTATAATTATGATAGAATGGGATTCATAGTTTTTAAAGGGATAGTTCACCCGAATATGAAAATTCTGCTGTTTTTAAGACTTTAAGGCTTTCTAAACCTTTCCCTGGAACTTAAAAGGAGAACATTCTGTTGTTAATCCCAATGTTCATTATACGTGTATGGTGCTTTTCTGTCATTTTTCAAGTTTGAAGGTTTCAGCTTTTGTTCATTATAACTGCACGGAAAGTAGCATGGAAAAGAATCCACAGGGTTTTTTTCCCTTTTGTTTTCAGAGGGAGAAAGGGAATCATGTGGGTTTAAAGTGACATATGGTTGAATAAATCATGACAGGATTTTCATTTTTTTAGTGAACCTATTCCTTTAAACACTTCCAATAGGAAACAAACTGTCATGCTTCCACACTTCTGTCTCTTTCAGTCACTTCATCATCTGTCATATGGTCAGCTAGCAAACGTCATCTTATGCAAGAAGCTTAATTATGAAATGGGACTTAATACAAAATATGCTGCATTAACCCCATGCTTTCATTGGTATCATGTAACCACTGGTGATGCTTGCTGTCTGACCACTGTACATTCATCTTCAAATTCTTGAGTAGCTGACTTCAAGCCAGTATTTGGCATGTCTGCATCATCACCTTTCAATTTAACAGTACAGTAGGTGAATGCTTAGTAATATAGACATTTAGAATCACATTGGTCATCTTAACTTCACTAACTCTTCATAGCCATACCGTCTGATTATGTGGCTGAATGTCACTAATAACTCTAGACTGTAGAGATTCAGTCTGTCAGATTTATTGTTCCTGATTTTCCTTCTTGACTTTGCATTGACCACTATAGGGAGACAAAGGATCAATGGGCATTCCCGGAAGAATGGTGAGTGTTTTGATGATATGCACTAAGCCCAACCAGCTAGTTTGTAATATATGGCTACAGCCTTAATTTGTTATCAATGCTTAGTGTCATGCCATTGACATTTATAACTGAACATTTCTAGCTGTAACTCTACGACACCTTTGTATTTATGCCAAAGGTCACATTCATAATATAAGGTCAGACTCAACTTAAGAGTAATGCTTGCTTTAATTACCAGAGTATGTTATATATACAACGTTCAGTATCCATGGTTAGTATCACTTCCTAATTTATTTTGACCTGTTTTAGCTTGCACTGTGAATGTAAGCTTTCACAAGCTGTCATATGAATTTCATCCAAAAGTTTAATGTAGCGTTTCAGCTTTTTAGCACAACTATATGATATAAACCAAAAACTATAGCTTATTTATTAAGCCAGAAAATGGTTCCCATTTCATCACCTCCATTGATAGTTAACAAAACGTCTGACTGTGAAGTCTGAAATATTTCACGGCCCCCCTGTCACATTTGAAGTTCTTTCTGGCTGCATTTGATGAGAAACCCTCTCTCCTTATTACTCAATTTGTCTTGGCTGCTCAGTCATGTGAAAATGCTTTACTTGTTGAACTTTAAATAGAAAATAGACCTCAAAGAAGCCCTTTTGCTTATCAGTTACACTCTACATGCTGAGAAGTCAAAATGTGCAGCCAAACCTCGAGGAGATCTTGGAAGAAATATTTTGGATATATATCCACAGAGAGACGATACGTACATATTCAAAATGAGAGAAACAGATTGGAAAACCACAGACAGTTGTGAGCTCTGTTTTACCTCCTCATTCGTAAGATTTGTGGATTTGGAACTGGCCATTTTTCAGATTAGCGCAATGCATGATATGTCGCAAAATAAATCGACCAAAATCTGCATAGTCATATAGATGTCCCCCTGGAGCGTAGCATCTACTCCTCATTAAACATTTTTAGCAAGAAACCGATAAAACTGCATTGTCCTCAAAGGAGACATTCCATACTCTAAGCTCACCCTAATGCTTTCTCTTGAAAAACAATCCCTACCTAAAAGCAGGTTTCAGCAGTGTTCAGCTCAAACTGTGAGCCCCAAGCAGAGCTTTCCATATTTCACCCAGTGTAAAGCTACATTGTGCTCCTTTAGATTCTCACAGGAAGTGTTTTTTCACCCTTCATGGCTTATCCTTCCCCCCTCAAACCTCCTCCACTGACCAGTCTGTCTGTGAGAAAAGTTAGCAGCCCCCTCATCTACTATCCATTACTCCCCACAGGCCAGCAGTGTAATACTCCAGTGCTTCCGTTCCCCTGTAGCCTCCACCCCTCAACAACCCAAAATGCTCCAGTACATCAGTGTGTACCATTCTCCCGACCTCCAAACGCTCCGTCTCAGGCTGCTGCATGCCTGTGTCCTCTCAGAACCTCGCTAACCCAGGTTCCTCTCTCTGTCTCTCTCCTTCTCACTGTGCATGTGACTGTGTCTGCTGTGACTGACCAGGGCTTAAAGGGAAACCTGGGGGAGAAGGTAAGTGCAGGATGTTGGCCTGCATGTGCAGAATTGCGACTCTCTCTCTCACTGCGGTTGGTTGTGTTGAACCTGGGTGGGGGGGGGGGACCCGAACCTATTGTACAAAGTGCGCAGGTATTGTGATTTATATCAGGAAGGCTTTGGGCTTTATTTTGAAAGGCCTTGGGGGTCACATTCGGAAGACGTTTCCCACAATGCTTGGATTACCTGTGTTTATTCTTGGAGCATTCTGAAGTTTTAAGACTCCCCCCTCTAGACAAAGAGGTGTTTGGAATGGAGCAGCTTACGAAACCCTACCACTTCAAGACACGTCCAAAACTATCTAAAAGTTGTGTAGTCACTGGATGTGTCCTCGAGCCTGTATTTGGTATGAGTGAGCACTCTATACTGGATTTAGTGCACTGAGCTTCAGTTCCTGTTGTGGCAAATGTGGTTTGAGCCGTTCTTAAACCAGCCCCTTTTGGCAGCTGCGCTCAGTGTTTGTACAAGCCAGCAGTTCTGCGGCCTCCCTTCATCAAGCTGGAACGATATGTAATGTCTTAGTCTGAACAAGCATTGTGAGGAGAAACATGTTCCTCATCCTTCACCATCACAGAAAAGTAGTGAAATTCTGGATGGTTACCCTCACTTGCCAGCAAAACACTGGGGCTCTAAAGAACTTGGAAAGGAAATAAATAGCGATGTGACCACCGAGCTGACAAGTAGAGAAGCAGACGATATACGACCTTGGAAAGACCCACCAGATTCTCATCCAGAATAATCAGTGGGCTTCCCTTGTTGTTTCAGGGGTTTACTTTTTATCCCCTTATTTTAAGGGTGGTCATGTTTTACCTTCCAGCAAGGGCTTCAAGTCTTGACCCAACAAATTTTGAGTGAAGAACTTCACTCCATTATATATCAAAACAAACCCCCTCAAGATGAATGGGCATGCGAGCCCTGAAACTGGCAGCCTTAGGGCTTCAGTTCTCGAGCAAATTCAGTTGAATCTTAATTAGTTGCGTTGGAACGCTCAAGCTGAAAATCAGGCGAATTGCTGATTGATTGGTTGAACTTTGCAAGAACTTGAGACTGTGTATTCTTTACACAGAAAGGATTAGTTGCTGAACAAAATGAAATCTGTGAAGATCGTGTCATTCATTAGTAAGTCCAATCCTTAAATATCAGCAGAACTTGCTCCTGCTTTGGCTGATTGTATTTGGACTCTTTGTCCCGTTCCTAGCTGCCAAATGCTTGTAATGTAAGCCTGTTCAAAGGGATATCTCTAGATCTTCGGTTGTCCTGTTGCACAGATCTCTGCAAGATTCTGTGGGTAACCATAAACCTTGGGGGCAAAGATTAGGAGTCCTTTCCTTCTCCACAATCTGAAAATCAGTTTTGTACTTTACCCCTTTCACGCCCCAGTAACCTTTGTAGGCGATTCAAAAAAGTGCTAAAACATATACATCTCTATCCTGTGATAAAGTGGGCATCATTCTAAATTGTCCACAATTTGATGGATGGCTGGGTCGTCAAATGTGTCTTCCTGATAGGGTTTCACATGAGAGAGCTAATTAGGGAAAGTGCTGGAAACCCGAGCGCTTTCCTGTCTGACCACAGAGCGTTGCGGGATTGCGCTTGGATGTTTGATGCAGCGCTGCGGACAGGCCGACACCGTGAAAATCACCTAGTTTGCGCCAGATAACCAGCCCGCCGGGCCGTATGCTGTTTACTCAGCAGTGATCCCTGACCCTCTCAACTCGCTGTCAAGACGTAAACTACGACCCTGAAATGAGAACCGGGGTCTGCTGACATTGTACTTGCAGACCGAAATACCGTGTTCACCTCTGAGCCTCATGCAAGCGCTCTCCGTGAGGCGGCTTAGCAAAAGAGTTATGTTAAACAGATGTTACAGGGTGTTTCAGAAAAGGTTTTTCTATTCTGCAGATACAATATATTCACTTATACGTTTGGTTTTGTGTACTAGGTGAAGTTTAGTGGATATCATTCTGTCTCTTTCCTGTCAGTTCCTCTCCTCACTGTCTTTCTACCTCTCTATCTGTCCGTAGGGAGCGCCAGGAGAGCCAGGTCTGTCTATCATTGGCCCACGAGGACCTCCTGTAAGTTTTGCTCTGCCACTGCTAAAACTCTTCATCATCTCCTTCTAATGTCAGGTCTCCAGAGTAGATACAGGTCATAGTGCAGATTTTGGCCTCAATCCTTTTATGATTCCAGGGGTTCTTGGCAAAGGTTTCTTCTATTGTTTTTCTTCCCGCACTTAACTTACAGACCACCCCAAAATCAGCGTGGTGTAGGATAGATAAGCAGCATCAGCGTCATCCAGCACACTACTGTATGTGGAGCAAATCCAACAAATCTCTGCTAATCAAGACCCAATCTCTAATATGCACGAACAGGACGGGAATCCCGCAGCAGCTTGTATGGAAGCACTTACACTTCATCAGAGTATTTCGAGGCTGCGACTCCCACGTAATGACGCCCATTTGGAATCTCATCTTCATTAGCTAGAAGGAATGAAAACATCCCAGCCCTTGTCATTATAATCCAGACATTAGACATGCAGATTGCCCTTTTATCTGTTAATGAGTGGTCAGCCATCAGGCGAAATGGGGCTTGTCCCCAAACTGGCACTCTTTCCCTTTCCATGCATTCCACTCAGTAAGACAAAAACGTAATGTTATGCCGTCAGAAGTGCAATTTCCTTGCTGATTATGCCGTGCATAGCCTGTGGTTTCCCCATTTATCCCAACACACTCTTATGGGGGGCCTTCAGACTGTATAGACATCTGTTTTTCTGCTTGCTGATTATACACTTCATTATACCTCTGACCCATCACCTCTAATAAGGAGTCAAGAGTGGACATCAGGCATAGAGAACTGGTGACAGGGAGAAGTTTCATTGCAGGGAATCTCTTCAGCAGGTGAGCTGAGAGCATAGGCTTTGTCCTCACCTTCAAAAGGGTCACAGAGGTTGATTTGAGGCAAAAGTGTGGAGAGGCCAGCGGAACTGACCAGTTTCTTTCTCACACATATGTGAGGCAGTTAGGGAACAGACAAGAGGGATCATTAGATGATGTATTGAGTTGTCATTAGATCTACAGTTGCTGATCAGGCAGGAGACATGGTTTCATGTCTTAAAACTGAAAGTACAACAAAATTCATACTATGTAATTTGACAGGTCTAAAAAATACATTTTGCTAAATCCATAATTTTTTTTCTTTGGATAGATTAGCATTCCTGTACCCCAGTTTGAAAACCCCTGTCTTAGGTTGTCAAGTATCTTTTGTCATGTTTTGTTCAAGATACACTTTGAAAAACTGTGTCTGTCCTGAAAACAACTGAAAAGTTGTTTTTAATATTGGGTTAATTTCTAAGATCAGACTGCAGTCAGGAAATGGATGTTGTATCACTCCTGAAGAATGTTATATATTGCGGCCATAGTGGATTTTTGGTTTAGAGGAGTTCTTTTCAGTAGACTAGGCTTGTTTTCTGTTACTTTTTTGTTACACTGTCATGCCAACAAAATGAATGTTGTCAGTTCTGTTTCGGGTGATTCTGAGGGGGCACATGCTGCTACTTCCATTACTCCAGACCTGTAGGTTCCCAAGGCAGAGAAAATCAACCATGTTCCAATAACTACCTGAGACCCAGACACACAATCCCCTTCATTAGCTCAGTTCACCTCTTCCTTGTAATTTTCTCTCAGGTCGCTCCAACACAGTCCTTTTTTTGCCAGGCATATTGAATGACTTCCTCTTTTCCCAAGGGCTACACGCTTTTTTCAGGAAAGCAAACTTGGTATTGTTCACAGGAGAATGTAGCATTAATCATTACTGACATTTACTTATTTAATTTGTTAGCCTTGTCTCATTGGCTCTCACGTACTGAATAAGGACAACTCTTTAATGTTTTTCAGTTTGTTCTTTCCCGTGTTGAATTTCAGTCGGTGTCCCACAGTTTTTAGTGCTTTATTTGTCTTTGTCTCCTCATCCCACACAAAGTGCTTCCTACAGAGCAGGAAGGCTCCTGTCCTTCAACCTCAATTACGATACAACTGAGTATGGAGGAACAATACTGCGTCTCTCAACACAGACCTCCTTTCATCGAGCTCACATAATCCTCATGTTTTTCGTATAGAAAATAACTCCTCTTCTTTTTTCTTTCTGTCTCCCCTCAGGGACAACCCGGTACTAGAGGATTTCCAGGCTTTCCGGTAAGTGACTTTCGTCTGAAGCCAATTGGACAAACTTGTGTAGAGTTTATGTGTGAGTTTATAAAAGCCATCAATTAGCCACTGCTTCTGTGGTCCCTTATTTAATGGATGCATGTGGAAATGACTGAAGTAAGTGAAAAAAAAAACGTACAGTAGACTTATGCAGCTGTAATTCTAGTAGTTGGATAATGTGAGATTATATACGCACTGTAAGGTTAAAAATGTCCTAGGACCCTTTCTTTGGGCATTCTACAGGGTGTTAAAGTCCTTTAAGGTGTTTATTACCCTGCATGATCACTGATCTGCTGGACATATTTGGTAGACAGTGATAAAATACAGTGTTTCTAGTGAGTCAGTGTGCTTCACCATGCTTTGGCCTGACCTTCAAGGAAATACATTTTTTCCTTAAACATTGTCATATTAGCTAGTCTAGACAGGAGAATTGGAGCTGTTTTGTGCCTCCACAATGTCGCCAATCTGTTCTCCCATTTTTTTTTCCAGGGCCCCATTGGCTTAGACGGGAAACCCGTGAGTTTCGCTTTGTTCCTTACAAATGTTTGAGTAATTGATGCTTACACAGGTTTGGAACCTCTGAACCCTTGTACCAAATTATTTGGCAGTAATTGATAATTGGTCATTTTGGCAATGAAGAGGATAATTGTGGTAATACTAATTATGCTAATTATTGTAATAAATTCACTGTTGTCTCCATAATGACATAATATATAAAGAATATATAAAGAATGGAGTGATTTGTACTACCTAAAAAGATGAGAGAATGGATATTTTTCCTTTGCCAAACTTTTTTTTTTTTACTTCACAGGGACAGAATGGTCCAAAGGGTGATACGGTAAGCAATTTCATTACCATTTTAACATTTTCAGCCAGAGGTGCTGACTTTAGAGATGCAGTACAAAAACAATTTCCAATGAATGTGCTCTTAAGAAAATACATAACCTTGGCTGGAATTAATTGATGTGTTCAATCTAAATCTAAATACTTTTAGTTTAAAAGGACACACATAATGAGATCTGTCATGTTTGCTTTCACTAATGAAATACTGTTGGAATAAAAACCATATGTCATAAAGAGAAATATGTAAAAATATAAAACATATCATAAAGAGAAATTTGTCAGTGTCTATAAAAATCACCAGTTGAGCCATTTGTTTTCAAGATGGCTTGTTGCAGTGATGTTAATCTAGGCTGTAATCATGGCCATATAAATTCACAAGAACAACACTCTTGTAGTTTGATTTATGGGAAGAGTGAATAAACGGTAGTGTGTGTGTGTGTGTGTGTGTGTGTCTGTGTGTGTGTGAGAAAGAGAGAGAAGAGAGGCCACATACCCGTTTCATTCCGTGGGGTTTGTCAAAAGTGACTTTATGTCAATATCTGTATGACTTTGGCCACCTGTGGTATTAAAACAAGGACATTGGGTTGGCTCTGTCCACTTAAGTGTGTGTTTATATATGGTAGTATTACAGAAATTGATTTGTTAGTGTTTCTGGATGAATACTATGGCTCCTCTGAAGGCATTTTATCAATCTGTCTGTCAGCTCTAAGGCTGTGTGTTACGTGTTTTTAGAGAGCATGGTGCATTGTGGGACATTGTTTGAAAAAGTGCCCACTGATGCCCTCCATACAAGCACATAATGACACTTGTAACCTACTAAAGCTTCCTTGAGCAAAATTTTGCTTCAGCCTAAGCACTTTAAAGTCAAAGTTTTCTTTTTTGTTTTTACTTTTCTAACATAAGAAATTAATTCATAAGGAATTGTTGTGCTTGTTATGGCTGAGAAGTTTTGTAAACAGGAAAAGTTAGTCATGGACAATCCAGTAACACATCCATATTGTTATTCTGATTATTTTCCCAGGGTCCTCGTGGTCCTAAAGGAGTGCCAGTAAGCATTTGCTTTAATAATGTGTTATTATATAGTAATCATTTCACAGGAGTTTTCACATGGCAGTGGAATGTTGTGCATGAATTACATTTTGGATGGACTTTAAGTTTTTGTTCAAATCTTATTTTTCAGGGTGAACCTGGTCCGAAAGGAGAGAAGGTAAAATCATGCATGAAATGCATTAAAATAGCAGCTAATTTTCTTGTGATTTGTGAAATGGCCTTAGAGGACTGTGTGTGATTGATTTTTATTATTTTTTTCTAGGGTGTATGTGGTGACTACACTCACAGGGTGAGTGAATGTTTCATTGAACTTATTGAGTTGATATTGTGATATCATAAACACTGTTCATTTATGTTTTAAAATAAGCTATCGGATAGGTTATCTGGTGTTGAGTGCTGGAAAATCCCAAGCATATGTTTTTATTCCAGTTTTTGTGATATTCTTCTATTTGTCAAAGTGATTTGTCATGTTTACCCTTAAAAAGACATTTACAACGTGTTTTCGGTTAATTTAGAGACATTAAACAGGGGGAAATGGGCAGGAGCAATAGATTGACAGCTTGGATGTTGTCTCTGATAGGTAGCACATGAACACATGCCAAGGCAGGGCCTCAAAGTTGATCAGCTCTCTCTTGGGGAAATCACAGTTTCATGTAAACAAGGCAATTTTACCAACAGCCTGCTGAATTGGATTTGATAAGGCTCTCTGTTAAAGGCGGCCAAGTTTCTTTTGTGGTGGATAGGGGTTTTGGTAACAGCCCTGGCCTATTTAAAAGTAATTTTGGCCTTTTGAAGCTATTTTATCAATTATGTAATCTCAAAAACAGCATGCGATATAAAAGCAGAAAAATAGCCTTGGCAGTAGATGTTTCTATCTGAAACTGTGTTTGGCTTGAAAAAGAAAGAACAGTAATAGCAGCAGGAAACAAGCTGATAGTCTTGTTTCTAAATATTTAATCACTGTTTTTATTGTGTATAAGTAAGTGTATGAAGTATATCATACAGCAATATCACATCAAAACAGAGCTGTTTTTCATGCATGTAGGCCAGGCCACATGGGAGTCAGTAGACTATTTTGAAAGCTGCTCATAAGGGTGGTCTTTTTGGGTGGTTGTGTACTATAGGGTCTTTGCAGTTAGGGTTAAACCTGAAGGTCACTGCGCTAAACTGAAAGGATACACCCTGCAGTGGTGGAACAAAAATGGGAATTATCACTTGAGTGTGTGTGTGTTTATGTATCCGTATCCATGTCCGTGTATTTGTATGTTGGGCCATTTTAAGCAGGGGCTCCCATTGAAAATGTTGCCAGCTTTGCACTCCAGTCAGGCTCTAATGTTGAAGTTTTGTGGGCTGTTCGCTGTCCCTCACCCCTAATACCGTGATATGTGTGTTACAGTCCTGCTGCAAAGAGAGATATAGCTGAAAACTGTGCTCTAGTTTATCCACATGCACTGTTGGAGGTGCAGAAAGGTGCCTGTTATTATAACTGATTGAAAACACTGTGGGAATGTATAATGACACATCTTAACATGCAGCTGTTCTCCTGCTTTTTCTTTGGCCTTCTCAGGGAACTTTTATGGTTGTGGTATATCATTTTAAGGTACACTATGCAACTGTAACTTTATACAGCATCAGAAATGCATCAAATTTTTAAATACATAAATACCATGTGCCTTTCATATTTTGATTGGCCTCCTTATGCATAGAGTACCTTAACATAATGTAACTTTCTAATAAAATTGGTGAAAAACCTTCTGCAGGGAGATAAGCTCGAAAAGCACTTGCCTTCTTGGTTTGCTTGTATTTTCCTCTTACTCTAAAATTCGGCGAACCAGTATAGATTTTCTTTATTTGGATTGTGCATTTATCAATGCACTTTTTGCTAAATATTGTTTTTTAAAAATATATATAAATATATTTATATTTTGTATTTGAATTATTAAATATTACTGTATATGTACACTACTGTTCAGCAGTTTGTGGTCAGTAAGATTTTTTTCAAGGATGTATTAAATTGATCAAAAGTGACATTAAAAACATTTATTATGTTATAAAGATTTGTATTTTAAATAAATTCAGTTCTTTTGAACTTTCTATTCTTCAAAGAATCTTGAAAATAAATGCATAATTGTTTCCACAAAAAGCTCAACTGTTTTCAACATTAATAATAAGAAGAAATAAACAGAAAATCAGCATCTTAGACTGATTTCTGAAGAATCATGTGACACTGACGACTGGAGTAATGATGCTGAAAATTCAGCTTTGCATCACAGCAATAAATTACATTTTAAAATATATTACAGTAGACAACAGTTATTTTACATTGTAATAATATTTCTATTTAAGGCTTACTATTTAAATATTACCAACCCCAAACCTTTGAATGGCAGTGTATTTTTCATGCACAGTATGATCCAAAAATCTGAAACCCCATTAAAAATGTGGTATTTTTTTTTCCATTTAAACCTGGAAATGAACTAAATGTATTAGGGTTTTTAAAAATTTAAACCAATGTTTGATTGAATTAAATTTAAAATGAAAAATAATTCAAAACTGAAGCATTTTCAGTAGTCTTTAGTCCTTTTGAATGCATTTTAATGTGCAGTCCATTGCATAGAGGTATGAAATACAGGCACCTACCAAGAAGGCACGTTGTATTTAAGGTAACATCAGTTATTAGTGGTGTATCTATGGGTCAATAACTCTTTAATCTGTACTTTGCAATGCCGCTGATCTCAACAGAAACGCCGTATTGTCAACGCCTGTGCTGGAGGACAGGCCACAGTAAGTCTGTTGCGAAACTCTTTGTGGCAAGACTGAATCCAGCCTGATCTACACAGCATTGCTGCAGAGTCACAGGTGCCGTCACAGTGGAAATGAAGATAGAAACATTATCACTGATAATGATAATGTTTGATATGTAAATGTTTTAATAGGACTGTCAGTCGATTATCAGAATTAATTCAATGGCATTGCATAGACTTTACAAAAAGGGGATTAGGAAGTCAATACAGTTTGTACTTTATCTATGTATTATTGAACATAAATCTTTTACCAGTTTTACATATTCATTTATGATTAATTAAATAATCACAGTAAGGGAATGCATTACATTTCCAGCCCTATTAATAAGAAACAGTGTAATAATATTTGTGAAAATATTTGAAACTAGCAAACTTACTGAACTCCATTCTGATGGACCCGTGACTCTGTTCAATGATGCTGAATCCTTTTGGTTCTCTCTTTCCCTTCTTCTACTTCACCTCTCTCTTTCTCTATGCCCTTGCCTTGCTTTTTCCTCACTGTTCACTCTCTTTTTCACTTGTTTTCTGTTTTTTACCTTCCCCTCCTCTCCTCTTTCTGGCCCGTTTCCTTCCTTTGGCCTCCTGGTGAACTTGTTGGCCTGGTGGTTTTGTGCGCCGTGGCCCACCTGTGCTTTGTGACCTCAGCAGATGTTGCCCATCACCGTCCGCAACATGCCCTCAATAAGCCCTCTAATCCTAAAGCGCCTCAAGGTACATCTCTCTCTGCCACCCTCGCACTCCTTCCCTACGGATGCCAACCTTCGTCCACCCATTGCCAGCATTCACGGAGGCCATTAACAGCTACTGTTAGCCAGTAGTTTCATTGTCATGATATGACATGGTCCACTTGAAAAACACTAAAACACTTATTTCATAATATGTTCAATTCACAAAATGTATAGGCATATAAACGCTACCCCACAGGAAGAACTTCGGTCAGGCCTTCTCTGGCTTTTCAGACATTGTCCATCTGGTTTAACGGCACGTTAGCTCAATAAAAGTCACTAATACGTAATGGATTGTCCTTATACTGTCTAGTCATATTATAAAGTTGGGCAAATTTAGGGAGTGTTCAGGTATTTTTAGCTCAATCGTACCAGAAAATTTTTAATACTTTTTAGAGACTATTTTGTAAATAAAGCACTTAAAATACAACTACTAGAAAATTTTGGATGTGAGAAATATTTTAAAGACCCCATGAAATCATAGTTTTTAGGTCATATCTGTTAACTTTGAGGCTAAATTTACAAGTAACATTTACAAACAAGTACAATTTGTTAACATTAGATAATGCATGAACAATAAACAATTTTTTACTGCATTCTATAATATAGGTTAATATTAATTTATAAGCTTGCTATTGTTTATTGTCAATTCATGCTTGTTGATATTATATTAACGAACACACTTTATTTGAATGTATCCTGGTTACAGTGTAATTACACAAATAAGTAATGAGTAATATTAATTAACTACCTGTACTTACTGTAGATTTAGGGTTTGGTTTAGTGATTTTTGTAATTATGCATGCTTTACTGTTATTTCTTATAATGCATTTGACCTGTAACAAGAACACATTAAAAGTTCCCATATAAACCGATGTTAATAGTTTATACAACATGCTAAAAAGGTACTCATATGTGCATATTTAACCAATAAATAATGTATTTTTTTATTTAATTTTAGGTGTTGCATTCATATAGAACCATTTTGTAAAGTGATACCGTTTAACTTTTAGCAAATATACAGGGTCCAAAAATCTTGATTGCATAATCTTGCATTTTTCATCATGTCCTTTTTTTCTTTTTTGTAGTCCAGTCAGCTGCTCTCCAAAATGAAAACTAAACTTCATTCGTTAAGCCGTTTCATGGGATGTTTATAAGCTCACAATGTACATTTATATCCTCTGTCAGTCTACACTTACTCATCAAATCCCTTAAGAACAGTGAGCAAGACTCCTGCCATATTAACAAAACAAAACAGAAGTTTGAAAATCTTATTCTATAATCAGCACAACCACAATCAAAAGATAACAAAAGAATGAGAGAGCTTATTTGGCAGCAAAGTGAGGCTTTCCTAAAGGGAGATGTCAGCCCTCCACTTCAGCCTCTTTAACAGGATCTCTGACTTCACTGCCCGCTCCACGAAGTGCCCCTGGCATAGGTTGACCACGGTTGGCATGCGTCCTCCATCTTATTTCTACAGGTGTGTAGTCTTTGTGCACCGATTTAGAGTACCATGTTTGGAGGCAATAGTACAGACTGTCGAAGACCACAGTGTTGGGGAATGAACTTATAGCAGCTGATTGGCTGGGTCTTCAGGTTGGGTCGGGTCTGTGCATTGGATGGAGATCATGGAATATCTCCATTTAATGGATCTACATCTGGCCTCATAAATCAAATCTAGACAAGTCCTGTCAAGAAATAAATGGATAAAATATGGATCTGAATCTGATGGATGTGTTCCGGATTTCTCTGAGCTTCAGACTGCTACTGAACAGACACAGCTTTAAAGAAAGGCTTTTCTTTTTCACGGTATCTGCACTATTTGTGGTTAATCAGTCTTGTACACGGTTGCCAACATGTAGGAGGTCTTAATTGTCTGTCTATAGTAGCAGACTTGAAATGAATGCTGTTAATAGAAGGGAAATTATTCTAACTTACACCGAGTTCTCGGAGTGCAAACTAAGCCTCTTTAATGTTGAAAACAGACTTTTTAAAAAATAATTACACAGCAGAAATGTTAAATAATCAGTTCTCCTTATGGTCTCTTCTCAGGAATAGCAGGATATTGTTTAGTCCAGTCTTATTTCCTATTTCCACGTCCCTCTTGCTGTGTAAATACCGGACACTTTCCTGTAGATGATTTTGTTTAGTCTTCTTCTGTGCAGAAGGTCTCCTCTTGCTGAGAAGTACCCGAGATTTTAGAGCGGTGATTTTCAACTGGTGGATCAAAAAAAAAAAAAAATGGCTCAGCATCATAAGCATAAAGTAAATAATAAAATGCAACTGTCTAGAATAGTGAAATAAATAGACTTATTAACCATTAAATGGGAGAAAAATCTTCTTATATATTTTGATGTTCATGTCAATGGTTGGACGTCTAATCAAACTCGCCTCAAAAAAACGACCTAGACTACATGGAGTTTTGAGTTCACTTACAATGAGGATAAGCATGGTTTGTGCCGACCACAGTGTGTTTTGTCCCAAGAGAACAAAACCATCAAAATTCAGTTTTGTACAACAAACAATGTTGGGTCGCCATTTGATTTTCAATTTTAAATTGTGTCTTGAAATAAAACCAGTTGAGAACCACTGATGCAGACCTTACTGAAGAAGATCTGTGAGGCCACAAGCGATAGTATTGGGTTTGCAAAGTTGAAGCTGTAAAAGCATTAAGTGTAAATGTGTAATTTTTTCAAACTTTTCCCCAAATTTATAAAAAAAATATATATATTTTTTCCAAACATGGTACTCTATAAACTAGATTAACCACATCACTCGTCTCATCCTGACTTTCAACTCAACCTTCAGGCCTGGGTTCCTCTCAGCTTCAAATCCACTGTTTCACCAGTAAATATACATACATATATATATATATATATATATATATATATATATATATATATATATATATATATATATATATTAGTATTTTTCTAAATATAAATTTATGAAGGATTTTGAGTATAATAATCATAATCATATCTAATTATTGTAAATTACTGGATTTGAATCAGAGTGGGCCCTGCCTCTGATGTTATGAACTGTACCTTATATCCAAATGACCTCTTTATCTCAGATGCTAACTTCCTGTCTCTCAGCAGGGCGAGCCGGGAGCTCAAGGACCACCGGGACCTCCTGGGCCTCCAGGGAATCCTGGCCTATCTGGTGCTAGTGGGCCCCCGGTAAGTCACTGAAAATCATCTGCATGAGGAAATGTTTTCTACAAAACTCATGCTTGTTGTTAATTAAATATTTTACATGGTTTTCTGGAATAAATAATTGTGATTGTTCATTTATAGGATTATGCATTCAAATATTTTTGGTATAATAACCATTATCTGTATAATTGTATAAGTCATGGTCTCAGGCCATAATATTGTGCCCTCTTTTTTTTCTCACATAATAAAATGTATATACGTATGTATGTATTTATTTATTTATTTTTACCCTTTTGTGTCACCTGTGATTATGGCTACACATTCTTGCATTTTCGTTTTTAACATTTGCACTTTTGCATTTGTTGTTGTTGTTTTTTTTGTGTGTGTGTTTTACTGTAACCATCTACCCCCTCATATAGGGTAAACCTGGAGAACCTGGAAAACCTGGGAAAGACCCAAGAGTGAGTGTTTGAATACATGCGTTTTCTTCTTTGCCTTTCTAATACGGATACTCGACATGAAGTAAAATAAACTCGGAAGTCTGTAATGCTCCATATGACAATGTAAACTTCAAGCTGAAAGTATGTTTGACACAGATTCTTGATATTATTTGACATGAAATCAGACGTCTGTAATGCTCCATATGACAGTTTAAGCTTCAAACTGAAAGCGTGTTTCTATTTCTTTCATTTGTAGATGCTACCGGGGCTGAAGGTAAGCTTGAAAAGCACACAGCTGTCCAGCTGCTCTGCAATGATAGTATTTTCCACAGGCGAGTCATAAACAGGCTCACATGAAGTTCACACACAGTTCTACAGCCTACAGGGTGGGTCTGCTCTGTCGTTGCCAGTACAGAAGGGGTGGAAACGCCATAATTGATTATCCGTGTTGCTGTTGGATAAGTATGTATTTCCCCTGATGCGTTAATTGCCATTGAGTTTAGACTGGGGAATTGTAATTGTACTCCATTTAAAAGCACTAGTCCCTTATAGAGGCACATTTCAGCTCTCTATAAAGATTGTCTGCCAGTCTATATAACAGCAGTAACTAGAGGCTTTCTCCTTTAGACACAAAGTTCCCAATAAAGGAATACCGATCTGCTTATTGTCCGTTTTACAACTGGATAGCTCCAAGTATTTGAAACAAATAAAAAGGCTTTTTGATAAAAGCCAAAGAGGTTTATGAGGTCTTTGATTGTTTTTGTTTTTTTATAGGGTGAACCCGGTGTACCTGGACAAAAGGTGAGTGTGTCTATCAAAGTACGTGAGCAGACGTTTATGTTTTCCGAAAGGCCATTCGTCAAATCCCACATTTAAGGATTTGGCACTGCTGTTGATTGCTTAAACAAAATGGTTAGAAACGGATCCTTCTTCTCAGAGGAATTTTCAGGAATTAGGCTGAACTGTGAGGGAGTGACGTATCAATTAATCATTCAACAGAGTGATTGAAAACCACTAAGCTACAGGGCAGAGCCCTGAATGTGAGGCTCATCAATCGCCATGCTAGATGAAGAGTTTCAAAGTGGAAAAAGAAACTCGGCACATCTCTTTAAAGTCATGCTAGAGCACACATAAAATATTAGTGGATTAGAGAGAACACAATTCATTGGTTCAAACTCCATTTTTCTTTCTGCATGGCCATTTTTCTCTAAACGATTTTGTCCTTATCTCTCAGGGTGATCGTGGTGAAGCTGGCCCAAGTGGACCTGAAGGCCCCGAGGTAGGAATCTGTAACCTTTGACTGGTTTAAGCATCTTAAATAATTAATCTGCTCCACAGGTCACCCATCACTTCTGGGTCAACTCATTACATAATCCCAATACAGAGGGTAACTTCAGATTGACAGCCCCCTTTGAGTCAGATTCAGAGATTGCTAGCTTTTTATAGTGTGTTATTGTTTCAGTCAAAGTCTTGAAGTTTATGAAGGATGTAGGAAACACAGATGTATTACATACTCGCTTCCGTCTTTAATCAGGCCTTCAGCAGAAGAGGGTGTTATCCAAAACAGTCTGTAGGTGTGACATCAGATACCCAAATCATATAGTTTTGATTAAGCCAGTGGGACGGCACCTTTGTTGTTTGGGTTACAAAACTAAATACCATTGGAGCACTGGAGGAATTGCTCAAAGTTGCTGATAACAGCATCTGTTTGGGGTTTTACTGTCTTCCCCTTGAGCGATATGCTTAACTCTAAAGTCACTGAGTGCATTACCCCTGAGGTAATGAAAGATTGAATTAAGATAATACATGGGGCTTAGTGTAATGCTATGAAAAGCATAAAATACGCTACAGTAAGTTTTTATTTTATGCTTTTGAAAGAAGTCTCTTATCTTCACCAAGGCTGCAAATATTTGATCAAAATACAGTAAAAACACTAATAGTGTGAAATACTGTTACAGTTTAAAATAACTGTTATTATTTGTATTTTAAAATGTAATTCTTAAATTAAAATTGTATGTCTGTGTTGCCAAAGCAAATCATTCCTGCAGTCTTCAGTGTCACTTGATCCTTCAGAAATCATTCTGATATGCTTATTTCTTTATTATTTATCAATATTTTTGTGGAAACCATTGTATTTTTTTCCCTTTTCTTGTCTTTGATGAATAAAACGTTCAAAAGAAGATTTGTTTTTTAAAAACAAACAAACAACAACAACAACAACAACAACAAAAAACATTATAAATGCCTTTACTCTCACTTTGGATCATTCCTAGTGCCCAGCTAGGTAACTAGTTATGATATAGCTGGGGACTACTTTCAGGCGTTGCATAATATCATTGCGCCTGCTGCACTCATGGTACGGCAGCAATGATTACGCCGGAATGAGAGTATACTTCCTAGCTATATCGGCCTAGAAAATCGCAACTTTTATTTTTCCATCGGTCTTAGTACACGATGTAACTACAGAATCAAGCTTTAAATAGGAAAAATATCGAAACTCTTTGGTCATTTTGGCCAGACCTGGAGTTTGGCTGAAGGGATTCAAAAACGGTAAAACTCAACTGTTTAACTCTAGGGGAGTTGTAAAATGAGCGTATTTTCAAAAAAAGTGGAGTGTTCCTTTAAGGTCCTTGCCCACTGAGTCCGAAATTTTCGTATGCTTTTTTTTCGTATTCGATATTCGTCATCCTTTCCTATCAAAATGCTTGCTACGGATGTGAAAACGCAGAAAATCGAACCTGATCAGAATTTTTTGTGAGGTCATATTTATTTTTTAACGTGTGAAAATTTCAGACTCAGTGTGCAATGTCCTTTAATGAAAAAAAAATATAAATTTCTTTAAAAAATTCTTAATTTCTAAAAAAAACTGACCCCAAACTTGAACTGAACTGTTAGTCTTCTTTTTTTGTTCTTCCTGCACACAACAATCCTTCTACCTCATTCCAATCTTGTTTCCAGAATAGCACAGAACAGTGGGTCAAACAGCTTAGCCCATGTGCAGTTACAAGTGCATTGATTGACACTTTGTGAGGGATACATGTTGGCACAAAAACCACATGTAATCTTTTCCATGTGAAATTGAATTTGCTTTGCTTTGATACAACCTATATAGTTGGCAATCTTGGATTTGTGTTATGCTTTTACACATGTGAACTCTGGAACAACCTGCATATCCATCCCCTTCCAAATCTACCTTAGTGAACTTGAGCTTTCTTCCATCAGCCACATATCAGGTCCAACACACGCACCCAGTCAATAGTTAAAGCTAGATTGATAGTAAGCATGTCATACAGTGAGTTTATGGAAAATTCCTCTATACGAGAGACTGAAGTAGCTTTGTGTTTGTTACGTTTACATTCAATCTCATTTTAGCTCAGGTGAAATCTTTTGTGCTAAAGCAGAGAAGCAGTTATTTTGCACGACTGCACCACCTTCTGGATATTGTCAGGTGCTGCGCTCATGAATGCTCACAAAACTGGAGATTTATGGAGGGAGGCTAAAATGTGTTCTCCCCTGTGAAGTGAGGTTGTCTCCTGTCTGGCCTACCATGTTTTTCTACTCGGAAAAGAGACATCTTCACATTCATCTGTGAGAGAGGCAAAGGGCCAAGTCAATGGATTTACAATTAAAAGGTTAAAATCAGAGGAGACACGTTATTCGGCACATTACCAACACAATTAATCAACGGCTGACTTTGCCTTCCTCCCATGAGACTTTATTTCTGAAAAATTACTGTCTGTCGCCTTCATGAATGTTTAGCTATTTACTCAGCCCTGCCAAGCCATACGCCATTGAATATGACAGAACAGAAATGTTTGCTTTAATAATTTCTTCACTAAACGAGACACTGAATGGGTTGTTTAGATAAATGATGTTGTGAACTGAATCTCTCCTGACTTTAATGTTGCCCTGTTGCTATGATAAATGTAAATTAGTTGCTTTAGACCAAAGAAAAGCAGGTCAACATTACCTTTATTAGAAGCTTTCATTTTGCATTTCATAGCATATTGACTACATCACTTTGTTTGTTGTGTTTCTCTTTAGGGAATTAAAGGAGATGAAGGAATAAAGGTAAGGAACACATTTGGTTCTTGTTATTGCTGTTTTTACTGTTTTTTAAAATAATGGTTGGAAGTTTAAAAGCAATGTGAGCTATTTTGTTGATTTTAAAATGCTTTTAACTATAAGCAACCTGTTTGTAGGTTGACTGCCCCGTCTTTATGGTGCTATCAAAACATTGATGATTGATATCAAAACATTGATATCAAACTGTTTGTTTGATGTTGGCCAGCTCGACATAGCAACATTGACTCAACCAATAGCATGAGTTTGGGGGTGGGGCTATCTGTTTGATCGGCCGATGGCCAGTTGCGTGTGGTGATGCATAAATTGCACACTTCACCTTTACATTTATTGTTATTCTGTGTATGGAAATCTCAGATTTGCATTTAGATTTTAATTATTGTTAGATTCCAGCCTGTATCTTGAAGGAGCAGTTCCTATTCAGGAACTCGAGCTGCATCCTGAGAACACTAGGGGAACACCTTCAGCATGACCGGCTCTGAATACAAGTGTAATCTGTCCAAAGGATGGACGAGACGTCACAGGCGAGGTGACGTAATAACCTGCTGGTATAAAAGCACATGCGGTGAAACCGGCGTCAGCTTTCTGTCATTCAGCTAGCGCTCTGTGTCTGAACTGTTTGTCTTATTTGGTGTTGTCTGTCCTTTGCATTAAGCATGTCAAAGAGCCAGTATAAGGCTAAGCACATCAAGGGCGAGAGCAGATCACAGTACAAGCTGTGTGTTCCTCCCTGCAAACGCTACATGTCTGCCTGTGATACACCAGGGGTGGGCAAACTTTTTGACTCGAGGGCCACATCAAGTTTTCCACATTAAGTGAGGGGCCGCATAATATGAAGCTTTGATTTATTTAATTTTTTTTTCTAAATTGACACTCACTTATGATATACTTGTACCTACATGGCAGTTCTATTCTTGTACCATCTCTACCTATTTTTATGAGCACTTTATGACACACAGATAAGTTGCATCAGTGTGTAAATCAATTAATGTATAAGACACATTTTATCATTTCATTCAGAAATAATGTAAAATAAACTAAACGTTTACAAACATTAGAAATATGTATTTATATTCCCTACACTCCACAAACAATCCTGTAAATTTAGCAGTGTTCAGAATAGAAAAAAGAATGAAAAAATAAGTAAAAAACAAACACAAATTATAGTGGCATTCACTATAAACATATATTATAACAGCCTAAACATTTAAAGCAAAACTGAAACTAGCGGCGTGGCTGCTGGAAAATGCACAATACAAACTCAAAACAAACTCACTTGCCTTTTCTCATTCACCACCAATCCTAATGTGTCCGCTTTGCACTTGACCTTGATTGCTTTATATAAGTCGCCTTGGAAATTGCAGCACATTTCAGATGAAAAAACGCAATTTATAATCCAGAAAAACAGTACTAAATCCATTTTCATAAAAATGTGTGTGGAAAACAGAAGAAAGCATATCTTTGCAAGATAAAACGACAAATTATTTCCATGTTTTCCCCACAAAATTACAGCACCCGTGAGCAGGAGGATAACACTGGCATTTGTTCTGATACTTGAAAGTATTTTAATCATTTTTAAAACAGTTCCAATACAAGGCATTTTTCAAAACAAATGAACACTTTCACATTTTTAAAACATGTAACTTATTTACAATGGTGCCACTTTTGTAGTGTATATAGCTATTTGACTTTTTATTTTGTATTTTCTGTGCGGCTTGAACGCGGCGTCCGTCAAAAAATAGACTAGGCGCCTCTCTTTAGAGAGCCGTGCGGAGAGCCGCTTCTGAAACGTGCCGCGGGTCGACTGGAGCGGCGGGACAGTGTAAATCAGGGGTTATATACTGCAATACAGGCTACAGCGCCATCTATTGGATTTTACTGATATTGCATATTGGAACAACTGCCTCACGGGCTGGATGAAAATGCCCGTAGTTTGCCCACCTCTGCAGATTCTTATCATTTTTTTTTTTTTAATTTTTAAATGATAGCGGGCCGCAGATGGCCCGCGGGCCGTAGTTTGGACACCCCTGTAATACACACAGCTTGTGTGTGGTTTGCTTGGGAGCAAAGCACGCAGAGTCGGCTCTCGAGGGAGAGTCTCCCGCACTGCGAGAGTCTCCCGCTGCGTACGCTTCGCTCCCGAAAGGCTCTCTTTTCGGGGGGCTCTTTCACCAGCGTTCCCCATGGTGCTGGTCCCGCTTCCGCTGAGGCGGAGCAGCGTCGGCGCTCGTGGGGTTCTCAGCTGAATCTGATGGAGGGATCGGAGAAACATTCTGTCACAGAGGGAGTTTTGGTTCCTTGCCACTGTCGCCTCTGGCTTGCTCAGTTGTGGACACTTAATTTCTAGTTATTCTCGTCAATTTGATTTCACAGATACTATTTAAACTAAACTGATCTAGACAATGACATCTCTGAATTCAATAATGAAATGCCTTTAACTGAAAATTGAGTGTTTAATCTTATTATTATACATTACTGACAATCTATCCTCCAGTTTGATACTGTTAAGTGCTTTGACACAATCTGTATTGTTAAAAGCGCTATATAAATAAAGGTGAATTGACTTGACTGATGAAGGGATCGGAGACGAGCGATTCTCTATCTCCGCCCTCACTCATCAGATTCGGTAACCGCTTCCCGAGATCGGAAGCCCGCCATGCGGATACTTCCCCTCGGGCAGTGGGTTCAGCACTTCTCCTCTCTTCTTCTGAGGAAGTTGACGTGGAGAGCGTCGAGAATGTTTCACCCTCTCTTTCGCCCCAATATGAGGACCTCGAGGAGGTGGTCACTTGTGCTGTGGCTAAATTAGATATTGATTGGCCAGCCGAGTGTCAGGTTGAACCGCAGAGAGGCAAGCTGGATGAACGCTTTCTGCGGTTTAAAACCCCACCTTCACATCGGAGCCTGCCTTTCTTCCCCGACCTCCACACCGAGGTGTCGAGGTCGTGGGCTAGACCTTTTTCAGCCCACCTCTTCGTTCCCTCGTCCGATTACTACGGTAATGTGGTGGGGACGAGTGAGCGTGGTTACAGAGCAATTCCTCGGGTGGAACAGACGTTCGCGAGCTATCTGTCCCCCGATGCTGCGTCGTCTCTGAAGGCTCCAACTTTGCCCTCCAAGCTTCTGCGCACATCGTCAGCGCTGGTGGGCAAGGGGTACGCGGGTCGGGTTGGTTCGTGTTTGCACACCATGACGGTGCTGCAGGCGTACCAGGCTGACCTGCTTAAAGAGCTAGATGAGGGTGAGGGGATCAATGCGGAGGATATAAGAGAATATCTTATATCTCTCGAGAGGCTAGAGGCCAGTCTCGAGAGACTGGTTCCCTTAGTAGACCATTTGTCAGTGTGGAAACTACTGCCAAATGTGTCTCAGTGGGTCCTGCACACTGTAGAGAGAGGCTACAGAATCCAGTTTGGTTTTCCTCCGCCTCGATTCAACGGGGTGAATCCCACTCTGGTGGGCCCCAAGCAGGCTCTGGTAATTGAACGAGAAGTAGAAACTCTCTTAAGGAAGGAGGCCATCGGGGTTCTCCCTCCTCACGAAAGAGAGTCCGGGTTCTACAGCCGGTACTTCATAGTTCCCAAGATTTTAGATCTACGTCAGCTGAACCGCTCAGTCATGCAACTGAAGTTCAAGATGCTGACACTCAAACAGGTCATGTCTCAGATCAGGTCCAAGGACTGGTTTGGACGCATACTTCCATGTCTCCATCCTTCCCACTCACAGGGAGTTAGCCTAGCACTCTCACCCCGCACTTTTACAAAGTGTGTGGATGCCACGTTAGCCCCGCTGACAAGGCATTTGCATACACAATTACATCGGCGATTGGTTGATTCTCGCTCAGTCAGAGCAGATGGTGGTTCAACATCGAGATGTTGTTCTCGCTCACATGAAAGTGTTGGGGCTAAGACTGAACACCAAGAAGAGTGTGCTTTCTCCATTACAGAGAACCACTTATCTTGGTATGGTGTGGGATTCGACCACGATGCAGGCATGTATGTCCCCTGCTCGGATCGAGTCGATCCTCACAGCAGTCAGGAGAGTGAAAGAAGGCCAGTCACTCACTGTCAAGCAGTTTCAGACTGCTGGGTCTGATGGCAGCTGCGTCCAACGTGATACCTATTGGCTTGCTGTACATGAGACCCCTACAGTGGTGGCTCAAGACCAAGGGGTTCTTCCCGAGGGGAAATCTGCTTCGCATGATCAAGGTCACGTGGCGGCGCCTACGTGCCTTAGACATGTGGAGACAACCTTGGTTCTTGTCTCAGGGCGCGGTGTTGGGAGCTCCGTGTCGACGTGTAACGCTAGTGACAGACGCGTCCCTCACCAGTTGGCGTGCGATCATGAGTGGCCACCCTGCCCGCGGTCTGTGGAGTAGTCGCCAGCTCACATGGCACATCAATTGGCTGGAGATGCTGGCTGTGTTGCAGGCTCTGAAAAACTTTCTCCCAGACCTAAGAGGTCACCATGTGTTGGTGCGCACCGACAACACAGTGGTGGTCTCTTACATCAACCATCAAGGAGGTCTGCGGTCACGCCCCCTGTGCAGGCTGGCGCACCAGATCCTTGTGTGGTCCCAGGGCAAACTCCTCTCGCTGAGAGCAGTTTACATACTTGGGCATCTCAATGTGGGAGCAGACATCCTGTCGAGGCAGGGGCCGAGGCACGGGGAATGGATGCTTCACGCCGAGGTGGTGAAGCAGATTTGCTGCTAGTAGCCCCGTTCTGTCCGGGCAGAGCATGGTTCTCGGATCTGATTTCTCTCCTCGATGGCGCTCCATGGGAGATTCCCGTCAGGAGGGACCTCCTCTCACAGGCAGGGGGCACCCTGGTGCACCCCCGGTCGGAGTTGTGGAAGCTGTGGGTGTGGCCCCTGAGGGGGCACAGCTCATAGCTTCTGGTCTCTCAACTGAGCTTGTTGAGGCCATCCTCCAATCCAGAGCTCATTCAACGAGGAAACTGTACGCCCTGAAGTGCAGACTCTTCACTTCATGGTGCAGAGACCGCCAGCTCGACCCACTTAACTGCCCGGTTGGTACAGTGCTGGAGTTCTTGCAGGCTCGACTCTCCACAGGCTTAACCCACTCCACCTTGAAGGTTTATGTGGTGGCAATTTCGGTCTAACATGCCTATCTTGGTGGACACTCAGTGGGCAGACACCCCCTGGTTACACGTTTCCTCTGCGGTGCACTGAGGCTAAGGCCTCCAGTATGGTCCCGTATTCCACCTTGGGACCTGGCTGTGGTGTTGGAAGCTCTCTGTAGGCCTCCCTTTGAGCCTATTGAGGAGATCTCTGATTGCCATCTCACAATGAAGACTGTATTTCTTCTGGCGATTTCTTCTCTAAAGAGAGTTGGGGATCTGCAGGCCCTCTCAGTGGCCCCTACTCACTTGGTCTTTGCGCCTGGCATGGCCAAAGCCTTTTTGTACCCTCATGCAGGGTACGTCCCCAGAGTTCCTTCCGTCATGCCACAGCATGTCGTACTGCAGTCCTTTAGTCCTCCTCCCTGCAGGGAGCCAGACCAGCAAAAGCTTAACTGTATGTGTCCAGTGCGAGCACTGGATGCATACGTCCACAGAGCTGCCCTGTGGAGAAGGGTGGACCAACTGCTGATTTGCTATGGTCCCCCTAAGAGAGGTCTTCCTGCTTCCAAGCAGACCCTCAGCCGGTGGATTGTGGATGCCATTAACATTGCCTATGAGTCCTCTGATCTCCCCTTGCCGATGGGAGTCAAGGCTCACTCCACGAGAAGTGTGGTGGCCTCCAAGGTCTTCCTCGCAGGTGTCCCTATACAGGACATCTGCAACGCTGCGGGATGGTCTACGCCTCTGACCTTTGTCAGATTCTACGGCCTTGACATGCGGGCTACTCCAGGCTCTTCTGTCCTTTCGCCCTAGATGTGCTCCGCAGGGATACACACTGGGCAGGGACTTGGAGGTCTGGTGGTGTAGATATCTCGTTCCACTAGCGTTCTCAAGACACAGCTCAAGTTCCTGAAAAGGAACACCTCATGTTACTATTGTAACCCTAGTTCCTTGAGGGAACGAGACGCTGCGTCTCGAGGCCATACTTCTGGCATTCCTGCCAGCGCTGGCATCATTCCTAGAAGCTGACGCCTGTTTCACCGCATGTGCTTATATACCAGCTGCTCATTACGTCACCTCACCCGTGACGTCTCACCCATCCTTTGGACAGATTACACTTGTATTCAGAGCCGGTCACGCTGAAGGCATTCCCCTAGCGTTCTGAGGACGCAGCGTCTTGTTCCCTCGAGGACCTAGGGTTACAAAAGTAACCTGAGGCGTTTTCTATAGAGAGTAAATATAAACATCTGAAGATTTATGTTTGTATGACTGTATCACATGTCTGAGGCATTGCTCTTAGTAAAGACACACATCTGCTGGAGTGCTTACACTGTTTCTTACTGGGGAGACGTTTGCCCTGTAAACAGGATTGGGACACACGTAAAGTTTACACCTGCTGATGCACAAATAGGGTACCGCTATTCCGACTGTCTAACTGCTTAATGCCGAGTATTGTCCTGTAAAGCTAGCAGTGATAGATGAGCAGAGCCTGAATGAACTCATCTGTGTGGACTGGCCAGGGAAAACACAGGGTGTGATATCTTAAAAGGGTCATATCAGGAGGTAGCCAATTTTTTCTTGATCTTTGAAAAACAAGCGTATGTCCAATGAATTAGGAAAATATACTGTAACTTTCATAACTCAAATCTTCCTTCTTAGTCTCAAAAGTGCATTTACAGAAACTAAAATGAAGTTAAGCAACCTAAAGGCACAAACAATAAATAAATAAATAAAAATGATTAATGAGTTTTTGGTGCAAGTATTTCATTAAATGACTAATTAACTGGTCATGTAAACGGGCCTCAAGGGAAAAAAAATATGACTCCATGAAATCAAAGTGACCTTTTCTTTTTTTAAATGTCTGTTATCTTTGAGGTCATCAATACTGTCAACATCTGTATCTTCTCTCAAAAAAAAAAAAAAAAAAAAAAAAGAAGCATATACATGTACATTTACAAAAAAACAACAACTCATATGCACTGTTTCTTAAATGAAAATTAGAAATATTATCTTGGCAACTAAAATAAATAAGTTGAAGTACTAAATTTACTAAAGCTAAAACTGAAATAAAACTATATTTAAAGCTAAATAGAAAAATGACAAAAGCACATAGTGTTTACTAAAAAATAAACTTGAACACAGTGTTAACTAAAAAATAAACTTGAATTACTGAAATTTAAAATGTAATAATAAAAAAAAAGGATAAATAATAAAATACTGTAATTATGGAAGCCCGTTTCCGCCACTGAATAATAAAAAAAAAGGTTATTGAGACTTTTTATCTCACTATTCTGACATTTTTCACAGAATTGTGAGATATAAACTCGGAATTGCGCGATATAAACTCACAATTCAGAATTTCTGACTTTATAACTCGCAATTCTGACTTTATAACTCGCAATTCTGACTTTATATCTCGCAATTCTGACTTTATAAGTCGCAATTGCGAGTTTATATCTCACAATTCTGTGAAAAAAAGTCTGAATTGTGAGATAAAAAGTTGCAATAAGCTTTTTTTTATTTTTTTATTCAGTGGCGGAAACAGGCTTCCATACATATGTAATACTTTAGTAGTGTATAAATCACATATACTATACATAATATATATACTATATACATATACTATAACCAACTGTCTTTGACTAGCAAATAACATACCATGCTGTGGCTGTGATGTACTGTAGCTAAGGACTTTTTTATATACTGTATGTCCTGCCCAAACCTGTTTCAGTAGAAACCACAACAAAACAGGAAAGAAAACTGTGCTTGCCAAACAATTTCATGGGGTGTTTAATAAACCCAACTTCAGACGAGAGAGGAAGCAGAGGCTTGAGTCCATGGGCCAGACATCTTATGTGATCTCTGTGTCTCACAGAAATCCTTTACTATGAGTTTGATGGAATTTTCATTTCCTCTGCACATCCCTCCACCTTCCCCTCGACCACCCTGTATAGTGAACCGTCCTGATGCTCACAGGATCTGAGGATTACTCTAGATCATCATCTTTATTGATTTATTGTTTCTGGCTTCTTAATTCAAAGTGTGCCAGAAGAAAAGTCTTTCTCATCTCATGACTTTGTTTGGGATCACATGTCTCATGTCTGCGTATGTGCTCCGGTTGGCTTCCACCATTTGTGTGTATTTGTGGTGTGTCTGTGTTGCTCTGCTGAAGATGTCCCCATCTGTGCATTTGTATAGGGTGAATCTGGGATGGATGGGCAAAGAGGAGAGAAGGGGGAGAAGGTACTCTGCCTGAGAAATGTAGTTTGTTGTGCATTTAACTTTGGGTGGTTTGTTTGTATGTGTGTGTGGACAAAGCTAAAATATAACTATCGTAATATTTTTAGATGCATGATCAGCAAAGTTCTGATACTTCTTGGATACACTACCAAAAGTTTGGAATAATTTAGTTATTTATGTTTTTGAAAGAAGTCTCTTATGCTCACCAAGGCTGCATTTATTTAGACAAAATTACAGTCAAACAGCATTGTTGTGAAATATTATTGCAATTTTAAATAACTGTTTTAGTATTCCAATCACATGATCCTTCAGAATTCATTCTAATATGCTGATTTGGAGCTGTTATTATTATTATCATTTAACATTTGTGCTCAATTATTAATAATTATTCTCATCATTATTAATGTGGAAAGCGTCTTAATGTTTTTATATTTATATTAATGTCTTAATATTTTTGTGGAAACGTTGACTTTTTCAGTATTAAAAACAGCATTTATTTGAAATAGAAATCGTTTGTAACATTATTATTTGTAACTTTATTGTAACTTGATTAATTAAATGCATCCATACTGAATGAAAGCATTCCATTCTGTGGTGATATCAAATTCACAAAAATATGAAGCAGCACAACTGTGTTCAATGTCGGTAATAATCAGAAATGTTTCTTGAGCAGCAAATCAGCATTTGATTTCTGAAGAATCATGTGACACTAAAGACTGGAGTAATGATGCTGAAAATTCAGCTTTGCATCACAGAAATAAATTACCTTTTAAATTAGATGCAAACAGATATTTTAAATTGTAATTGCAATAGTAATTGTCATTTAAATTGTTATAGCAGCCATATCACCCTGCAGCCCAAGACTGGTTGCCCACTGAAGCTAAGCAGGGTTGAGCCTGGTCAGTACCTGGATGGGAGACCTCCTGGAAAAACTAGGTTGCTGTTGGAAGAGGTGTTAGTGAGGCCAGCAGGGGGTCCTGCAGTCTGTGTGGGTCCTAACGCCCCGGTATAGTGACGGGGACACTACACTGTAAAAAGCACCGTACTTCGGATGAAACTTTAAACCGAGGTCCTGACTCTCTGTGGTCATTAAAAATCCCAGGATGTCTTTCGAAAAAGAGTAGGGGTGCAACCCCTGGCCTCTGACCATCATGGCCTCCTAATCATCCCCATACACTGATTGGCTTCATCACTCTGTCTCCTCTCCACCAATAAGCTGGTGTGTGGTGGGCGTTCTGGAGCAATATGGCTACAGTCGCATCATCCAGATGGATGCTGCACATTGGTGGTGGTTGAGGAGATTCCCCCCCTCTATGTAAAGTGCTTTGAGTACCCAGAAAAGCGCTATATAAATGTAACTAATTAATTTAATTATATAGTAATAATATTTCACAATATTAGTTTATTTACTGTATTTTTTATCAAATAAATGCAGCCTCTTTGAGCATAAGACACTTCTTTCAAAAACATTAAAACGCAATTATTCCAAAGTGCTATACAAGAGCCCTGTGGCTGAGACCTACAGTGGACAGTAAGATTTGGTCCGTTCATCACACAGAGAGGCACCACTGGTAGACACCGGCTTACATTACCAAAGCGAGGACTCGCAAGGGCTGAGGGCAGGACAAATGCTTTGCAACTGAAACCAGGATGTGCACAAAGACATATGACTCAGTCCCGGAGTCATGCTGAGAGACCAGAGGGATTGCACGCTAAGAGAAAAACAGGCCGCAAGCTCAAGACATTCCCTACTTCCTTCATCTGAGCACCTGTGCGTCTGATTTACAGGCCTCTAACCCTGCTGTTTGTGGAGAGTCCCCTGGTACATGCTGCTTGATGGACTTAGCACACTTATTTTTGCTACCTGCCGTTGTCCCTGCCAAACATGTGCTGCCATTCTCTTCGATTGTTAGGTCTGTTGTCATGACAGTGCTTTGTGTTGCTGCATTCGAGTGCTGTGTTTGAATATATGAATGTTTTCATCATTAGACTCAGCAGACATAGCATCTAGGGAGCTGACAGATGAATAAGCACATCTGCAGCAGTGCTATATTTAGTATTTTTTTATACATTTATATATATACAACTTGATCACTGCCTCTAATTGAATGCAGAAACATTTTTGCGTGGGTTTGGGGTTGAAGAAGGATTTGTTTGAAGACTGGGATATTGCTTGTTTTAATACATTGGAATGTAAATAACACGATACACTGTTATTCAAAAGTTTGGGGATGAGTAAGACATTTTTTGATGTTTTTGAAAATCCCTTATGCTCTCCAAGGCTACGATTATTTCATAAAAAATACAGTAAAAAATGTGAAATATTATTGCAATTTAAAATAACTGTTTTCTATTTTAATATATTTTCAAATGTAATTTATTCCTGATATGCAAAGCGGAATTTTCAGCATCATTACTCCAGTCTTCAGTGTCACATGATCCTTCAGAAATCATTCTAATATGCTGATTTACTGTTCAGGGAACATCTATTATTTTTCTTTTTTACTACTATTATCAATTAACATTTTAGAATAATATTAATGGAAATTATATAGTGACCAAAAATATTAAGCAAAACTATTTAAGGTGACTATATATGAGCTTTGTCTACATTTCTGACTTGTAACTGACTTCCCAGTTATCCTGGGATACGTTTTAAACCGTATTGAAGATCACATATGCAGTATGATGCACATTTGCTTTTGCATCTCTATTTGTTCTAATCCATGCATTAAAAATGTTTAGAGTTGTTAAATTTGAAGCATTTCAGCCTAATAATGTATATAATGTATAATAAGTTTTAAAGATCATGAGAAACAGATTGGAGAGTCCCGTGTGTCCAAACATTTAACTAGTATTGTATACCAACAATATTTAACAATGTGTGTCATCACTTTACTATGGTATCGCCACAGTAACATTTATTTGGGGGAACTGCTGTCTTGCCTCAGTCACATCTGTCTCTGTCATTACTAGTCAGTATTAGGTTTTGTGTAGTGAAAGCCAGTGAAAATTTATGAGTTAACAAGGAGTAACACATGTGATTCCTCTGCCATTAGACTCTTATGTCAAGTAGGAGCGAGAGATGATGACGTGACATGAATTTAAAGTGCAGCACATCAGAGATCAAATGAGAGCTTTGTTTCGTTCTCTTTGACATTGGCTCTCAAAACCTCTCAGTTACACACTCCCCTTCAGACCAGTATTGATAAAACAGAACCCAAGGGCTAATAAAGCAATAAGTCAGGAGAAGCCATGCATTACAATGATTTTACAGTGAGTTTTTATGTGCTACATGTGGCCGCAACAGAATAAATGACTGCAAAAAGACATTTTCTTTATCAGAATTTTTCTTCACATCCTAAAAATACATTAATATGAAGTAAAAGTATTGAAGTACAGTATTAAGGCATGTTGTCAGAGAATATACTACTGTATTTTAGGTCAGTAAGATTAATACTTTTTTTTAGCAAGGATGCATTAAATAAATAAATGTTAAGAGTCATTAAAGACATTCAAAGACATTTAAATTGTTACAAAAAGTAACATAAATCAAAGAATCCCCCAAAATTGTATTATTGTATCCAAACTCGATGGATTCAACATTGATAATAAAAAATGTTTCTTGAGAAGTAAATCAGCATATGAGAATGATTTATGAAGGATCATGTCACACTGAAGACTGGAGTAATTATGCTGAAAATTCAGCTTTGCATCACAGGAATAAATTACAATTTAAGATGCATTAAAATGGAAAACAGTTATTTGAATGCGCAGTAATATTTCAGTTACTGTATTTTTGATCAAGTAAATGAGCCAATGTCACAATGTTAAATTATGCTTTTTTTGAAGCATAAATCCAACATTTTATGAATTTTGTCAGAATATTAAATCAAACAGATTATTATTACTCTTTTTGCTGCTAAAAATGACACACTGCGTCTTTAAGACTCGGAACTAAAAAAAATGTATAGTTGTTTTTCTCTTCATACAAGGACCCTTTGTGCAGTATATGATGCATGTTGATGTATATAAATGGAACTTATTAGGTTTAGTTTGGAAATTCCATTCATCCGTTTTCTCTTTATACCTCGGGCCAAGCACGTATACCATGCTCTCGTATTTCATAGGAGCCAAAGTAAGTCATTACTTATTACGAACTGTCCTGAAGGAATCAAGTTTGTCAGCAAAGAACGCAGCCACTTCTCCTCAGTGCTGATGACGGTTCTCTTCACCTTCCCAGAGTTCCCCTCAACTCCAAAGGCTCTGTCCTCATCGTTTTTAGCTTGAAGATTAGCACTCCCATAAATCACTTGAAGCCTCTGTCAGTCCACAACTAGCCTCTGCCTCACCAAGCGCTATTCGCTCTAAAATAGAAACGGATGGGGTTGAAGGAGACATGACGATGGGCCTATAAAGGAATGGCGTGAGTTGATTGGAAATGAAGAAGATCAAAGAGACTTCCTGCTTTCAGCATGTGTCCCAGAAGTCTCTCTTTCATGATTAAAGTGATCAACAATCATTGCACTGTTTTATTCCCTTAACGGGACGGTAGCATGAAGTCGGGCTCTTTCATCTACTGGGAACATGGATAAACTCACATACGACTCTCTGCCTTGTCCAAACCCTGCCGTCCGTTCTATTGCCTGATTGGACAGAGTTTATGAAGGCAGCTGAGTATGACAAGCAGTCTTGTCTCAGGCCAGAAGCACACTAGAGTGCCTTGGATCGTTAATACCCTCTCAAACCACACTCATATGGTGTCTGGCTCTCTTGATAACCTGCAGCTCTCTCCAAGGTCTGACCGGTGCACCTGTCAAAGTGGGTTATGCCACGCTAGGCTCTGCCACCTGCCCCCTGCTCAGACTCACTGGAGTCTTCATGCCATCTTTGACCTCTGCCCTCAACTGCCTGCTGTCTGGCCGCCAGTCTCCAAATGGCATGCGTAGTTTTCTGTAGAGGCTTTCTGGACATGTTGTAAAATTCTTCTCTTGTGGCACTAGCATGTAATGTAGTGACTGAGTGCTGGCTAATCTACCTGTTTGTTTGTGTGTTTGATAACCCAACTAAAGAGGCCAGCTTAAACTCGAATTAAAATGCTTCTTTCTATAAAAGTTATGCGTTAAGATAGTATTGCACTACTTATTCTCACTGAAGCTAAATTAAACTCTCTTTCCTCCAGTGGAATTGCTATGCTTGCCATTTCATACATTAGATGTATGTTAGATGCATTTCATACATCATATGTCAATGTATTTGGTCCATACAATGGAAGTTAATGGAAACCAAAACTGTTTGGTTGCCAACTTTCTTCAAAATATCTTCTTTTGTCTTCAAGAAAAGAAAATAAGTCATACAGCTATGGAACGACATGAGGATGAGTAAACGAAGACAAAATTGTAATTTCGGGTGAACTGTAGCTTTAAGAATCCAAAGCTCAAAATACAGTCCAGTGGTGAGCAGATGTGCTAGGAAATACACGTTTGTCATCATGTCTAACAATCTGCTGAAGTGAAAGTCTTTCAGTGGTGTTTTGCTTGCATTATGAGTGTGATCTTTGGTTTTGGCTCGTGAATGTGACCGTTTAAGTATTGAAAAGATGAGTAATTAATGCTGATTTTTCAGGGTGAGCTGGGGATGCCTGGAATGCCTGGGAAACAAGGAGTGAAGGTAGTTCACTTCTGCTGCAGCCTCTATCTATCCCCATTTATTTATAATGAACTATCCTTTTTTTCCCAGAACCCTGCATGCTGTTCCAGAAGCATTCCACTGCTAAAACGCTCAGTCTTAACTGTTATGATTGTATGTAAAGCTGCTTTCACACCAGAGCGTGATTAATTGCTCATTATACAGGCACCTCACATATAAGCGTCTCACCTTCTGAAACTGTAAAGTGGCGTCTGAGACTTGAGGAATGAGATGGCAGGAGAAAGAAGGATGGTGCCACTAGCAGTCAGACCCCCCAGCTGCCCTCGAGCTCGATGGGTCGAGTGTCCGCATGCAGCCGCAGCTGTGTCTGTAGATCACTGCCTTCATGTCTGCTCATTAGTCTGAGATAACAGACATGAATTAAATAGCTGTCATGTGCTCTTTACTATTAATAACAATCCAACTGTGGGCCGGCTCTTTGCGGCACTGCTAGTGCACTGCAGCTATTTGCGTGCCTTGAGAGCAAAAACTTCGACATACCAATCTAAATATTGATACCAGCGCGTGCTGTCTAATCGCTTCAATAGAAATTATGACATCTGATAGACCCATGGGGGTTTACGATCGACTAAATGATTACAGAGAATAATCTTCAATTGAAATTACGAATGACTTTTTCAGCCCAAATATATGATGCTGATTCCTTTGTTGATTTTCAAGGGCCAGGATTTGAGGACATGTTTAGGTCTGTTCTCACAGTTTTTCTTTTCTTTCTTTTTGTTTTCATAATGTTGATGCCTCTCAACCTTCAGGGAGAGCCTGGTTTCCCAGGTGTCCCTGGACGAAAGGTAAAGGCCTGGTTTGGTGTGGTTGTGTCTTTAACACATTTTGCTGATCATTCTTAAAGTAATGAAGATTTTTCTGTCGCTATGAAGGGTCAGGCAGGTGTTTCTGGTATCCCTGGAAAACGGGGCTACAAGGTACACCCAAATGTGTGCTGTGGATATTTCTCGCATAAGTGCTTGTTCTGATACTGGGCTTAAACCCTCAGGAAGTTTTTTAGATGTGATGTTGAATATTGAGGTAGAATTTTACTCCCCATTTTGCAATTTCAAACACGGCTTTCTTCCATGCAACACAATGATTTTTGGCAATTCTTTGAAATTTTATATTTTCAAGCTTCAAATTGAGAACATAAAGCGCCAAAAGTGGTCCATACAAATCATGCACCTTATTTAACCAACTGAAGTGTTATTTTAGTGTTATTTATGTAATATTATATTATTTATTGATATCATGTTTTACTGTAAATTTAAGTTTTAGTAAGTGTGCTTTTTGTTGTTTTCTTAATATTCAAATATATTTCAATGTAGTGTGAATGTATTCTTATTTTTTAGTTTTAGTAATATTTCAGCTGCTTTTTTTTGTTTTTGTTTTTTTGTTTTTTTCCTAAGGCAACATTTCTAATTGAAGTTTTGAGGGGTTTTTTTTCTTTTTCTTTTTTTAAATCACCTTTAGAGTTCCATGGAAAAAGGAAAGGGTTTAGAATAAAAAGAGGCTGAATAAAAATAACCATATTTAAATTTTTCAGTGAATGCATTGATTTGACTTTAATTACACATGCATGTCTAAAAGACGTCTATGAAGTGGTGACCTGACTGCCTGCACTAAATTCTGTTTTGGTGTCTAAATGTCTCTGTTTCATGTCATTTTCAGATATAATTTTGTCTGTACTGAAGTTTAACACTGTGAAATTATTATGTTGCGGTTTCACTAGACTTTGTGTTCCATTTATTTTCATATGCACATGCTAGTGAGCATTAAATCTGCATGGTTTGCAGTGCTGCAGGCAATGGAAGAAGACAGACTGTTTTAACATTTTTAATGTGTTAATTGTTATGATTTAATTAGTGTTTCTAAAAAACAGAAGCCCTAGAAGATGACCTCATATTCTGCGGCCCATTTTTGTTGTATTTCAGTGACCACACCTTTATTCTCACTCCCTGTGTTTGAGTACTGCAGCTGTGGTGAATTAAAGACATCAACTGTAATGCTTCAAAATGAAATGGGAACAAGATGCGCACACTAGAATGTTTTATACGCCTTCTTTATATAGATATGCATCTTGAATCTTTGAATGTTAACTCCTATATTGTTATTTATTGCTAGGGAGAGAAAGGAGAGCCTAGTGCTGCAGGAGCTGGCATCAAAGGAGAACCAGGTGCCCCGGGACATACCGGACAAGCTGGACCCAAGGTACCTTCCCCTCATTCTCCACCTTATATCCACTGCTGAATTTCTTTCTTGATGTGGGATGACATGCGCAGTCTAACAAAATAAGCTCATGGTTTTCATTGTTGCATGTATTTTCACAGGGTGAGAAAGGTGATCAAGGCATGAAGGTGAGCAATTGACTTTTTTATTAAAAAATAGATGAGTGCTGGTTCATTGCAACTCTACATTGTTATATTTTAATAATGTCCTCTGAGAAAACAGCACAATTAATGTTTTTGTCCTGTAGGGTGACCCTGGCCAGGAAGGCCCATCTGGACCAAGGGTGAGTAGAGGCCATGTGTCACCGACAGAGAAAATAATGCAAACATTTCACCAGATTTGTTTAACAGTGTGATGTGAATGGCTGATATCAGAAATAATGATATATATTAATTGATTGTTTCCCCATTGCTCAACAGGGTCCACCAGGTCCAACCGGGGAGCCCGGAAAATCTTTAATCAACAACAATGAAAATGTATGTCTTTATTTCTGATGTATATAAATTTCTTCAATTTGATTATGATTTAGTTGTAGTGCATATTTACCTATCTGCCTCATATAGCAGGTTCAACTGATTAATTTGTATTATGTGAAGGCACTAGTTTTATTTTATTTTTCAGGATATACGCAATGTGCATTTAATGGTAAGTGTCATTCTTTGTTGTGAAACAGTATTTATTGGGAAAATGGATAACTTGATATTGTTTGTGTATTTGTGCACATAAATAGATGAATAGACAACTGCTTTCAGTTATTTAAGTATATATTGTATTTATTTTAGGGCCCTCCTGGACTGCCTGGAACTCCAGGGCTTCCTGGGACCCCCGGTTTGAAGGTAGCTGGCCAACTTCTCTCATTCTTACCCTTTCTATCCTTAGTGTATAAATTTAGGAGAATTTTAGATTATATTCATATACAATTCTGGTGAGATCTGAACAAGTTTTTCAGCAGCATGCATACCATGGTTTAAGACATGTCACTGTTGGCTACCTTGTTATTTTGTATTAAATTGCATTAATTTTTTTTCTCAGGGTGATGTTGGACTTCCAGGTCCCCCTGGTCTTGATGGGGAAAAGGTAAATAATAATTAACATTTACTATAAATGAAGCACATTTTAGCCACTAATCTGCCATTAGTCCACTGGTGGATGCATTTACATAACTCTCAATCCTTCATAATGCTGAGTGATTGTACCTGTTTGCTTCTTAGGGTCCAAGAGGAAAGCCAGGAGAACAGGGACCCATCGGCCCTCCTGGACCTGAGGGACCACGAGGAGAAGGAGGAGTCATAGGCTTACCTGGGCCAAAAGGAGACAAGGGAGACATGGGCCCATCAGGATCAGCTGTGAGTGACTATACCCAGCATTCCCATCATATACTGTATAGTCTGTCTGACTACATCTGAATTGTTAAATAACCACAAAGGGTCTTGTGTCCTTTACCACTTGCATGAAAGAATATTCTGATATCAAAATATCATAATATTCAAATTATGTACACATCATGTAAATACATTAACCCAACTGCCAAGTTAACCAAATAAAGCCAATATTTCAGTTTCTAGAAATAAATAATTTAATTGGTATATGGTATAAAGAAAAGTTTGGATCCATGTAACTCTCATTTGGAATATTGACTGTAACTGAATTAGAAAAATAAAGCACATCCAGGATTTCCAGAGGACAATGCATTTGGCTTTTTTTAGGATAATTTGGTTAAAAGAGCATATTGCAATAACTGCGAACATGTAAATATATTTTTCAGATAAAATGCTTAACCAGAATATAGACCTTAAACAGAAAATGAGTTGCATGTAAATGTGGTCATTGTTATTTGAACAAGTGGGATCATGCTGAGTGCTTTAATGAATTTTGAAAGCGTTTGTGATGGGTGGGCAGTATTGCGTCTTGAGAGCCTACAGTTTACTAATCATTAATCCTACATGTTGGTTGTTATGAATTCAAAGGCCTCTTGTTTGTGGGCCTTGTTTACAAGGCTGTCAAATCATGTTCATCAACCCCGCCCCCCCAATTGACTTTTCTGCCAATTTTAATGTCTATTTCCTTATTCTCTCCTCATTCTGTAGGGTTTAGATGGCCCTACTGGAGAAAAGGGGGTTTCAGGGCCCCCTGGCCATATTGGATTGCCAGGCCTAATGGTACGCAATGGTGCCCCTCAAGCAAACAGATTGTTGTCATTGTTGAAAAGATATGGCATGACTTTGGGATACAGTGTATTTCGTCATGCCAGTTTAATTACTTCTGAATGAATGGTAGAATTCAGTATTCCTATCCTTTTACTTTTTCATAATGTCTTCAGGGTCAGAAAGGTGAACCTGGGGAAAAAGGAGATAAAGCAGAGCTGGTATGTTCCACACGTTTTAGCTGCTGATTGCACATTTTAGAGGGTTTTATGTGGTTTCATTAGATAATAGAGCCTATGTGTTTCATAAGTTGGGAAATATATTGAATGAAATGTCTTAATGACGACTCCCCTATCCCTATCTCCCCTATTCTCTCTCAGGTCTATGGACCTGCTGGACCTCCAGGACCTGCAGGGCCAGTTGGGTCATTGGTGAGGACAATATCTACTCCATAAAAGCTTATGATAACAGCAAACATATTACAGGCATATCTGTGCACCCAAGGAGCATCAGTGCATTTTGTGTCTTCATTTGATGGTGCATTTATGAAAAGAAACTCATTTTAAACACCTCAAAATGGTCCTGATTTCTAATATTTATTATTATTTTTTTGCTTATCAGGGACCTCCAGGTTTGCCAGGACCAAAGGTAAGTATTCCAACCTAATTTAAAAAGATAGAGTTATTTGTCTTCTGTCATATGCTAAACAAGGCATTAAATCTCATATGTTCTTTTTAGGGAGAACCAGGAATAGGCCTGAGAGGAGAGAAGGGATCACCTGGACAGAAAGGAGATAAAGGAGACAGGGGCCATCTTGGACTCCCTGTAAGTACATTTCTGATTCTTATAATCCATTGTTTGATACTTGATAAACATGCATTGCATTTATATTCAGTTCAATGTAAGATAAAAAGCTGTCCGATCTATCAAATCACTCATTATGAAAAATGAATTGAGTACTTCACACCTGTGATACCAGTGCATAATTAATTTGATAGTTTTCATACAATCTTGTCAACTGAATCAAGATGTTTTTGTCTTTCCTGAGTGCAGCATTAGTGGAAAAAGCATGTTTTGTGTAAGGTTTGTGCTTTAGCCCCCCCTTAATGCAAATATCAATGTGCTGCAATTTCATGTGTCTTTGTAACTAGGCGTCATGGTTCATGGCTAAGTGTCGTCACATTGCATGAATCAGTGAATATTCGCATTTGGCAATCATATCATGTAATCATCCCGTCACATTGGTTTATACACATTTTAATAGATTACCAACAAGTTCCTGATAGTTGTAGATTACTGTAACTAACGTTCATGTTATTATTACAAAATACTGTATGTGGTTGTTTATTTAATGTTTTCTCTCTGCTCTGTAAATAGCATGCTAAAGGTTTTGTTACTATGAATTTCAGGGGTCTTTTCTTGACTTCCTGACTAGTGTATATCTATGGTGTCAAAGTCATTGATTATCTTATTCTAGTCACATTATCAATGGCACAGTAACTCCTTTACTTTTGTTTTGAATCTGAGATATAGAAATTGAGATATCAAGAAAGTTATGCAATTTGATGTAAATACGAAGTAAAATTTAATTTATTGATTTTTATTGAAAACTAGATTAAAATGCTGCTTAAGAAAATGCAGCATGGATGGGTAATGTTACTTGGTCCATAACCTAGTGAGCTGCCATACTTTTAAAGCATTGTGTTCATTTCTAGCAAAAAGGCTGCTTGTTTTGTTAGCTTAGCAACATGCTATCATCGAATTTAACTTAGCTGCATGCTAAATCAAGTCTCCTGTGCGCGTCTCGTGAGGAGCTCTAGCCTATTTGTGTGGCACGCAAAGTTGCTTTCTATGTATAGCGTTCCAGTTCAGTCACTTGGCTGCGTTTCAGTTAGCATGCTGCCTTAGAAGGCAGCAGGCGGCAATGTAGCTCGCTAGGTTTTGGAACCGAACAACTATTTACAAGTATTATTTTTAGTTTTTGCATCTCTTCTGGAATTTATATGCCACCTGTTGTTATTTTATCACCATCTATAGGATGAATGGACCACTTTAGGTCCTGTTCACTAGAAGTCACACTTGCACTAAGACAATAAGATGCTAAAGTCACGTTATAAGGAGTTACTGCTCGTCTCTCACATCATATCATCTTCAACACGTCACCCCTCCATCAAAACTAGTTTTGTTTTTATGTGGCACACGAGTCACTGCTTCACTCACCTCCCCCCACACTTCTCCCCTCCTCCCCTCCTCTCCTCCACCTCCATCTCTCCTCTCGCTCTGTAACTTTTTACACACTGTCCAGGGGGCTCATGGTTTAGACGGCAGGCCTGGTCCAGTGGTGAGTGGCGCAAGACCCGTTCCCATCATCCACCCCTCTATTTCCATCATCCCTCTCTCGTTTCCCTCTCCGCCTGCTTCTCTCTTTCTGTCTGTCTGCCTCTGCTTGACCTGTTGCTTGCTTGCTTCTGTGTTTTGTGTCTTTTCTGTGTTGTCTAATGGTGAAGGCCTTGTTTAGATCTCTATTGAGGCTGCATCAGCATGAGTATGACTTTGATTTGACTTTGTCCCTAAGCCTGTTTGGCTGTTGCCTCTTGCTGTTTCCAGAGGTACCACACTCGATTGATTCCTCAACCTTTCAACACGCGAGTGAAGAGCATGGCCAAACACTTCTCTCTCTCTCTCTCTCTCTCTCTCTTTCTCTGAAACGCAATTTCTCCTTCTTTGAAAAGTATGCACATCGTGCTCTACAAAAGTGAATAATCCTTTCTCATTTCATGCCGTCGCAGCCCTCTATACCTTTGCAAAAAAAAAAATTCAGACATGCTTGACCTCTGTTGACCTTTCGAAGGCTTAATTCCCTCCAAGCTTCAGAGCTTTTATTTCATTCCATGACAAGCTTTGATCTTGTACTGTCATACCAGGAGAGAGCATGATGGGATGCGGCTGCATGAACAATGATTTCATGGCATACAACTGTACAAATGGCTGCGAAGCAAGGCTCCTGGAAAAGCAAGATGCCTAACAGCCCTTCTGTTGAATCCTCTCCAAGTCATGGGAGGAAAATGGAAGATGGATTTGCTGTTATATTTACTTGTGTGTCTGTTTACTTCCGCTTAGATCAACAAACTTTGGAGTTTTGTGGAATTCCTCTGCAGATTGGTCCTCAGATAGCTCTTTTTAAACATATATAAGGAGTTTAAATAGCTCTTATTCGGCTCAGTAAAGTTTGTTGATCTATTGGTACTCAACTATTATTAGTTTCTCTCCCTCTCTAAACTCTTAACCCACCGCTGTGTCCTCTGTTGAAACTCATGCATGCCGTTTTCTTTGTTCAAAGGGTCTGATAGGACCAGCTGGAGTGCCTGGGCCTGCAGGACCAAAAGGAGAAATGGTTAGTGCTGTAAAAACAAATGTATGAGGCTCCAAAATAATATTTTGTATTATGGAAAATTATCAAAACCTTGATGATGCTGTAGGCATGAATGCAATCATCATGACAACTGACCAAGTGTAATTTGAATCACAATGAATTATATTCAGTGTTGGGGAAAGTTACTTTTAAAAGTAATGCATTACAACTTATGTTACTACCCAACACTGATTTCAATATTGCTTAGGTGATAAATAACTTGATCAATCGTTGAATTAGTAGATGTTTAATGCACATGCAGGATAGTAATGCAACTAGTTGCTCTGTGAGTGTCATCAATATTTCAATGACCTGTTGTCAACTAGTTAAATAAAGTATTCACTGACTGTGTGAGGAGTAAAGTCCAGTGTAATACAGTTTGGTATAATACCAGTATAATGTATAATGTCTTTTATACTTTACAGGGGGAAAAGGGTGATATGGGAGTAGCTGGACCAATTGGGCCTCAAGGCATCCCTGTAAGTGCTGAACCAGAGCACACTTTAACATTTCAAATACTGTAATGTTTCCAAACTAAGTGCATTCAAATGAAAAATGGACAATCGGTAACTTTTATCCCCTATTAATTCAGGGTTTAGTAGGACCACCAGGATTAAAAGGAAACCGGGTAAGATGATAAATGCGTTCTTGATCGTAGTTTGTTTGTAGAACATGTTATTGTGACTTTAAGGGACAATAACATGAGTCCACTTTCTTAAAATAAAGGGATGGACTATATTTCTAAACCAGCATGAATCTGCCAAACTTTTAAGCATTAGCTACTGTCCATTATTTAAAAAAAATGTGGTTATTTAATTTGTTAAATTAAAAATTATGCAATATTAGTTGTAATTTTTATGTTTTTTTTTTAATTAATGAGACAAGCAGAAGCATGCTGGGTATAAGAAATTAGAATGGCTACTGCTTACTGCTAGAAAACGTGTGTACATATACAGTGAGGTCTAAAAGTCTGAAAATAAGACATTTTAAATCTTAAATGCTTAAACCTGAAAAAACTGAAAACCTAAAACCTGAAAAACACAAATGTTATGCCATAAATATTGAGTAAAATTATATTTTTTTGTACAATTTAATTATCATTAGATAGTCATTAATGAAATTATAAAATGTGTGTGATCATGTGACTTTTTGTACAGATTGAAGCATGCCCTTTCATTCTCAAATCATGATGATTACACATAGACAAATTAAATTCAAGTTAAATTGATTAAATTCATTGAATTTATATTTTAAAAAAGTATTACATTTAAAAAAATGCCGCTGTATATGTTCATTGATCATGATTTAAACATTCTTATTTCAGAACAGTATATTTGTTAATCCTTGTATACATATATTTATTAGCAATTATTCTCTTTGTTTTAGCGGTTCTTATTTTGTTAGTATATAGACACATTTAAAGTATGTAGACACATTTAAACTATATATATATTTGCATGATTAACACAAAAACTGACGTATGATATAAATGGCTAAAGTTAAAATGTTCAGCAAAAGAGCTATTATTATAAAAAGCATATGAATAGACCATTGCTTTTCTATGCTTTTCCTATGCTTTCATCCTCCTAGACTGTATGCCTCGATCCTATTAACACTAATTTCCTCAGTTAATGACTGAAAATCTCCCACCTTGAATGTCAGGACATGTCAGTGCTCCTCCCAGCATCGTCCACTGGTGATATAGTAGTAAACAGGATCAAAAAACTCAATCAAGTCTTGGATAATTGTACTCAGTGGAAGGTGCTGTGGAGGACCCTTGGACACGGTGCTGTTTTTACTCTTGTCCTTTCCTTGTCTTCCTCTCTTTTTTTCCACAGGTCTTCCTATCCCCTTTTCCTCCCCCCGCACCCTGGCCTGTGTCCGTGGCTCTTTTTGCTGAGTCGGGCCGGGTCGTCCTCTCTGTCCCCTTCTCACTACCTGGCCTCCTCCTGCTCCTCCTGCATCCTAATGTTGTAGCCTGGGTTAATACTTCTCCTCTTCCTCACCTCCTAGTTTGGTTCATATCCTTCACTGACCTCCCTACCAACCTGCATTCATTTTCTCCCAATTATTCTAATGCACAGAGTTCTTATTGTTCCACGAAAGCCTCATCTGGATCTCTTTTGAAAAGGCACATAACCAAGAAATGTGGGAAAAGGCGTTATGTCAGTGCGGAGCTCATTTTCAGATCCTGATGAGAGTATTTAGAAAAAATAACACTCCAGTCTGGAGCCAAAAGTTCAGAAACATCTTATAGAATCAGTATTTGTCAAACAGGATTAGAAAATGAGCTCCATGTTGATTCATAATGTAATTCCACTTAGATTTTTTTCTTCTTCCTCTGTTAAGTGTTAGAATAACAGTCATGATGAGGGCTGTGCGGAATGTTAGAACTCTGTAGCCTAGCTTGGATAGATCCCACTTTGGAAGACTTATAAAGCTTAAATGTAATAGTTTCCTCCAAAGAACCCTTCAACTTTGCGTGCAGACTTGAGGATAAATCATGAAACACTCTAAAAGCAGATCTGGTTTTAATTAGTAATAAAGCACAGGGATTTTGATTAAACTGTTTTAGTGCCTCTTCATCTTTTGTAAATTAGCCTTTGTAATTATATTTCATTGACTCGAGAGTTCTATATGGAATCAATCACAGATTGTCTATTTTTTGGAGCCAATATTTGATGGCAGGATCAGGGAATAAAAATATAGTGTTCTTTCAGAAGTGATCACCCAATACAATATTTACTCCAAAGGTTTAGATATAGATCTAAAAAATAGCACATTTTAAGTCATCTTTTAAGGCACTTCTAGTTGGAATGACCCTACAATGTGGATGCCAGTGAAACATTTATCACATTTATCTGTTTTTTTTTGTTTAGTTTTTTTAAAGAAATCAATACATCCTTATTCAGCAAGGACACATTAAATAATAATATATATATATATATATAGTAAAGTAACATTTATAATGTTACAAAATATTTCTATTTTGTATTAATATTTCATTCTATTTAATATTAACATTCTATGCATCAAAGCATCCTGAAAAAAAAACATAAATCATTAAGAAATCATATTGATTGATCGATTTCTGAAGGTGTGATCGTGTAACACTGAAGAATGATTCTGACAATTCAGCTTTGCATCACAGGAAAAAATTACATTTTAAAATATATTAAAAAAGAAACAGTTATTTGATATATTTTCACTGTGTTTTAATCAAATTAATCAAGCCTTGAGACAAAACAGACTTCTTTCAAGAACCTTTCTTAAAAAATCTTTCCAACCAAAATCTTTACTGTAGTGTATATGTAATTGAGGCAAATAAATAAATAAATACACAGACTTTAATCTTATTTATTCATTTTTGAACATTCATTACATGTTTAATAAATGTGTTTTGGTATTTTTCCCTCATTTAAACTTTTTCAAATAAAAAAGTGATATTAAAGTGATATTAAATAATAATCATATAATAATAATTGTAATATATAAATTAGGGCTGCCCCCTAATAGTCGACTAACCGTTAGTTGACCAGAAGAAGCTTGGTCGACTAAAATTTTACTAGTCGCTTAGTCGCAGAAAAATTATTATTATTTTTTTTTTAAATCCACATTGGCGAAGCCACGCAGATTGTTAACGGTTGGCAGGGGCGCGGGAAGGTGTTTTATGTAGGGGCGCTGGGGGGGGGGGATTTGAGTAGTCAATTTCTGCGTATAAATATTACGCCAAATAGAAACAGAAAATCGTGCTATAGCCTATGCACTTTCATGAGATTGTGTTAGACATCAATCAGCTATTTTACAAATGGGAATAGGCTACAATGAATTCATAACAATGTTTTACATTCAAGCTTAAAAACCCTTAAAATGTATAGTGAAAAGTTCTTTAAAAGCATCTGGAATGCAGTAAAGTAATTTTAAAGCATTTGCTGCATGGATTAAAGGCCTATCAGTCAGACAACATTGCGTCGCAGCAAATCCTTTAAATTTCAAGGACAAATATTACATACTTTTTTTTAGAATTGAATACAATTATAAAATAAAACACAAATTATAATTGGGCCTGTTTTAGGTTTTCCCTTATTTGTATATTTTAGACGGTGATGGGGAAAAAATGACTTGCCATCTCCTCATTGGACACGCAGAGAGAAATATATGCATTTTAATGGGTTACATAGGCTAATGAAGAGTTTTTGCTTTGCTTTGAATTATTTCGTTTTAAAGTAGTAATTTAAAGCTTTCTATAGATATATCTGCGAGCCAGTTTCGAGTTGCCGAGTTTCCGAGACCGGCAGAAAGCGCATTCTCTGTTTTCCTATTTTATAAAAGCACAATGTTGAGATTGTGAACGCACACAAATAAAAGTAGACCCTTTACATTTCCAAATGATATATTATTCTTACCTTTATGAGCAAAAATCACACGGCGTAATTTAAGTTGTTTTTACTGTAAGATAAAAAGATACAAGTGACCCCGCTGGAGCCTCCGTGTCCTAAACTGTTGGATACGCGTCTAACAGCGCACATTTATATAGGTTAAACATTTAAACTAACTCTGTGATATGCTTCAACTGTTTTATAGGCCTAGCTATCGATTTTATTTTAGTCAAGTCGTGATGATTTGATAAGGCTAAATTAATCAAACATAGGCGATCAACTCTTGGTCGTTGCATAAAAGAAAGAAAAAAAAACATTTAACGAACAAAAACTGCTCCCAATGTTTTTCTAAATTAACTTTATGAAGAAAAAAAAACGAAACATGGCCTAATCACTTTTCAATTACATACAAAACTGAACTATTTTAATAGGTAGCTATAAGCTGTTTCGGGAGAAAGGAAGACTCATATCGCTGAGAACAAAAATAAAAGTTTAAAACATATTTTTTTCCCAGTACATCCATGATATTTCCATGTTCCGCTTTGAAGCCACAACCTACAGATCCCACAACACAAACATAACACTCACAAACATAAGGGCCGCCGGTGGTGGAGCTGGACACGGAGTTGGTGGTAGTCGAATCATTCACGCTCGTCCTTGAAACTTTTATATTTTTAGGGTTTTTGAAAAACTCATAAATTATCTTTTGCGACATGCTCATGCGCTTCGTGTCTAACTGAAATTACGTCCCTCAAGGTAACCTTAGTTACGCGTCGTAATCGGCAACAACAAATCTGATTGGTTAATAATACACATCGTGATTTGATTTGAATTATTGAATAACTCGAAAATCAAACATAATCAAATCTCTTTTCATAGTCAAATCCCAAATATTCAAGTATAAATATACAGTATATAATATATATATATATATATATATATAGCCTATCTATTTTTTTTTATTCACAACAGTTGCCCACAGAAAAAACAGGGGGTGCTGTCCCCGCGCCCCTGACGGTTGGTCTATGTGGTAGGCTAATACAGTACATTGGGCAGGACATCCAAACACTCGCCTATCATTCATCAACCTCAAGTATGGCTTATTATCTGAAATATGCAAGTAGCAGCAACTTTACATGGTTGCTCAATCTAATGTTAACCCAGAGAAATGTGCGCTATCAAGTGTCTGTGCGGAGTGTGTTAGCTGAACAGTAGCGCGCTGACTGCAGTACAGATGGAAGCGCTGCTGCGCTCACTTGCTCTTTAAATACTCCGTCATTTTTGGTCATACAGATAAGAGTAATATACCTTTCGAATCTGTAAAAACTCTACGTTTATTTGTGTGCACTCACAATAGCAACAAAACATTGCGCTTTTGTAAAACAATGAAAGCAAACAGGATGCGCTTTCTGCCGTCTCTGTGAACATGAGCGAGAAACTACAAAACTCAGTGTATGCTTGCCTCACAGACATAAAAATATATAGTTTATATATATAATATATATATAGAGAGAGAGAGAGAGAGAGAGAGAAATGTCTACTTTCAAATAAACCAATTCAAATGGAAAACAAATATTCTCAAATTATGTAATCCATATGAAAATCAGTGTCACCCAGTTCATCTCTTAAACTGAAAACAAAAAAGCACTAGTTTATCAATGAATTATTAAAATGTTAGTGCAGCCTCTATACTATTTTCCCTGACATATTCATAATCGTTACTTCTGCCGGTGTGCCATGGTAAGTTTTATGCTTGCGCTTGAGCACTTATAAGGCAATGTAGGCAATTAAAGTTGCATTAATTGATGATTAATTAATTAATTAATTAATTGATTAATGATTGAAATTATTTATTAATAAACGTGCGATTAGTCGACTAATGCTTCAAATGAACGAATACTAGTCGACCAGAAAAATCTTTAGTCGAGGGCAGCCCTAGTATAAACATTATATTTATTGTGAATAGTGCTATACAAAAAATGTGCATTAAATGAATCAAGCAAATGAAAGTCTGCACACTAACCACACTGGCTGATCTCCTTCTCCTTAACCCCTCCACTTACCCTCCTTAAATGATCCCATTACTTATCATAGCTCCATTCAGAAACACAGCTACTCTCAGAATGTCTTGTAGAGCATCTAAAGTCTCTTACAGTTATTCATAGTGATAGTGCTTTTCTTACTAGTACTGCTATAGTAGACTAGGAGGACTAAAGTCTGACTTTTTTGAATGCACTGTTGTTTGCAGGGGGAGAGGGGCAAGAAAGGCAACAGGGGGGCCAAAGGGGATAAGGGAGACCAAGGAGCCCCGGGATTAGATGCCCCGTGTCCGTTGGTATGTCTTTCGTTCAACGTGCAGCACTAAGGCAAAAGGAGACTTCCCGAAAGCCACGTCTCCTTATGTCTTTGTGTAATAAACACTAACAGAGGCCCAGAAGAGTTCTGGTCGAAGTCTGTGAATTACAACATGTATACAATATAGAGACTCGTATGTAACATTTGTTATATTAGAACTATTATAAATGGGAATTTAAATAGGCACCAGAACTCTCAATGGGATGTTTGCTTTTCAGGAGTAAGACTGACAGGAATATGGTTCTGCTGAACACAGTAGGATGGAGCCACTAGTTCAGTAACTAAATGATGTGAGTCTCCAGCCCTGTGGATGCAGCAGGTCTCTTCCTGTCAGTCTCGGGTTCGGAGTGCTCTGGGCCAATCAGATGCTGGAACAGAGCAGCCAGTATAACTGGACAACAGGATGCTTATATGATTGATTTCATGAACAGGGTTTCCGAGGCTTTAAAGGAGAGAAAGGTGAACCGGGGCAGCCAGGCCTGGATGGGCTAGATGCCCCGTGTCCCGTGGTATGCTGCTGTCTATCCCTTTCCTTTTTCCGCATGCTTCCTGCCTTCCTGAACCAGTAATGCTTTCTAACTGCATAATGCTTCAGCATAGCCCATTTTAAGGAATGGAGAGAGAAAAGTTGCAGAATAGGATGGAAAATTCTTGCATGCATCAGTATTAATATCTATAATTAACTCTATCTATATATTTTAAAGGAATAGTTCACCTAAATATTAAAATTTACTCCTACTTCATCCAAGGTTATCCAAAATGTAGATAAGTTTGTTTTTTCAAGGAAACAGATTTAGATAAATTTAGCATCACATCACTCGCTTAGCAATGGATCCTCTGCAGTGAATGGGTGCCGTCAGAATAAGAGTCCAAACAGCTGATAAAAACACCACGATAATCCACACCACTCCAGTCCATCAGTTAATGTCTTGTGAAGTGAAAAGCTGTGTTTTTTTATTTTATTTCCTTTTTTTTTTTTTTTTTTACTTTAAACCATCGCTTCAGGTTAAAATACAAGTCTATAATCTATAATAATAATTTCTCCATTGAAACAGTTTATCCAATGTTGTCCTCTCAAATCTAAATACACAGACATATTTGTTTAGAACTGTTTTGTAATGTTTTTTCCTTGTAAACGATGCTTGATCTGTGCATATTTCTCTCCTGATTCAGACAAGAGAACTTTTTCACTGGCAAAAGCAATATTATGGATAGAGGACTCATATTGTAGTTAAAAAATTCTTAATGCTGTAAACAAATTTCACTTCATGGACTAGAGTGGTGTGGATTATTGTGATGTTATTGTGATGATCAGCTGTTTGGACTCTCATTCTGACGGCACCCATTCACTGCAGAGGATCCATTGAGCAAGCGATGTAATGTTAAACTTCAACAAATCTGTTTTTATGAGGAAACAAACTCTACATTTGGGATGGCCTGAGGGTACGTAAATTTCCATTTTGGGGTGAACTATTGCCTTAATTTTTAGCCATTTTAAAAATGTTTCAAACCAATTAATCGATTTATATAATAAAATAATAAAAATCTAACAGTTTGTTTTCACATTAGGTTTAACTTTCTAGATTTCTGTTGAATATGGATAAAATATTTAGACTACTTGTAAAACGGGATTGTTGCTACTAAACTAGTTAACTTTTTCAATGTTTAACATGACTGCATGCATTCCAATTTCATTTCACTCATCTTTGTATTCAATTTTCTTGCACTAACCCACATTTTGTCTAAATAATCCTCCACTACATTTCACCACATCTGTTTCAGTCCAGTAAATTGGAGCTCCCTGGGTCACCACAAATATCTGCATGAGAGAAAGTGTTTACTGGGAATACATTGTTGCAAAAAGCAGGCATCTTGACTGGTCATTGTTTTCATGTTTTTTTTTTACCTGATTGAATTGTCAAGAATGAAAACACTTGGAATTGAATTAAATATCCAGGTGCATACTGTAGATGGATAGATAGAACAGTATAATTATTATAAAGTTATCAGTTTAGTTGCCACTATGTATTTATGTTGGTGTGCACGGACAGTCATCTATTGATTGATTGATTGATTGATTGACTGCAGAGGGAAAATGGAAATGTATGTTTCAAAAGAGACTTTTGAAAGGAGTATACACTGTAAAAAAATAGTTGTTTCAACTTAAAATAATTTGTTTCCCTGCTGACTTAAAATGTTTAGTTTATCCAACTAAAATATTCCAGTTGTCCCTTAAATGAACACTGAGTAACTTATAAAGACATTTTTAAAATTGACTAAACTAAACATTTTAAGTCAGCGGGGTAACAAATTATTTTAAGTTGAAACAACTTTTTGGAACTGTTTTTTTTACAGTGTATATACTATATGTGCACTGATACGGTTATGTTTCCCTTCTCAAGACAATAACTAATTCTTACCGTTCTTCACCACTCCTTTTCCTTGTTTTAGGGCGATGATGGTTTGCCAGTACCAGGGTGTTGGAATAAAGTGAGTTCTATTGACTAATCACATTAACATGCCCATACTGTCCTTACCATGATAACTCATGCGCTGAATTTGTGATATGGAGGTATAGATTTAAAGTGAATATATTAACAGTCATCTATAATACATTTAGAATATGTAATCATAATGTAATACAAATTTATTACTCAATATAGAACTAAACATTTTCAGTCTGCTAGAATATGATACTTTATGATCAGTTGTTTAGAATATGAGTTGAGATTTACTGTCGATTCAGCATCTCAGGAATAACTCTATACCTCCATTTGCTCGGAAGGTGTGTGCTTGAAAATAACACAGTCTTTTTGCCTCTTGTTTTGCAGTGACGTTAATTCCTGAGTGCCATTTGTGATTGTAAATAGAATATTTATTTTTGTACTTTTTTTTTGCCATTGATCTGTTTTATTGATGGAAAATACAGCAAACCATTAAAATACTGGCAGGACTTTTGTACAGATGTTTATTTTTATCACTGGTAATGTTGTTTATGTAATGGACTTTATACTGTACCTATGCATTATGTCAAAATGTTTTTTTGATGGAGGAAGAAATATACTGTGCCAGCATATGCATGATATTTGTGCATTATGTTAACTGATAAGTGCCTATTAACTTATTGTATCATGGTGTTTTAATGTGTTGTGTCGGACCACGCTGCACTGATTAGTGGGGCTGGAGTTACAAATTGGCCTTGTGTGTAAGAGGAAACCCTTTGCTCTGAGATAAACATGTTCACACCACAACTAATGAGCTTACACTGTAACTGCATATGTTTACTGAACATTAAAATGACTTATTTCAAAGTCCATACTAGATGCAGTAGAATTATCAAGTCAGTTGTTTTATGCTAGTTTCAGTGCATAAATTATGAACTATGTTCAACATTATGAACATAGTGAGTTTTCTCCATATTCACCTGCCAAATATATTATTGCGAAAACTGAATTAGTGAATGGCTTTATGTAAAGGAAATAATGACTTAAGTCCACACGCAGTGCTTTGCCTTGATGGGCTTCATGTAAATATGCCTAAACCTTGCCCTTTGAGCAGCTAATCTTTATTCTTATTTCTGGCAATTTAATAGCATAGTCGATAAATGTAATTTACATACTTGGGCAATGAATTTAGTCTTAATTTATCTCGTACATATTGCTGCTCACTTTCAAGCACATATTTGTGTTTATTAATAAGCATCAACACAACCATTCAAAAGTTTGGGTTGTGTGTTTTTTTGTTTTTTCTAAAGATAATAGTACTTTTATTAAGCAAGGATGCATTAAACTGATCAAAAGTGTCACGTTTTGAACTACAAATCAGCAAATTAGTATGATTTCTGAAGGGTCATGTGATCATGAAGATGAGTAATGATGCTGAAAATACAGCTTTGATCCCAAAATTAATTACAGCTTATACAGTAAATTGTAAAAATATTTCACAATAGTACTGTTTTTATTGTATTTTGACTAAATAAATGCAGCCTTGGTGAACATAAGAGGCTCCTTTCAAAAATCTTACAGACTCCAAATTTTCGAATGGTAGTGTACGTCCCATTTCACCTCATCCTTAAGTAAAAATGAAGAATCACACCAACTAGTTAGCAATATAAACATGCCATTTACATCGTATGTTACCCCCCCCGAAAAAAAAATAAACAAAAATTATCAGGGTCATAAAAAGGCCCTTAGGTAAAATAGGTTTGTTTTATTTGTTTCATGTTCATTCAGTGTTGAAGTGGATTGTGTAGGATTGCTGCTGCTTACATTAACAAGCTATTCGGTTTCCATTTTGCCACTTAATATCAAGTTAAGCATGGTTTGTAATCACGTGTCTATAAACATTTTATCTGTCTGTAATACCTCATACTAACATGTGCCTTAATGCTTTTACTCTGCCAAAGTAGTCAAAGAAGCTATGCTGTCAACATGAGATAATAAAAGGCTATAAAAAGCCGAAACATTTCCAAACACGTCTTATTTATTCATATGTTCTCTCTTTGATTTGATATCCTTAAAAGATTCTCATTTTTAACTGTTTGTTTGCATAGCTATGACATGGCGTTAACACAGAGACAGAAAAATTAACACCCTCTGGATGTTTACATGCTGAAGTTGTGCTTGTTATTGTGACGGAAGTGTGAAAGCTGCATCAGTGGGTTTCAGGATTGTGCTATGTTGTGTGAGGCCTTCTCCGTACGTCATTGTTGCAGACGTCCACTACAAATATGTGTTTCTTTTATTAAAAGGGCCAGAATCCGTTCCAGCTTGCCAAGAAGTAATCCTGCAGTGAGATCCACGAGATTCTGGTTCGATTTCCTTCATAAGCAAACAAAAACTTGAAGAGATTTTGGGAGATCTTTGAGTTTGGCCTGCTCTTTGGTGGCTGTTTGAAGGGTTTTTTTCCTGTATAACCATCATGTAGTACATGAAAGGCTCCAGAGGGTGGGAAATGTCAGCAGACAGACACTGACTGACTGGACTACAGAAAAGGCGATAATGCAAGAAGTAGGCCTGTCGTTTCTCCAAGTTTTACACCTTTTTCTTTCTCTTTTATATTGTTCACTATGTGAAAGAAACATTTTAGCACATTTCGTTCCTTGTTGATGACTATGTTAAATAATGTTTGTGATCAGTGGATCCAGCGCAGCTCGTTGAACATGGAGATGTGGTTTGAGTGTTCTTGTGTTTCCAGACAAACCAAAGAAAGACAAAATCTTTGATGATTCCTGATTCAAACTATCACTGCCTTCTGTTGAATGTTGCAGGTAGAATGTAACCTCACACTTCACTCGAACTCGCGTTTAATAATAGTATTTAACATGGATGTGCATAACCGTCCTGCTTTATAGTCTATAGACTAATTGAACAGCTAAAAACAAAGACTATCACTGTAACTTTTTTGAGTACCAACTAAACGTTTCATCACAAAAACAGTTGTCTAAAATTGGGCATTTGATGGTGTTGCAACATGCATGCAACATTTCACTGCTGTAAACATAGATGCCAATGCTGACTCCATCTGTATATTTTGCCAACTCTTTGAAATGCAAATAACTGCAGTTTGTTTGAGTAAATCTACCCGTGCAGAACGGCTGTACTTTTCAGATTGTATTGGGGCAGCTAAAGCAACAAATTTAAACCAGCAGTGACACATTGGGTGTTTAATTTATCATTGGTTCAGCACTTGTTTGAACTTCAGATAAACTATTTGTTTATATTACGTTTTTATGCCTACAACTGAGTAGAGTAAACCTCTTTTTTTGACATGAAAGCTAATTTTGGTTGTTGTTATTACCAGAATCACAGAATATACAGTACTGCTATGGAATGACAGCACCACATCAGCCATAACAGGGAAAATAATCTTTCATTTCTTTTAAAATCGCAACCTTGGATTAAAAAAAAAAAAAAAAAAAGAAAAAAAAATTTGATGTGGTGTCATATGTAGCAGCAGCTATGTTTTTTAACCTATATAATGCAAGCATTCCTTATATTATACTTTGATTGTTTCAGACTAAGATTGGTTGTATATAAACCCACTGTAAATGTAGAGTTTAATTAAATCTTCCGTAATGTCAGTTTTAATAGATTAAGGTGTTATCCAGATAACATGATAATTATTATTTAAATTAAACGAGTTTGCATTCAACTCATTAAAGCCTCCTATTTTCTCATCAGTGTAGGTTATTGTTTTCATGGTAATCTGAATTAAATGCTAAAAAATGAAAGATAATGTTAAAATGTGTTTATTTGAAACTTTGATTATTGGATTATACATTACTGAGAATCTACTTTTATTTGTTTTAAAGACATTAAATTGAATGACACAGTATGTGTAAAAAATGAGCATTTCGTAGTGATACGCTCTTAAAAATAAAGGTTCTTCAGTGGGTTATTGGGGCACAGTTTCACTGTTTAAAGGTCTTGACTATATGATATTCTGGAGATTTAGAAAGCTCTTGATTGATTTCTAGGATCTTTAAATCACAAATCATCAGTGGCATAAATAGTTTTTTAAAGAATTGGCATTAGGCTGTAAGTCATGCTGATTTATGGGTCAAGCTGTAAAGCCCTTCTAACTGTTATCTTTATTTTTAAGTGTGTTGACATCTGTGCATTTACAGACATGCATTATTTAATGCCAGTAGATACAGAATAATTTATATTTGCAACACATTTCAGATTATAATAACTGCCAAAAAGAAGATAAATACTTTTTTATTTGTTATATTCTCAAATTGGTTGCAAGTATCACTCATTCTGGACCTACTCACATAATGCTATATATACAATGCTCAAAACAAAGGATGAATCTGATCTTATGCATTCTATATTATATTAGCATTGGGTGATTTCTTTTTACTTTAGGGCATGTTGTAAAGTGTTTTTCAATTTATTGTACACAAGGCATCATTTCTTTTCTTTTGTTGTTCAGTATAATTTTGCACATTGAAGTGTGTGTGACTTTTTCCATGTTTTGAACAAGAATATAATATTTGTACTGTACATCATGCATTTTCTACACATTTCTCTTTTGACAAATGTGGTCTTGTATTGTCCTTTGTACAGTGTACTCTTCAAATCATGTCACTCCAATATAAATATCCAAATCTGCGACGCAGCATTTAAAGGAATACAGTAGTTCACCCAAAAATGAAAGTTAGCTGAAATTACCAAGATGTAGACGAGTTTGTTACTTCATCATAACAGATCTGTAGAATTTAGTATTACATCACTTGCTCATCAATGGATCCTCTGCAGTGAATGGGTGCCGTCAGAATGAGAGTCCAAACAGCTGATACAAACATCACAATAATCCACAAGACTCCAGTTCATCAATTAACATCCTGTAAAGAGAAAAGCTGCGTGTTTGTAACAAACAAATACACCATTGAGACTTTTTTACTTAAAACAGCTGATTCTAGCTAAAATATGACACTCTAATAATTAATTCATAATTATTGCTTGTGATGTTTTTATCATCTTTTTGGACTCTCATTCTGACGGCACCCATTCACTGCAGAGGATCCATTGCTGGGCAAGTGATGTAATGCTAAATTTCTCCAAATCTGTTCTGATGAAGAAACAAACTCTACATCTTGGATGGCCTAAGGCTGAGTACATTTTTAGAAAACTTTCATTTTTGGGTGAACTACTCCTTTAAATATCACCTCTCCAGATAATATTTTGATCCAGCTTTTTTCTTTTGTAAGATTTATGTAATGTATATATATTTGTTTGAATAGTCAGTTATTTCCTATATTATAAATTGACTTTTAATGAGGAGTACACTTTCAAAACAGCTGTCAAGCTGAGCTAGGAAAATTAACCAAACTTGTTTTTGATGCCAGTTTATTCTTGGATCATTCTGATCTCTGCATCACACACTGCCATATGTGAGCACTGCTGTCTTTTCAAAGAAGTTCAGACTTTGTTCACCTGCTGCTCACAAACACATTTTTCTTTACATCAAGCATGTTTCATACCAAGAACAAATATGTTTTCAAACATTTTGTGTGATATCTTCGATACTGTTGTTGTTGTACGTAATTGAAAATGGATACGAGGGCATTTATTTCTGTGCTTGTACAGAAAGTGCAAATGCAAGATAAATTGCAACCACTTGCATGGATATTATGCACCTACTTGTATACATTTACATTTAAAGTGGCAGTCTGACTAACATGTTAAGGTCTGTTTGACTAAAGGTTGACTTGATTATGTTTATCTTTTCCTTCCATTGTCCTTCTTTAAAATGTTCAAAATCAAGCATTGAATAAATATGTAAAAGTTCATTGTTGTTGCTTCAATATATGCTTCTATTTAAAGTTTTGTTAAGGACTTTTTTTTCCATAATGGAACATTCTTTTTATTTAGTTTATTTATTTTTTAGCTTTTGTTTGTTTTTCAAAAAAGACATCAAAACTGTATTAGCCAGAGAAATAAAGGAAATGGAATTATGAAAATGCACGGATTGAACTGTTCTGTTGGACAATCAAAAATCCAGAGACATAAATAAAAATAATAATAATAACAAAAGATGTTTGTGATCAGGGCCACATTAACACTGTAAGGGGCCCCTGGGCTTTACCACTTGTGGGGCCCTTCATCCACCAGAAATACAGCCTACATTCACACAATCTTAATAATCACAAAGTGCAAGTTATCAGCCTTTTATTTTGCTGAAATAAATGCCATAACAAAATATCGAAACCAATAAGTCATCAAGATTCATGTACAACATATACAAATATCATTGCATGAACTATGCACATATTTTGCACAGGCTATCGACTCCTTGCAAAAAAATTGGCCTTTTGTTTTCTAGAAATAAATGCGATAAACTTTCATATAAAAAAATTCACTGTTTCATTTATAATTTCAAATAAACAATATACAAAAATGATACTGTCTGAACATGTTTCTATTATTTATATAAATTAATCAGATCATGGGCACAGGCTACTTAGAACTACATTCTACATCGGCTCCATCTTGCAAACAAATTGGCCCTTTGTTTTTCAGAAATAAATGCAATAAAGGATCTAAACTTTCATATATAAAATTTCACTCTTTCATTTATAATTTCATATAAACAATTTACAAAAAATCTTACTGTCTGAACATGTTCCTTTTAATGCTATAAATCAGGGGTGGCGAACGTCGCTCCTGGAGAGCCGAAGCCCTGCAGAGTTTTGCTTCAACCCAAATCAAACACACCTGAACAAGCTAATCAACGTCTGAAGGGTTACTTGAAAGCTACATGCAGGAGAGTTTTAATTAGGGTTGGAGCTGAACTCTGCAGGGCTGCAGCTCTCCAGGACCGGAGTTCGCCACCCCTGCTATAAATTAATCAGATCATAGGGAGTACATTACAAAGGTTTCCTTCGGCTTTTTTGGGATGAAAAATCTCTTATGACATCAGAAAAGTTCAACCCCCTTAGTATGTCACTTTCGATTGACATGCATGTCAGATGATTAAGTCTTTCTTGTGCCATTGTCGATCTGAGTCTGTTTTTTACCAATGACAACTTTGAAAAAGAACGTTCTCCAGTTGCATTTGTTACTGGTATAGTTAAAAAAAGCCTCAGGGCAATGTCCACATTTGGGAATACGGTGTGAATGTTCCTTTTTCGGATTAGCTGTAAACACTGACTCGCTGATTTTACATCTGTATTCCTGATGTATTCCCTAAAATGTTCGAATTCATCAACTAAATCTTCTTGTAAGTCACAACTATATTTCTTTTGAAGCAATGTGGCAGATGAACGAATTTGTTGTGGCGAGAGTTCAGTGACCTTGTTCAAAAATCCAAATGTGTTGTCCAGTTCTTTGTAGGCCTCACATCTCTTGCTTACCTCTGCAACAAGTTTATCAATGATGACATTAAAAACTTTGACAACAAATTTATGTCTACCTGACATTGCAATGTCACAATCTGGTCCTGATGACTCGTCTGCTTGTTTCTTGCGCCGCCTGGTTCTCTGTGTGTCTGCCTTGTAGTTTTGTGTGACACTTTGTGACATTTTCTTTGCTCTCTCCTCAAACATGTCAAACTGATCACGAAGACCAGAGACGAAGTCTCTTAGTGATGAAATGAGCTCATGTGCTTGTGAGAGGTCCATTTCCACTTTTTGCAGGTACTCACTGACATGCTGAAACCGCCTTAGAATAGCGTCCCACATAGTAGTAAGGAAAGCCACCTCAAGATTGTCCATTTGGTTATGGAGAGTTTCTGCCTCGCTGCGTGTAGTCATATTTTGGTTTTCATCTTCTGCAATTGTTTTAAGAGTGCCATGAATGCATTCATAGTTTACATACAATGCGTGTACTGCCTGGGAATGTGCTGACCATCTTGTCTCTGATAAAGATTTAAGTGTCTCTACTCTCCCTCTGTCATTGCACTGTAGTCCAGCAGTTAGAATTTGCCAACGCCATGTAGACTTTGAGAAAAAGTTGAAAAGATTCTGAATAAAAGCAAAAAACCCATTTGTCTCTAGGCAACAGTCTACTGTATTTACTCCGACCAAGTTTAAAGAATGAGCAGCACACGGAACCCATTCTGCCAATGGGTTGATCTCCCGTATGCGAGCCTGGACTCCTTTATACAAGCCAGCCATGTTGCTGCCATTGTCATAGCACTGACCTCGACAGTTTTGTATGTCAATGCCCATTTCATTCAAAACTTCAATGACTGAATTAAAAATGGATTCACCTGTGTGACTTGTTATTGGCAAAAAGGTTACAAACCGCTCTTGAACCACACCTTCAGGTGAGATGTAGCGCATAATGACAGTCAGTTGATCAGTATGTGCAATATCTGGAGTTGAGTCAACACTTACAGCAAAATACTTAGCCAGTTTGATTCTGTTAATTATTTCTGAGTAAACCTTTTCTCCCATTAATTTCACAAATTCTTCACAAGTAGTGGTTGACAAGTATGATGGTGTGCCTCTACCGGCATTTCCAAAGCGAGCAATGTGATCACTGAGAAATGGATCAAATTGACTAATCAGTTCGAGCAATCCTAAGTAATTGCCATTGTTTTGCTGACCAAAAACATGCGTCTCCCCTCGAAATGCAAGTCCACGCTCAGCTAGGAACTTCACAACAGCCACAACCCTTTGGAGTACACTAACCCAGTAGTGGCATTCTGTCTGAAACTGTTCTCGTAGTTCGTTGTCAATCTGTCCTTTCTGTGCAGTTCGACATGTCCAAACATACATACACCTGTGATGTGACTCAGAACTCTCATGCTCAGCCACACGCTGTTGTGCATGCTTCCAGTCATTAAAGCCGCAGGAGGAAAATGGGGAATCTTTCTTCTCAGAAAACAAGAGGCACACAAAACAAAATGCACATCCCTTTGATGGAGAATAAAGCATCCATTCACGTGACACAGATTCACCATTTGCAAGCTTGCGTGAGAAGAGACTTTTGGAAAAACTCCGTTTCTGGTGTTTGTACTGTTTTTCTGACACAGAAAAATCAGAATTTCTGTTCTGGCATATTAAAGGTCCTTTCTCAATCCAGTATTCCCTTGCTTCTTCTTTAATGCAGCCCCAGCAACCTGGATCTGTGTTTGTGTAATCAGGTTGATTTGAGGGTGAAGTTAGAACTTGTTCACTTGCTGCGTTACTCTCCAAGCTTTCCTCAATGCAGTCATTTAGGACGTCAGAGGTGCGTGGTTCATCATGCAGGGCTGGGGCTATGTAAGATAAAAAAATTTTTTTAAATAAAAACCACACACAAAAAGGCTATTTAATATTTTTATTTTTAAATATTTAGGAGCACAGTCAAAAAATTCAGAAGCACCTTCTGATCAATGACAAAAATCCCATTCCAAGGTAATATTTGTCTCAAAGTGATTTACTGTGGCATTTTTTCTAACTTTATTAAAAGTATATAATTTTATGTCAAATTCAAAAAATCTAATGAATAATCTTTTCCAAAATTTCTAATTAAAACAATAGAATAAGAACAAGTAGAATAAGAAGAATGAGTTACCAATCAAAAGAAATAAATAATAAAATTAATTTCCACTAAAGATGGCACAGAAGAACAGAGGCATATAGGTATATTTACAGACATTTAAAGAGGCTCAGAGGTGGCGTGGGTGTTTTAAATTCATAACAATGTTGTGAGATTAATGTTTTAAATATAAAAATTTGAAATTGAAATTTGTTTTATTGAAATGATTTAAATAACTGAAATGATACTTTGAAAAAATAAAATGGCCAGCAGGTGGCGGCAAGTCACTGTTTTCTCACTGAATCATTAATTCAATTGATTCGTTCGAACGGCTGATCATTGGCTCACTAGATTCCTTTAAAAACGCAGGTTCATTCATAAACAAAATACCGCTGTGTTTGCTTGGCAGAGGCTCGGCTCTGGCAGTGTGCTCCCTAAATCTTTGGGGACTTTGTTTGAAACTATTTACCTTGACGAAATAGAGCAAAATCAATTGTTATTGTCAGACAATGTAACGTTAAGTCCCTTAATATTAACTTCTTGTTTAATATTGCAAATGCGACTGAAATGGTCGCATTGTAGAGCCCTGAAAGGCATACACAACTTGTCTTTATTAATATAGCCTATAACAAGAGTACTTTATTTGTTTGTTAATATGTAGGATATTCCTATTTAATTACATTTATGCAGAATCGTTCACATCAGCATCGCGTTTGGATCATAAAAAAAATATTATCCACAGCGTGTGTAGTGGCTACTGCAAACTCAACTATTTTAAGATGAGAAACAAGTTAATTAGTTGACTAATTATAGCCTACTGAATCTAGCTACTGCTAGCATATGACCTACCAGTAATTGGTGGTGATTGCCTTCCCCCTTCGCCATGATCTTCGTCTTCATCTTCTCCTATGCCTGTGTTAAAATATGCCGTGAGCTTGGGAATTTTTGTCAACAAATTTGACTGACGTTCAACTTTACTTTTTGCTATTTTTCTCTTTTGAGACCCGCTTTCGTATTTTCGAGACATCTCATCAACTCATCCATTTGACTCGATGGCGGCAGTTTGCTTATTAAGAATTCAACGTGAGTACGTCACATGTGAATTCGATACAGGCCAATCACTGGACGCGTTCAGAAACGTTAAGCAATAATGGATATTTTTATTGGATTTCAGACAGAACATATAAAGGCCACTGATGATTGCAGGGTTCAGTAAGTGAGAGATTTTGACTGACATTTGTCGCGCAGGAACTGCATTCAAGCACAGGCATTCAAAGCAAACCGATAAAGCGTAATTTTAAAGGGACTGTCAATTTATTATAAAATGCGGTTAATTTTTTTTTCCGGCATCACCGGGCCCCCCCGCCAGCCCGGGGCCCTGGGCTTAAGCCCAGGTAAGCCCGTGCATTAATGCGGCCATGTTTGTGATGTATTCATAAAAACAAAATATGTATCATAAATTGTGAGACGGTGTTTATCTCTTATGACGGGTTTGTGGACAGTACGTTTATCCTGTCCTGTGTGATGCTGCTCTGTCGGTGGAACAGACGGTGAGTGTGATCGGGGAAGCTCTCGTCCTGATGTCACTGCGCCGCTCCGACCGATCGATGCGCAGCACCGGCGCTTCTCAATCATCCACAAATAAACACCAGTGGAACACTGACAGGTGGTAAGTAGCCTGCTGCATTTCATTTCGTTTAATATCAAATCTGCAGATAATTTACGCCATTGTATGTAATTTAAGAGGCGACAGAGTTCACAATCTTAAATGACAATGTAGTTGTTAATCAAATGTTGATGCTCGAAGTCTCGGTGAATTAGACTTTGAATGGGAATATTTCAGTTACTCGGGTCAAAGAGTTATTTATCTGCTATTCGTGTTGCTGTGTTGCTGGTCTTTTTTCGTTAATATCACATTTGTATTGTCAGATGTGTTTTCAATGTTACAATTAATTAATTAAACTATCTTTACTAAAAACTGCAGCTATACTTTCCCTGGACAATAATAGTGTAAACAGATTGTATTATTATTATTGTTAATACAATAATTCCACAAAATTCAGCCTTATGTGATAAGGTCTTAAAATGTGTTTATTGGCCATGTGTGTGTGTGTGCATGTTTATGTGGTTTATGAGGACACACATTTGTATAATGACATGGGTATGACAGAGGTATTACAATATGAAGGTAGTTTATGAGGATTGAGGACACTGCCTATGTCCCCGTAATTCAAAAGTCTAAAAAAAACATACTAAATGGTGTTTTTTTGAAAATCTAAAAATGCACAAAGTCTCCTGTGAGGGCTAAGTTTAGGTGTAGGGTTGGTGTAGGGCAATAGCACACACAGTTTGTTCAGTATAAAAACCATTACGCCTATGGAGAGTCCCCATAAACCACAAAAACCAACATGTGTGTTTGTGTGAGTGAGTGTGTCTATATATACACTCACCTAAAGGATTATTAGGAACACCTGTTCAATTTCTCATTAATGCAATTATCTAATCAACCAATCACATGGCAGTTGCTTCAATGCATTTAGGGGTGTGGTCCTGGTCAAGACAATCTCCTGAACTCCAAACTGAATGTCAGAATGGGAAAGAGAGGTGATTTAAGCAATTTTGAGCGTGGCATGGTTGTTGGTGCCGGTCTGAGTATTTCACAATCTGCTCAGTTACTGGGATTTTCACGCACAACCATTTCTAGGGTTTACAAAGAATGGTGTGAAAAGGGAAAAACATCCAGTATGCGGCAGTCCTGTGGGCGAAAAGGCCTTGTTGATGCTAGAGGTCAGAGGACAATGGGCCGACTGATTCAAGCTGATAGAAGAGCAACTTTGACTGAAATAACCACTCGTTACAACCGAGGTATGCAGCAAAGCATTTGTGAAGCCACAACACACACAACCTTGAGGCGGATGGGCTACAACAGCAGAAGACCCCACCGGGTACCACTCCTCTCCACTACAAATAGGAAAAAGAGGCTACAATTTGCAAGAGCTCACCAAAATTGGACGGTTGAAGACTGGAAAAATGTTGCCTGGTCTGATGAGTCTCGATTTCTGTTGAGACATTCAGATGGTAGAGTCAGAATTTGGCGTAAACAGAATGAGAATATGGATCCATCATGCCTTGTTACCACTGTGCAGGCTGGTGGTGGTGGTGTAATGGTGTGGGGGATGTTTTCTTGGCACACTTTAGGCCCCTTAGTGCCAATTGGGCATTGTTTAAATGCCACGGCCTACCTGAGCATTGTTTCTGACCATGTCCATCCCTTTATGACTGCCATGTACCCATCCGCTGATGGCTAATTCCAACAGGATAATGTACCATGTCACAAAGCTCGAATCATTTCAAATTGGTTTCTTGAACATGACAATGAGTTCACTGTACTAAAATGGCCCCCACAGTCACCAGATCTCAATCCAATAGAGCATCTTTGGGATGTGGTGGAACGGGAGCTTCATGCCCTGGATGTGCATCCCACCAATCTCCATCAACTGCAAGATGCTATCCTATCAATATGGGCCAACATTTCTAAAGAATGCTTTCAGCACCTTGTTGAATCAATGCGACATAGAATTAAGGCAGTTCTGAAGGCGAAAGGGGGTCAAACACAGTATTAGTATGGTGTTCCTAATAATCCTTTAGGTGAGTGTATATATACATATATTTTTATTATTTTTTTATTTATTAATTTATTTATATGTACTAGTGGGTGCAGGGCACTATAGTTGATTTATGTAAGTGAGGATAGCAAAAAGTAAACTGTGACATATTATACCCAAAAATTCTTCATACAGTGGACTGGCAGTAAAATGGATAAAAATTTGCTATAAAATTATTCAGACACTTTGACCTGACCATGTTTTGCTTAAGTGTTTTTATTTTATTTTATTATTATTATTATTATTATTATTGCTAATGCAACCTTTTTACAGCAAAGACTGAAGAAAATTAAGCATTGCTTGGTAAATGGTTGACCTAAATTGGTCTAATTGTATAGGCCTACCTAAATTTAACAGCTGACAGCTATTCAGCCTAATTCATTGCATACGTTTCTATCAAAGTTATCTGACATTATCAAGATGAATTTGTTAGTTCTTGTCATATTTTATTACCATTTTCTAAACTATAGCAAATAAACTGTGATAATGTGAGAAATGTTGAAGGTGTCTGAATACATTTTGGTTTGACTATATATATATATATATATATATATATATATATATATATATATATATATATATATATATATATATATATATATATATATACACACACACACATAAATAATATTTTTAAAGGAAACATATTATTTTATTTATGACTTTAAATGTTATTTATTAATGTTTCTTTTTACAAATACATTTTATAGAATTTTAATTAGAAGCATGATTAAAACCATTTTTGAATATCTATGAGACTGAATGGACATTCCCTGTCTAGATATTTCATCTTCTGATTGCAGTGGCCAACCAGTGAACATATTTAAAAGCCCAAAGGGCTCTCTATGGTTCCTAGTCACTCTCTGATCATGGGGAACGGTTCGATCAAAGCCCCTTGGCTAGAGGATAACCTGCCTGGCCTCCGGTATAAAAGAGGCCCCTGTATGGGAGTCTGTGGAGCCCCTGAAGATGAGGATTGCCCATCTGGAGGAGGAGCTGGCACGGAGGGAACAGGTGCTCCGTGCGCAAGAGAAGCGATTACAGAGCCTTCAAAGGGAACTAGAGGCAAAAGTGTCCCAGATCGATAAGCTCCAGGATGCCATCGGGTATATATCAGTCTTGGACGCTCGCCGCCGGCAACGCTGAGGCACAGCCACAGACTGATGAGCGGCATCAACCAGGGCTCCACGCGCTTCCACAGAGTGGCTGTGGAGGTGCCTTAAGGCCAAGGAGGGCGTTTCAGCCGAACCCACATTAAGGCACTTCTGTCATGACCACAGGGTCCATCACATCTCCACAGAGAGACCACGCATCCACAAAGACTCCGGGTGAGTGCGCTGACACTGATTGCACCACTGGATTGTTTGTTTCATTATGGAGTCACTGGAGTAGTGACTCTCCTGGAAGGTGGAGACAGGAGTAAGGTTTAGCCAAGCCTTTGTAGTGTCTCCAACCCCAGAGCAGGCATGAAAGCCTGGATTACCATAACACACTCCGGAGGGGATAGAGTGGCTCAAGAGAACACAAAGGGTGGGCCATTTGTATGCATGGACAGGAATCATTACTGTTTTAATTAAACACGCTCTTGATGGCAGTCTACAAGACTCCAGCACATAATTCATTCATAAGATCCATTTTAGGTCAGTGGCAAGACTTTCCTGTTTCAGATGTGATGATGAGAATCAGATGTAGTATAGTGCTGAAGACAAAAAAAATTGCCTGAAACAGACATGCAAAATGTAAACATGCCGCCAGTGAGGATTTTTAGACTTGCAAAAGAAAGAATGAAAAATGTATGTTTTGTTATGCATAGGAAGTAAGAATTAAAATTCATTACACATGTTTGCACATTACATTATACATATCATTTCAAACTCGTGGAACACGAAAGAAGAATTTGTGAAAAATGTACATGCCATTCTTTTTCATTGTGTTTACTCAAAAAAAAGCTTGATTAAGTAGTGAAATACATTTTTGAATGAACCATTTATTTAACTTGGTAACCTACTTTTACTGCGATTTACAATACCAGCTTTGAAGGGTGTACCATAAAGATGATTTGGTATCTTTAATTCAGCAGTGTATTAAAGGCAGTCTGAAGTGTTGTGACAGGAGAATCATTCATTATTCACCACCTCCACTTCACTCAGCACTGATGAACCATGCCTTGAAGGAAGCTTCGTCTAATTAAACTGTGTCTTTGTGTCTTATAAAAGGAGATTTTAAGAGTAAACTCAGTTGCGCAAACACTTATGACCTTATCCCAACAAAATGTTTAAATAAATAGCAACCAAACAAGCATTTCCATGTATATTTCTAAAATATATACATAAAATCTTTGAAACTAGATTTCAAGAAAGCCACATGTGCTTGAGTTCTTTTGAAGTGTTGGGGTTTTGCATTCTCCAAACTGTTTTTCCTCTTCTTCCTGTAGCACTAAGAAACTGATCAATGAAGCCATCATGAACAATGACTTTCTGAAGAAGCTGGAGCCTCAGCACACTCGAGAGATGGTGGACTGCATGTATGAGAAATTCTATGCTGCTGAGCAGCTGGTTATTCAGAAGGGAGAGCCGGGAAACTACATCTACGTGCTTTCTGGTAAACTCCAGATGTTATTGTTACCTGCTCCTCAAACTTTCATGTTTTTACAAATCTAAATATTTCAATGATAACATTGAAATAATGTTCTGCTATTTTATTTGAACTGTTCTCCCCATTGGTGCTCATTTGATTATCTGTGTCAGGGGTTTATTAGAGGTCATCCAAAATGGAAAGCTCCTGGGTCAGATGCGTCCTGGGACGGCTTTTGGAGAGCTGGCCATTCTTTATAACTGTAAAAGAACAGCCACAGTCAAAGGTGTGTGTATGTGTGTGTGTGTGTGTGTGTGTGTGTGTGTGTGTGTGTGTGTGTTCCTCTGCTCAGTGTTTGGGGTAAGTTACTTTTAAATGTAATGCATTGCAATATTGCGTTAAAAGTAACTAATTGTGTTTCTTAGTTACGTTTTATGGAAAGTACTTCATTATGTTACTTTTGCGTTACTTTTGGTTAACTAAGCTTGGCTTGCTTAGTTATTTTTAATAACAAAAAACACAAATGTTATATATTTAAGCAACTGTAAAATCTCTTTCACAGCAAAAGTGAAATTCATAAGCTTCAGGCTGAAGGAAGTGCCTCGGGCTCTGCACTTACTCCCAATTTCTCTCAGCATGGCAAAAGGTGTCAGTGAATAAATGGGAATTGTTCATTTAAAAGTACTTTACTAGTTACTTAGTAAAGTAATCTGATTACATAAATGGTGTTACTTGTGATGTGTTACCACAACACTGCCTGTGCTGGTGTATTTTTTAAACAAAATGCAGGTAAATAAAATAAATTCTGTCATCTGTTACTCACCTTCATGTCATTCCAAACCTATTTGATTCTTTTTTAATTTAACATACAATGATAGTCAGTGGGATCTAGTTAAGACCCCATTTTTTTCCTTCACTGTATGGACAAAGGCATTTGAAATGTCTTCAGAATATCTTATTTTGTGATTTTAATGATCATTTTGGTAAAACGTTGCTTTGAAAACCAGGCTAAATATGAAAGAAGTGTAGTTTATAATATTTAAAACATAGATGTGCCATGTAGACTGTTTGTGTCACAATGATACTGATGCTGATAAACTGCAATGTGATTGGAATATGCTGGCTTCAGGTAAATTTGGACATTGTTTTGCCATTGAGATGACAGGGAAACAAATGGCCCCATAATCCTGAATGAACCATAATTAAATCTACATGTATTACTTTTCAGTGAGCTGATTTTGCTTCTGTTAAACAAAAACTGTTGGGTGCATTTTTAAAAAATAGTGTTCTCCTATTTAGTTTATATAAGCACTGCAAGTCCAAAGCATTTCGTTTGGATGCAGTCTGCAACATATTGGGTTATAGCCAACATGACCTTTTTCTCTATTATTGTTGACCCACTTTTATTGTAGATATTGGATTAGTGTCATAGTCATAGATTTGTGAAGTGGAACTGATGGTGATTGTGTTTCATTAGCTGTGACTCAGTCCCACTTCTGGGCTCTGGACCGGAAGACGTTCCAGATTATCATGATGAGATCCACTCAGGCCAGACATGAGGAGTACTTCAGCTTCCTGCGCAGGTACATTCATGTCACTAACATTTGTGCATGCTTATCAGTCATCAGCTTCACACACACACACACACACATGAATACACAAGTCTCTTCTTGGCTGTTTCAACGCACATTCCTTTCTGAAAGCATTGGATTAGAGTGATGTGGATTCAGCATCCTGTTTTTCAACGGGTATTGTAGATATATCACTAATGTCTATCAGTGCAGCATAAATTGATGTTGTGACTTAACTGATAAAATAATATTGGTTGGTTCAAGGGTTGAATTTGTCAACATAGTTTTTATGAATTTGATTGCATGCTCTTTTCCTTTAATGCTAATGAAAAATTGTTACATTGTTCTTTAGTGTGTCATTATTGAAAGATTTGCCAGAGGAGAAACTTGCCAAAATAATTGACTGTCTTGAAGTTGTAAGTTTGCAGCCTTTTACTGTGTCTACAGTTTATTTATAACATGAAATATGGCCAGATCATATTCATGTTTCTATCTCTTTATAGGAATATTTTGACAAAGGGGAGTACATTATTCGTGAGGGCGAGGAAGGAAACACTTTCTTCATCATAGCTAAAGGAGAGGTGTGTTTTACTGCATTAAGGAACAAGGATATACAAGGATATACGAAACGTAAACAAAGCTGCGCTTGCTTACCATTTTGAATATCAGTTATGTTGATAACTTTCTTCATTTTAAGCAGCTTATGTTGTTATGAAAATATTTGCATATTGGAATGCTTGGGTAAGATTGGGTAAGGAAAAAATATCATAAAAGTTGTAAATGTATGAGATGGCCACACTTGGCTCACCATTGTCGCGCAAAAGGCACCCAGTATTGATACAAATACTTTAATACTTTAAGTAATTTTGCAAGTTAATACTTGTTTGAAACAATCACTTCAGCAAATTTTGTACTATTTTCTTATTATTTTGATGAATAAGATAATTAATTTTGCTTTAATTGATTTAATTTTCTTGAAAGAAACTGAAAATCTTTTAAACAAGACCTTTGTGTCAAATTGTTTTTGTAAACTTTATTGTTTCTCGTTTGCTACGTAAATCTATAATATTTTTCAAAATGTTAGATATTATATCAAATTAGCGCAGAATCAACTTTGCATTGCTTTGATTGCATCAAGTATCAGCCATCGTAAGATTTTGTGCCATCTAGTGGTTTGGAGGAGCATAATATCAAATGCTCCACCTGGTGAGCCTTTATCCCTGTTGTATCCTATATTTATATGTAATCCTTCAAATATTTTTGTATCATTTCAGACTATCACAGCCATATCACCCTGCAGCCCAAGACTGGTTGCCCACTGAAGCTAAGCAGGGTTGAGCCTGGTCAGTACCTGGATGGGAGACCTCCGGTGAAAACTAGGTTGCTGCTGGAAGAGGTGTTAGTGAGGCCAGCAGGGGGTGCTCACCCTGTGGTCTGTGTGGGTCCTAACGCCCCGTTATAGTGACGGGGACACTACACTGTCAAAGAGCACCGTCTATCTGATGAGACATTAAACCGAGGTCCTGACTCTCTGTGGTCATTAAAAATCCCATGGCACTTCTCGTAAAGAGTAGGGGTGTAACCCCGGTGTCCTGGCCAAATTCCCTCCCCTGGCCTCTATCATGGCCTCCTAATAATCCCCATGCACTTGATTGGCTCTATCTCTCTCTCCTCTCCACCTGTAGCTGGTGTGTGGTGAGCGCACTGGCGCCGTTGTAGTGTGGCTGCCGTCACATCATCCAAGTGGATGCTGCACACTGGTGGTGGTTGAGGAGAGACCCCCCCCACATGATTGTAAAGCGCTTTGGGTGTACAGCAATACACAAAGCGCTATATAAATGCATCATTCATTCATTCATTCATCTGTTCAGACTGCAGTCTGCTTTGCCTACATGAATATTTCTGTTGGAGTGAGCAGACACACAGCCCATAGAGACCCACTGAAATTGTGCGTCAGTGGTAGTCTGTGGCAGAAACCTGTACCATTGATTGTAATAGAGCCAAGAATTATGTTAATTGGATAAGAGACTTTAGACACATTATTCTGAGACCCACTCAGATGACATACTTCACTGGTAAACTGCTACTTGCATGGAAAATGCGTTTTTCATTAGACATTGATGTGCCAATCCTTACTTTTAGAAAAGCCTGGCTTTTCTATATGATGATAGAGAGCTTTCCGATGAGTGGGACAGTTACAGTTGTGATGACGGTGAAATTAGTGTGTTTTTTTCACAGGTGTTGGTAAGGCTTTTCCGAACCACAGGAGATTAAGACTCTTGGTGTGGGTGATTACTTTGGGGAAAAGGCTCTCATAAGGTTTGGAGATGGTTTTATTTTGAAGTGCTTTTAACAATAGTGAACACAACCAACAATGACTCCTTTGTGATTGTGGACTTCTTGTATGCCAGGAAAAAGATTAATTGCATATTTGTAGGCGTGGACGTGGGAGGTGGAATGTCAGTCATCTGAAAAGATGTACATTCTCATTGTAGCATTGTTGAAGAGCACACTCAGTACTGAAATAACCACTGAGACGCTCACACACTTAGACACAGGAGAGCCACTCGTCATATTCACTAATTTGTAATGATTTAGATTCATTTAAAGCTCAGATGAAGTGCTCTCAATGAGGAAAGAGCAAATGAGGATGTTCTCCAAAGTAGCAGAACACCATTATATATTTCTTATAATTCTATTTCAGTGAGGATGTCCGCTCAGCTAATATCATTGCAAAGGAAAATGACACACAGTGCTTGGTGGTGGATAGAGAGTAAGTGTCGTTTCTTCTACACTAACATCTAGGTTTGTGACCATATCCTAATTTCAGTTGTCAATGCCAATTTTGATACTGCAGAAATAAAGTATATGCTATTGAACATGCTGTGTATTATTTTTTTTATATATATATATATATATATATAAAATAAATTAAACCGTGGCATGAAGCCTTTTTTCTAAATTTAGTATTTCTCAATTAAGTACATATTTTTTCAGATTTTTTCAAATAATTATAAAGTAATACTTCAAAAATAAAATAAAAAACAAATCGTAAGAAACAGAACAAATAACATCAGAAGAGAAAAAATGCAACAGAAATCAACTGTAAGATAAAAAATTACTTTTTTGTGTTTTGTTATATTTATTTATTCAAAAATAATAAAAATGCTGATGTGAAGATTGGCTAGAACTATAATCTATAACTATATAAATTTAAAATGGTAATTTAAAGTCATTATATGTTATACTGTTCACAGCATTTAAATTAGTCTTCAAGAATCGCTGACCAACGTTTTTTATTTTATTATTTTTTATATAAACTACTGTTGCAGTGCCCTCCACTAATATTGGCACCCTTGATAAATATGAGCAAAGGCGGCTGTGAAAATTAATCTGCATTGTTTATGCTTTTGATCTTTCATTCAAAAAATTCAAAAAATTCTAATCTATCATTGAAGTAAAACAATTGAAAGTGGGATAAAATCTCATGATTAAATAAATGTTTTTCTCCAATGCTTGTTTGCCACAATTATTGGCACCCCTAGAAATTCTTATGAGCAGCCCCGACTGGGAAGTATATTGGAAATAGGTTTTAGAGACCATTGCCATAGTTGGTGTTACTAATTTGCCTATAGAGCCTAGGCTTGCACTTTTAGGGGACACCAGGCTACTTGATCAACAAAGGGTTCATTTGAGATTTGTTAGGCTAGCCCTACTAGCGGCCATAAAATGTATAACGCTGAAATGGAAGGATTCTAAACCACCTTCTACTTCTATGTGGATTAAAGAAGTGTCATCTTATACAATAACTTTGGAAAAAATTGCATTTTGTTTGAAAAAACATCAAGATTTGTTTGTCAAATATTGGGGCAGCTTCCTTTCTCATTTGGGCATAACAGGACAGAAAGCTTAGATATCATCTACCTTTCTATGTTTTCTTGTTTAATTTTATTTATGGCTTATTTGTGGCACTATGGGTTGGAGGTCTGGGGCACGTTATAGGGCAGTGTATACGGGAATGATCTTTTTAGATTATTTAGTATTTTGTATGTTGTGTTTAACTTGAAAAAAATCAATAAACATAAAAAAAATTCTTATGAGTAAAATATCTTTGAAGTATATTCCCATTCATATTTAAAAAAATTTAGCACACCAGGAGCACACTTGGATAGCGTGAAATTGTTCAGCCATGACTTCCTGTTCCACAGGATTATAAATATGAGGAACACAAAGGCCAAATTCCCTTAACCATACATCAAAAACCAGAGTAAAACCAAAGAATATAGTTCTGATGAGCAGAAAATATTGACAAAATAGAAAGTGGCTGTAAGAAAACAGCTAAAGCATTGAAAATCTCCATTCCCACCATCAGGGCAATAATTAAGAATTTCCAATCAACTAAAGATGTTACAAATCTGCCTGGAAGATGACGCGTGTCTATATTATGGTGAGAAGGAGAGTTTGAGTGGCCAAAGACTCTCCAAGGATCAGAGCTGGAGAATTGTAGAGATTAGTTGAGTCTTGGGGTCAGAAACCTAAAAAAAAAAAAAAATTGCTGCTTTTTGGCAGCAAACCCACCAGATGGGTTTAATACAAACAGGGATAAAAAGTACCCTATGCTTATGGTTAAATATATTGCTGGATTTTTATTGTTGTGTGCCTGTTTTTCTGCTCCTGGACATCATAGATTCAATCAAAAACCAACAGATAAAAAAATCTAAACCTGACTGCCTCTGTTAGAAATCTTACAGTATAAAGGGCCGTGGTTGGATCTCCCATCAGGACAATAATCCAAAACAAACATCAAAATCAACACAAAAATGGGTCACTGAGCACAAAATGAAGCTTTTGCCATGGCTGACCCTGTCCTCTGACCTGAACCCTGTAGAAAATGAGTGGGGTGAACTGAAGAAAAGAAGCACCAATCTGAAGGATCTGGAGAGATTCTGAATGAAGGAATGGTCTCTGATCTCTTCAAACTCATCAGGCATTATGATTTCCCCCCCACTTTCAATTGTTTTACTTCAATGATACGTTAGAATTTTGTGAATTTTTTAATGAAAGATCAAAAGGATAAACAATGCAGATTTATTTTCACAGCCGCCTTTGCTCATATTTACTAAGGGTGCCAATATTATTGGAGAGCACTGTAAATTAGGCGTATAATATACAACATACACTGAAAAAATTGGTGTAGGATTTACTTTAAAACAATTTTCACTCAGGAATTTCTAGTAAATTTCACAAATAATTAAAAAGAAATGTCAAGTAACACAATGGCAACTTACTCCAATAATCTGTTTTATTTCCTTAAAAAATTTTTTTTACAGTATACTAATATTATACCCAAGACTAAAAAGGTTACATCACTGTCTTCTGTTCTTCAACAGTAACTTTAATCAGATGGTGGGAACATATGAGGAGCTCAGGGAGTATGTGGAGCAGCTCTCTCTGAGTGACGAGAGGAGGAACGCAGTGTAAGAACACACAACTAAACCAACACACAACTACTCCAGTCCTGTATGTGACAGTCACATAATCATTTCCCCACAGACCTCAGTCGCCTCTTTACGAATGCTCTCCAGAGGCAGCAGAGCTCAGGAGGCTGAAGGAGAAGGCAGCTGGTTTGTCCAGTAACTCCTTCCTGAAAGAACTGCAAGTAGTGGCTACACACTAGGCATGGGAGGCTTTGGACGAGTGGAGCTGGTTAGATTTCATTTTTCAGTTTACAAACCCCTTGCTGTTCCTTCACAAACCCCAGTTTTTTTCATTTTCTTTGTATTTTCATATCAATATAGTAAAAGATAATTTTATTCAAATCAATGTTATAAACAAGTAAAATCAAAAGCAATCTAAATGTAAACAAAAAGTAGTCAGATTATATGACCTAAAATGTGTAATTGAATCATTTTAATTCAGTAATAAATACAATGCCAATGACCACTGTTTATTACATGCATTTTCTGTCTTCGGTTCAGCTTAAAAATTCAGAAGATACAGCGTTTGCTTTAAAGTGTATTAAGAAAAAGCACATTGTGGACACCAGACAGCAGGAGCACATCTATTCAGAAAAGGACATCCTCCAACAGACCAATTCAAACTTTATTGTCAGTTCAGTCTAATTAGCATGTCTTTTCTGCCTCATATTGACATAGGAGAATGCAAACACACAGAAATAATAATACAATTCAGATTAATCCTCAAGAGTAATAAAGGTATTTACTTAGGTTGGGCTCAACAACAATCTCAAGTTTTTCCCTGAAGGCCTCTAACTTAATTAATTTGTTAATCAATATAATGGACTGAATGTAAGGCGAGTAGACCACAGGGCTGATGGAAGAAACTATAGATAAACAGACTGGTTCAAAATATGCTGTTGGTTAATTAGGGTCTGATGAATGAACTTGTGCCTTGATTAGACTTGTTTATTAGATAACATTGTGTCAATTATGATAAGACTTTCGGAAGCTGGGAACTTTGATATTTACTTTAATCACTGTCACTATGACTACAGACACTAGTATTGGCATCATAACTGTTCACAGAAAACAGCCAAACAGAAATTGGGCTTGACTTTGATTATTTGTTCATACAGGGGTCAATGACATGATGTTAATTTTTGTCTGGATTTATTAATTTATTGAAAAATACATAAAACATGCAGTTTATACATACAATGACATGAATACAATGACACAACTAGTTGCACGTAATGGAATTACGTAATTTAATAACAAAATAACTGTAATCTGTTATAGTTACTGAGAAAAAAATATGTAATTAAATTACAGTTACTTATGAAAATATTAATGATTACAAAGGGGGTTACATCTTAATATTTTCACACACATACTGGTTTGATTGATTTCTTTCCAAAATTGCATTGACTGCTCTAAAATATAAGACACCAATGTTTCAGGAATTTAGGACACAGACTAGGACATGTTTATTTGATAACTTTTATTTCCTATTTGAGTTTGTGTATATGTTTTATTTTTTAAACTAACCATCCAAGGCATCGTTAGATGCCAGTGTTTCCAGTCATAGATATGCAAATATTAAACTATATCTTGCTAGGATTTTAAATCTGTGTTCAAACTCAGATTGATCTCAAAGTAAAAAGAGGTGCTAAAGTCTGATTTTGTGGTGGCTGTGCTTTAAAATTCAATGATTATAATCTAAGTTCAAGTGAAGAAAGATTTTGAATGTCTGACAGTAATCAGTGTTGAGTACTACAGTAAGGTTAACCCTGCCTGGTTTAGAAAAGTAATTAAATTTAATCAGTTACATTAATTTAATAAAGTAATTGAAATAGTTACACTATATTTATATAGGGTAACTTGTAATCTGTAAACTATTACATTTCCAAAGTAACCTTCCCAACACTGTATAACCTGTACTATGTCTTCTTATATATAATTCCTAATTAAAAGGACGAAATTCTGGAAACGAAAACCTTGAAGGAAGTATCTTCAAGGCAAGTGTAGTTCAGGTTGTAAAATGTGGTCGAATTTTAACCTAATGGTACATTCATCCAAAAAGGTAATGATATTTCTGAATGAATTATCCATGGTGTTTGCCAACATTTCACCACATGACCATTTTAGAACCATTCAAATAAACTTTTGTTGAAAAGGGTATGTGGTAAATGGTAGACCTCATTTCTAAGAACTTGGCACATGTTTAAAACTCGATTTTTAAAAGATTTGTGCTTTTCTTTTTCTTGTACACTTTTGTCACCGTATTGGAGCTACTGTGGGTGCTTAATGCATTAAATCTGCATTTAATCTGACTGTTGAAATGTCCACATTGAAACTGAAATTTGTTCTTTAGCAGACACTTTTATTCAGAGCGACTGGAGAACACAGTGGTGTTTGAATTCAGCAACCTTATACTGTAGTTTCTGCTCCATTCCTACAGACTTTAATGACTTCAGCATCACGTACCAGTGTGGTGGAGCAGACAGCGTCATATAAGAAATCCATGAAGGACTGAATTTCCAGAGCCTATGACACACTAAACATTTGGCTTGCATCTGTCACAGTGGTCCAGTGGTCCATTGTGCTTTCCATCTGTATCAGAAAAGGGTCTTCTGCTTTGCATGTTGCTAGGAAACTTCCCGGGGAATTTAATTCCATGCTTATATTCCTGTCTGAGTGTGTGCTCTGGCTCATTTTATTGCCTCTCTGGCATTTGTGGACGAAAAGGTAGCACAGCTTTACATGTGAGTCTAGTTCTCTATGAAAGCAAGTAGTGAGAAATGCTAAGGAGATGCTCTGTTTCACAGAATGCAAATAATGGAGTGTGTCAGGCTGTCCTTGTGTGTTTCAGGTTGTTCCGCACATTCCGGGATGATAAGTATGTTTACATGCTGCTTGAGGTTTGCCTGGGAGGAGAGCTGTGGAGCGTGTTGAGGGACATGTGAGTGTAGGTTGCTTTGACACATACTACAGCTCACTGTCTTTGATAATCATGCAGAGTTATTATTGGCTATGGTTGAATGATTCATAGCATCTCAACTGTTAGAAGTAGAATACCATAGGATGTTGTAATGTTTTGGTTTCATTTAGGAGTTGTTTTGATGAGCCCACTGCCCGCTTCTGTACTGGATGTGTGCTGGAAGCTTTTGATTACCTGCATTGCAAAGGCACCGTGTACCGAGACCTGAAGCCGGAGAATCTTCTTCTGGATGGGGAAGGCTATGTCAAAATGATCATTTTACTGTACATAGACTACTGAATACCATGGTAAAAGGTCCAAACGTCTGAGGCCCAATTAAAAAATCTTCGAATTTTCTTTGGATTGCATTTTAATGTGGAAATAAATGCAAAACAGTTATGATGAATAAGAACATGAATAAGAGTTATTCAGATTTCTAAGCCTCTAAGCCAGTGGTTTTCAACCGTTTTTACTCTAAGCCCCTTTGTTTTAGATATTTAAAGAAATAGTTAACCCAAAATAAAAAATTGCTGAAAATGTATTCATCCTCAGGACATCCAAGATGTGGATGATTTTGTTTGTTTATGGGAATAGATTTGGCATCACATCCCTTGCTCACCAATGGATCCTCTGCAGTGAATGGGTGCCGTCAGAATGAGAGTTCTCAAATCATGCTAGTAAACATGATCATCAAAATGTTTAAATAAACTTCTCATGCAGATACAATAATTTGTTATTAACCTTTTTATTATCAAATTGAAAAGAATACAAAATAGAATAATTTTTAACAGGGGTCTGAGACTTTTGGACCTCACTAACTATATGCATGTATTCTGAGATGCAGGCACTTTTAGTCTTACACGGAGCATTCTTATTATTTGCTGTTTTATTTTTTTTTATTTTTTCAGGCTAATTTTGGCTTTGCTAAAAAGATCGGACTAGGTAAGAAGACTTGGACGTTCTGTGGCACTCCTGAATATGTGGTTCCTGAGGTCATCATTAACAAGGGTCATGATTTTGGAGCTGACTGCTGGTCCTTGGGCATTCTCATCTTTGAACTCCTGATTGGCAGGTAAACATTTATGTTTCAACGCATGTGTTTCATGCTTCCACGGGTCTGCATTTGTAGGTCAAATTCCCAAACAATGGAAACACTGGCCCTGTGGTGATTTTAAAGCCATTTCTGTTTCAAGTAATGCTCTGAGTTTGGGACAGACTTACCATTTACACAAGCAATGGCAAGTGTTTGGAAGCAAGTTTTGCAGTTCCATTTGCTGCCATTAGTGGTGCAGAAATGACACACTTCGCCTTTAAAGAACACAAATTTCCCAGACATGAATTGGCATGGCCTTCCCTGTGCTTCTGCCAAAACTTTCAACATCCATTTTGTAAAGGGCAGGGCACTCTTGACCAGAGCAAATGGTCCTCTAGTGTGAGATCAGCAGTCATGGCTCTCACAGCGAACTCCATTGGCTCAAGCTTCAGACAGCATCACCATAGCAACATAGAGTTGAGGATGGGAGTACGTAATATATGGTGTTGCAGTGGGATCAACAAGCTGGACAAAATCATCATGATGTAATGCCACAGGATGTTTACATCTCTTCAGTCTTACTGATGCACTGTTAGCTGCATGCATTATTCTTGTATATATGCATGCATTCTTATGCATGGTTGCGTTATGCATTCCTGTGACATTATTACTGTATGTTTTATTAACTCCACTTCATATTCACCAAGTGAAATATACGTTTAGGTATTGTCTGCTGTATGGATTCATTTTCAAATAAATTGATGGTGTTTGAAATGTAACATGTCCCACACGACTGTCAGCCCTCCATTCACAGGCACTGATCCAATCAGGATCTACACCATGGTTCTTCACGGGATAGAGAAGGTGGACTTTCCCAAGAGGATCAACAAGCTTCCAGAGGATCTTATACGGAGACTTTGCAAGTAGGTTTCTCATATTCTTAGATGTATTTTTTTAACAGAGTGTTTATTTACACTAAGTGCAAATAGCCCGCCTTGTTGGCAGAGGCCATTTACACTAACTCCACCCACCAATGTGTGATTGGGCTAGTCAACATTACAAAAGACAGTTATCAGTCGTCAGCTCCAGCGGTGCTGATGGTAAAGCGTGTGTCATACTCGTTTTGACGCAATCGACCCGAGTTCGAATCTGCCTTTTGGCAAACTTTTTTCTCCCTTTTCAAATTTCAAATCACACCAGAAAAGCATTTATTTTTTTAATAAAAATGGAAATAATTAAGCTGAAAATAAAGTATTGGGTAGGGTTAGGGTAGGTGTAGGGAGGGCTTTTTTTCCCAATAAGGTGGCATCCATTTAATAATTTGAATTAAAATTAAAATTTACACTCAATCAGTTATTATAGCATACTGTTTTATAATGTATTACAATACTGAGGTGCAGATAATTGCCACTATTTGCAATAAGTAGTATAAAGAGCAGAAAATCCTGCTATTTTAACATAGTGTAAATAGAATCTATAGCTATTTGCACTTAGTGTAAATAGCCTCTATTGCTATTTACACAGGGCAAATAGCCGCTGCCATTTTTTTAAAACTCATTACAAATATAAAGCAGTCAAACAGTAACAATAAAACAATAAAAAAATACAAAATTAAGCATAAAAATGATCAGAAAATACATAACACAGGTAATCCATTTTTAAATCGTTTGAACTTTTTCAGTATATAAGGCAATATTTAAGATAAGTATATACTTGTGGGAAAAGAAGTACATTTCAGCATCCTTTTTTTTTTTTTTTTTTTTTTTTACTTATTGCGGAAGCAATATATTTTTGAAGAATATACTTGACTGTGAACCGAATATATATTTTTTCTGAGACACCTGCATGCTATTTAAAATTAAATAAAAATGTAATATAATATTAACGTAAGGACTTGAGTGTATTTTTATGTGTAATTTCATAATTCTTTAAAATATGGTTAAAGCATGCTGCTGAATGCAACAATCAAGTACTTTACATGTGCTGTTGTGTGCTGTACATGTGTGTCACTAGTGTACTGTAAAGCTTGACAAAATATTATTAAAAACATTGATTTGATATGACATTTGTACGAAGTAAACAAATTATTGAATTAATATATCTGCAAAAACATTTTTTTTTTTTAAGATTTGAAGTACACTACAGGTGCACTGTTAATATAATTAAGCACACTTTGTTTTCACCAAGGTATTTATAATACACATCACAGTTTGTCCTTTAAACTGAATAAATTCTTTCCTTTGTTTGTCACATTGTATTATAGGATTGTTTTGTTGGACACATTTGATGCTGCCTTAGAATTTTGCCAAAAGATTATGTATTTTAAACATTCTTGTTTGGAGTGTGCTGCCTATATAGCCCAGTAGGTTTTGGAGCAAAGTCTCATCCTTGTGTACCTGTCAGTGTATGCTTTTGCATTTATTGATGTGACTTTTTCACTTGCTTGGCCTGTATAAGAACAGTCAGATACTCACTCATCTCCCTCAATGTCTCCAGGCTCAATCCAGCAGAACGGCTTGGGAATAAAAAGAATGGCATCATTGACATCGAGAAACACAAGTAGGTCAACAAATATTAATTGCTCAAAAAAAATTTATTCTCCCTATTCATCATTTATTCGTTCTTGACATGACCTTTGTAAAGTACACCTTTATATGTAATTTCATAATTACTTCTGTTGTCTTTGAAATACAAAATGCACTGCTAAATGTACTTACAAGCATTTATGATAAACTAAAATACAGGTGCATCTCATAAAATTAGAATATTGTGAAAAAGTTAATTTTTTTTGTAACATTTTAAAAAGTGAAACTTTTTCATATATTCTAGATTCATCACATGTAAAGTAAAACATTTCAAAAGTTTTTTGGTTTAATTTTGATTAGAGCTTACAGCTCATGAAAGTCAAAAATCCAGTATCTCAAAATATTAGAATATTTCCTAAGATCAATCAAAAAAAGGATTTGCAAAACAGAAAAGTTCAAGTTCTTTAAAGTATGTTAATTTATGCACTCAATACTTGGTCGGGGCTCCTTCAGCACAAATGACAGCATCAGTGAGGTTGTGGCATGGAAGAAATCAGCCTGTGGCTCTGCTGAGGCAATACTGAACCTTCAGCTCGTCTGTATTGTCTGACTGTTTCTCATCTTTCGCTTGAAAATATCCCATAGGTTCCATATGGGGTTCAGCACAGTAATGGTAGTGGTTTTGGCACTGTGGGCAGGTGCTAAAGTCCTGCTGGAAAAGGAAATCAGCACCTCCATAAAGCTTGTCAGCAAATGGAAGCATAAAGTGCTCCAAAATTTCCTGGTAGATGGCTGCATTGATTCTGGATTTGATAAAACACAATGGACCAACACCAGCAGACGTCACAGCATCTGAAATCATCACTGACTTCGGAAACTTCACACTGGACTTCAAGCAGCTTGGATTCTGTGCCTCTCCAGTCTTCCTCCAGACCTTGATTTCAAAATGAAATGAAAAATTTACTTTTATCTGAAAAGAGGACTTTGGACCACTGAGCAACAGTCTAGTTCTTTTTCTCCTTAGCCCAGGTAAGATGCTTCTGACGTGGTTCTGTTTCAGAAGTGGTTTGGTATCCCTTTTCCTGAAGACATCTGAGCGTGGTGACTCTTGATGCACCGACTCCAGCTTCAGTCCACTCCTTGTGAAGCTCTCCCAAGTGTTTGAATCGGCTTTGCTTGACAGTAGTCTCAAGCTTGCTGTCATCCCTGTTACTTGTGCACCTTTTTCCTACCCAGTTTCTTCCTTCCAGTCAACTTTAATTTAATATGCTTTGATACAGCACTCTGTGAAAAACCACCCCTTTCAGTAATGACCTTCTGTGACTTTGTGGAGGGTGTTGATTGTCTTCTGGACCATTGCCAAGTCAGCAGTCTTCCCCATTATTGTGGTTTCAAAGAACAAGACATACCCAGAATTTATACTGTAGGGACGGTCATTTAATGAAACTCAATTTTATTTTGCGATGGTGGATTTTTGACTGTCATGAGCTGTAAGGTCTAATCATCAAAATTAAAATAAAAAAACGTGAAACTTGAAATGTTTTACTTTACATGTAATGAATCTAGAATATATGAATGTTTCACTTTTTGAAATAAGTTACAAAAAAATTAACTTTTCATGATATTCAAATTTTTTTAGATGCACCTGTATAATTTAAAGGACTAGTTCACTTCCAGAATAAAAATTTCCTGATAATTTACTCACCCCCATGTCATCCAAGATGTTCATGTCTTTCTTTCTTCAGTTGCAAATAATTTTTTTTTTTGAGGAAAACATTTCACCCTAAATCATTGACTTCCTTTGCACGTTCGCTTTGTAAACACTGGGTTGATGCTTCCGCATATTTCGCATATGACTACTACTATTTTCCAACGTGACTACTTAATGGACGCATAAAATAATAACAGATCATTTCGCTATAAGACCTTTATACCTCGGCTGGGATTGTGTAGAGTCCTTTGATAGCTGCATTGAGACTGCAATTTGGACCTTCAAACCACTGGCCACCACTGAAGTCCACTACATGGTGAAAAATCCTGGTATGTTTTCCTCAAACTTAATTTATTTGCAAATGAAGAAAGACATGAACATATTGGATGTCATGGGGGTGAGTAAATTATCTGGAAATTTTTATCTTGCAAATGATCTTCTAGCACAGCAATGCATAAAAATGTATTTTAAAGCAAAACTTTTAATTTGACGTATTTACAAAGTGCACTTTTTAAAAGTCTGCTTAAGTGTGTTAAGAAACAGCTATGAAAGTGTCTGTCTTCATGCACTCCTAAATGGTCCTTTAGTTCATAAGTATTATATAATTCTTTTTATAGGGGGAGTAAACATTTCAAAATATTGATGACATCAGGTTTAGTGTCATACCTCAGTCTCTTTTGCAAATGCTATGAATCCAGGAATCCTGCCCATAAATCTTGTTAATATTATCCCTTGATTTGTCTCACTGTACACTGCAGACCATACACTGTCATATTCTCATGTAAGTGTTTCATTTATGCGCATTAATGAACATTAGACCCACCTGGGAGTAAACTGAAGCGCTGATCACGGGTAGTGTATTGGTGAGTCTGTTTTGCTGCAGGCCTGTCTGTCCCCTCCTTTGTATGTCACAGCACAATGGGTAGCTGAGCCAGCCTGCCAAATTAGCCTCACTGCATTCACAGGGGGAGCAATTAGTGGCCAAAATGAGAAGCACAGCTGTTGCTATCTTCCACAGAGCAGTGAAGCCACAGACAGCAAGGTTAAGCGCTGGGCCCATCCTTTAACAGTCACGGGAGTGATAGAGCCTAAAATGCATGTGCACTGATGATGCCCACTGTTCAAATCAACTGGGAGTTATCACACTTATTATTTTACTAGCGTTCTGTGTGTTTGCACTGAGACGCTGTTGTTTTTATATTCCTTAGGCTTAAGTATTCTTGTCACGCAGGGTAAGTGATTCAGGTAACATACACACAAAGCACACAAGAGCTCAACATCATTTGTATTGTCTCTAAATTATGTTCAGAGCATTATGCAAAGGAAGGCGCATGCTCTTGATACAGGCATGAATATGCATGTTCAGGTAACAATGTGTCATCAGATGAGTGAGATATGAGATGTACACTATCGTAAGTTTGGGGTCAGAAGTTTTTTTAATATTAATGCTTTTAGCCATCAAGGTTGCATGAAATGAATCAAAAGTGACAGTAGACCTAATATTAGAAAAGATCAAAAAGATTTAAATATAGAGATTACTAAAATGAAAAGAATACTTCAATATGTATCATGATTTCCTCAAAAACATTGCGCAGCACAGCTGTTTTCAATATTAGTAATAATTTTTCTTGAGCAGCAAATCAGTATATTAGAATGATTTCTGACAGCTCATGTGACACTGAAGACTGGAGTAATTATGCTGAAAATTCAGCTTTGCATCACAGGAATAAATTATATTTCAAAATATATTCAAATAGAAAACTGTTATTTTAAATTGAAATAATATTTCACATTACTTAATGATTCAAAATGTTTAAATGGTTGAGTATATTCAAAATGTAATGGTCATAATATGAGCAAATTTTCTTTTTGTTTTAAGCTAAAATAATTCTGTCCATGAAAATATAAAATACCTTAGAACTCAAACTTCCTCCTCAGTCCAAAAATTCCAATAAACTGCAACATCTTCTCAGTTTATACTTTTGCAAAGAGGCTGTTATTAAACATAAAGACTAGTTGAAAACAGAGTAAAACTGCAAAACCTTTAGCTTGTGAATTAGTACTCATCTCATTTCACATGTAAAAAGAGCACTTACATATGTGACCCTGGACCACAAAAGTCTTAAGTCGCTGGGATATATTTGTAGCAATAGCCAAAAATACATTGCATGGGTCAAAAGTTTTGATTTTTCTTTTATGCCAAAAATCATTAGGACATTAAAACATTAAAGAGCATGTTCCATGAAGATACTTTGTCAATTTTCTACTGTAAATATATCAAAACTTAATTTTTGATTAGTAATATCCATTGCTAAGAACTTCATTTGGACAACTTTAAAAGTGATTTTCTCAATATTTTGATTTGCACCCTCAGATTCCAGATTTTCAAATAGTTAGTAGTGGCCAAATATTGTTCAATCCTAACAAACCATACATAAATGGAAAGCTTATTTATTCAGCTTTCAGGTGATGTATAAATCTCAGTTTAAAAAAATGTACTCTTATGACTGGTTTTGTGGTCCAAGGTCACATATGTGTCTTACATATGTGCGCAGTAGCACAAAAGTGTCCCATTCAGTTCTAAAGGTCAGAGAAATAGTGGAAATGCTATCATGCTATATAATTTTTGGTGCTATAAAACACTTTCTAACAATAAAAGTGGACAATGTGCATTATGTCCCCTTGAAACATTTTCTCACTGGAAGGAAAGTGATGGATGAGGCTGAAGACATGAGTCACTGTGCTGTGGGGGTTTACTTTGTTCCTTTGTTTTCTCGCAGGTGGTTTCAAGGCTTTAACTGGGAAGGACTGAGACGGCAGAAGCTGATGTCTCCTCTGAGGAGAGAGGTGAAGCATAGGTTCGACAGATTTTACAATGTTTTTACATGCGTCACATTGTGTAAGAAACTTAAGCCTGTTCTTCTACAGTTGTGGTATACTCAGCTATTAATTTTTGCAGCTCAAAGGACCTCTGGATCACAGTCATTTCGACATGTTTCCCCCTGAGCTTGAAGAACCCCCAGATGAATTCTCTGACTGGGATAAAGATTTCTGTTTCTAAGAAGCTGTTTTCTCAAAGAAGATTTGATATAAAGTGATGGTGGACAGTGTCTGGAGGAGAAGTCTCAGTATTACCTCATTGTGCTTTCTGAAGCATTGTGCAACTGACTGACTAACTTATTCAGATGGACAGAAATCAGGTTTAAAAGCCACTGTTTTAAGTTAAAGAAGACAAAGGGAAAGGTTATTTCAGGGATATTTCATTACAAGTGGATCAATAAATCACTGATGCCTTAACTGTCTATTAAGTCTTAAATATGTCTTTAAGTCTGTGACACATCACATTTATTTTGTACTCATTCAGGTGTTCCAGCTCACACTTTTTTAAAGCTGCTTTTATACTCACTCGGTATTCCTGAGTATTTTGTCTTTGGTTATGCTGTAACATAACTCAACACTGACTACCATCCCTATTATTATACAACCCGAATTCCAGAAATGTTGGTACGTTTTTTCTTTATTTGAATAAAATGAAAACTAAAATACTTTCAAATCACATGAGCCAATATTTTATTCACAATAGAACATAGATAACATAACAAATGTTTAAACTGAGAAATTTTACACTTTTATCCACTAAATGAGCTCATTTATACAGGTCTCAATTTTTTTTTTAAAGATTCAGCTGGGAAAACACCTATCAACTAATTAAGTTAATTGACATCAGGTCTGTAACATGATTAGCTATGAAAGAGATGTCTTAGAGAGGCAGAGTCTCTCACAAGTAAAGATGGGCAGAGGCTCTCCAATCTGTGATTGGAGATTCTTGAATACTTTAAAAACAACGTTCCTCAACATCAAATTGCAAAGGCTTTGCAAATCTCATCATCTACAGTGCATAACATCATCAATAGATTCAGAGAAACTGGAGAAATCTCTGTGCGTAAGGGACAAGGCCGAAGACATTTGTTAGATGCCCGTGGTCTTCGGGGCCTCAGACGACACTGCATCACTCATCGGCATGATCCTGTCATTGACATTACTAAATGGGCCCAGGAATACATCCAGAAACCACTGCTGGTAAACACAATCCGCCGTGCCATCTGCAGATGCCAACTAAAGCTCTATCATGTGTGGCGGGAGGAGCAAACGACAGACACAGTGGGTGTGGCGTCAAGCCTCGGAGAGGTTTTTATTAAACAATAAAAAGGGAAAATAAAGTGTCCAAGGGGAAAAGTGTCCAAATAAACAGGGAACCTGGTGTCCTCGCTGTGCCGCGGGGCTAGTGAAGGAGGGTAGTGTTCGTCAGGGAAGGGTCCAGGGAAGGGACGGAGTACGGTGGCCGCACGCGCTCCCCTCTCGGGGCCGGGAGCGAGTGGCGGCGGCGTCTCTTGCACGGCTCCTTCCAACTCCTAGGTTCACGGCGCTTCTGGGGGACTCGACGGCCCGGCATCCTGGCCCGTCAGCCGCCTAACGGGTGCGGCAGTCCTCCTCGACGCACCCTTCCTGGACCCACGAGGACACCAGCGTGCATGCACGGGGAAGAGTCCGGTCTCCCGAGGAGAGGTGCGCTCGGCGTTTAAACAGCGGCGGTGATGAGGCTCTATTCACATCAGGCGCGCCTCATCACACGCCGCCAGCCCTGGGTGTTCAGCGCCCCTCCTCTCTCACACACCCACTCCCGTCGGGAGCCTGGTGAAGGGCGGCGAATACGGGACGGGGTGGTGATGACAATAAGGGGGGAGGCAGCCGACTCGTCACACATGCAAAAAGGAAGCCATATGTGAACATGGTCCAGAAGCGCCGTCCTGTCCTGTGGGCCAAGGCTCATTTAAAATAGACTGTTTCAAAGTGGGAAAGTGTACTATGGTCAGACGAGTCCAAATTTGACATTCTTGTTGGAAATCACGGACGCCGTGTCCTCCGGGCTAAAGAGGATGGAGACCTTCCAGTGTGTTATCAGCGTTCAGTTCAAAAGCCAGCATCTCTGATGGTATGGGGTGCATAAGTGCATCAGGCCCTCAGACGAGGGCCCAATGCACATACGTTATGGGCAGCTTGCATGTTTTGGAAGGCACTATGTATGCTGAAAGGTATATAAAGGTTTTAGAGCAACATATGCTCCCCTCCAGACGTTGTATATTTCAGCAGGACAATTCAAAACCACATACTGCAGCTATTACAACAGCATGGCGCATGATTAAACGAAAAATATGTCAAAGATGACCACAAACTCTTCAGCAGCTGGAAACATGTATCAGGCAAGAATGGGACCAAAATGCAACACCAAAACTCCAGAAACTCATAACGTCTATGCCCAGACGTCTTCAAACTGTTTTGAAAAGAAGAGGAGATGTGCTCCTTCTTGCAAAAAAAGGAACTCTATGAAGAATTTCAGTCAGGTTTCAGGCCTCACCATAGCACAGAAACTGCACTTGTTAAAATTACAAATGACTTGCTTCTTGCTTCAGACCAAGGCTGCATCTCATTGCTAGTATTACTTGATCTTAGTGCTGCGTTCAACACTATAGACCATGACATACTCATAGATCGATTACAAAACTATATTGGTATTCAAGGGCAGGCTTTAAGATGGTTTAGATCCTACCTGTCCGATCGCTACCACTTTGTTCATTTAAATGGGGAGTTATCTCAATTATCACCAGTAAAGTATGGAGTACCACAAGGACCTGTCCTAGGTCCTCTGCTATTTTCAATATACATGTTGCCCCTTGGTAATATTATTAGAAAATACTGGATTAGTTTTCATTGTTATGCTGATGATACTCAACTATATATCTCAACAAGACCAGATGAAACTTCTAAACTATCTAAGCTAATAGATTGAGTAAAAAATTTAAAAGTTTGCATGACCAATAATTTCCTCCTATTAAATTCAGATAAGACAGAGATATTACTTATTGGACCAATAAACAGTACACAGAATCTCTTGGATTACAATTTGCAACTAGACGGATGCACTGTTACGTCCTCTAAAGTAAAAAATCTGGGTGTTATATTAGACAGCAACTTGTCCTTTGAAAATCATATTTCCCATGTTACAAAAACAGCATTCTTCCATCTTAGAAACATTGCCAAGCTTTCGAAACATGCTACCTGTTTCTGATGCAGAAAAGCTAGTTCATGCATTCATGACCTCTAGACTGGACTATTGTAATGCACTGCTAGCTGGTTGTCCTGCATCCGCAATAAACAAGCTACAGATAGTCCAAAATGCAGCGGCTAGAGTTCTTACCAGGTCAAGAAAATATGATCATATTACCCCAATTTTACAGTTTCTGCACTGGCTACCTATTCAGTTCCGTATCATTTACAAAATATTATTACTTGCCTATAAGGCCCTAAATGGTTTAGCTCCTGGGTACCTAACTCGTCTTCTACCACGCTACAATCCAACCCGCTCCCTAAGGTCGCAAAACTCTGGACTTTTGGTGATACCTAGGATAGCAAAGTCCACTAAAGGAGGTAGAGCTTTTTCACATTTGGCTCCCAAACTCTGGAATAGCCTTCCTGATAACATTCAGGGTTCAGACAAATCTAGATTAAAAACACATATGTTTAGCCAAGCATTCACATAATGCATCTTATAATCTTGCACTGCAGTTATATCTGATCAAATGTACATTATTATTATCATTATTATCTTTAGCTTGGGTTGAACAAATAATTTTTGCTTAGATGGAACAGCAGCTACGCTAATTATGTCTCTATTTGTTTCTCTGTTTCTGCCACGGGGTTAACATCCCATGGTATCTATCTAGTAATGACAGAAGCTTCAGTCTGGATCCAACCCTTAAATGATCTGAGATGACCGAACACCTGAGAAAAGATGATGCCAACCACTCAGAGGACCTCAGAGGATGCCAACGCTCAGACAACATACAGAATTACCAAATTTTGCCATAAATTAAATATATTAAGGTTTTGCAATATATAAATATATTGTGGAAACTTAATTTCCTGTAGAGCTGCTTTGCAACAATTTGTATTGTAAAAAGCGCTAGACAAATAAACTTGAAATTGAACTTGAAGGAGATGAATAGAATTCGGGTTGTATAATCAGCCTGAGATTACTTTTCTGTCTTTTTCGTCTTGGTAATTTGGTTAAGAGTTGGATATGTTCATTTATTTTGCTAAAGTTGATAATGTTCTTAATATCTGTTTATGCTGGTGTCAAGTACAGCCACAATGACAATATGGAGAAAAAAAAAATCAGACAATAAACAAAGCTGATGGTAAATTCGTGTTTATAATGCTAATTTAATAACAACATTTAATGAACATTTGAATATAATTTATTTTTCTGTTGTAGGCAGCCTACTTGTTATAGACAATTTATTCAGGATATTTCTGAGATGCACTAATGAATGAAACAACAAGGTCCTCTACTGGGGAAAATCTGCAATCGCGAGCACAAGCAAGTTTCTAAGTAGCTTGCAAAATAATTAGTGTTAATAAAGATCGCGCAGATGAATGACTTTGAGGATTTAGTATACAAAGAATTTGTTTATGAGCACTTTATACTTGTCCTCCACAAGCAAACACGTTCTGTAGCGTGAACTTTTAAGGGGAGCTTCATCTACAGACTTTTCCACAGATGGTATAGCGTTCATCTCAAACATAGGGCCTAACTGATGCAGGAAAACAAGAAAACAGAATTGTTGTCTCAACTTAAAATATTTGTTCATTCTGTTAAGTGGATTAAGATCACCAAAAAGTGACCGGATCAAATATCATCCAAAAATCATCCCTGGAAATGAAAATAAAATAACTATTTTAAGGCCATTAAGATTGTTTGCACTATGACATTAATATTATGGAAAAGTTAAGCACTTTCTCTAACCAAATTATATTATTGTAATGCATCCAAGTAATGTTTTATCCTTTTTTTGCAATTAGAAAATCAAGAAGGAAAAGGAAAGCCCTACGCTTGCTAAAAAACTTATTTAATGACCATGTGGTTAACGTTTCAGCGAGTTGTAATGAAGACTTGCTGTACTGTAAAATTATTTTTGGAGCATATAACAAAACTTTGCTTTCTTTGTGAAAAATTCAAACTCTCATGACACATGATAATATGGCAGGTATTAGGAGCACCACATGGTGGCGACACAGAGCAAGAGGACATACACATGTATCCTGACTGACTCATATAGAGTCTTTAGAGATATTATGTGTGATATATTTGTATGGTTTTCTTTCTAAACTGGAACACAAAAGAAAAAAAAAACTGAATAGTGTGCAGTTCGCTTTCTTCTATTATACTGAAATCAATTCAAATCAAATCAACACTTTTGTGTGAGAAACGGACCGAAATTTAAGTGGTTATTCACTTAAAATCACTTAAATCTTCCCCTGTTAACTACTGCAACGAGTCAGTATGAGCTGAACTTCAGAATCAGGTCAGTGAATAAATAATTTAGTCCGGTTTGCGAACCTATTTTTGAGTTATGAATATCACAAAGTTCTTGGGGTTTGACGTTTGAAAACCCCAGCTAACCTTGCAATGACAATATATTTGACTATTTAATTTGCACTAAACTGCATAATATTTATTCTTTTAATAAATACAGTTTATGCAGACAAATAAAGTATCATATAATTGACCCATAATGAGGATTTTACTCTTGAGTTAAAATGTATGCCTGAGACCGGCTGCTAGAGAAAAACCTTAACTGCTCCTTCTATGAAATGCCAAAGCAGCCTGCTGCTGGTTCTCAGCCAGTGTGTGTGTGTGTGTGTGTGTGTGTGTGTGTGTGTGTGTTTCAGGACTGTAATGGCCTGAAGTGGGAGATGCTTGTGACATTTGTGGAGAACTCATCCAACTGGCCACCCATCTTTGAGGAAATGCCAAGAGGCAGGGGTGAGCTGTTGTCATAGTGATGCATCAAGTATGTCCTCTTTCTACCATTCTGCCAATCAGCAGTGTATTAATCACAGTATGACTGAGTCCTGCTCAATGAGCGAATCACAATCTCCTGCACAGGAGGAAATGATTCTCAGGGCAGATATGAAAAATAAGCCTGCTGAACTCTGCCGTGTGCCTTCAGCACACTAAAAGGAGATGATCAATCTGATTGCCGTGTCGTTTTGAATGTAATTTTATTAATGAACATTTCTAAATCTAAATCTGATCTAAATCTGGAAATTATGTTGTTATAAAGTATTATGGCATTTGGCATTTAGAAAGAATGTGTCTGTGAAGTTTCAGCTCAAAATACCCCACAGATCATTTATTATATAATTTTGAAAATGCCTATTTTGAGTGGAAGCATGAACATGCTGTTTTCGTGCATCTCTCCTTAAATGCAAATGAGCTGCTCCTCCCTGCCCCTTTTCCATAATTAGTTTTGATTGTCATGTCTTTTGCACTCTTTTGGGTTGTTCTTTTTCACATTTTCTGGGTTGGTGAGATTAACTTAAACATGGAAAAAGTCAGATTTTCATGATATGTAACCTTTAAGATAGCTTCATAGTGCTATTTGTAATGTAAATAGTAGCAAATACAAAACTTTGCATAACACACATGCATGAAAGAGAAGTGCGCCTGATCCTATGTGCTCTTAAAACTATATAAATCTAGATTTAATATAATATTAAATAATAATAATAATTAGTTACATTTATATAGCGCTTTTCTGGGTATTCAAAGCGCTTTACATAGAGGGGGGGGGGGGGGGGGGGGGTGTTCTCCTCAACCACCACCAATGGAAGGAATAGATCACCCAAAAATTAAAATTTTCTAAATTTTCTAAATTTAAATAAAAGCATTACATCACTTGCTCACCAATGGATCCTCTCTGCAGGGAATGGGTGCCGTCAGAATGAGAGTCCAAACAGATGATAAAAACATCACAGTAATCTACAAGTAATCCATTCAAGTCAATCAATGAACATCTTGTGAATCAAAAAGCTGCATGTTTGTAAGAAACAAGTTCATCATTAAAGCATTTTAACTATAAACCATCAATTCTTGCCATAAAAAGTCTATCCCCAATTGTCTCGCATCAAAATGCACAACTGTTTTGGACTTTTGGAATACTTAAAGTACACTTTTGTGACTATGTTTCTTAACGCACTGAAGTACACTTTTTAAAAGTCAATTTAAAGGGTTTACATTTAAGTCATGTTTACATTACGTTTTTTGTCATGCTTTTTTGGTCAACTTTGGTCATGCTTCAAAAATACATGTATTTTGCTGTGTTATTTAATGTTGCATTTGAAGTGAACATATTTTAAGTGTACACTGTATAAAAGAAATACACACACACATACATAAATGAACAAATACTATGCTGGTGTTGCCTCATTGGAACTGAAGTATGTGTTCCTGTAAATCATCCTTCACTGGCACACATCCCACTATATATTTCACAGCGTCATTAGTCTGTTTCTGGACTGTGGTCTCTGTAGGTGCAGAGGGTGGGCCTGTATGACATATTTTATGACTCCATTGTGTTGGAGTTGCTGGAATGTGTGTAGCTACACCGGCCCTCCTTAACCTCTGAGGGTACAACACGAGTTCATATTTCTCCAGTGTTCAAGTCTTCAATTTTATGAGACCTCCAGCCACTCAGCTCTCATAAAATAAAGACTCTATCGGCTTCCCAGAACATCAGTTGACTCATTTTGCTGTACTTCTGTCGATAATTCAATTAATTGTGCTATATTGCTATTACAATTTGTTCTATTCCTGGTTGTTGGAAATTAAAGACATAGTTCACCCAAAAGTGAAAATTCTGTCATTAATTACTCCTCATGTCATTCCAAACCAGCAAGACCTTCATCTTTGGAACACAAATGAAGATATTTTTGATGAAATCTGAGAGCTTTCTGACTCTTTAGCTTTAGACAGCAATGCAACTATCATGTTCAAGGCCCAGAAAGGTAGTAAGGACATCGTTAAAATGGTCCATGTGACATCAGTGGTTTAACCTTACAGGTTTGCAACGACATTAGGGTGAGTAATTAATGACAGAATTTTCATTTTTGGGTGAACTATCCCTTTAAGAACTATGGGTTATGAAAGCATGTGGCATTAGTAAAATTCATTACCGTTGTCTACCAGAGGGAGGCACTAATATCAAGTGTGCTCAGCTTTGTCATGCAGAAAAACACCTAGACTCTCAAGAGTTTAGCTTTTACAACACATTTTATGAGTTTGGTGCACACTTATAGAGTCTATGACTCTAGTCCCACATATGCTGTAAATTTACATTTATTGTTTACTGTACATGTGTGGTTTACTGTCGCATTTAAACCATTTATTTAAAGCTATTCTGTTTGTGCAGCAACTTCTTGAACTCTGTGTTAAGTGAGAGAAACCTGAGATGCTGAGAGTAATGATTATATTTGCTGTCATTGTCAACTCCCAATAACCTCATGACCTGGATTCATGTTTTCTCACCTGATTCTTTAGTCACTGCTTATCCTACAGACTAAATATTAACTCTCATACACCGAAAGGTGTCCTTACATTATGCTGTTAGTCAATCTCCTTTTTTATCATTTGTGAATTGTATCTTGACATGAATATAACTCCTTTTTTATTTCAGAATCTGCAGTGCTCCTATAGGGAACACTGAGGTGGAAGGAAAAATACAATGCTATTGATTTCCCTTTCGTTCCTCCAAGAAACTTTAATTAATTTGCAAAACTTTTGTGATAAAAAACTATATAAACTGTGCAAATATTGTGTGAGAGAACGCAGTTTGTCTGGGTTTATCAGAGGAGGGAACTCTTTTGCCAGAGAATGTGAAAACTTAAAAAAAAAAGTATTTTGCCCCAAATCATCCTCCCTTAAGAGTCTCTGACAGAAGGCTAAGGTCTCTTTTTTAAGAGCTATTAAAACAAATCTATCTATATATCATGAAAGACACATTTAAACTTTCTGATATTTAGAAATATCATATTTATTAAAAATGCATTTGAATAACAATGCAATATGCATATTGAATTATTCCGTCCATTTGGTACACTACAACACAAGATAAGTACAATATCTCTTGGTCTTGTCTTCTGTCCCTAATAGGCAAAAAAATTCTACCATACTTCAGCTCTCATTCATTTTTACACACAGTTTAACACCATTACTCAGTACAGTGACTATAAAACGATAAGTCAAGCGTACATCAAAAGACATATGCTGGAAGCCGTGTTTTAATACACTTTCCTGGCCAGAACAATATCGTGTTACAGAAGTTTAATTAGAAAATTGATGTTCCATCTTTCACACGGAAGACTGCAAGTGTTCTGCAAAGCTATTTATCTAGACATCAGTATTTTAGTACCTCACTCACCCAGCTGTCAGCAAACACTTATATGCTCACTTTCTGAGCTTAACTTAATGCTGCCCAGGATATCTGACTGTTTTCACTGTGGATTAACTGTAGTGTTTTATTAGTAATAGCCTGAATTAAACACCTTATTAATTTAAAGGGGTCAATTCATAGGTTTTTTTATTTATGCTTTCTCCCTGAGGTACACTTATAAGATTAGTAAAGTTTTATAACCATTTTATACTGCATTTGTATACTACTATTTGGCAGGAAGCCCTTTTCAATTCATATTTAAGGATGATATTTCAGGTTCACACTCTGGGCTTGCTTAACTTTTAGCAGGCGAAAGGTCACATGTTATATAACATCAGACAGGCGAGCTGTGTACAGAACTGCCATAAGTCATTTACATGTTATCATCAGCCCCGTCTTTACAGCAATATATGTTTGTAGATAGAGGAATTCAGACGCGGGAGCACCTCTTATCCACTCTTATCTTCATATATGATCCATGCATCATGGATACATATTTGTTATATCTGTATATACACACTTACACATGGCAGTTCTTATAATAGTGGTACAAAATGATCTATATAAAGATATAGCATGCATGTTCAACATTTGTTACCATTTGGATGTATTTCAAGTATTTTACAATTAGGACAGCATCTGGTAAATTGTCCTGGCAGAAATTTACATTAGACTACACATAAGGATTTACTGTAATTCCCTTTGTCTGTTCACATTCTGTAAATCATTTTTCCACGTTTATATCATCTTTAATAGTACCTCATTAGCTGACAAATCTAATGAGTGCTTCATTTGAATTTATGACATTTACAGAAATGTCATGCCACACAAACAAGCTCTATCAACAGGTCAACTTAACACTTTCAACCTACATATACACATGATACCAACTTTTTTCTATCATTACTCCAATCTCGTTCATTGTTTTCTTGTGCTTTTCTCTCCCATCTTGTTCCTCAGTCTGGAAAACCATCTGCAAATGGCAAAAACTACCACTTTGTCCTTTGCTTTTTGGAAAAGCTGCCCCATCGCAGGCCATCTGCTCAATGTCTGATGAGAAAACAAAAGCTGAGAGTTAACATGCTGCTCATTCACTGTGTGCATGATATCAGTTGTACTGAAACAACACTGCGGAGAGATAGAGCCGTACTGTCCAAACTGCCAAAGTGCTAAAACAACAACTGACCTGGAACACAAACCCTGGACATCATTGGGGACCAAGCACTGAACGCTTTGTTGTTTCTGTTTTATATTGTTTCAGTTCTGACCTCTTTTTCTTCTTGCTTGGGAGTCAATGGCAGTCCATATATAACCCCATGGTAAGAAATTGTGAAATTTGGCTCACCAATTAAAGGTGTCTAAATAGCACTATGAGCAGCTTAGGGGGTTCCAACTTGGACCACCTTGGATCTTTAGGTTCCTTTGGTAACCTTTAAACATTTGCACTGTCCAAACAGTGCTAAAACAACAACTGACCTGGAACACAATATATTGTTTCTGTTCTGACCTCTTTTTCTTCTTGGTAGTCAGTGACAGCCCATATATAACCCTATGGTAAGAAGTTATGAAATTCAGCTCACCAATTAAAGGTGTCTAAATAGCACTATGAGCAGTTTAGGGGTTACACTGCTTGATGTAGATTTATTTTATAAAATTTTGTTCTTTTTGATGCCTGGGCTGGATAAAAATGATTAGAGAAAAGTAAAAATATCTTCATTTGTGTTTCTTCATTTGTGTTAGAGGTTCTTTGCTCTAATTTTGCTGCTGGGATTTATGCATCTTACATAAAGTGACTAAAGCACACATTTTTGTTTATTTACTTGCACAGTGTTGGGCAAGTTTCTCTAAAAAGTAGGCTAATTAATCACTAGCTACTAATTACATCTTAAAGAATGTAATTAGATTACCGTACTAATTACTCTGTATGTGTTGCATTACTTATTACTGATAACTTACAGTTTTTTTCAACTGCGTATAAATAAAATCTTTACTTGTCAGTTGTCACATAATTTCTCAAACCTGACACTCAAATATCAGAGCCACACACCAAACCTGCAAAACCATACCATATGCTAATTCTCAGCCTTTGACTCAGTTTTCAATTTCATAAAACACTTTTTGCAAAACACAACACCCAATTCTCTACGTAACACACACAAATTCAAGGTGTTTGCAGATGCTTGATTTTGAGATGTGTCTGTGATATTTTGAATGCAGTGATTCATTTTGCAAGAGATGTGAGGTATTTTGCATTGTGTGTGTGCAATTCTTGGATTTGTGTGTAATGTTTTGAAAAAAAGGCAAAGTTTTGAAAATATGTGTAAGCAGTTGAAAAGAAACTGTAAATCCCATATCAACCTAAACCAGATAAACAATACAAGGATAAATATGAAACGGTTATTTTAATTCTTTCAAATAAATAGTCAAATTGAACTGACTGACGTATTTAAAGCAGTGGTCTCAAACTCAATTCCTGGATTGCCACAGGTATGCGCAGTTCTGCTCCAACCCTAATCAAACACACCTGATCCAGCTAATCAAGCTCTTCAGGTTGACTAAAAACTTCCAAGCAGGTGTGATTTGGATCTGGTTGGAGCTAAACTATGCAGAGCTATGGCCCTCCAGGAATTGAGTTTGAGACCACTGATTTAAACATTTTATCATTAGATGTTAAATTTTGATGTTAGATCCACTATTGTTTTATATAGAATTGTCATATGCAATATGTAATGCACTTACATCCATAGTAACTGTACAGAAAAAATTAAGAGTAATCCCTTACTTTTTCAAGGAAAATTATTTAAATGACAAAGTAATGCATTACACCCAAGATGGATCATTAACATATAAGTCTTAGTGTCAGATTTTGACCTTCATTTCCATAGTTATTGCCATAGGATGTGGCAGAGGATGTATTTTTCAGCCTACCTGATTAATACTACTGTGGCCACAGATAGTCCAGTTTCTGATGGCCCAGAGCGATCATGGAGTTTCTGTTTGTCCTGGGCCGTTCTGCTAACATCACATCTGGGCTGTAAGGAAGACGGACACCATTTTAGCAATCTTAGTAGCAGTGAACAAATTCGTAGTGTAACTTGGGTGTGGATTTCAAGCATGCTTTCCATATCATGCTAAACACTGGGACACTACTTTAAAATATTTAAAACACGTATTACATAACCTTTTCCAGATAGCACCAATGATAATTTTAATGCCCCATTAAGTTCGTCTGAACTAATGGAAAACAGACCTGATTTTTCCAATCACACAGCACTTACGCAACACACTGATCATTACGGTATGAGAAAACAGAGACACGGAGCAAATACAGTCTCTTAAAGTCAGCATATTTCATGAATCACCAGTCCGTATGGATATATTCCTCAGAAAAGATCTGCTCTCGGGAGGAGAGCGCATTCAGCATAGCTCCCATATCTCATCTAATGAGTGAAATACACTGGGAATTTGCTTACTCCCACCAGCATACCTCCAACCTGACACTGCAGCACTAAACTATTCATCTGAGTCTGTCCCAACCTGTGTGTGGGATCGCAGCTCACTAGTGGAATAGGTTGAGGTTCAAGTTGTTGTTTTTTATTGAGAGAAAATATATTTTTCAAGGGTATGTCCCAATGATCTTCACAGATGAAGTATCTGTTATGAGTTCAGAAAGAATGTGGAGGCGATGTTGCAATTCACTCATCAAAACTGGAACTAGTCTCTAGCCATTTCAACTAGTCAGAATAAAGAACTGAACAGTGTCACACTATAAACTGATTCATTAACATGGTAAAAAGGTGCGGTATAGATGTAATAACATCAAGTATTAGTGACATCCTCAAAACCAATGATACTGGGAGTTGAGTGACTGAATCAGGGTTGTTATTAACAAACTGTCTGTTTATTAGTGCACATATTCTGCATGACCTTATTCTACACCCCTAATCCTACCCAATACCTAAACTTAACAACTACCTTACTTACTATTAATAAGCAGCAAATTAGGAGTTTATAGAGGCAAAAGTCATAGTTAATGGTTTGTTAATAGCAGGAATTGGACCCTAAAATAAAGTGTGGCCGTATTGTTTATTCTTAGTTCTTTTTAACTAACGTAGTTAACTAATGTTGGGCGAGGGAGGGAGGACGAATAAAAATTACAGAAGAACACAACAAAATTACTAAAACAAACTAAAATACAAAAATATATCAAATAAGATATTGCAAAATATGAATAAATACTCTAATAGTATATTTTAATAATACTAAAACAATACTAGACTGAATGAGATGCAATACCTAATCAGTGTTCTGCTCTCCGCTCATTCATACAATGTGGTGCTAGTCACCGACTACCACATGAGCCCAGTGCTGAGGTATTTAAGAGGAGGCAGCGTACAGGCGAGATTAGGACGCCCAGCAGTTTAGCGTTACAGCGTGCGGTTGTGATGAGAGCCTTATCTTGCATCACATGGACACATAGTGAGTCATAGCATCAAAAGAGCGGAGCCATTAGTAGTACTTGTGTTTGTGATACGGCTTCCCAGAAGTTACTGTATGTGCTGCCATTGGAACCACACAACAAAGGCGGAGTGCTAAAGCTTTAAAACATTTCCATTCTGATTGATTTTTAATATCGTAACCAATCATCTGTGAAATAATATGTCAATTTGACTTTTAGAAATAATAAATAAATATTCTATTTAAAAAAGAAAAATAACATTCAATGAGCCTTCAGAGGGAGATCAAATCTGAGTGTTGTTTTGAGTGCTAATGATCTGAAACTCCTGAATGATTATGAAAACATGGATGGAGTACCGGTAAAGCTGTGGACAGGATCTCTTCAGGGAGCCTGAAGACAGTCCCAGCCGGCTCTGGTTCCTCAGTTTGGTCTTCTTCACCAGTTCCTTCACTCTTCCCCATGTGTAGTTCTCACTCAACTGCGATACAAAACATTACACTGTAAAAATTATTGTAATTTTTAGCGTGTAAGAATAGTACATTATAATAATTGGTTAGTTTAATCTATTTTTTTAACCTCATTTGTAAGTTGCTTTGCATAAAAGCAAAATGAGTAATGTTAAAGTAAATTCCCTTATACAGTGAAAAACTGTAATAGATCTTATTGCATTTAATTTGACGGTAAAATACTGTTAATTGTGCAGTTTTAAGTGAAAAAGAATAAGTAATCTTGTATTTTACAGTGAAAAGCCATACATTGGCATTCACTCAATTCCTTACATGACACTTGATGCCTTTACATTGAAATAATTGTGTTTCTTGTTTATTTGTTAACAGTTATGCACTTGTTTGTGTGCACCCTCTATATATTTGTATTTACCTCAACTTGTGGAAAAGCTACTTTGATTCATCATGTTGCTGTCTCTTACAACATTTTTTAAAGTGGTTGTCAGTGTATTATGATGATTTCCAATGTATATATTATACACAAAACAGATTGTAGTGCATTGGGTTATTAACATTATCTCAGTTAATAAAATATACTTTTTATGCACTGTAATTTTAAATTCAATCTGTAAATTTTAATTGTTGCTTCCATATTTTTAGAGTGAAGTTCTGGCAACCACAGCTGCTGTTTTTACCATTAATTAGTTGTGTATGATATTGAGATACACATGAAAGCCATTCATAATACCAGTGGACTTTTAATTAGTTAATGCATTTTATTACTTTATTAGGCAACACTTTAGTATAGGGACCAGTTCTCACTATTAACTTGTTGCTTATTAGCATGCCTATTAATAACACACTGACTGTTTATTAGTGCACATATTCTACATGCCTAATCCTACCCAATACCTAAACTTAACAACTACCTTACTAACTATTAAGAAGCAACAAATTAGGAATTTATTGAGGCAAAAGTCATAATGGTTTGTTAATAGCAAGAATTGAACCTTAAAATAAAGTGTGACCATATGATTATTATTATTTATGCAAACTTTGGAGTTTCTTTGTCAAGTGGAATGTTTTGTCAGCTTCATTTTCATTTTCTTTTGAGTCAGCTACTACAATCTAGATAGAATAATGTGATGAGTAAACGGATGTGTGAGACAGAGAGGCTTGACCAAACATTGGCTATAATTCTGCTTCCTCTGAGTGTTTGTCAGATTGAATCAGTGGGTGTGGATATTTGATTGACTCACCTGTCTGTGAGGAGCGGAGAGGACCTCAGCGCTGTCACTCAGGTACTTGGCCTCTCCGTCTGTGTAGCTCCTTCGATTCAGACCCCTCCTCCAAACAGGAAGAGGAGGTTGGCAACCCGTGTCACCATCTGTCCAAAATAAAAGATGCAGTCATGTTATCCATGACTAAACTCTAGACTCTCTGAAGGGTGTGGTCTGTATAAACACTGATATATACAGTATATTATAGATCTATCTATCTATCTATCTATCTATCTATCTATCTATCTATCTATCTATCTATCTATCTATCTATCTATCTATCTATCTATCTATTATCTAACTATTGATCAATCTGTCTGTCTATTTATATATTCTTATATAATCTTCAAACTTGAGAACATTTTTCAACTTTCAGGAATGGCTTTTTCAAAGCAACGTTCAAAGTTTGTCTTGAATTCATTTTCTAGTTTAATTATGTGCTTATATAATTCATTCTGTTATCAGATTACTATTAAGCATAGATAAGCCTGCTCCATGCCTTACAAACTTTTGGCTTTTTCAATAGGGGCTCCAGCCAGTGTAAACAGATTAATCTTAGCACTTAGTGTATGACTCCAGGTGTGTTTGCACACTGACCTCTCATGGCTGCCCTAAGGGGGATGCGCGTGACCTCAGGGATTGTGCTGAGGTCAGACAGTGTGCTGCTTGATGCCGTCAGGCTGTAGTGGTCACTGCAAAAGTGTCTCTTGAGCTCTTGGAAGGCCAAGCCAGCTGCTCCACAGCTACAGTGCTGCATGAAGAAGTCCTGAAAAAGAGTTGGAATTGAGAATTTGTCTCATAAAACTGAGGCAGTTTGATTTATTCACTTTGTTAGTGATCTGTTTTATGAAGGTATGCACAGTAGGCCTAGATTGTAAAATTACACATGGATTTGTAAAGCTTTATGTTTTGTATAGATTTAATGCTCCAAAAAGTAAAGAGTGGTCATTTGGGGAAAGAAGAACGCTTAAAATAGTTAACTTTATGAAATCTAAATTCAATTTGTGGAAGTTCACGCCCATGGGTCAAGGATGATAGCACATACTTGGCCCGTGGAATAGACATCTGGTTCAGATTTATTCAAGTGAAAAATGACCGAAGCCCTCAAACACAAGCATTCAGTGACATCAATTATTTATTTATTTCACACTATTTTTACGATTTTTGGATAGCCTTGCTACTTAAAAAAAAATAGGGTAAATTTCTAATCCCACGTTGTCTGATTTTATCTTTATTTCACATGGCATAATTAATCTAGCTGTGATATAGACCCAGAGTATGAACATATCAACCATATTTCTGACTTTAAAATATCTAACAAGAATGGCTTCATCACACATTCTATGGACAGAGCTAAAATTAATGTAGATAGCAGCTCGGATAAGTTGTTATTAAAGAAATAAGAAGGTTTGAGTTCATGTTAAGAAGCAATAGTCCTCATTTGCTCTCTATTTTATTCTATTGTTCTCTAGGAGAAACAATTCAAATAATAAAGACATCTCACTGGTGATTTTTCATTCCTATGGGGAACTCTCAACAGTTGCAATCGAGACAAAATCAAAATGACCCTGAATTGCTTTTCCAGTGGGAAATGTCTTTATCTGGGTCACTATTTTAAGCATTTTCCTCATGTCTCACACATCATCACATGGACCACCCGAACAGCTAAAATCTGCTAGTGTCATTTCCACCAATTATTCTTATTGTTTACACTATTTGCCTCCCAACCAAATGTAGAGTGTAGTAGATATGACTTATATTGTGTGTATTGAAATATGGAGTCTTTAATCCATTCCTCTGAAAATTGTTTAAACTCTGAAAATGACATGGCAGTGTTTCTTGTTAGTCAGAGTGATAAAATGCTTCCCAAATCTCTGTTTATCCAAGATTATCCTCTAAGTTCCATTACATTAGTATTTGCGTGGTAAACACTGTCTGACTGATGGGGTGATGATACCAAGGCGGGTGCTGTTTGTTGAGGATTTTATGTTGTTGTTGCAACACAGATTCCTTTGAAAGCGTCTCTGCATCGTAGAGATTCTTGATGTTTTCGAAAAGAAAGAAGCATATGCTCTGAACATAGACTGAAGATGAAAGAATTCACCTTAAATGTCCCATAAACCAAAACACCAGATGCTTCAACCTGATGTGATGGAGCGTATCTGTTCATTGGATCGGTCATGGCTGATAACTAAGGAGAGCAGGGTGTAGAACTAACAAAAGAGACAGAGGACACTACAATGGGGGTAATTGCATGTTGTATGAGTTCTGAATGCTTTTTATGAGTACAGATGAAAGCATGTTGTGAGGGTTTGGGGGCAGATGGGTAAAACAGCCAGGGAGGAGACTGGCGAGACAGCTTGGTCCATTATAGTGGAGACTGGGGCACATTTCAGGAGTTCCTCTGCCTTTTGATGTGTGTAACAGCATGCTGCTGCCTGTTGCTTTTTCTCCAAAGACACACACAGCCCAGATAATCTAAAAGACCCAGGGAGTTCAAGAAGGGTGGTCCACAGAATATTCCTGTGTCACAGTTTTTCTGTTTGGAATTATAAGGAATAAAGGATTCAACATTCTGGATCCACTGATCTTTTTTAACAATTCTTTCAGTATTTTTGCGGAGAAAAACTGAGCAAGTCTTTTGACTAATTCTAAGAGATCATTCGATTTAAGAGCTTATCAACTTGAAGAGATTTTATCAACCTGATCTCATGAGAAAACAAGGCTATTTTAAAAGTGTGCAATTTTGTACAAAAATATACATGACTTTTATACAAACTTTGTATGAGGTAGAGAGCAGATAGTACAAAAACATACAAATTCAAATGAATTTGCAACAAATCAAAACGTGTTGGACCTTTTTAGTCTTTTTACCATTTCAAAAATCTGTTTCATAAGAGTCATTCATTCATGAATCACTCTACACTGTGCTGTGTGGAACCTCTGGGGATGACGCAGTATGTTGTCTTGTCCATTTATTGTCTTTACTGTCATTCTTGCATAGTGCTACAGGACTGAATGTTGTGAGAATCCTAAACCTAAAGCAAACAATAAACATGTTTGGTTTCTGTAGAAGAACTTTTTTAAAATGTCCTCCTTTTTTTTGCCTGTCTTTCTCTCTTGCTTTCTTTGATGACTTTGAAGTGCAGGCTCCCACTGAGCTCACTGACTGTGACCGTGGAAGTCTTTTCCGGCCCCAGGGCCCAAACTGACAGGGCCACTCTCTGAAAAACCATGAAAAAAACTGCTCTCATTCAACAGCACAGAGTCCAGAGACCAGGAAGATGTCTACACAGTATAATGCCATAGCCTTTAGTCAGTAAGCAAAGGACTAGAGCAGCGGGAGAACTGGGGTAGAAGACGGGCAAATGGACAGCTGCATTAGATAAAATATAAGTTCCAAATATTATATTAAAAATAAAGGTTCCAAAAATGAATTTTCACAGCAGTGCAATATAAGAGCTACTCTGGGTTCCCCAAAGAACCTTTCAGTGAGCAGTTCTTAAAAGGATTTTGGAGCAGCTCAAATCTCAAGGGAAAAACAAAGGCCGACATGACTTCACAAAACATTGTAAAACATGTTGATATTTTTCCTGTGGTTTTGGGCTGATAACATTCAAGCCAGATGTACTGTCTTGTTCTAAGACGGGAAAACAAAGACGCAGTGCTGAGCTCAGATTTTTATGGGTTACACATTGTTAACTCAAATGAATCTGAAGAACTTTGTGATTAACCAGAATTCCTTCTCATTTTTGCATTTTGCAGTAAACAAATGGCATAATCCTTTCTGCTTACCAGCATTTTTAGTTTAGCATATTTTTTGTTAAGTTTATATTGATGTCCATCTGCTTTTCAATTCCATCTTTAAACAAACAAAATATGTTTCATGCCTGAGTGAGCTCCTCTCAATGACCCACAAAACAAAGACACAGTAAAAGACTTTCGTCCTGAATAATGTCAACACGGGACACATAAAAACAAATGAAATCCATGTGAGGGGACATCACATCCTTTGAAACGAATACCCCATCTGCGTACGGGTCGAAAAGGGCTGAACCCAGCAGCTCTATTTGTTAAATACGCTTTTATCCATCTTGACCAAAAACCCCTAAACCCCACTCAAACCAGCTGGATTTACATTGACACAGTATGAACCAATAATCCCTTGCCCTAGGCATCAATATAACCCCCATCAACTCATAAATCCAAGACGTCATCTTTCATACTCAGACCTACAGCAGTGCATTTAATCAATTTCAGATTGAGAATTATGGTGTGTTTCCAAATCTTCATCTACACAAGTATATGAATCAGATAAGCCAGGGCTGTTCATACCTACTCCTAGAGGACCAATGTTCTGCAGAATTTAGCTACAACCTACTTGACTAAATATGTATAGTTCTCCTGAAGACTAAACTCTGCAGGATAGTAGCCCTCAGGAGTAGGATTGGACACCCTTGAGTTAAGCTCATGAAGACTAATGCTGGCAGATGATTGATACCTCTTTAGTCTTGATCACTCTGCCTTCCTTCTGCAGGCCACAGATCTGTTTCTGTAGTCGAAGGTTGTGTTCCTGTAGCTGTCCGATCTTCTCTATGAGCTGGCAGATGTGCTCTAGGTACCCCAGTCCAGAGCCTAGTGGGTTGGACTGATTGGCTTGGTTCACCTGGTTGTCAAGACAAAACGGAGACAAAATCATTGAAGTTTTGATAATAAAACCAAAAAAGGGGGTTGTAAACATTCACACTGGACACTAGGACTGCACCCTTGGGGAAAGACCCCCACCCCTCTCTGGACAATAGGTTGGTTCTAAATAAAGGGATTACTGGAGCTGTTTATGTACACCATAGGGGGTTAAGCAACTTTTGTGGAACAAGCCAACAAGAACAGTGAACTACATCTATTGTTTGAAAGCCAATGGCTCATTTGACGTGCTGATGAGCACAGAGCAAAGCCAAGGCTCCTACAGTTCATTCCAGGAGCATGACAGCATGTGTTCAGGTGGACCTGAGGTTCACAAACTGATGACAGCAGCACCATGATCTCCACCCATTATTTAACACTACAGGTATTTTTTGCTATCTCTGTGGAATTCTTAATGGGATTTATTACAGCTCTTGAAACACATTTAGACAAACAAGATGGTCTAAATACAGTTTGCCAACTACTCCACTGCCTTTCATTAAACAATTTGACACATTCCAGGAAACCAGATATCATTAGACCACTGTACATCATTAATTTCAACCAAGACTGGCACTGAAATTGGTTTATGAAAACAAATCCAAAAAATCCAATTTAGCCTTGTATGTTTGCACCCCACTTTTTCAACTGAAAGCTTGAAAAACTGCATCAGAAATTGAAGTTTGGTGGTTTAAAGGTGTGAATGATTGGTGGGAAACGTGTTAGGTGCTATTGTTTATTTGTTGAATCATCCTTCCATCTTTGGTTGTAAAGCTGCAGATGCTCACGTTTTTCAAAAAATTCAAAGGAAATTTTGAACAAATATTTATACAATCATCAACATTCCAAAAAGTGTCCCAACAAAAGCAGGATGTGAGTTCAGGTCTCGGGCTTTTTCCCTCCGAAAGCTTTTCCGTGCCACTTACGTCCAATCCAGTCCCAAAGCCCAGCATTAATGGAAACACAGAAGCTAAACAATAGAGGACATGACGGAGAGATGAAATACTAGGAGCTGACATCACTCGCTTCCTCACACAGAGTGTGAGACCCTCGGCAGGTCACGCTTCTGCTCACTTGACCGTGAACTTTTCTCATGCTTTTTTTTTTTTTTTAACTTTGCACTTCCATCAAACTTCCATTATTGCTTTGAATGGGTCATATAAGATGATTCTTTTTTTTTTTTTTTTTTTTTATCCTGATGTCCAACTTATAAATCATATACAACAAATGATAGAAGGGCTTTGTTAAAAGTAAAGCCACTACTGTCTAACATTGGGATTCTTCATGTTGAGTGAGGAAAGTTATAGAACACTATATAAAAAAAAACATCTGTACTGGATTTGACCAAAAATTGCATATACTTTCTTTATTTCTGTCAATACAAATGTAAAATAAAACCTACTGTGTATACTAGATGCTTGTCTGGCAAGAAACCCCTTTGAGGCTTTTTCAGGCTTAGACTTGTTTAGATCGTGTGAATGAACTACAGTCTTTCTCTCATTTGTAGTATTGGAAGCCAGACAGGTGGCACATACCAGGTGTTCTTTCATAAAACGACAACCAGCTTAAGCTTTGACAGGCCTTTATGAATGCAGAAACATGACAGATCTTATCTGCTTCCTCTGCCCAGGATCCCCAGTGACCCAGGAGAAGGGAAGACACAAAAGTTTGGGAAAGCCCCACTCCCTTCCTCCCCCTCCTTCTCTTCTCAATGTGAAAGAATCTACGTTTCTCACGTGCGTTTCTGCTCAGACACAGACACAAAGTGGGGAATGTTGTCCTATACAAAAAAAGAAAACATGGGGATCATTTTCAATAAAGCTGTTAACACTTAACGTGACATTGCGGTTATTGATAGTGTATTGATGGTGTGGTTGGATTTTAGCTCTCTGTGCTGTAAGGATGTGGTTTTTTAACCGCACACTGAAGATAAAAAAAAAACTGAGGAAAACAATTATGCATATGCCTCTGGGTTGAATTGCAAGAACAATATTTTTCTAATTACATAAGCTCTGTATTACCAAATATGAGGGAAGATATTATAAAGCCATTCAGGCGTGGTGAGAAAATAATCCTTTATTATTTGAAATATTTCACTGGGTCTGTTATAAAGCAATACTAAGCATGACTCAGTGGAGAGGAATGATGAACCATATGTGGGCTGTATTCAAAGATATAGGAAAAGGTGTTTTATTGGGGTTTTATACATATATAGTAGTCTTTATTGCTGAACAGAATATAAAAAATGGTGCCTTCAACATCAGTTTTTAAAGCATTTTCAATACATTTAGGTATGCATTTACACATTTATGTGCTTAACAAATGATGTATAATTAATCTGAAAACCTAATGAGAGATTTGTGACACAAATTATTTACTGAATCAATTTACTGAATCAACATTTTGAATAATTGCTGATTCAATAATTCAACAATTAGGTTTGTCCTAATGCTCTCATGGGACTAGTTTACTTTAGATTTTGAGGAAACTTAACCAATTCTAACCGATTTTAAAACCATGGCAGACCACAGACATGAAGACAGTATTGAACGATTTTTGGCCTTATAATCCTCAAAGATATGAATATTTTATATATCACTTAGCCCTACATGCCGTCATTGCAGTGTTATTTTTGTGAATTTTGTGAATTTACTAATATTGTGTATAGTGTTTATTTTTATGTTTTCCATTTTCATTTTATTTTTAGATAGTTTTATTTATTTTTTGTCATTTTTAATAGTTTTGTTTTTTATTCGGTTATTTTAGCTTTTGTAATTGTAGTACTTAGAAATGTTGCTTTGAAATATAATACGTTTAAAAAAACTTTTTTGTTCTTTTTTATATATTTGAATTTATTAAAAAATATATTGGATCACTGTAAAACAATACAAAATACATCAATTTCTTTCGATTCGGTCGATTATTCCAAGTCCACCTTGTTTTTCTTTCTACAGGTTCATTATCACCCCACGCTGTGACCTCAGGTGATCCTGGAAGAGATACATAGAGGTTGTGTTCTTGAAGTTAGCACTATATTTTAATTTATTGTACTGGCGGTTATGAGCCTAAAACAAAGCTGAGATCTAATATTGTTGGCTGATATGATGTCTCACAAAACAAGGTTTGTGTATTGATCCAAAGACGTCCTGCTAGACCAAGAAGATGTGTTGATATTCTGTGTTTTTCTGTGTATCTGAAGTGTCACGACCTGTTACATCACATTTCGGGGTGTCAGCCAAATGTTTGAGGCTGGATGTGGCGCATACAGCGCCGGTCTCCATGCCTCATTTATCACTAGATTAAAGCCTCACGCGCACACTCTGGAAATGTTCGCTTTATGACTGTTTATATGTTACAGCTGAGGAATTCAACTCCTCAGCTGTAGCCGTCCTGGGGGTGGCTGAGGGGGGCAGTAAGGGCAACAGCGATTATGCAGTCTTCATTCCTTCCTGACACCATAATCTGCTACGCATCTGTCAACTCGGACTCAAAAATGCTTTTAATGTCCCATAGACCCACTTATAGAAACTTGTATATGGAGGCTTGCTGGCAACCAGCCGAACACGTGCATTTGATTAACACTCAGAGTCTAAATGTCTTTTAGGTTTTTTAATCATTCCCAAATCCATCTTTAAATATTGCAAATGAGCCTGTTATGGGCTACATTTCTACAGTCTGCCTATTCACTGGTCCATATCTGACTGCTCAGGCCCACACATAATCTGAGCTCACAGGAAGTTGTACATCATCCACCCCTTGTGTATTAATTTTTGAAATATTTTGGCTAATTTGATTAAGCTTTCATCTATCAATAATAAATTCAAAAGAGTTCTGAGAAATGGCTGTACAAAGGAGTTATGAACCGCAACCATGGCATGTTTCGGCATCTGCTCAAAATGTGTGGTGTGCTACCACTGCACTGGATTGTGAGGCGACTGGAATCATAAACCTATATTATATTGTTCAGTCAGTTTACTTTGTCTGATGAAGAAAAAAAATCCTGTTGGCGGAAAGCTTTTCATCCCCGCCCGTGTGAAAAAGATGTGTGCTTAATTGTGCTGAATGTGCACTTGTAGTGTACATCAAATCTTAAAAGTATATTTTAAAAAACTGTACTTTCAGATATTGTTATATTATGTATACTCAAAGTCGTGACTTTCATAATGGTTTTCTAACACACTTAAGTAGACTTTTAAAAAGTCCACTTCATTATAATGTCAAATGAAATGTATTATTTTAAAGTAAATTACTGTATTTTAATAATCTTTTGTCATACTACAAAGTACATTTATTTTGATGTGTTGACTAGCATACCGAAGTACATGGAAATTACTTATAGAGTGTCAATATGCAATCAAAGAAAATAATTATCTGTAATTACAAATGTATACATGACATGATTCGTAATTCAAAATGTGTTAAATGGAGCAAATACATATTTAATTTTAAATCTGTCCCTGTCGAAGAAACTGGCATATACTGGTTAGTTAGGCTTTGAAGCATATCAGCTGGTTAGAGCAGGTTTAAGCTGGTCCTTGGTTGGACATGAGCTGGTTTAAGCTGGTCCTGAACTGGTTAAAAGCTGGTTATGAGCTGGTCCTGAGCAGGAGCTAGTTGCTTAGGACCAGCCTATATGACCAGCACATGACCAGCTTAAACCAGTTCAGGACCAGCTCAAACCAGCTACCATGCTTCAAAACAGCATATGTTGGTTTTTCAATAGGGTAGTGACTTTCTTCAAAGGAGTCCAAAATACTGAGACATTCTTTGGTGTTTCATGACGGTGTGTAAATGATAACCGAATTTGGATTTTTGCTTAAACTACTTTTTTAAGATAGTTACAAATCAGTGCAGAAGCTATGAAAAAAGAGTATTCAGTCAGTCTATTGTGATTGGCACACACCTGCTGTACATTTAAATCTTCACTGTACCTCTGTGTCCTTCCTACCCTCATAAATTGGGAACAAATCAGATTAGAAATGAGAGAGAGAGAGGCCCTTTGAAGTCACCATGTTTGAAGCGGATGGGAAAAAAGCTCATAGTCCTTTTTCAATATCCTCTTCCTCAGGCCACAGAGCTCCATTTAACAGGCAAGGGAATTAGCTTATTAGCTTTGGTGACAGGTGATGATGAGGGCCGAGTTTACCGCCCCGGCAACCTGTCATCGCAGCTCCCATAAAGCCCACCATTCGTCAGAAAAAAGTCCAGTCACTGGCCACCAAAAGACCTAGGAGCTATCAAAGAGGCATTATTTGGGTAAATATGTGAGTAATTTGAGCTATTTGACACCTGTTTGATGCATCCAGGGAGGCTTGGACGAGTATGGCGGACTGAGGGACACAGTCCAGATGAGAGGCATTGGCTGTTCCAGCTGTAATCGCCGCTGCCATCTGCATGCTCTCTCAACGCAGATGAACAGGTGCTGTGTGATGTGGCGGCCACGTTAAAAGGGGAGAGATCTGTAGCGCACCCCGTACTACATCCTCTCAGCTCTCAGTACTGTACTCCAACACACAATCTCACTCATTGACCTTTTGTGGCTGCAGTGGTTATCAGCAATTGCATCATTAGATACACCACGTGGTTGCCACAGTCTGTAAAAGATTGACCTTCAAAGCATGAACTGTATTTGTCAAGCCAAATTAAACAGTTCTGTTTGTTAAAATATGGGCAACACTTTAGAATACTATTCCATCATTAATAAACAATTATGGGAACAAATGGCTAATGCACTATTAACATTCTATTAACTAACAAGAAACTCGGATTAATGATTTAGTAAGTAATATTGCTCAGTTGAAAGTGGTAGTTCACTATTAGCTAATCAGTAACTACTATTTATATGTCATGTATCCCAGAGAACTTCTATACAGGTTTATAATTCATGTGAATTATGCATAATGTATAATTAATTCTAAAGTGAAGATCATGTTAATCCACTAGTAATTACTCAAGTATTACAAATAATTAATGCTTATAAACTACTAATTACCTGGATCAGTATTCTAAAGTGAAAAGCATAATAACTTCCTATTGGCTGACGTAAGTTTTAGATGGTAATGATTCAAGTGTTACTACATCATTCTAAAGGAATTACTAATTATTTAGATCAGTATTCTAAAGTGAAGATCATGGTAACCCACTAGTAATGACTCAAGTGTTATCAAATCTAGCAAAAGTAATTATTATCCAGAACCTTACAAAAACCCCAATCGCTTTCTAGAGAGTTATCATGTTATTCATTTTAGAATACTGATCCAAATAATTAGTAATTCCTTATGAAGACTTTGGTAATATTTGTTACCATGACCTTTACTTTAGAATTAATGATATATTATGAATTATTCATATTAATTATGGAGGGTATACAGTAGTTCTTAGTAGTTCTAAGCGAGGTATGAAAAAATAGTAGTTAATAATTAGCTAATAGTGAACAACTAAGCACTACTTATTAATTCATTAATCAGAGTTTCTTGTTAGTTACTAGTATTAGAGTGTTAATATTGCTTTACTCATTTGTTGCTGTGTAGTTATTCATTAATGATGGAACAGTTTTCTAAAGTATTGCCAAAATATGTTATGATAGATTTGTTTCTTGCAAACATGCAGTTTTCCACTTCATGAGACATGAATTAATGAACTGGATACGTGTGGCTTATTGTGGTGTTTTTATCAGCTGTTTGGACTCATTCTGATGGCACCTATTCACTGCAGAGGATCCATTGGTGAGCTAAAATCTGTTCTGATGAAGAAACAAACTCATCTACATTTTGGATGCCCTGAGGATCAGTCGATTTTCAGCATATTTTCATTTCTGAGTGAACTACTCCTTTAAACAATTTTGTGTAACCACTGAAGAAAAACCAGATGATTCAGGCTATGTAGACCAACCAAAGCCTTTTGTTAAATGGAATGCTGTTCTATATATAAAATAAATAGTTGTTTATTCCAATTAGAAGAGATCAACTCTTTTATTATTTACTCTAGTTTTACACCATGCAATAAGAAAAATAATGTCTACGTATCTTACACCACACATTTTCAGCTTGCTTTGTGTTTAAGAACACATTGGATATGATCATACTAGACAGGTTAAAAATATTGATAGTCGTCAAATATATTCATATGAATATTAAAACAGTACGCTGCGTGGCAGAAAGCTGAGGTGTGCCGTTAGCTATGTATTTTCATTTCAGGGACAAAATGCTGAAAGAAGCAGTTTCTTTAGGGAAAAAAAAAATCTACGGAAGCTCTGCTCACAGGAAGACTTTTATCCTGTTTTCCTTTTTAGTCACAGTATGCACATTCAGTGACGAGCTGATGACGTTAAGTTGCAGAAAGACCATCATTATGGCTAATGAGAAAGGATGTGTGTGTGCTTCTAAATTGTAAACAGAAGCTATTCATTTTACCATGTTGACAATGAGTGTTTCAGTCTGACACTCTTCACTAAGGCATCTCTCAGTGCAATTAGGATAAATGAAAAACAATATCCTGCAAATTCCTCAATCTTTAATGAGCTTCTTCTTTTGTTTTTGTTTTTTTTTCTTTGGATTATGTTATGTTTAGCAGTGGTAAACAATTATTGTGAACTTGATTGACAGGAAGAGTATTTCACTCTGATATTCTGAATTTCAAAGGCATCATTTACACTGCTGGTCTCTTGATCATACTGCAATAACAAAATTATTGATCAACATTTTCGCCTCGCTTTCCAGTAAAAAATAGCTAAACATTCTGTAAAATGTTTACTTCTATTTTATATACATTTCTGCATATCAATTGATTTTTTTTTCTTATTTTAAGCATAAACCATAATAAACTTGGATAAAGTTATGCTTAAAACAAGAAAAAAAGGCAAATAAAACTATTTCGATTTCCTGAAATCATATATTTTAATATACCAAATATGTAAAGCACTGATTTAGAAAATTATTAATTTTTTTATAGTGCATGCCTTGTTTTTGATAGACTTTCATTAAGATTTGTTTTTTTTTAAATAATGCTCCCATTCCAGTAAATGCTGTGTTATGTATGGAAGTGAGGAAAATACAGCATAATGTTCTTGTTTATATAACATTTAAATGCTCGCAATAAGACTGACCATTGTTGTTTATATAAAAGCAGATGTAACACTATGATGTCATGTAAATATCAATAAAAGACATGTAAATTGTTGTCTACCTCACTTAGCCTGCAGCACTCTTCCATGTACTCATCCAGACTGTCGCTGGTTGTACTTTTCCTCAAAGGCCGTTGATGAAATTCAGGTCCTGTCTTGCTATCATAAGCTTCTATAGAACACTGGCTCCTTGACACTGTGTCCTCAGCCATTACAGTGTCTATTATTTCCTCCTGTGCTGCCATGATTTCAATGGCATCTTTACAGTTCTCCATGGTATTCCTCAGGGTTCTGTCCTCGGACCTCTCTATATCTGCTGTAATGTCTGTTAAATCATCATCAACATTCTCTTCCTCTGTTCTGTCTCCCAGGATGGTAAGAGTGTCTTGTTTAGCAAACTTACAAGATGTTTGTTCAGTGTCTAAGAAGACTGAACTGTCTTCAAGAGGATTATCAGCAGGTACAGGAGAGTTCAGGTTGCCAGAGTCACATGAAGACTCCCTACTGTGGACCACAAAGCTTTGCTCTGAACCAGTTGGGGTGGATGGAGAAGTTGCTCCACTAGTCATTTCTACCCCAGAGTCATCAGATTCAAATTTATACAATCTTGGAAGTTCAGAATCTGCAAAAATTGAAGATAGATAGTCTATTTTTGATTCAGGGACAGTGGTCTCAGGAGCAGCGCTGTGGACAGAAATCTCCTCATCAGCTTGGAGAGGTTCTGTGTTATCCTGCTCAGACATTGAAATGGAGATGGTTGAAATGGAATCCTCAACATTAAGCAGTTTCTCAGGGATGTTGTTGAGGAGCTTCATTTTTGTCAGTACAACATCATTATCTAAAACAATATCACCTTTACCTGCAAAACAAACAAAGAGAGAGGTCTGAGTCATTTTATACTTTCACAATATTAAAATCATAAATTTATTCAAAAATGTATTCATTTGAACTGTGCATTTTGTTGCAAAAACAATTGTTATTTTCGAAGTGGTTTAATATTTTGATATTACCACGAGTAACAATGCTCTTCTCTGGGAAATCAATCAACTTCTGGACTTATAATTGTGTCTAAACATTAAACTGGGATGGGTGAAATAATTTAAAATCACAACAAAAAAAAAATCACCGACTGCAGTAGAGAAGCTGAATTTCTGTGGCATACTTCAGCTCTCATTATTCACATTATTTAAAAGCATTTGCATGCAGACATACTTCCCTGTGCCAAAACAAGAGTGCTTATCTCACTATAAAGCATTCTTTACCATCAGTAGTCATATAGTCCTGTCTTGCTCTGAACTTTGATCTGTGCAATATCTTAATGCTATTATGAGGCTCTGCTCTTTCATATTACTGGAAATCTGATATATTTCAGGCGTCATTCACTTCATATCTTAATCTCACTTACCATAGTATGACTTTGTGCTTGTACTTTCAAATTCAACTAATATTGGTTGAGCATTTCTGAATACAATCAGGTCAAAAAAATGAAATCCTGCACACTTCTCTTTTTGTTTATGATTAACAGTGCTAAACAATGGTGAACATGATTGTCAGGAAGAGGTGTGACAAAAAGCTTGCAGTGGAATGGAAATAAATGGTTAAGTAGATGATTCACAGGAAAAAAAAATCTGAATATGTTTAGAGGAAATGCTTCACTGATTTGCATATTGTGAGGAAATTGAAAGATTTCTAAATAGTCTTCACAGACTCATCACAGTGATACAACGTGAAATTAGAAATTATACACTAAGATATCATTTCATGAAGTCTTGAAAAAGATAACAATAATAACGACTCTAGCCATTCCCAGCTCTCTCATAGGTCTAAATGTTGCTTTTGTATGTCACTTTTAATAATAATAAACATACCCATGTGTTTTGTTAGAAATTAATGTGTGATGATTTTTTTTTCCAGATTGGATAGTGACTGTGAAAACACTGATAGCATTTCAATTATGTGAGATCTGGTGCTGCTCCAGGGTCCCGTCCCCCCCCCCCCCATTCAAAACAGTGCATGTGTTTTTGCAGTTCATTCAACAACACCTGGACTCCAGTATAGACCCTTTTAAGATCTATTTCAAATAGACTTCATTGTTTACTTTTATCTAATCTAAATGAAAAAAGTTTTCCTCATAAGGCATCAAGCAGTAATGTTGATGTTAATCTAATTCTTTCATGCTAACCAGGTGCAATTCAACACGTTTCCAGAAACAACATGTTTAACAATGTGTTTGTCCATGATGAAAGCAAAAATACATAAGAAAAATATCTAAAGAAATATATTCCATTTCTGTAACATATCTGGCATGATGCAATATTAATATTAAGCATAATAGACTGACAAAATGTCCTCACCTATAAATACATATATATATAATGGCCATGCAGCACTAATAAATACATCATCTTAGATATTTTCCAATGATTACATACAAACGGTCCCAACATGAAATCCAAGCATACAGTAATTGGAGTCCTCTACATGAGGCCTCTGATCATAATTCAGCTAATTTACTTCTACAGGTCAATTAGACCGACCCGTCGGGTCAGTCTTTTATACAGCAGTGCTCTCCAGCTGAGACTTCAGAACTGCTGATGGTGGGACATTTTTGATGCCACTCAGTAGGAGCAAGTAGTCAGCATCGAAATCCCCCTGGGCTTTCAATTAACATCGCTCAGACGTGGCCGCTTGTAAAGAGAGATCAAAAAGCCCTCGATAGCCCCTGGCAGCCAGGAATGTAAGTCATGCTAAGGTCCTTCATGCTGCAGAGTATAATGCATTCAAAATAAAAACAGGTCAATGATAGTGTTGGCGGGAATCAAACCCCACATATTTCTGGTCTTTATCACTCTGGAGTTTGCAAATTTCAACTGGGGATTATTTCAGACGTAAAAGACAGGTACAACAATACAAGAATATCTACACATCTACAAACTATCAGTCTTCTGTGGAAGCCCAATTCTGCCTTGGTAAATCAGAATGGTGACATAAAAAGTCCAAATTAATACATACTGAAAATTGAAGAAAAAAAATTCTGAAAATGTTTTTTTAACTGAAAATTGAGTGTTTAATCTTATTATTATACATTACTGACACTCTGTTAAGTGCTTTGACACAATCTGTATTGTTAAAAGCGTTATATAAATAAAGGTGACTTGACTTGACTTGACATTACAAAATTATTACAGTCTCATAACTAAATTATGAGATAAGGTCATAATGGCATTAAAAAGGATATTTTTAGGTGTCATAATTGGGCTATAATTTTAGGTCATAATTAAGACATTTTATCTCATAATTTTGCCTTTTGTCAATTTTGTGAACTATGAATTCATATAAATAGTTTAGTCAGTTTCAACTATCTCATACTTAATTATTCACATATTGTAATTTTGAATTTTAAGACCATAATTTTTTTTTATCTCATAATTGTGACAATATATCATAATTTCTACTTAGTATGTCATAATTTGGACTTTTTATCTCTAATTATGACAGTATATCATAATTGACTTTACCTCATAATTAATGACTTAATATTTTTTTATAATAGTCATAATTTTGACTCATATCATTTTGACTTTGACTTTTTATTTCAAAATTTTATCTTTTTATCTCATAATTATTGCAGTATGTCTAACTGACTTTTTATCTCATAATTATTACTTAGTATGTCATATTTGACTTTATCTTAGGGTCATCATTTTGACTTTCATGTCAAAATTTTGTCTTTTATCTTTGACACAGTATCTCATAGTTTTGACTTTTTAATGCCGCGATTTAATCTTTTTGTCACTTAACTTTGACACTGCATGTAATAATTTTGACCAAAAGCATGATTTATTTTTCTTATATAACAGAAGTGGGTTTGGCTTTGTGCATATTTTATTTTTATTTTTTTGTCATTTTCAAGCAGCACTGTTAGTCACGTCCCACCTGCAGTATAGTGTTTTTCTTCCAGGCCAGCAGAGAATGTTTTTCACAGAATGTGTACAACTGGCAAGTGCCTCACATTTTTGAGCTGATAAAATACTCCGTTCACATTCAAGAATCCTGGAATCATCTGCTCCAGTGTATTTTACAGCTGCACGTACATTTGGTGGGTAAAAACACTGATATGTCCCAGGTGGGATTGGTGATGTTTTCAAGGCAAGTCTAATAAATATTTAATTTGAAGAATTTCTGGGAGACTTAACTTCTCTAAACATATTTTGTCAATTATCTGTCCTGCAAGGGAGAAGAAAGTTTGCTTCAATAACCAAATGTTGCCGTTATTCATTTGAGATGAAGAATGTGAGAATCATTATGGGCCATCGATAGAAACATTCACAGGGATAAAATGTAAATAATTCACAAGCTTAGACAAGAACATGTTTACTCCATCTGGCCTCACCCACTCATGTTTACCACATTTCAACACTGCTGTGTTTGTGAGTTTGGCTTTACTGAGTCATACTCTCTTTAACTGACATGATCAGTGAGCAGGTTCTTTCAGGTTGGTTTCAGTGAACCAGTTCATCAGTTCTTTTCATATCATTTTCACATCTAACATCCCACCATTATAAAACCAAGCCAAAATGCAGGAGCCTTTCGCTATCAGTTCATAATAACAAGGGTGTTCATTATCAAAAATGTTACATTCAGTGGCTTTCCCACTTGTTGAATGACTGATCAATGCTCTTGGGTAAGTTCATTTTTTCTACTTCTAGAAATTCACAAGAATATTGATGACCTCAAAGCTAATGTACTAAAATTTAGTAAACTGGATGTGGTAATTCAGTTGTGACTAGGATATTGGACATTTGTGAACAATAACAACAACAAAAAGTCGTTTGGCTCTTTCTTGAATGGAAATGCATCAGGTTTCGATTTTCAGCTTCTTGACGATTTAGTTAGGGGATGCAGTGGGATCAGTATAGGTTTTTAAGGACGCTCTTGTCTGCAGACATGTCCATTGTGATTGTGGGTGGAGAGGTCAGAGGCAGGCCAGGGCAAGTCTTCTATTTTTACAGCCAGGAGAATGTTAGAACCCTGGTAGCTCTTGGGTGGCCAGACTGAACGACCCAGAGAGCATATGAACCAATAATGAGTCTTTATATGGACTGTTTTAATATTGCATTGAAGTTTTGGCTTTACAAGAATAATACAAGCATCTACATGTATATTATACAAATAATACTGGATGTTGCTATAATTCTTTTGCAGAGAAACACTTTTTTCCCCCAGTTTTTTTAAGCCAATGGTTTGTATTAGTATTACTATTTCTCTTTATTTCCCCTCATTTCTCAGATTCAATTTTCTCTCTTTTTAATGCCCCCATACAAACTAATGACATTCAAGATATCCTGCTCACTATCTCATTCAACTACCTCTTCTGACAGTTTAAATAAAGACTGCTCTCTGAGCTTTTTGTCACTTTAATCAGACTGATAAGCTCTTTTGCACTACAATCATTATATCTGCACTGTTTGTTTCTTTCACTGATTTGCAGTCTATCTGCCATATGCTACTTTATCTATTCTTTTTTTACATGTGGTTATTTGTATATTTATAAAGTTGTATTTTATACTTATCTGTATTTATCTGTATTTTTATGTTCTAATGTTAGTGTTAGTGTTATCTGTATGCACGAAGGGTCTGAGAGTAACACAATTTCAGTTCTCTGTATGTATGTGCTGTACATGTGGCAGAATTGACAATAAAGCAGACTTTGACTTAATGATAATTAATACTAAATAAAAGTAACAGCAAAAAACAGCACATTAAAAAATCATCCTCAAATTGTGTTGAGCATAATTGTGGATGGTTTGTTTGATAACTGTATGTTGTATGTGTTGAGAGGTGTGTGCTAATAATTGTTTTAACAATTAAACTTAGTATTTTCAGATAGTGGATATATATAGCAACATAGCAACCACATCAGTGTTATTTTAGTATAATTGGTATACAGTATATATTGTTATAATAATTTAAATTAAATTTTTTTTTTATTATTTTTATTTAAAATTTTCTGGATTTACTTTGAATATAGTTAATGGTTTAGTAAATTAGTAAGTTTAGTTAGCACCGCCTACAAAGTGACTGAGGCTTGCCCCAATCGGCCTGACGGGGGCGCTATAGCGATCGAAAGTGCAAAATGGCCGATGACGTTTGAGCACCTATTAGACTAGGTTAACCGAGGCTGCTCGGAAAACAAAACTAGGTGGGCCTGTTTGACTCACAGCCCCAAATGTCTGTGAGAAATTTGAAAGAAATCGGCCATTGAGGGACGGTATCGCATTTTTTAAGCACGTAAACGATTGTACATTGCACGTTTTTTTGCACATGCACGTGATATTCATATCGTATGATAGACCTCCTCGTTCTGAACAACTTTGCCTCTAGAACCACTGCTGTCAATCAAACCGTTTTTTAAATGATTTAGAAGATGTGAAAAAAAAATACTTTTGCGAACTAGTCCTAGGTTTTTCACTCAATCTGGAAAAAACCACCGCAGTGCAATTCTCTGGGCTCTCTAGGTCAATAATTATCAAAAACATGTTGAAATTTACCCTTTGGGAAGGAGCCTGTCCAAATATACCCAAAAGCCTATAAAGCCTAAACGAAAAGTCAAAACTTCACGACACCCGCTGAGAATGTGAGACAGGTGATTCTAAACAAGCATGCAAAGTTTCAGGGAGATCGGACCACAGCTGGCGCTATAACAGTCATAAACGTCTAAAAACATCAGATTTCTATGGTAAATCACCTGGATTTGCCAAAAATGTTTTTTGTTTTTTTAATAATTGATTTAGGCTACAGGCTTGCTAAAACATATGTAATGTATTTTTCCTTATGTGCTTAAATGCCTAATGTGACTGAACCCCGGTAATCGCTGCTTGCAGCTATATTTTAGTTTTTGCTATTTTAGTACTTCAAATTAAACTAAACTAAACTAAACTGAGGTTATGAAAGTTGTTAATTTTTTTTTAGCAAACGTTTTTACAAGCAAACCTAAACGCTTCCCAATGAGACTGTAAATGAAAGTTAAATCCTTTGACTTTTTTCTTTTTTCCTCCTGAATTGCTCTTTGCTGAAGGAGGTGACAAAGGCCAAATGTCAGGTTTGATGAGGTGCGAAATACAGCCATACACCTTTTTTCTCCCTTCTTCCTAATCTATAGCCAGCAGACCTTTAATGCCTCACACCTCTCTGTCTCTCTCTCATCACAATGCCAAGACATTTTCCCTGCACTCTTTCTGTGCTCCAGCAAGGCAATGGTTTTGACCCTAACGAGTCTTTCCAGAAGCACATTATCAATGCGAACTGAACGGGCCGGTCTTTCATTATCTAACACCATTAGGATAAGACAAGAATGTGCGGGAGCAGTAACATCAGTCAAGCCTTCAGGCAAACTCACCCCACTCTTCTCCCTTCATTTGCTTTGAAAAAATACCCATGAAACTGTAGACTTCTGAAGAAACTGATAGTTTTTTTTTGGGAGAGTAAGATTACTTAGATATACTTAAAGTTTTCCATTTCTGACCACAATAAAGGCACAAGTACTGCAAACCTGACAGTGACGGATCATCTGTTTTTGTCAGTTTGAATGTCAGTTTCAAAATAATGATATCTCTCATCTTGTCCCTTCAGGTCAGTTTCACATCCGTATTACCTGAGTCGCGTGTCGGTGATTTCACACACTGGCTGATCTTACACATGAAGAATTTGACTGCAGCTGTGCCTGTTTACAGTTATGAGTCACGTATAATATAACTCAAGTAGAGGAGAAGAGCCTCGCTCATGAAGCTGTCACCACTAAAACATTTACATCTGATATCCCTCTGTTTCTTATGATGCTCTCGCTTAAAGTTGAAACACCTGTGTGACACTTTCCTCCCATTGTCTTCCATCACTATAACACACATACTAATCATCTAAACTGGCATTTATTATGAATCACACCCGCTTATTGACCTAATTCAGTCTGTATAAAAGATAAACAACCACATGAGAAATCCCGTTCATTGTTATATGCTTTATAGTGTGTGTGTTACAACCCAACACAGCAACACTTTAGATTAGGGAACACTATTCAATATTAACTAATTGCTTATTAGCATGCATATTACTAGCATATTGGCTGTTTATTAGTTCTTATGACGCACATATTAATGCATGACCAGATTCTAGATCCCTTAACCCTATCAAATACCTAAGCATAACTACAACAACAACTACCTTACTTACTATTAATAAGCAGCAAAACGAGCTTAAACTCTTAGTTAATAGTGAATATGTGTTCCCTAAAAAAAAAAAAAAAAATATATATATATATATATATATATATATATACATATATATACTGGTGCTTTATGCAGGAACCAATGTGCTAATTTGAAGAGTTGATTATGTATAATTAGTTATCAAATTAATTACCTTTTGTAATCTTCAAAGATATTATATATATATAATCTGGATATATATATATATATATACACACACACACACACATTTTTTTTAAACATGAACCCTTGATTGAACAATCCATCTGTTGATAATTACAATTGTCTTATGCTGCTGTGTTACAATAAAACAAAACAAATGGCTCATAAATTTTCTCTCATTAAGCTGACGTTTGATTTGAATTTCTTACTAATTAAATGCAAATCTGCCCCTCTGCCACATGTTTTTCTAGTTAACACCAAAGCAACACTAACAGTTAAAAACAACATTCTGGGTATATGTAATAAAGTTTGTGGCTGAAGCTTGTGGGTTTTCTATATGAGCTCAGCTTTGCGAGTTAACTTTATTGAAATGACATCAGCTCAACTATACAGTACCTGTGGAGCTCATCTGATGATGGTTAAATGACTGTTTTTGAAGATAACCCGACCATGTTCAACCAAACAGATGACGCCTCAGAGTTCAAATTACAGGTTTCTAAATATCCTCCAACACCTCAGCCAGACAAATTACTACCTGTGCTGCACATCCAGGTGTTGGATAGAGCTAAACGGGTGAAGCAATATAACTCCATGCATCCAACGCAGAAGATTGAGTCACAACACTTACCTTTTCTCCACGGGGCAAGGATGGTGAAAGACTTGTGCCAGCTGAACACAATGCTTGGTTTCCTCTTCTTATGACTCATGGTGAATGTCCAAATCTTCAGTAGTTTTCAGTGTCAAGAGGAAGAAAACCCTCCTTGATGGCTTGTTCAAGCACACGTCATACCTTAGTGCTGATTGATATTTCTTCTCCTGAATCAAGTGCTCAAATAGTGTGCCACAAAGGTGTGCTGCTTGGAGTATATCCAGTCTTAAGGAGCGTGTGCTGTCCTCACACTGAGGAGAACGAGCAGACTGCCTACAGCAGGACCATCAGCAGCTGGAGGAGGGGTGACAGATCGCCAGATGGAGGGAGGGGAAAGACTTCGGAGAAAACATTTGTGTGTGTAGAGAGAGAGAGAGAGAGAGAGAGAAAGAGGGAGAGATTGGAAAATGTGGGAGAAGTTGGAAAATGTGTTTTGCAATCATATGCCAGTGAATAAGAAGTTATTCTCAGAAGACATTCCTTGAGGAATCCACCTCATTAAAGCCAACATACTGTCATTGAGCAAACTCGGGTTTGAGGTCAAACTATATCCACCAAACTCAGCACAAACCTTCAGGCTGTTCTGTCATTTAAAAGTTTTCATCTAGCTTTCTTATAGTGGATAATCAAAATTCCTAAAGAATCTCAATCTCCATACACCTACTACAACAGCCTGACTTTTTTATACATTTATTTTGCCTTATTTTCAAGTTTTTTAAGTTACATAAAGCCAACATACCTTTATGAAAATATATGTATTTAATTGTATTAAATGTGCACTTGTAGTGCTTTCAGTTTTTTGTTTTTGCAGATAATATAATGAAATAAATGGCCACTAAACCATACTTACAGAGAGACACTTTCATGTAGCTGTTTCTTAACACACTTAAGTGCAATTTTAAGTGCACTTTACAATCATTTCAATTTGAACGTTTAAAGTACATTACGTTTAATAATAATCCTTTGACATTTCTAAAGTACACTTATTTTGATGTGTTGACTAACAAACTAAAGTGCATAAAAAAATATATTTGATTACTATTTTAACTGTAGTGTGTTATTTCATATTACATTTAAATTAAATATGTTTTAAATTATTAAATTAAATAATTGCAAATATATTTATGGCATACAAGTTTCAATAGAAATGACATTAAAGTATATTTTAGTTTACCATAAATGATTATCGGTACATTCGGAACTACTCTTTAACCATATTTAAATAATAATAGAAGTCATCTTAAAATTACATATAAAAATGTACTTATGTCCAATTTAAGTGGCTTAAAACACCGTAAAGTTTAACGAATTGCATAATATAAGTTATATTATAATACATTTTCCTTTAATTGTAGTTTACAAGCAATTGTGTCTGAAAATATTACAGTCAGTTAAGCTTAAGCATTACCCTTTTTAAAAGTATAAAGTGGACTTCTTTTAGACAAGATTTTGTCAAGCAAAGTTTGTCTTGAGTCAATTACAAAAGAACAAAAATGAAATTGATCATATTTTCTCACTAACAGACAAACAAATTCAGCTATATTAAAGACATTGAGATGAAAGACAACTGATTTACTTTAAAAAAAACAAATAGCTCTCAAAACATATATTAATCGTGGTCATTTAAACCCCAGTATCCTTTTACTAAGATACACATAAACCAAAAAGCTCATGTTTCATTATTTAATAATAAAGTGTACACATATTTCAGTTCATAGAAAAAGGTGGAATTCACACTACAGCTTTCGCGTCACAATGCAAGGCTTTCTCAGCCACTCCTCACTTCAGACGTGGGAGGGAAAGCAAGATGGAGAAGTAACACAGCATTACATGAAGTGTGAAAAAATAATGCAGTAACTTGTCACATTTACTTCTTTTTGTAATGTTTATTACAGCCTAATTATATCTCTGACGACAGATACGGTTAGTTTTTTTTACCCCGCTGCTGACATCTGATGCCATTTTGGTTCTCTGTTGTTTTGGTAAAGAACAGGTGAGGACATTAGTGGGGAGACAGACACTATCGAGTGGTTAGGGATCGCCCTGGGCTAGAAGATGAAGCTAAGAATGGGTAATTACCTCAAACAGGCCTGGACAATGCTGAGGTCTCCAAATGCAGTCTCATTGTAAACCAAATGAAGAGCTTGAAAGCCTCAGGTTCACTGGATTTGTAATGCCTGTTGAATATGATTACATAGTTGCCACTCGATTGCATGAAACCTTATGCTTTCAACTATCACACAAAATTGGACTTTTATCTGTAAATATGTTGTTTTTAGTTCCCAACCACATGCAAAGTTCCCGAAACAACTGCAACAACAAAACCAAAATGACCTTTTAAGCAAGGAACAATCCAGGGTTTCTCAATTAATAATAAAAATTTGCTTTTCAAAATACAATTGAAATACTGTATATAATATTTGGACAAGATTTAACTCATATAAAGCAATTATTTTGGTTGATACAGCAATAAATAAACTTAATACTCGTTCATTTATATGTTACTTTTCAATGACCATTTTTTCAGTGAAACTTTTCAAATTTTAGAAATTATTTTTTGGGATTATCTTAAATAATACTACATTGCTTTGAAGTGTTTTATTTTCATTAATTAAATTTGAATGTCAAAATGTTAAAATATATTACATATATTAAAATAAAATATTTTTTTATAATTACTGCTACTACTACTGCTAATAATAACAGTTCTACACACAGTTCTATGCTTTTCTGAAAAGTCACAAGTGAGATGTTCCCTGCAGACTGTGCACAAACACATCTGCTTGTTTTTTGGAACCACGCATAGATAGGATGTACAATAATGAGGAAAAGTTGGCCAAATGTGTGTTCACTTGGGAACCTCCAATGTGATTTTTACAATGTCTTGTTGGTCTTGGATTGTGCAGACATCTGTCTCTCCAGATTTGAAGCTCTGTATTTCGTATTGTTATGTAACTCTTGTCTTTGAAAAGCATCGTAGTGGAACATTTCATGCTGCTTTGGAGCTTCATGGGTGTTTCGCATAGTTTCGTAAAGGCTCATAAAGAGGCACAGCAGCAATCCTGTCACGAGAAACACTTCTGAGAGAGTTTGTAAATGAGAACTGAAAAGAAAATGAGTGGAATGTTTTAACAGTGATCTTGTTACGTCATCTATTTGGAGATTAAATATGCAGAGGAGTAAGATTTCCCTAATGGAAACTAAAGTGTGAACAGGTGAGCCCTGTCAAAGCCAGAAATACTGTAAGGGCACAGCGATTAGGTAATGCTAAGTTATCTTTCCATAATAGCCAATATTGAATTTCACTTCAAATTCTATATACAATTGGTCAGCTGTCTGAATTTCTCTTGTGTTTTGGTATAATATGAACTTTAACGGAAGATGAGCTATATAGGTTCACATAAATAACATATGTTCTTTATTTCTGGTAACTTCCATACCTTTGTTTGCTGTAGAGGCGGACATATGAAAGTTCATGTGGATGTATGAGAAGTTGATCATTTCCAGATCTGCGGCAGTGACGTATTGAATATTTTCTTTAGTTGTTGGTTTTGCTTCACTGGTAATGTCGCTAACAATGATTCACTGATTCATAAACCAGATTCCTTACGTCAAAATCACAAGATGATACATGATACAGATGTGATCCCATTGTTTCAGAAGAGAATTATGCTTATTATTAGAATAATCACAAGGGGAAGAGAAAATGGGTCAGTAAATTGCAGGGGGAGCAAGCTACAAATTACAGGGGAGGGTCAGTGTCACCTTTAATTCTTGTTTCAACATGCCCAGCCACCCTGCAAAACCCCTTCAAATCAAACTGAATAAAACTTTAAGGATAAGGATAGTTCACCCAAAAATGCTAATACTGTCATCATTTTCTCACCCTTGTGTTATTCCAAACCTGTATGAATTTCTTTCTTCTGCTGAACACAAAGTAATATTTTTTGAAATATGTTGGTAGCCAAACAGTTGTTGGTCCCCATTGACTTCCAGTGTGAAAAGAAATACAGTGGTTACCCACATTCTTCAAAATCTCTTCTTTTGTGTTCAAAGAAAGAAACTCATACAGACCTACAGTTATGACGGTGAGTAAATTTGCCTTTAATGCTGTAAAATAAATGCTTATGGTCAGTACAGGGTCCTAGAATATATTATATAGTATAGATATAGTCATAGATATAGTAACGGTTATGATGCAAAACGTAGCCTATTCATATCTCATATATCCATATGCACAGATTTTTTTTACATAATTTTCTGTGAAGACATTTAATAGATTTACTTCAGAACTGTAATGAATGTTTTTGTCCATAATATTTTTTAAATGTTGTAAGTATAGCCTATTCACACACACACACGCGCACGCACACACACACACACACACACATTTTTGCTAAACTACAGAACTTTTTAGGTAGACAATCAATAACGTTTAGGTATTGATTATATTATGGTCATGCCGAATATGTGTTTTATAAGCACTAATAATAGGCACGATTTTCTCAAATAATACTATTTTTTTAAGTGTTATATTTTCATTAAATTGGGATTATGTCCTCATAAATTGTAATCTTCTCAAATCTCTCTCTCTCCAAATCATGCACATCTCACATTGCCTCGTGGGAACAACAGAGCAGTTTATTACTGTATAAGACTGTCATTTTCCTGAGATTCTAACATCTCGGGGAGCAAAACAAGCAGAGATGTTTATAAATGACTTGAGAGCTGTATATCTTGTCATATTTATTAAATATTACAGTCCAAGCAGATTCGAAGTAAGCAGAACCATATGGGCCTCCAGTCGTACAAAGATCTTTTGAATTAATATCTTTGCTTAGTAAGGGCATATCTGCTTCAGATGTCCAAATTTTTATTCTGTTTGACACACTGCCATTTGTCTAGTCTTATATCAGATGGTTTTGATGGTTCAGGTTCAGGTGTTCCCTGCGGTACTGATGGAAACCAGAGATACGTTCCACAACAACATTCGTATAGCCTGCAGTCACCGAGCCCCAGAGCACCTTGTGTTTGATATTCTGTCACATGATTTAAAATCATAATTTCCTTCATGAGATCAGACAGAGCAGTGTATTTTCAGCCTACAGCTGCAGTGAAGCCGGACGGACCCCCCGTCACACCCCAAACACCATTTTCCCAAAACTCCCCAAACATTTTCCCTAATCTCATTTCCGCAAATTGAGGACCGTGCAACAAAGACATCAAATGAAAAGCGGGCATCAGTTGAAAGTGGATTTTTCCTACACTGAGTGACATGTCCTTCAGAGGATGCATTTTTCTTCTTTGGAGATTTGTTTACCAGATTTGGGGTTTTCCTTTTTATTATTTTGTGGGTAGGCATCCGTTTATATGTTTATCAACTGCTCAGATCAGTCCAATTTGTGTGTAAGTACTTGACATTAAAGAGAAGTGGATGTTGCCTAAACCAAGAATAACCAAATTAGTGGAAATTTACTTCCAGAAAACCTGACACTGGGTGTGATCAGGAATATAGTTGTTTTGATGTTTGTTTCCTAAGAAAAACAAGTGAGCTCTCAGTGTTTCTGCCATCCTAAATCAGAAATGATTACATTTGGCTTTTCCTCCATACAGAGGTGTTGACTTTACTTTAGGCCAGTGTTTACATGAGTATTGCAGGAACTGGGTCAGACTTGGATGGGGTGGGGGCTTCACACAGATATCTGTGACCTGAGTTATTAAATTATTCTTCATGTTATCCTAAGTAACACTGAGCACTTTTAATAAATGTGACTGCATACCTTTCTGATGGTGTTTGACTGAGTAAAAACATATTAGGCTTTGCAAACCTTTGACATGTCATGAAATCCTACATTCCAGGGTGCATCACTGGGAAAACATAAAAACAGACTCTCCCCAAACTGAGAAGTCTCTGTTAAAAGCTGAGGAAATGCTGAAAACATGTTTGATTAAAAAATAATAATAATAATCATGATTTTCATCGTTGCTTAGCTGTTTATGTTTTTTGTTAAACGGACAGTGACATTTTTGTACCCTCATGTCGTTACAAACTTGTATGACTTTCTTTGGAACACAAAAGAAAATATCCAAGCTGCTGTTTTCCACAAAATCAAATTAGACAGTGAAAAATGCCACTCTCCAATTTATTTTCAGCTGTTGGTGGACTATTCCTTTAAAAATAAACAAATAAAAAATATACTTTCAAATATTAGAACTAATTGGCAAAAAGACACCAATAACTTAATGTAAATCATTCTAACATCTTATGTTTTTAAGATTTACTGCATTGACTGAACGGTTTGTTGCGCAACCAATACAGTAATTAAAAGAGCTGATAAAAAAAAAAAACTTTTAAAACAGGCATATCATCTACACAGTAACTGAAGTTTTAAATCAGAAAGTGCACCATGTTACATGTATAAAGCTATTGTCTCTCAAAAGAAAGAGTCGAGTCTGAATCATATTCAAAAGAGTCGTTTTTAAAACGAATCCCAAGTCCTATCATGTTCACGTCAACATGAAACATTAGTATATTGCTCACCCACTTGTTGGTCTTTTCGTGTTGGTCTGAATGAAAATGCAAATTTATTCTTTGCCACTAGGTGGCGCTTTTGGGGCGGTAAAAATAGCGGTTTCACCGGTAACGCTGTACACGAAGCAGCACTGCGCTCACAAATGCTGCTTTATCAGGCATTACAGGCCAGATGAAACGAAAGTGAGAGCAATCGAACCAATCACTGCAGATTAGTGTCACGCAAAGGAGGGGTTTGGAAAAATGAATCATTGAGGGAATTGTTTGGGAGTCTTTGAGCAAATAAGGTAAAACTAAATGCATATTATAAGACAATGAAAGTGTTTTTGACCTTGCATGCATGTCAAGCTGTTGTTGGGGACTCTCAAAACCAAAATATGAACCTTTCATAACCCATAGGGGCACTTTAAATTTTGCCTTTTCTACTTTAAAACGACTTTATAAGAACTGTAATATTGCATCCTGCTTGCTACCTCAATTCAAATTGAGCCTAATTTAAATTGAGGAATTTAAATCGAATTTAAAAGCATTCTCAATTCAGTTCAGAACAGCACACTGTTTGTTTGGCCAACTTTCAGAGGAGAACTGGACTAAATCTCAAAACTCCTATTTTGACTTCATGGGGTCTTTATTTGATGGGAAAATGTCCTTACTGTTAACATCTGTTTGTCAGGACTTGTTAAGTTTTTATCAGGTAACAAGCTGAGCCTTGTTGGCAACAGCACAGAATATGAATGAGGTAGGAGCAGCTATTTTTCCAATCTCCCATTCACAAAACAAAGACAGGAGAAATAAAAATATCTCTTCTATCTGAAAATCTCCCTGCTGTCTTTGCACATTTAAAATGATGACATCACTGGCTACACCTGTGTGATGTTTATTCTCAGGTTTTCCTCAAGCATCAATACGTGTCTTATACATTGTCATTTGATCTCTTAAACAGTGAATAAACCTATATTTCGCTTGAACAAGAAGACAATAAAGCCGGTCTTTAAGCAAAGTGATTTGTGATGAGTACAGGAAACCTTGAAGTGTTTGCGACAAAGACTCAGACAAGTTCCCTCGTGCGAACTTGTTGCCACAAAATGAAGAACAATGTGGGCAGAGGACAATGGAGGCACTACGGAGTAGAAAAATGTAGATAGGGGACAAAGTGAGCTAACAGTGGGCCAACACCTCCTCAAACAACAATAAAGATTTGGAGAAATTAATCACTTGCTCACCAATGGATCCTCTGCAGTGAATGGGTGCCGTCAGAAAGAGAGTCCAAACAGCTGATAAAAACATCACAGTAATCCATTTTTTAACTTCAAACCACCATTTCTGGTTTTGGACTGTTTTCACGTATGAAATCTGTGCATATTTTGTGCATATGTTTGTGCAACTTTTTTACTGGAGAAAACACTTATGGATAGATGACTCGCATATTTTAGCTGGAAACAATGGTTTGAAGTTAAAAATGTTTTAATAATGGTTTTGTTTCTTACAAACGCAGCTTTTCACTTCACAAGACATTAACTGATGGACTGGAGGGGTGTGGATTACTTGTGGATTATTGTGATGTTTTTATCAGCTGTTTGGACTCTCATTCTGACGGCACCCATTCACTGCAGAGGATCCAGTGGTGGTGAGCAAGTGATGTAATGCTACGTTTCTTCAAATCCTTTCAGCTGAACAAACAAACTCATTTTGAATGTCCTATAAGGGTGAGTACATTTTCAGAAAATTCCTATTTTTGAGTGAACTCTTCTTTTAGGAATAATGAATGTTACAGGTCATAATTACACATTTCAGTGAGCGAAGAGTAACATAATGTGGCACACTTAAAAGTCTAAACTAACAGACAGAGAGCTGCAATGGAGGAAATGGGTTAATAGGTCCTTTCCATATGTTTACAGGCAGCCAGCTGTCCATGATAACCTTCCTGATAACCCGGATGTATCCCCACTACTCCAACTTAACACACCCTGCACATGTATGACCACCATTTTTCAACCGATACATGTTATTATGAAAGAATTTCTAGTCGAAAGTCTCCTCTTACACTCCATTGTTTGGTTATCGCCCCTCCTGCATATTTAAGTCAATCATTTGCTAAGGTGAACATAGATATATTCCAACACTGTTACACCAAAACATATAAATCATGTGGTGTTTGATCAGTGAATATTGAGTTATTGAAACATTAAGTTATTGAATTAAGTTTCATTTATAGAGCATCTGTCTTTGTTTGGTTAGGTCAATATCATCACAAAAAAAACATCTTCAAAAATGGTTCTGTCACTTGATTTGTATTTTTAATAAAGATGATTTTTCAGTTTTTTTTTCAAAAACACTTTACAACAAGGTTTCATTTGTTAACATTATAGTTAACAAACAACGAGCATTTATTAATTTTAGATAATCTCAGTAATACATTTTTAAAATCAAAAGTTTAACAAATATGTTTTATCAAACTACAAAGATTAATAAGTATAAAAACAGACTGCGCATTGTTAGTTAGCTAATGCATTCAGTAATGCTACACAATTAGACCTTGTTATAAAGTGATTTCTGTTAATATAGACTAGTAATGTAAAAGCCACATGCCTATAAGGTCATTTTTTCTATGTCTTTTACATTTTACAATGACCTTAATGAATGAAAACCTTCCCATACACATTCTTTTCCATTACTGGATGCGGGGCTATTGGATTTCAAGCATAATTTGGGCAGATCTGGCCTCGGGCTCCAGTGACATCTACAGCAGTTCATTCTTCAAGATGGAAGAAAGTAAGGAAGACCGAAGAATCACTGAGCAGACACATGACGCAGAGCACACACTCTCCCAAAGGAAAGATAAGACTGCTCTGGGACAGTGTGCAGGAGGGAGTCCTGTCCTTTGACGAAAAGCTGTTTTGTAAATGGATCTGCTCTTATCAAGCGTGAAGAATTTCAGAGCCACCTTTGTTTCACTATACTGTTGGCTTATGCTCAGAATCCACTGAGAGTGCCCTCGAAATCAAATTAAAGGCTATAATGCATGAGCTGACGTTTTTCAGCAAAGCTCAATTATAGTCATTGACCATGCATTACTAAGACAGGAGATGCTTTTAAATTATTATTTACCCTAATGAATAAAGTTTATGTTTATTATCCAAATCCGCACTTTAGTACACATTATCAGTCTTCAAATTATGCCTGAATAAAACTGTTGTGAGAAGTAGAGAAGGCAATGAAAGAATCAAGCCTGCAATGAGAAGTGTAGACAATTAATTAAAGTGTAAAACTATTAAAGAATAGGAAGCATGTTTATAAAAGCATTTCTTGTACATACAACCAATGCTGTACACGTAATATAGGTTCAGCAGCCAACAGCAGAGCCAGGCTCACCTAATTTGAACTAGTAATGTGAAGCAAATAAAGACTCTCTGCTGGCGCCTTGTGGTTAATTCAGATCATAGCATTCAGATTTATGATATGCACTATTTATAAATCGCATAGTTCAGTCTCTCAGTGCCCTTCTTACTCCACTTTTATTGCTATATTTTACAAATATATTTTACTTATATGCACTAAACTGTAAATATGTAGATTCTGACTAGTCTTTATACTTGTTGCATTTTATTTTGTAATTGTATTTTTGTGTCTTATTTTTGTATTGCACTGGAAGTTTCATTAAAAAAAAACATATTGATTACTTAAAATAAAAATTCCAAACTCTTAATTATGAATTTGATTGGATAAGCTAATTTTGTAATAACACGCCATGTCAGCACTACAGTTTAAGGGAGGAATAATCATTTAAAGTGGATTGATAATGAGACATACCGGTACATAATAGTGATTTTTACTTGAGGGAGGTCGAAAATGCTAATTATCCTTGTTAAGACTTAAGAGCCCTAAATAAATTCTCTGTGTGTGTGTGTGTGTGTGTGTGTATGTTTATGTGGTTTATGAGGTCACAAATTTGTATAATGACATGGGTATGACAGAGGTATTACAATATGAAGGTGGTTTATGAGGACACTGCCTATGTCCCCGTAATTCAAAAGGCTTAAAAAACATACTAAATGGTGTTTTTTTGAAAATCTAAAAATGCACAAAGTCTCCTGTGAGGGCTAAGTTTAGGTGTAGGGTTGGTGTAGGGCAATAGCACACAGTTTGTTCAGTATAAAAACCATTACGCTTATGGAGAGTCCCCATAAACCACAAAAACCAACATGTGTGTTTGTGTGAGTGAGTGTGTGTGTGTGTGTGTGTGTCTGTGTGTGTGTGTGTGTGTGTGCTTGGCGGAAAGATCAAACAATCCTCTGATCCTCGTACACACCCCACTTTGTTGCACTGAATGAACTGTAGTTTCGCGGGTAATATCAACTAGGCAGTTTGCATACGCGCCGTAGAATCAGGGGTGGATGGTAAAACGTCTCAAACTTTTACACTTGTTTACAAAGTTGTTTGCGAGAAGAAGCCTTCATTGCTTTTTACAAAAATACGTTGTTTCACGGTCTTAATCATTATGTTTATGTATTCCTGCTATAAAGCGGATCATTAAACAAGCAGAGTTAGACGCGCGCCCCTCCAAACGTGCGCTGTAATGGTTTCGTCCACAGTGGCGCCAAACACCTCGCGCTCTACAGCAAAGTTTCACGTTACAGGCGCGAGGTTGGTGTATCCTGGACCTTAGCATTTAGAAGAGTGGTTGTGCAATTTTATATTTTTGCAAAGAAATAGTCTCCGTTCGGGTGCCTTTATGTTATTTGCATCGTATTCTACTGTTACAAAACGCGTCCGTGTTTGTTGTGCAAGGCTTTGTTGTGTGTTAGCTAATCGGGTCTTTAGTTAGACACATTTGCATTACATATTAAGCTAACGTTACGCTGCATACGTTTGAGAGACGTGCACAAAAGCGTTTAATTCAACAGCTGGTTTAAGTTAACGTTACCCAGAACGCAGCAGAAATGAGTGGGTAAGTGCATTTATTGTGCATTAGGCACGAGGTGTTGGCAGAGCCATACGCTTTTATTAACTTCATGTTCACATGTTGCAGCATTGTCAAAGAAGAGACTCGCAGTGTTTCTCCTCACTGCCCCAAACCCAACGAATCTGAAGAACCAGAAGGTACTTCAATGGAGGAGACCACTATTGGTAGGTCAAAAGTATTCACAGTAAGATACATGATGGCAGACCTGCCTGTGCAAGTCCATGCAGCTTTCGGTTTAATTTCACTAATCTCCTGCATATTACAGAAAACAGCCAGCATGGAGAGATTGTCATTACAAAAGAGATGGAGGAGGAGGAGAAGCATTTAGTGGAGGAGGGAGAGAAGAAAGAAAGAGAAATGATGGAAGAGGTACTGCTTTCTCACACACATGGAAAACCAGAAGGCAAAACTTCGTTGTCTTTTATGGAAGTATAATTCATTTTGAAATGTAATATGCAAAATGGCAATGCAATATGTAACATGGCAATGTTTTTCTGTATTTAAATTTAAATTTTCCCATACATAAGTGCAATGTTTAATGCAAAATGAAAATTAATTTATATAATTTACATTTGCCATTTCCTACACAAGTTTTAATATGCACATTAAAATGTACATGCAAAATTAAAAGAAACATGTATTACCCAAATTGATTAGATATGTTTAGCATGGCCAAGTAAAAGTATAATTTAAATCCTGTTTTTCGTAAATGCATTTAGACTTGCACATTTTGCATTTTCATCATAATACCGTGTAATAATTGTATCAAAATACAGTGAGAATTTCAGAATGCATTCTGAACCAAAGATGCAGCAAAACGGTGAATTAAATGTTTTTTTCTTAAATGCATTGAGACTTGCACTTAAGATGTTTAAATTGCATTGCATTTTCATCAAATACCCCGCGATAATGTAGATTAAGTCATTGTGGATTTGAAAATGCATCCGAGCCGAGCACGCCCCCGACCTGTCAGTCATTACATCAAGGCGGGGCTCGGCAACCAGACGAACAATAGGTCAATATTCATCGTTAACCAAGCTTTTCACCTGCCTTGTGATTTCTCACGGTTTACACTCTGATGCACATAAGCAAACCGATTCAATTCAACAAAACGATTCTACAGTTATTTACCTATTTGTCACCATGCATTATATTTTATTCTTCATTTTTAATTCAACAATCATCACCAAAAGGGAAAGACACAAACGTTTCGGCTACCAAGCCTTCGTCAGTGTGTAAAGCAATTACATCCCTCCACCCACTTTTCAAATCACCAATTGTGTCGACGTCATTAATCAATGTTGAATCGCCACAATCATTAAAGCATTTTCTTTTTAACTTCTAAACAATTTTCACAAGATAAAACATCATATTCACATGATGCTACACCTCCGTGACCATAAGAATTATCTAGGATTATTCATTTATCACTATTATACAAGTCGACAGTTTAAATAAACAATCAACAATATATACTCCACCAATTAACTTTAGTATAACAGTGGAAAATTCACATCAGAAAATACATCGTCATAAGTAATTATGTTTTTCACACTGTAAATACTCCAGATTTATTATATAACATCTTAAAGATGAATTCGACCAATTCTAGTACAATAAAGAAAAACAAAGTTGTAGTTCTTCATTCATGCCATTTGGTGTCAGTGATTTAAGTTTATGAATCCAAAATGCTTCCTGTTTCAATAGTTCTTTATTTATATCACCTCCTCGACGTGACCCAAAAACCTCTTCCATTCCTATGCATTCCAAATGCTTGATGTCGTGTCCCATTTCGTTAAAATGTCTAACGAACATAGAGTATATGACGACAAGATTTAACCTCTTCAGTAGCGAGACATTTTAAAGAAGTGGGACACGACATCAAGCATTTGGAATGCATAGGAACACCATAGTTTTAATGATTGTGGTGATTCAACATTGATTAATGACGTCGACACAATTGGTGATTTGAAAAGTGGGTGGAGGGATGTAATTGCTTTACACACTGAGGAAGGCTTGGTAGCCGAAACGTTTGTCTTTCCCTTTTGGTGATGATTGTTGAGTTAAACGGAAAAAGAAGACTGTTCTCATGAGTGTGGATCATAATTTCTTGCACAAAATGACTTGATAGATTAACGCACCAAAATAAATAAAAAATATCAAGTAACTGAGGAGCGCAAACGTCATTGTTGAACATTCTTCACTTTTAAACCGTAATGGATCACACGCCGAGTGATGCATGTAAGCAAATAGTGCAGTTCTACACTTATTTACCACATAACCTTGTATTTTATTCCTCTTTTAATCTCTAAAATAGCTTGTGCTCCGTGGCACCTAAACGTCATGTGCCTGCCACAAGATCTCTCACCGTTTAGAGCCACTAGACACCGCAATTGATGCCTGTGATTTTTAATATAAAGTTATCTCACCTTGGCTGTGGCATGTTCTTTGACAGCTGCGCCTAGATCTGACTGGTGAAGTGTTGTCTGCCATCTGGGGCAGGTAGAGTAGTAGCAGCAGCGTTTTCTGTATGGTCATGTGCATAAATAGGAGTGTAAACAGTGAGATATCTTGAGGCGTGCACGCCACTTAGGTGCCACGGGACGTGTGCTCCATTATGGGTTAGAAGAGAGGAAATATAAGGCAACACAGTGTCTACACCGAACGCGACAAAAGATAGTACTGAACCCATTATAATCTGTGATGCTGTCTACACTGGATGCGGTGCGATGTGACATGACAGCTGTCACGTCCTGTTTAGACATGGGGTAAGGTAGCAAATAGATAAGTGTAGAATTGCACTATTTGCTTGCGTGCATAACTCGGCGTGTGAACAGTGAGATGTTGAGGCAGGCGTGACTCATTTGGTGCCTCGGGACGTGCAATCCATTATGGTTTCAAAGTGAAGAATAAAATGTATTGTGACAAGTAGGTATTATATGATTGAATTTTCATTTTGCACTAAACATTGCACATATGTATGGGAAAATGTCAATTTAAATACAGAAAAACATTGCCATTTTGCATATTACATTTCAAAATGGATTATGCTGCCCATGTGCTTCCATAGTCTCTATGTATGCAATCCCTGTAAAGTAAAAATGTATCCTTAGCTAGTAATAACTATGGAAAAGTATTAGAAATGCTTTGTGTTAAAGTGTGGAACCCTTGAGTCTCCTCTGCCCTGTTTCGCAAAAGTCTTTGTATTTTTATAAATTAAATGTAATTTATTCTGGACTCTGAGATTCACATTATCAGTAAATGTTTATATTTTATGCTGCATGCTGTTGTAACAGGCCAGACAGTCGTGGGAGAAAGATTCTCAAGAAATGCGTTTCAGACGACTTCAGCACCTTTTGGAGAAAAGCAACATTTACTCAAAGTTTTTGCTCACAAAGATGGAACAGCAGCAGCAAGATGTGAGTATTGTGTTTAAAAGACAGGAAAGAGCTGTCACACTAGGAGGTTTACCATTTCCGGATGTAAATCTTTCTTGAATGTTTTCATCTATGAATTGTAACCTGGTGAAGTGGCACGGAAGCAGATGTTTGTGGGCAGAGGGTTGTGAAGGAGCCAAGTTAATGCTGCCAAATCTAATGATTTTGGAAATCTAATGATTGTCAAGTTTTCAAGTTGCAGCATGCTCTCAATATCATCTGCATTATTACCATCATAAATCTGCTTGTGAAGTACTTGAAAATTCCATTTTGATATATATTTTTTTTTAATTACAGGAAAAAATTCAAAAAGAGAGACTGAAAAAGAAAGCTGCTAGTCAGAAGCAAAAGGTAAGTTTGGGTTCATGTTTTATCACATTTTTCTTCATGTAGAAAAATATGGATAAAGAGTTGTAATTCTCAAATTTCATGCATTTTCCACAGGGAAATGATAAAAAGACTGTAAAAGGTAGGATTCACAGATTGCATTTCAATACAGGGTATTAATTATGATGCTGTTATATTAAAGTAATATGTCTGATGTGCAGTCAATAATACTGATCTTTTTTTGTGTGAAGTTGAAAGAAAGAAGCGTGAAAGGGAAGAGGATTACAAAATCGCAGATGTTATGACCAAAGAGGTGAGCCTTCAATTTATACATTTTTTCCAATGACATCATTAATGTCTGTTATGTTACTGATGTGGATTTTTCTCTCTTTTAGGAAATTCTGTCAAAAGCCAAAAAATCTAAATTGGAAGAGGTAAAGGTTTATACTTTGTTTATTGTGCTTTCAGACATCATGAAATCAGTATTCTCTGTATTGACACTGTTGTAAGATGCCGATAAAACACACCTCTGAGCTCACGTTCTGTATTAATGCCAAGTTGCTACAGTTCTTGCCAGCCATATACGCCCTACACTAGGAGTAGTTAAAGGGGTAGTTTAGCCAAAAATGAAAATTCTTTCATTAATTTACTCACCCTCGTGTTGCTCCAAACCCGTAAAACCTTCCTTCATCTTTGGAAAACAAAACTTAATTTTGATGAAATCCGAGAGCTTTCTGACCCTCCATAGACAGCAACAACACATTCAAGACCCAGAAAGCTAGTAAGGATATCGTTAAAATGGTCCATGTGACATCAGTGGTTCAACCGTAATTTTATGAAGCTACAAGAATACTTTGTGTACAAAGAAAACAAAAATAATGACTCTAGTCAAGGTCAGAAAGCTTTCGGACTTCATAAAAATATCTTAATTTGTGTTCCGAAGTTGAGCGAAGGGCTTACAGGTTAGGAACGACATGAGGGACAGAATTTTAATTTGGTGAACTATATCCCTTTAACAACATTTTGTTATATTACAGGTTATTGTTATAATATTTAATAGTGTAATTATTGAACATTGTCTTAATACTTGATTTGATCTGTTTTCTGAAGGAGGCTCATTCATCAGTAAAACTGGAAGCTGAGGATATAGAGAAGATGAGTGACACCAACTCGGATATTAAAGGCCGACTGTCTGAGACTTTGCGGGAAAATAGTAAGCAGATGCTGGATCCAGAGAGAACCGTGAATGGCCAACCTGTGCCTGCGCAGCAGCCCAAATTCTTCACTGGGGGTGTGATGAGATGGTACCAGGTGGAAGGCATAGAGTGGCTCAGGGTGAGTGAGACCTGAATAAACGCATGACCATCAGAGGGCAGTATATTTATTCTCCATTGTCTGGAATTAGTGCTGGATTCTATTTTCTGAACTGCCTAAAAAAGGATACATGATATGCTCTCATACATATGATTTGCAAAACTAGGATATTGTGTGACCTGTATTATGTTTGTATATAGCTAATAGCTAATGAATGGGCGTGGCTGATTTGCAGATGCTATGGGAGAATGGTATCAATGGTATCCTGGCTGATGAGATGGGTCTTGGGAAAACCATACAGTGCATCGCCCATATTGCGATGATGGTTGAGAAGAAAGTCCATGGGCCCTTCCTAGTTGTGGCACCTTTGTCCACTCTTCCAAACTGGATCTCAGAATTCAAGCGCTTCACCCCAGAGGTGTGAAACGATAACTGTTGTTCGTCTTTATTGAAATGAAAGTTTTAAGTCCGTTTCATACAGTTTGAGAGGTTTCTGTTAATTGACTTTGTTTTTTTCTCTCTGTGTTTAAGGTGTCTGTCCTGCTGTATCATGGTCCACAAAAAGAGAGGATGGACCTGGTGAAGAAGATCCGTCAGGCGCAGGGTCCTCTCAGTATGTGCCCTGTTGTTGTTACATCCTTTGAAATAGCCATGAGAGACAGGAAGCTTCTACAGGTAAACAGATCTGGTGTTGCATTGTTTTACTTGCATATAAAAATTAGTCTTAGGACAGTTCATCAAGAGTGTTTGCACATTGAATCTTTCATCAAAGTAATGCATGGTGCCCATTCTGCCACTTCAGCAATAGTGTTTGCAAACGTGGTGAATTTATAACATTGAATTTAATCATGATAAGCACAAAGCAAGTTTTGTAGCGCATGAATGGAGTTTTGTCATGTTTGTTCTCCTCAGCGTTTCCACTGGAACTATATGATTGTGGATGAGGGCCATAGGATTAAAAACTTGAACTGCCGACTGGTGCAAGAACTAAAGATGCTGATGACTGACAACAAACTGCTGCTGACAGGAACCCCCTTGCAGAATAACCTGTCCGAACTGTGGTCTCTCCTCAACTTCCTCCTCCCCGATGTGTTTGATGACCTGAAGAGGTAAGAAGGCACATGCAAAGGGAGTTCACAATACTGATTTTGTCTTAAAAACAGAGGATTTTCTTGACTCAAATCAAAAGTTGATCATTTTTTCTTTTCTCCCCTCAGTTTTGAATCATGGTTTGACATTAGCACCATCACTTCAGATGCAGAAAACATTGTGGCTAATGAGCGTGAGCAGAATATCCTTCACATGCTTCATCAGGTATCTTCATGACATGACAATATTTTGTAGACATTGTCCAAAATGTACATCTTAAATGGTCTTTGGCTAGGTATAGACTGATTATATGCATTTGTTCTGTTCTTTGCTTTTGGTTTTAATGGCATTTTAATGTTTTCAGATCCTCACACCCTTTCTTCTGAGAAGACTGAAGTCAGACGTCACACTGGAGGTCCCACCTAAGAAAGAGATCGTAGTGTACGCACCCCTCACCAACAAACAGGAGGCCTTTTACATGGCCATTGTTAACAAGACTATAGCAAAGCTGCTGGGTCAGGAGAAGGTGAGTTTTACGCTGTGGTCTATTTGCACCAACACACGTTTCGCATAAAAATTCTGTTCGGATCAATCCACGTGGAAACGGCAGATGGGCTGAAGGAAAATGTAAATGCACTTAGTGCCAGGATGTTGCACTGACGGAGAAGTTGCTATGCAACTTTCCTTTTCTGCTTTACACCTGCTTGTCATGGAGAAGAAAGTCCAACATCATTTAGTATTTATAGCTGTTCAGGTTTTTGTATCCGCTCTGGTGTTCATCAAACAGCACCAAATACAAGATGCGTTAACACCAAAAGAACAGATTTATTCTGTTCATTCTAATCAAAATGTTTATCATGCTGAATATTTCTCTTTGTGTGAACAGGATATTAAAGTTAGTAGGAGGAGTGTGCTTGAAGTATTTATTCATTATCTTTTTTTGACACTTCCTTAAGGATGATTCAGCACAAGTGCCGCTTACATCCAGTGGCCGACCAAAGCGCAGGACCAGGAAGGTGGTGGACTATTATGAGTCAAACACTGACTCTGTGAAAGATCTTGAGAAATACCTAGAGAAGGTTCGGAGAGAGATGGAAAGTCAGGCAAGGTCTGTCTCTCGTTGTATTTACCAGTTTAACCTCTGCTTTGAACTGATCTGTGAGCTTTTTGATGTGACATGATTACTCTCTCCTTAGCTCCAGCCCAGTGGTGGATGTTTCCATGCCAGTTGATGCTCAAGTCAACTTGAAACTCCAAAACATACTTATGCTGCTGAAGAGGTGCTGCAACCATGCTTACTTGATAGAGTATCCTTTGGACCCCGCCACTGGAGAATTTAAGGTACTTCACACATAACTGTGCATGAGTTGGAATGATCTGATCTGGTATGAAGGTATTTGCAACAGAACGAGTGCAATAATTATCTCATTGGTACAGATTGATGAGCAGTTAGTGGAAGCATCAGGGAAGTTTCTTATCCTGGACCGAATGCTTCCTGAACTGAAGAAAAGAGGGCACAAGGTAAAGTTCACAGTCTCTCATGCATACATTTGAATGATTAACAGCTCTATCAGTCAGTGTCAAACTCCACTGTGGTTATAAGCCATTTTTGCTCATTTAATTGCCTGTATGTACAGATGACAAATCTCTTATGCTCACAAAGGCTGCATTTATTTGATCAAAATACAGGAAAACCGTAATATTGTGAAATATTAAAATTCATGTAATATTTTAAAATGTAATTTATTCCTGTGATGAAAGCTGAATTTTCAGCATCATTACTCCAGTGTTCAGTGTCACATGATCCTTCAGAAATCATTAAAATATGATGATTTGCTTCTCAAGAAAAACAGCTACTTTTATATTTTTGTGGAAAAACTTGTACGTTTTCAGGATTCTGTCACTTTTGGTCAATATAATGCAGCTTTCTGAATAAAAGGAATTTTGATGTTTTTATATTTTGGTGGTAGCCATATAAAACACTTGATTACACCCTCTTTTTTTATAAACAGGTACTGATTTTCAGCCAGATGACCTCCATATTAGATATTCTGATGGATTATTGTTATCTCCGTGGTTATGAGTACAGCCGACTGGATGGGTCAATGAGCTACACAGACCGAGATGAGAATGTGAGCAGCAGTTTGTTGGTTAATGCAGTGCTAGTTAGTGCTAGTTGTTTTCATTGAATTTACATTTTTTCATGCAGATGAAGAAGTTTTCTTCTGATCCGGAGGTGTTCCTCTTCCTCCTGAGCACTCGAGCTGGTGGTCTTGGGATCAACCTCACAGCTGCCGACACGGTCATCATATTTGATAGTGACTGGGTATGAATTTAGTTGTGCAACCTGTTCATATGTGACTTGTATAGAGCCCCGCACATGACATGCAGACAAAATATTTATTGTGGCCACGAAATTAAGTATTTGTTACATCATTTTAGTTAAATCAGTAGTAATTTGTTCCCTCATTTTGATTTAACATTAAATAAAAGATATGAAAAAAATTCTTAATTTGTGGCCACTTTAAATTGGTTGGCTTTAAAAGCAAAAAAACAATTTAACACTTAATTAATTTTAATGATTTTAAACGAAAAGCCTCATTATCAACAAATGTTTTATGTAATTTCATCTTCAGAATCCTCAGGCAGATTTGCAGGCACAGGATCGGTGTCACAGAATTGGGCAAACGAAGCCTGTGATGGTTTACCGCCTCATTACGGCCAACACCATTGATGAGAAGATCCTGGAGAGAGCCTCTGCCAAGAGAAAGCTAGAGAAGATGGTCATTCACAAAAGTATGTAGCGGTTGCAGAAAATGCCGCATTACCAACCTTTGGATTTAATGAGAATAATCAATTTTTTTAAATATACTTTTTTGCTGTGACTCTCTGACTTTTTCCCCTTATATTTGTCCTTTTAGATAAGTTTAAAGGTTCTAAAGCGGAGCTCAAACAGACCAAGAGCTGTGTGGATGTAAATGAGCTTGTGGAACTGCTGAAGTCCAGAGACTATGACGGGTACAGATTTTCATATCTCCACTGTCACAAGACTTTTAATCCATCGTAAATTATTGCTAAATTCTGTTGTAAATTGCATCACAATGACTGTCCTGATGTTATTCATGCTGTTACAGGGCAGTGAAAGGCACTAAAGGAAAGGTCATCAGTGACAAAGATCTGGAGATCCTGCTGGACCGTAGTGATTTAATGAGTAAGTGTCCTATGTCTCAGATCTGAATGTCTTTTGTGTCTTTGTAATGCATGTAGATTCCACTGCATATTGATTTTCATGGTAATGCTTTGACATTTTAATGCCCCTCTCATGTGACTCAAATCTTCCTTTTCAGATCAAGCCAAGAAGCGTGTTAAACGGGAGAAGGACGGGGTGTTTAAAGTTATTGAGACCAAAGATGACAATAGTGACATCAGTCTGTCCTAAGAGTACTGACACTTGAAATCTGTCATTAGGCCAAAGTGCCTAAACTGATCAAGCAACTGTAACTGGTCTAAAAGCTGCCTGCTGGTTCTACTCAAAGATTGAGATCTTTTCTATTTTAGACTTTTATGTCCAACCACTGCTTCTTTTAATAAGTCCATCCTTGGTTATGAGTTTTAGCTGATTTAAAATGTCTTTTTTTTTTTTTTTTTTGGTGCCATGTCAATTTTTGTTTTGGGATTAGCACAAAAAAACCCATAATCCCACATTTTGGCTACTTTGTAAATACTGTTGTACATTTCATATGTAGTTGACTGAATAGGAATTGCACATGTATATTGCTTTAAAGCACATTTGACTTTCTAGAATACTGTAGAACAAACATTCCTGTTTTATATTTCATGTTTTCAAATTATAATAAATATTTTGTATACAGCATGTGATGTTTATTTAAATATGGGCTATAATTTTGCATTTCAAAGGAATGTTACATTGTTACAGAAGACAGTGTGCACATGCACACAACAGCTAGTAGAAAATTTATTTCATTTTTGCTGGTTCTCCTCTTCTAGTTCTTATGTCCTGAATCACTGTAGGGAAGAAATCATGAGATTATATTTTCAGTGCAAAGACAGGATGCACACAGTCATAATGAATGCCTTCCTGTGACTTTATACACTTCCATTCAAAAATACTGCATTTACTTGATCGAATTACAATTGAAACAATATAGAAATGTGTACAAATGTTTAATTTATGGCTCCTGTGTTTGACATGGAAGAGAAGAAACTGAATATAGTCATTTTTGATTTCTTTGTGCACAAAAGTATTCTCGTAGCTTTATAAAATTACAGTTGAACCGCTGATGTCACATGGACTATTTTAACGATGTCCTTACTACCTTTCTGGGCCTTGAACGTGTCTGTTGTGTTGCTTTCTATGCAGGGTCTGAAAGCTCTCATATTTCATCAAAAATATCTTAATTTGTGTTCCGAAGATGAACGAAGGTCTTATGGGTTTGGAACAACATGAGGGTGAGTAATTAATGACAGAAGTTTAATTTTTGTGTGGACTATCCCTTTAAAGCTAAATTTCCAGCAGCCATTACTTCAGTGCTCAAATATGGAAACATGATACATTTTTTTTTAATAGAAAGTTCAAAACAACAGCATTAAAATATAAATATTTTGTAATATGGTCTTTGTCACTTTTGATCCTAACTGTCCTCAAAAACATTTTAATGGTGGTTCTCATCCCCCCCCCCCCCCTTTAAATTTTAAAATACTTTTCAAAAATAAGTTTATATTCTGTACTATTTCTAGTTAACTAGTCAAATAATTTTTGTGACCCTGAGAAAGTGTCAGATTTCAGGTCAAAGATCATGCAGCTTGAATGCTGCTGTAATTAAAAGACCAAACCAAATATTAAAATGTTTAGAAATAAATTTTTCATCTCAACTTTACTCCTTTATAATATTTGAATAAATTAGGCAACTAGGCATGCAAGGCCTGGTTTCACAGACAGGGTTTAAATTAAGCCAGATTTAGATCATAGTTCATTTAAGACATGGAAGTATCTTTTATAAACGTGCCTTGGGGAAAAAAATTACTGGTGTGTATCCTGAGACAAATCAATAATACCAACATATTTTAAGATCAGTCAGTGCAAGTTTCTTTCAGTTGAAACAGCCCAGACATGCATTTTAGTTTGGGACTAGGCTTAAGCCTTGCACAGACAAATGCAACACGTAGTCGAATTTCACTAGTAGTCATTTTTTAGGAATCAGATCTCATACCATCATCAGGAATCATTCCTTCATCGGAGCGTGAGAACGTCTTTGATGGTTTGTAGTGATGGTCATGGGAGGATCAGCTGCATCCATGTGGCCCATTTTCTGCATGATCTTGTCGCTGAGGCCGAGGTAATCCTTACGCAAGTCCTCCATCTCCGCTAACAGCACCTCTCTCTCTCGCTCCAGCAGTTGAATGGCCTCTTTGAGTCGTGCTCCCTCCTTCGTGCTTGCCATCTCCGACACCATCTTTTCTTTATGAACGCTCTCCAGCTTCTCTGTCAAGACTTGCTTGTCTCTCTTGAGTTTACTGACCATCTCCATCAAAGTCTCGCACTCTCTTCTCAAACCATCGGACTGCTGCAGACAGGCGTTCTGCTGCTCCTGCAGCTGAAGTGGCTCTACTCTCCGCTTGTTGTGAATCACTTTCAATTCATATTTCACAGCCTCCACCTGTTGAAGTGCTCCGTCTCTTTCTGTTTTGCAATTTTCCAACTCAGCGTTCAGTTTTTCAATCACCTCCTGAAATTCCTCGGCGTTCTTCTCATTGTCAGACTCTTTGGAGCGAGTCGACTGAATGAGCTCCTTGTTCTTCTCCTGAGCTTTATATAAATGTTGTCTGAGGTTTGCAGATTCACTTCTCGTGGCTGATATCTCCTCCTCAAGTCTCTGATGAATGCTGATGTTCTTCTTGTGTTCGGCGTCCATCATCTGAAGCGTCTCTTTACATAAAGCGAGATCTCGATCTGCTACATCTCTTTGCTCCTCCAGAAGTTTCTGCTTGGTTAGCAGCTCTTGAGACATCTGCTGGAGCTTCCTCAATGATTTTTGACAGCTCTTTTTCTCATTGAGCTCCACGTTGAGTTGGTCCTTCATGGTGTTAGCACGAGTTTTTAGGCGCTCGTATTTCTCCATAAGTGCTTTAAGCTGCTTCATAGATGTTTTGTTGTTACTTTTGGCTTCAGCGAGTTCCTTCTTCAAATCTTCAGAGGTTTGCTCAAACCTGGTGGTGATTTCGGTATTTTTCTGTTCCTCACACTTCAGCTTTTCAGTAATGAGTTGGGTTTCCTTCTCCTTTTGCTTTGCCATCTCTTTCATATCTTTCAGTTCTTGTTGCTTGACCAACAACAAATGGACAAGATGTTGATTCTCCAAGTTCTTCTGCTGCAGTTGTTCCTTCACGACTTCAAAGAAGTCAAGATGTTTGCTCTTCAAAGATGAACTTTTGTCAGCTCTGCTTCTTTCTCGGCCTTTTGATGTTTCCTTCAATACTGCTTTTGATGGGTTTGAGGAACATTCAACAGATCTTGTTGAATTAGACCTAATTAAGTATCCAAAGGGCAGGTGTAAGGCTTTAGAGTTATGATCCATGTGGAAAACACATTTTGACTCTTCTTTTTTCAGCAGATCTGCTTCTGCTAGAACCATTGCCTGCTCATTAAAATCTTGACTGACATTTTCATTTGTATTTCGGAGTAAACTCTGTTGCACTTTCAAGAACCTGTTTTCAAGCGTATCCACTCCAGCATGCTGGGATTTAGCAGGGAGTGCTTTTCCTTTCTTCCACCGACTAAAAAGCATCTCTTTGTCGTTTGATTGCATTTCAGTGCTGATGGCTTCTGGCTGACGGGTGCCCAACTTCTCAGGAACTGGTCTGTCACAGTCCAGTATCAAGTTTACACTTGTGCATACATCCTCTAGTCTGTTTAACATCCAGGTCCATGTGAGTTGAGTTTGTTTGAACTGGAAGAAATCCAGGCAGGCCATTTAGTCAATGGTGTTGGAGATTTACTTCTAATAAGCACTATAGATGTTGAAATGAGCCCTTACCTTACTCCCCAGCATCCAAACGGACTGCAGCAGAAGCCTTTACTGTGCCACTCAAGCCCCATTGTTCAAAACGTCTGTCGCCATAGTAACAGGCCAATGCTGGCAAAGCTAAGCACTAGGAAAAAAGACGTTATAAAAATGGTTTTGAACCAAACCGGTTCCGCTTGAATGACTAACCTTAGCAGAACAAAAGCAGCTATTATCACACCGGTGTGAGGCTCAACTCAAACTTGGCCAGCAATTTTGGGATGTCCGAAGACTGGGAAACTTAATAAAATTAGATGCTTCCTCGATTTTATTAACAAAAAGCAAAAGATATTTGCCATTTCTTAGAATTTTGTGAGGTCGGTAAAGTTTGCAAGATATTGACAGATTCGACTTTTCCGGATCAATAACTCGCGAGCAAATCGTTTTTAATACACAAATGACGCCACTTTTGTTTTTCGCCAAAGCAATTGTTCAAAATGAGTGTTGTAGTATAACTAGCAGGAGAGCAGTGATGTGTAAATTGAATTTGGCGACACTACAGTGCGTTAGTGTAAAGTTATTGAGTATGTTATTAGTAAAAACAATTCGCGTTTGGCACTTTGCAGACGGTCCCTTAGGACTTGTCTCTGACTCCAGCGCATTTAGATCAATGTGTTTTATACAGAGCGGAGGAAACCTCGCTTGTAGCTCGTTTTATACATCACTAAAAAAGAAAAGTGGCGTCATTTGTGTATTATATTTCAGTAGGCTATTTCTATAAAAATATTGCATAGCACATTGAGTTTTAATGGTGGTTTCTGAACGACAAAAGAACTCAGGTAATATATGAAAAATAGTCTGTCGCATTTTGTGTCTTTCACGACTGCTGTTGTACTCACTGTATAAACTCTTGCAAATGGAAAAAAAAAAAATGTAATCTAGGTTAATAGTTAAACTGTTTGTTCCAAATTCATATTCATTTTAACTTGAATACAAAAATGAACATTGTTAACATAAGATTAATGTAAAGTGTTTTTTTAACACAAAAGCAATAGCTTCCTAAATAATCCTCAAGGAGCCAGAAACACATTTTAAATATTTTAATTGTTTAAAAAATAAATTACATGGCATGACCTTAAAAGACCGACAAATCAAGTCTTCTCGTGAGCACTACCTTGTGTCAGGAGACTGCGCACAATGAAAAGTGCTCTGAAGTACAACAAAAGGCATATACAGCATCACATCCATACTCCTCTCAAAACATTGTAAATGAAATCCTCTTGTGATCTACATCTGATATTTGTACACTCATTTACATGCATGAAGCTATGATACAGTCTAAAACAACACTGTACAGAAAGAGGCCCAATAGAGGGGTATCTTGGATGGATTTACAGCTTCAGCATTCCTTAAAGGCTCTAAAAATACCTCACAAGAAATCCAGCATAATGCTCATACATTTTCACACTGAGTAACTGTGTGTGCTAGAAGGCAAAATGGAAAATGCTACGGATAATCCACTGGGAGCAGTAATTCGACCGTATAGCGTACAAGGGATTAAACATCTACAGTTGAAATTCACTTTCAGATTGTAAAAGATTTGTAGCGCTTCCCTGAATAATCCCTCAAACTAAGAGCAATCCAAAGCTGCACATATACCTGATGATTAAACCTGAATTTATAAGCATTTGTACTGATGTCCGTTGCTGTTACAGTGTCAGTCAGCATGTTGGTGTGTATATTGGTCAGGGTAAAGTATGCTGTAAACTTTGGTTAGAGTCTACATGACCAAACATCACAGAAACTACACAATATAAAAGCAGTGATTGTTCAAACACAGGGAAGATAAGGCACAGCAAACTGTCAGTTGGTCTTCAACTTTGTAGCTTGTGTCACCTGATCTGTTAGTGTGGCTCTTATAGAGTTCACAACAGTCTGTCGGACATTTTCTTCCATGTATTGCTCGGTTAGTGGCTTCAGCATCTAGAATCAACAAAGAGGGGAAAAACAACAAAAACTTTAATGGTGCTTGAACAGTTTTGAGCCTGTTGCTAGTGTGTTCTGAGTGGCTGTTTACAGGTCACAGGAGTCAAATCCCTAGATATGGCTTTCCCATATCGGTGTTTTATTTTAACCTCCATCTATGCCTGGTTGCTTGAAGTTTCTTCACCTCAAACACGCAAAGTTTTGAAATGTCCACGTCTTTTCGAGTCATATGCAACTATTGTATAAGGATTTTTAACAATTGTACTCACAAAGAGCAATGTCTTACTGATAAAATAATAAATGAACGTATTTTTAGAACATAAAAAATGCCCATGACTTGATTTTAAGTCGTAAGATTATATTAACGTCTTTATATTTTTTTCAGGTCTGGGACAAATAAATTCCTTGATATTTCCAGATTTCCCACGAGGATGAGAACCCTGGACTTAAGGTCAGGCGTTTGTTCAAATCCTTAAAGCAATAGTTCACCCCAAAATTTTAATTCTGTCATCATTTACTAACCCTTATGTTGTTCCAAAACCATAAGACAATAACGTATCTTTAAAACACAAATGAAGATGTTTTAAATTAAACCTGACAGTTTTCTGTCCCTCCTAGTTTTCTAATCCACCAAATATTTGACGCTTCTAAAATGTCATAACATCATAAAAGTAAGAATAGAGTGGTTTAATCAAAGTTTATCTTGTTGTATTTGAAAATTATATTTTCATAATTTATTTTAAAGCATGTTGGGTTTCCTCAGAAGACTTGAATTAAACAGCTTGATTTACAATGTCTTCATGAACTTTTTGAAGCATCAAAGTTTGGGTAAAATGCCCTTCCAATTAGGGCTGCGGTGATAAATCGATGCATTGTGTTTCGTGGATCGATTCTGAGATTTTCTGAATCCATCGCGATTCTCTCTAGACTAAATCTTAAGCTAAATCTTGACACTCCCTTTAAGACACAAGAATAAAACCTGGCATTAGAATCAAGGTTTGTTCTAAAATGCACAGGTCCTGGGACAAAAATAATTTTAGGTGGGCTGTCACTTGCCTGGACTCAATGAAGAGCAGTGGTTTTCAAACTCTGAGACTTAAAAAATAGGTTGCCAGGCTGATTTAAGGAAAAGTATGCAACCAGTTCAAGACTCAGGAAAGAAGCAACTAAACAACAAAACGAAAGTAACCGGGAGCCGTCTCAGCGCAAACACAAATTTGATTCTGACCTGTTTTTGCAGCGTTGTACATTGTAGCAAATCAGAGACATATCTGTTGATTTCTATAACACAATGGCCAATCAGAGTCAGAATCCACTCACCGCTCAGAACGCCAGTGTTCTTGTTCGGTCCAGAGTTCTGGAAGCTCGTGACGCCAATCCTCTGATTATAATGAACAAATGTAAACAAGATTAACTGTGCTGTGTTGACAGATTCATTGATTATAGCGGAATTGGAGATCGCGATAAACTGAAATGAGTGACAGCTCTAAGTAAGCGCACTTTGCATGCATTCTTTGCTGTATATAGCCTATTCTCCATTCAGAATTTGAATAAAAGTTTAGTTTTTCATGCTGCTAAGAGGACCAATGTGGCATATTTGCAACAAACTTTCGGAAGTGACATCCGCATATTCTCTCGAAATAATCATAACTATGGACTGGACAAAATATGATGTCAGAATAGATGTGCATGAAGGCAAGCACCCTTACTAATTTCAGAAGCACCGACAATGGTTTGATTTTGGAACAGAGCATCCTTCCAGAGCTCTACGGTGGGACTCGAGATCGGTCTGTAGCGCAGTTGTCTTTCCTTCCTTTATATACAGTATGAAAAAAAAGTTTGAAAACCACTGATATAGAGGAGTTTCATGGGCCCCCATTGTCTCAGGGCCCAGGACAATACTGCCCTCTTTACAAATGCTTTCAACAGGGAGTCAAATTACTTCCTCAGCTTTAGAAAAGTGGGTTATGACAGGACTAGAAGTGAAAGGTTTATAGAATGGGCAGGGGTGGACTTAACGATTTGGAGGCCCTAAGCAACGCAAGGAAATGCACACAAGAGAGTCATTTTGAAACATGAAGACAAATAAAATTATGACTTGAAACACAATACTTTCTTTACTGAGGTGAATATCTCATATAATCACTAAAAGCTGTCACTCAATTCAGTTCATTGCGATCTCACCACATTCCGTTAATAGACTCTCTACACCGCACAATGAATCTCTTATTTACATCGTCTCTACACTTTGTTATAATGAGAGCATTCCCGAGCTCACAGAAACTGTTTGAGCAGTGAGTGGATTCTAACTTAAACACTCAAGAAATTAACAGATATGTCTGTGATTGGCTACATTGTGCAACGCTGCAAAAATGTTTCTGCAGTATCAGATGGGGCCCCCTGATTCCCCGGGGCCCTAAGCGGCCGCTTACCTTGCTTATTGGTTAAGTCCGACCCTGGGGATGGGATGAACGCAATTGATGACAGGAAAGCAACTGAAACAACATTGTAGAATAGGCCTAACCATCCAGGAAGCATAACTCACCTGTTCCCACAGGGCCTCTGCTATGAGGTCTATCACCACACCCACTTCTCGATACTCTCCTGAGTATCTGACATACGCCCAGGCACACAACGACAGCAGCGACACCCCCATCACCAGACTGGCCAGAGCCGCGATTACCGACAGGCCAATGAAACCGGTTACTGTGGAGACCATATAGGTAACAAACATGACGGCAAACAGGGTGGCCGGAGTTCTGGCTGCATAGAAAATGTTCTTGCTTTCATTGTGTTTCACGAAATTCGTGTACACTTCATCCAGCTCAGTCTCTAACTGCTGTTGGTAGCGCTGACAGAACTCCACGCCACCCATTTTCTTCACCGCACAAAACTGTTGCACAGACGTTTTCTTAAACTCTTCGTGATAGCGTTGAAGGTCAACAGGGGCAATGTATGGTTTGTCACCTCCACATACCTGTGACATACACACAACAAACACATAAGCTCAAAATCATTTCCTAATCACCAGACGCAAGTATTCTAGAAATGATTAAACCATACCAGGCATCTCTGTATTTTGAGTTATCTAGGCCAAATCTACTATTTTAGTGCAATGGCCTCAAGTTATTTTCAGTTATATAGGCTAGCTCATCTCACGCCACGCTCCTGCTATATTTAAAGAGAATTGAGTTCCCTCTCCATCCATGATCCATTTGGAAAATAAAGAACATGCAGGATGCGTTTTGCTCACACCACTTGCAATTTGTGTACATGCATGTTTCTGTCAAACAGATGCAAAATTAGCAGCTCAAAGTAACTCTACCTGCTCCATGGTTCTGTTATAAGTGTCTTTTGCTCCAGCGACAGCTGTCAGGTTGTTCGCTTCAGCAGTTGCCTGAGTTAAAGAGGCACAGTGGGCATTTAACACTGTCATAGACTACTGTACAAAAGTTTGGGTTCAGTGAGGTTTTTTTTCTGAAAACCATTAACACATTCAGCAAGGACACATTAAATTAACCAAAAGTGACAGTAAAGACAGGATTAAAGTAAAATTTTAAATATACTCAAATAGAAAACATTTTATTATAGTTATTTCAAATTATTTTAAATGTTTCACAATATTGCTGTTCTCACTGCATTTCTGACCAAAACATTTTGAATAGCACCATCGGTGACATTAAAGATTGAGAGCAACACACCTGCAACATGGATTTAGGATGTGGAAGCTCCTCCCCTTGATAGATTTTAATATACGCCTACAAACAGGGAACATAAACATTTTATGTTTATAAGCAGAAAATGCTCTAGAAATACAATCTGATTGGATGAAGCATGTTCAATAACACTATAAAAGGCACACCAGTGATCTCACAACAACTCTGTTCTACATTAATGTTGCTTGACACTGTAAACAAACAACTGTCAGGCAAATGCACTATGCACTATATTTCTTACCATAATAATAATAATAATTTAGTGTGATTAATAATTGACTTGATGATAGAAGTTTATTGCTCTAGTAGCAATAAAGACTTGCATCATTTGCTGCACTAACTCTACAGGAACACTTGAATATAGCCTCTTCAGTTTCAATCCTGACACAATTAACACTTGATCTGATTTGTGTTTACAGCTGTTACTGCAGCTCATCTAATCAAATCTGACCTTGAAGTACTCCAGCAGGTCTCTGCACGTGACTTTAGCTCCACCGATCTCTTTCTCTGCCAGGTTTTCTGGTGCTAGCAGTAAAGGCACTAGATTCTGCAGCTCCCTCTTGAACTCATCATCAATGTCTGCACAAAAAAGGTCATGATGAGCCTAGAGTTCAAACGTGTGTGTACATGTCTGTCTAAGAGAAACTCCGTACCGACCTCTCAGTCTGCCATCAAAGTGAGGGTTGATGGCCACCTTCAGACCTGGATGTGGCAGCAGAAAGCAGCCTATGCTGGAGAAACAGCTGTGAATATGCTTCCTAACGTTCTGCAGCTCTTCGTGTTGATTCTGCTTCACCTACAGAGAAGAAATAAAACACAACTCACACTCCATTCAACATGCTGATGTTTATATGTTGTGTGCTTCATCTCACTTGTAGTCTCCGTTCCAAGAAGCGATTCCCTCCTTTGAGCCCATAGTCATGCTCATATGGGTAACACCAGTCTCTGATCAGAAACAGTAATTTCTAGAAGACAGTATAGAAGAGTGAAGCTAAAGGCCAATTCCTACAAAATAATATAGACAAAAAAAAAAACATGCACAATTTTTTCAAACAAAACCATGCACCTCAATGATGATGTGACAATTGCTCAGATGCCCAATTTATTCAGATAAAAAAAAAAAAAAGTCTCCTATACCCACCAAGGCTGCATTTATTTTATCAAAAAAAAAAGAAAAAGATTGGAATAAAATTAATTGATCTCTACGATGGCAAAGCTGAATTTTCAGCATCATTACTCCAATCCTTAGAGTCACATGATCCTTTAAAAATACTTTCTGATTTGATGCTGAAGAAACATTTCTTATTATTATCAATATAGAAAACAGTTGTGCTGCTTAAAAACATATTTCCCCAGAATTATTTGAAGAATAAAACACTCAAAAGAACAGCATTTACTGGGAATAGAAATATTTTGTAACATTATAAATGTCTTTACTGTCCCTTTTGATCAATTTAATTGTGTTCTTGCTGAATTAAACCTTTTCAAATAATCTGCTCCCAAACTTTTTAGCAGTAGTGGTCATATATACACACATATACATCAAAGATGATGCATATCAGTGTCTGAATTTATCACTTTTTATTAAAGGTCAGTATTTGGCCCCGTAATTTATTTAATTGATTTTTTTTACATTTTGAGGGGATGTCAACCCAACAAATGATCTGATTCTTCAGTAATGGCTGTAAAGTTGGATCTGAGATTTTTTTAAATATATATATATGGGGCATGTGTGTCATGTCGTGTACTCCGTATGAAAATGATCAGCTTTTCTACCTGAAATGGTTTCTCATATATCTCCTCCATTGCAAGTCGACCATATTCTGTGAACAGCTATAAAAGACACGAGGTTACTATCCCACATACACTATTAACCCTAACAGTGTACACCAACAAAGAAAGCTGCTACCTGGAGATGCTGCAAATCATCTTCTTGGATATTCTGAGAAAGATTATAAACCTAAAAAAAACAAAAACAAGATTGTTAGGTCACTGAATATGATGATATGATTATTTAAAGTCCTGAGCATCACTAATGTACACCTGCACAGAGCTGGTCATAGTGCTCAGAGCAAAAACTGTGGCACAGTCTTTGATGGTGGACTGACTGTCAAAGGCTCCCTGAGTGTCCACCAGCAGAACAGCCACCTTCAGACACACAGAGATTAGTCTTATCACACAGCCAAAATATCTTGACAGTGACATAATACACATCTTCAAGTAAACGCCCATCCACCTTAGTTCCATCTTCTTTTTCCACAACAAACACCTCACTCCAGGCCTGGATTCCTGTGGTCTCTCTCTCACAGCCTCCCCTCCAGGAGAAACCAGTCAGTGGCTCATCGTCTCCTCCCATCCATGACTCAGATGACTACAAATACACAGAGACAAAGGACATTGTTTATGTGAATATTCTGAAATGTACTTAATAAAGCATGCATGCATGTGACCTAGCTGGTTTTATATATGCAGGATGCGCCCCGCAAGTTAAGACATGTCAATGATAGGAGTCATCAGGAACTTGTTCTCAGGAATGATGATTCATCTTATTTTTAACAGATAGTAAGTGAGAGCACTCATGCATCACATATTTGAATGCACATGGGTGGATGATGTGTAATTTTACTGTCCTCACCAAAATGGGCCAATACATTCTTCCAATTTAGCCGTGTTATTTTGTATACTGTTATAGTGTTTACAGCTGTTATAAACAGAAAATAAATACAAAACTTTAGAAAATTAAAGAATTTTAATTAAAAATAATGGCATGTACACTAGTCAACATTTGAAGTGGATCAATCAAAGTTGTCCTAAAAGCGTTCTTGTCATAGGACATCTTTGATTAACTGCTTTGATCCACTTGAAATGTTGACTACTATATATCTGATAACGATTTTGTAACCAAATATTAATAATAATGTTCTTGTTTCACTGTAAAAATAATGTCTGCATTGTGTTTTCTCTGTACATTGGGGGAAAATATTTGACCATTTGCTTAGTAAAAGCAACATAACTGTGAAAATAGAAACTTAAAAGTGTGGATAGAAATACTTTATACTAATTAGGATCTACATTAATGACTGAACAATGAATTTACTCTAAGATCACAATTTTCTCATCAATTCTTGAAGCAATGTTTTGAGGACCCTTCAAAAATATTTAGAACCCCAACAGGAAGTAAATAATAAAATTAAGGTTTTAAAATATGTCTAAAGTGAATTAATTTACAAATATACACCTTTTAATCTAAAATCTTAAATGATGTCCATTTTTCAACCGCTCATACACTTACATCAGTAGAAGCAGATTCGTTCTTACCTGATTATGCATGTAACGCAGCATGAAGTCCAGCAGGAAGGACTTTCCCTTGCGGAAGGCACCGGCCACAGACACCACAACCACGTTGAGATCCTTCACATGTTCCTGCATCAGGATTTTTTCCAACGCAACGGCATCCAACTCAAACTTATGATCATCCTCATTCGCGAGCACAATTTGGATGGGTCGAGCCCCCTCAGGAGCTGGGTCCTCCTCCAGCTCTTCGGCTACAGCACACGGTGCCACTCCATTAGTATCAGAGCTGAACTCCTCCAGTGAGTTCAACGCCTCAACGGGGCGGCACAATGGAACATCTTCCACACCGGTCATATCTGAAGGGGAAAAACAGGGTAATTTGAAGTTATTATCATCAAGCAAAAATATTTAAAATATTCTGTTAACTGAAATAAAGCAACGATAAAATAAAATATTAAACAGAAGATTAGAAAATTAAATTTGAAAGTTTAATTTGATGCACTAAAATTATCAACTGAAATAAATCAAGCTGAACCATAACTAATACTGAAAAAAAATTAAACCCAAGAAGTACATTAGTACACAAATTACTAAAACAATTAAAGTTAAATTAAAAACTGAAAATATAAAAAATATAAATAGAACTATAACAGTATATAAATAATACTGAAATAACATTGGACATTTAAATAATTTTATATATTTAAAAAATATACATTGTGACAGTTATTTTTGACATTTTAAACTGATTAATTTAAGGCAAAGGCTGCCACAATCTCCTCTTTTGTTGTGCAATGGGTTGTGAGCAATACTTGGCCATGGATGTAAAAAATCCACATATTGAGACCAAGTCCTTGTTAGTCAGACACGAGTTTTGTGACATTTGCAGCTTTGCTTTTCAGCGCTACGCTAGCAGCTCATTACTGCAGTCACATTCTATTCCAGGAGTGTGGGTCTCTGTTTTAACCCCATGCACTTTATCCATGAGCTGCGATAAGCCTAGATCCCTTCGGCCACAGGGCTAAATTTGGTCATTTTTGTCCTCGGGTTAAGACGCATGTAACACAAAACAAACACCCTCTCTCCCCTTCGCTCTGGTTGCCTCATGCTCACGGCCAGTCGAGCAGAGCCACTGGAACAGAGTCAAGCAGTGTCAGTGTGAGCAAACACACATCAAGGACACGCTGGAGGGGACAGTCCATTCAAAACTGCTTTAAGTACATTACTACCGATACAGATCTGTGCCACACTCATATTGGCCAGACCATATTGGTTCATTTAGACAGAAAAAATTTTAAAGATAAAAAAAAAAAAAAAGAAAAAAAAAAAAATCGGGGAGAATCAATACATCATGAATATAATATACTGCCATGATTCAGGATTACATGCATGAAGAATGATCAGAACATTCAAGATGGGAGAAAAAAATGTATATTTATATAATTTCATATAGTTTCACACGAAGATCGAGCGCAGTTGTTTTTGCTCCAAAAACCATCATGATTACAAATGTGATTTTATAACAGTTCAATAAACAAAAAATGAACATTAAGAGACTTACGCTTTAAACACCATATTGCCTGTTTTTGCACTGTCAACAACAACAATCATTGCAAACATAGCCACTGCACTGTTTTGCGTCTCTGAGCAACATGACAGTGTTTCGTTCCTGAATGAATCAACCGTTTAAATGATTCAGTTCAATCGCAATGACTTGATGCCACCTACTAGTGGTTTTAATTTCACATTTACAGTATTTTTAAAATAATTTTCAACGTTTTATGAATCAAAACATTATTTATTAATTTGTAACTGCAGATGAAAGCATTCCATGTCCCTCAGAGCTGCATTAACAGCCTAAATGTCGTATTATACTAATTGTCTGATTAAACTGAACTCTAAAATTTAAGTTTGAAAATTCTTATATAAAAAAGTAAATATTAGCATTAAGTTTAATATAAAATAATTGTATTTATAATTAATACTCCCTTTTTATTTTTAAATATAACAGTATTATCACACTTTATTCTTTTATTTAAAAAAGAAAAATCTAACTAAATAAACTAAATTGTTTTGTATAACCACAATAAATAATTATATTTATAACTCTATTATTTTTTCTTCTCTCCGGGCAAGTAACTTTTATACTCGGACAAGTAAATGACAAATTTACCACGTGAGAATGATTAATGTCAAGCCATTATACATATACAGGGCTTGACACTGTGTGTATATGTGTATATATATATATATATATATATATATATATATATATATATATATATATATATATATATATATACACACACACACGACAAATCAGACACTAACATCTAACACAATAACCACCTGCTTCATAAACTAACTGATATAATTGCAGAGATAAAAGATAAGCTAATATAATAATCCTGCGCACTTCAACATCACCACATGTTGATTTACTAGACAGAACAGCCTAGCCCAGTAAAAGTTAATTTACATGGCAAATTACCCTGGTAAGTTCTGAGACTAAACACACATGCATACAGGACATCCACCGCCCTTAAGCTTAAGAGAGCATGCACGAAGCACAACTCATTTGAGGTGAATGTAGATACCAAAGTTTCATTGGTTTCCAGTGGCGCGCGAGCCCTTTGAAGACCTGACCGCGCGCGCGCACGAGCTCGTCAATCACAAAGCAGCTGGCGAATTCAGTGAAATACTCAAATTAGGCTATTTAATATAACTTACCAATACATTTCCACTCACAAACTACCATAATATAGGAGTTTACTGCATAACGCACACTGAACGGCCATGGGAAAGCAATAAAATAAGAAAGACTGGCTCCGAAGTTTACAAATTAAGCCATCTAATAATAACAAGCATAAAAATAACTTAAGAACCCACCGAGAACACAGTCGTTTATCAATAAACATGCGCTGGGAGTGTGTATATCACATATAAACCCGTTGTGGTGTCAATGACAGGTCTCTCAAACTCTCTGAAGCGCGTCTCCCGAGGCTTTAACCGCCAGCGACGCAAACTCTCCGTTTCAGCTCTCACTGCTCGAGGAGAGCTGCTTTCTGGCCTGAACCGATTCACAACAGATCGAGTTTGGCCCGGACCAGATATAACACGCGCTCAAGTCCCGGTTTTAACTTTTAACCGGTCGTTAGAACACAGACGATCGCAAACTAACAAACAGGCACCCGGGAAACAAAATGAGTTTGTGAAGCACGGCTTTCCGATCATACACGATATGAAATGAAGCTGTCACCTTCAGCAAAGTTGTGGCATTTACGGTTCTTCTCTGAGAAATGCCGATTCCTCGGTCCGCTGTCTTCCGCCATCTTGGATCTGTTCAAACTTTACCGTGACGTCGCACAGCCCCAGTTTCCCTCATGCTGTCCAGATCAACTTAACGCAGGCTTTCAGAGAGAGATGTTTGGGATATAAAGACGGGTTTGTCAGTGTGGATAAAAAAAAGAAAAAAAGAAGAGATCTACAGCTCGTACAAGAAAAGTATGTAAGCAGGAATATGCATTATTTTTGTCACTCATCAAAAAAAAAGTCATCACCAGAATCTGATTATAAAGGTTATCAGCAGCAGCTGTGCCTACTACAAAAGCTGCTGAATAACTAATTTTTGACCAAATTTATAAAAAATTTATCAGTTTTTATATATATAAAAAATTAAACATAGTGATCTCAGATTTATGCCACAATGCAAATTAAACTACAGGAAACAAAAGAGGTGTGAAGATTTAAAGGAGCAGCTCTCAAGAGGCACAGCATATCTAGGACTGGCCTATTTTTAGACTGACACATTTAAAATCCATCTGCATATGTTGCCCGGGTCTCAAAATAATTATGTAGGGGAAAATAAATAAATAAATGATGAACGCATAGAAATTCAAGAGGAAATGAACTAACAAAGCTGTCAGCAAATGACATTAAATTAATAAAATAGTAATTGTATTGCAATAGTTAGTGATCATTAATCAAAATTTATTATTGTATTGTAGTTATTATAATTAGTATTCCAGATCAATAGCCTATATTAGAGCAGCCAAACATTTCATTTATATATAAATGCGCAGTACTGCACCAATCCAGATGGTGGCAATATAACACCAACAAACTCTCAAAATACCACAGAAGGGCGGAACTTTGTAGTTTATTAACTCAAAGTGCTGCCGTGTCGTAACTGTGGTTTCAATGGTGGACCTGTGGACGCTGTCTGAGCGCACGGCTTGTTTTGGGAATGACTGAGGTGTGTAAAGAGGAGCGGGGTCCGGCGGAGAGATGGAGGCTGCGCTCCGGCGCTGTGAGTGTGGACATCCTCTCTCTGGGCTGCGTGATCCAGTCCATCAGGACACCTGATCACTGCGGCCAAACTGCGGATATAGTGTTAGGATACGATCATGTAGAAGGTCAGTCCTTGTAAAATCAGAGTTGGAAAGAGTTTAATTATTGTGAATGGCAGGTGTTTGCGACTGATGTGTTGATTAGAGACACCTGGAATGATTTCTTGACCTGTTTTTGCCAGATGTGGCCACTCAGTACAGAAGAATTACGATCATCAATAATGATTCTTTAATATCTCAGCTGCTTTTCTTAAACGGCAACTAGATTACAAGAACAAATGAAGGTTTTTGCATTTCAGATTTAAAAAAAAAATTGATTAATTGTATTTTTTTAAGCATCCAGTTGGTAAAACATTTCAGTATGTAGTCTAAGCTGCAGATTTCAACTTCATTATCTCTTCCTGAATGTCAATAATTGATTTACTCGTTTCATTTAAAGGGATTTGGGAGACATCTTTATTTATTTAATGAATTATTTTCAAGGATTTCATAGAAGTCTCCCTATAAAAAAGCAACTAAGAAATAAAATGTTTCAATAAAAATGTGTAATCAATATTTAAAAAAATTAACAAACTTAATGAAAAGCGTGTTTATATTCTTTCATTCAAGTCACTCACCAATAGGCCTATGTAATGCAATATAGTCATCAGAATCTGATTATAAATGTTATACATCATATATTAAACAGCACTTAATTGCTGTAGTGACTACAATAGAAATGCTGCTGGAAAAGAAGTCCTAACTAGGCTAATTGTTGACCAATTTGTGTTTTTAAAAGACTAATACCAATATTTAGAAAGTGGGAGAGCTGATGTCGCAATAAAGAAAGATGCCGAAATGCATACAATTTAAGGGAACTGAACAATTATAGAACAGTTACTTGATTCACAAACTTTAATAATATAAATTAATACAATCTTACAAAACAGGTAGAAATTGAGTAAAAATATTAGTAAAATTCCTTATCCAGTAAATAATGAACAACTGGACAAGTCATGCAAATTCTCTGGTTAAAAAGAGTGGGAACCCTAAAGAATATTCAGCACTTTAAACTTTTGAAATCTTGACATTTAATTTACAGAAACTAGGAGAGTCGGGCCTTTGAATATTGTTGCGGTCCACTGCTGTAATCAGCCAAGCAGGCATGGTTATATGATCTCTATAGAGATATGGAAAAACATGCATTAATTCCCTTTATTTCACTCTAGGTTATCTCTCAAACCCTCGATACTTTGGAGCTGTGGTAGGCCGGGTTGCAAACCGCATTGCCAAGGGCCGGTTTGTGGTAGATGAGAAGGAGTATAAACTGGCTATAAACAATGGACCCAATGCTTTGCATGGAGGACTGAAGGGCTTTGACAAGGTAAATGAACACATTTATGAATTTGAAATGAAAACCAAGTCTATCCCTTTTCAACAAAACAAGCTTCATTATGTGTCATGCGAGTCAGCATTCCTTTAAGGATGTTTGTGTGTTGTAGGCCGTGTGGACCACAGAGGCGGTGGATAACGGAGTGAAGCTGAGTCACAGCAGTCCAGATGGTGATGAGGGTTATCCTGGGACCCTGAACGCTTCTGTCACCTACAGGCTGAAGAAGAACACACTGAGTGTGCTGTACCACGCACAGACGGACCGTACTACACCCATCAACCTCACCAACCATTCATACTTCAACCTGGCTGGACAGGTACGACTACATGCACACAGTTTATAAAGCTCGTCTTACACTGCATGGTTAAAATCTGTGTGAACTGTCTTTTGTGGACACAACAGATGTATTCCTACTCTCAATTAATGCTTTTTCATATCCCGCTTTATGCAGGGGACACCAGACATTTACGACCATGAGGTGACAATCTCAGCAGAGTCGTACCTGCCTGTGGATGATACGATGATCCCCACAGGTATTTTTATCACATTATTTTAGAGAATTAGCCCCCGGTTTCACAGACAAGGCTTAAGCCTAGTCCCAGACTAAAATGTAAGTCTGAGCTGTTTCAACTGAATCTTAAATTTTATCTCAAGCTGCACACCAGTAATGTTTTTTTTTTTCTATGGCATGTTTATAAAAATGTGGCCTAATACTGGCTTAGTCTAAGCCCTGTTTGTGTTGATCTTTTAAACGTCTATAACCAGAAACTGTCATGCATGGTTTTGTGTGGTTTCTTTACTATGTACAGGGGAAGTGAAACCTGTGGAGAAGACCCTATTTGACCTGAGAAAGCCTGTCCTCGTGGGTTCTAGGCTGAAAGAGCTGCCTGGTCCAGGCTTTGATCACAACTTCTGTCTGCGTTCACCTGGTGATCCACCACTGGAGAGAAAATGCGCACGGTAATCTGTTATTTTAATTGGGTTATTGAGCCCACCTGATTACTCTATATGTGCCTTAATATTACTGCACATGTTGGTCTGGGTAGAGTGGTGCATCCTGGGACGGGTCGTGTTCTGGAGGTGAGCACTACACAGCCTGGGGTTCAGTTCTACACGTCCAACTTCCTGGATGGGACATTGAAAGGAAAGGGTGGAGCTGCTTACTCCAAACACAGTGCCTTCTGTTTAGAGACCCAAAACTGGCCAGATGCTGTTAACCAGGTAAATGAATTAAAAGTACATTTTAATTCAGACAAAACCAATTGTAAAATGCACATTATTCAAAAGTTTGAGGTCAGTAAGATATTATTTTTAATACTGCTATTCTGTTGGGATACATTAAAGTGATCAAAATTGACAGTACAGACAGTCATAATGCTCCAAAATGCTCTTTTGAATTTTCTATTAATCAGAAAATCGTTTAGATTCCCATGGAAATATTAAGCAGCACTATTTTCTACATTGATAAGAAATGTCCTGAGCAGCAAATCAGCTTATTAGAATGATTTCTGAAGGATCATGTGACACTGAAGACTGGATTTATGATGCTGAAAATTCTTTGCATCACATCACAGGAAAAAATACATTTTAAAATGTATTCAGATAGAAAACGGGTATTTAAAATCGTAATCATTTCAAAATGTTAATGTTTTATCACTCAAATACAAATAGAGCCTTGGTGTGCATAAAAGATGTAAATTAAAAAACCGTTCAAACCCCAAACTTTTGAACTATAGTATACATTGTACTGTTTATATAACATATACAGACTATATGTGTGTACTTGTTTATGTATATATATATATATATATATATATATATATGTGATGTTTTTGCTTTATAAAAAAAGCTAATGTTTCTGAATTAATGAGAGATCTGTCTCTTCTCAGCTTAATTTTCCTGATGCTCTGCTGACGCCAGGAGAGACGTACACACACACAACACGCTTCACATTCTCAGTGCTCTGAAACTACATCAGCATGTGAAGTTTACTTTTACAACAGCACACAGTTGGAGTGTGTCCTACACTAACACAATTACTACTTAAAGTTAAAATTTGCTTGTAATTATACACTTTAATGTCATCTAATAGAAACAAAGATTATTTGTTTACAAATCTTTTTTTGAGGTGAATACCATAAGTTACTCAAAAAATGCAGTCATGTATTGAGACAGCTGTAACACTTTTAAATTTGTAAAGAATTTATATAAACAAAATCACGATTATTTTGTAACTCATGTGCCCAAAACATAATTGGGAAAAATGTTTAAAAAGAAAATCCATTATTTTTAACCCAGTTTATTTATTTTTAAATACACTTGATAATGCATCTTTTGGCAAAAATATGACTTTTCATAGTAGTCCCAAATTATAATAGAAGTTAATAATTCAAAACACAGTAACAGTCTCTTCTATAATTTGACTCGGTTCATACTCACAAATACATCATGCCATACATTCAAGATTCATGCACATGCTGTCTTGTTTCTATAACATTGCATTAAAGCAGTCCAATATGGACTCTGGGATTTAGGAAATGTTTGTGTGAAATCACACAGTGCCAAAGGATATTTTTTGCATTTACTCTGTAAAAGAAAACATTTCAAGTGCCTCCATAAAGCTCAACAAAATCATCTACCAACATGTCATAAGGCTGTTTTCAGGTGAACATCCCGCTGTTGTTTAATTGTGAATAGTATACGAGTGGTGTGAGAAGAACATTGAGTACTAGATGCTACTGTGTGGAGATGAGCGACACTATGGTGTGTATGATTCGAGATCCTCGAGGACAGCTGATCAGATCCATGCTGGGATTTCTGATCTTCTCCTCTAAGAGCTGATCCAGCTCCCACCGCAGCTCTTTCACCAGCTCAGCCACCTACACAAACACAGTCTGAAATCAAACACTGCCATAGCATGATATAATATTCTAGTGCAAGTCTCTTTTACCTCATGAGACGCAGCAGCAAATTTGATCCAGCCGTCGTCCAGAGAGATGATGAACTCTCCACGCTGTAGCTCCACGCTCACTTGCCCGCCACCGAACAGCACCATGGGATACACGCACACCATGCTACAGTCACGGATAAACACTCGACTGGTCTTCACTTTCTCATGGTACACCAAGTATGGGCTGTCATAGTGCCGCACCTACACAGAGTGAAAGTTATATATAGTCCCCTCCATAAGTATTGGAACAGTGAAGACAAAATTGCTCTGTTGGCTGTGGAGTCAAGACATTTACAAATATGATTAAAAGATGAATATGAGACAAAACTACAGAATGTCACATTTTATTATTAGCCGTTTCAACACATACATGTTTTACCAAATAAAAAGAACAGCACTTTTAGAGTTCATCCCACTCATTGATGTGAGCATAAGTATTGGGACAGTTGAACATAAGGCAGATATAAAAGATTAAAAGCTATTATTTATTTGCAGATCCCTTGCACACAATCACAGCAGTGAGTCTGTGACCCATAGACATCACCAGACTCTTGGTCTCATCCTTTGAAATGCTTTCCCAGCCTTTAATGCAGCCAATTCCAATTGTTGCTTGTTTTGGGGAGTTTCTGCCTTTACTCTCCTCTCCAGCTGCTGAAATTCATGTTCAATCAGATTTAAATCTGTAGACTGACTTGGGCAGTCTAAGACTTTCCATTTCTTTCCCTTATAAATTCCTTGACTGAACTGGCAGGGTGTTTTGGGTCATTGTCCTGATGCAATATGAAGCACTTCCCAATGAATCTGGTGGCATTTTCTTGAATATTGGTAGGCAAGATGGTTTTGTACCCTTCCAAATTCATTCTGCTACTGTCATCATACATTAAGTCATCATTAAAGTTGAGAGGGCCTGTTCCAGAGGCAGCCATGCATGCCCATGCCATGACACCACCTCCACCATGCTTTACAGATGAGGCTGTATGCTTGGGATCATTTGCCGATCCCTTTTTTTCTCCACACTTTTGCTTTCCCATCACTTAGATAAAGGTTCATCTTTGTCTCATCGGTCCATAAATACAGTTCCCAAACTCTTCTGGCTTACCTTTGTGCTTTTATGCAAACTCTAATCTTGCCTTTCTATATTTGGTGCTGGTCAGAGGTTTGCATCTTGCTATAGCATCTGTAATTCTGTGTCAAAGTCTCCTGAGGACAGTAGATTGTCAGAGCATCGCCCCAGCTATCTGGAAGTTGTTGGTGATTTTAAAGACACGTCTTTTAGGGTTAATTTTCACAGCTTTTATGATTTGTCTGTCATCAACTACTGTTGTTTTCTCAGCCGAACAGGTCGTTGTTGGTTGCTGGTGGTTTCCAAACTCTTGATTTCTCCATGCCCTTTGTTTTTGCTAGAGCTCTAACTGACTTCCTCTTTTCTTTTAGCTTCCAAATTGCTTGCTTTTCTCTCAAAGTCAGCTCCCTCGTCTTCTTCCTGGTTTGTGTGTCATGATCGAACGCAAGATTCAGAATACAGAAGTAATGGATATAACTGATACGACACATTCCCTGCTTTGGATATTTATAGTATATTCATCTTTTAATCTTATTTGTAAACATCTTGACTCCTCAGCCAACAGAGCAATTTTGTCTTTACTGTTCCAATACTTATGGAGGGCACTGTATATATAAACTCTTTTTCAGTAATAAATACGTAATTTTTAGATGCCAAGCCAGAGTGAATGTAGTTTAAGTGAGATAGTTACAGAGAAGTTGACAGATGAGGGGTGTATGTGGACGGCTCCGTCACTCTTGGTCATGAAGCGCAGCTCCTCTGCTTTAGGCTGCATCATCACAGCTCCTTTACTAGTGAGCTTATACTTCCCCTGAGGAGATCTCACCTAAATAAAACATGGCATGATTTACACACATTCACATTAAACATCTCACACACCAGTTCAGAGAAATCTGTGCACTGACTTGGACAACATTAGGGTAGAGAGCCGCACACAACATGGCTGACATCAGCTTTGTGTTATCAGCGTTCAGGTTGGCCTGTGAGGGACAGAAAAACAAAAGATCAGGTCACAGGTTGTGAGCCGATTCTAATGATTTTCATCATTGTTTTTACCTAAAGTGTTTAATATATCTTGTATTGATTTTACCCAAGAGTCTAAAACAACACATACTTAAACCTACCACTGAACAATATATTACTAGTGTCAAAAAACACTCACTGTCCAGAAGACAAGGGGTAAAACATCTTACAAATAGTTTTGAAGACAGCATATATTAATCAAAGAATGATCTCTAGAATATGTGATCAAATGCCCCATTACATCTAATGTTCTCTTTATTTTAACAATTATATTGCATTGATATTACATTAACACTCACTACATCTTAGACTGTTAATAAATAAAATATTTCATTTAAGTAAAACAAAAACTGTATAAATATTTGGAAATATTTAAATACATTTTTATATTTTAATTTCAATTTTACAACTAAAAATCTTTCAGAATATTTCAAAGCTGTGTTGTCAACACTGTCAGAAATGTATGAAAACACTCAAAAATTAAAATTATGTCATCGTTTACCAAACAGTTGATGGTAGCCATCGACTTCCATAGTATTTTTTCCATACTATGGAAATCAATGGCTACCATCAGCTGTTTGGTCATCAACATTCTTCAAAATATTTTTTTTTTTTTGCATTTGGCAGAAACTCATACAGGTTTGGAGCGACATAATTTGACAATTTTCATTTTTGAGCGAACTATCCCTTTAAATCAGGCAATATCAAGAGGATCTTTTCAAATTTCTATGATCTCAAGTACATAAACTTGAATTTCTTAATGTTACCTCATAGCCTGTAGCCTCCAGCACCCCATCACCTCCTTTTGAGCTCATTTTTTCAATGACCCTGGCCTTCAGTCCATCCTTCACAAAGCCAATGTCAGACAGAAGCTCTGCAAACTGCCTTTTCATACATGCTATCTCCTGAGAGAACACACACAACACAGAACAGTTATACCAGAATATGGTATGCCTAAATGACTGATATCTACACTCAGCCAATCAGAGTCCAGTCTCACCTGTAAGCCCCGAATCGAGAGGAAGTTCTCTCTGCAGTACTGGTAACCAGCCTTAGAGGCACTCTGTGCTGCGTTACACCAACCCTAAGCAGAACACAAATCAGTGCAAGTCTTAATAATTATATCAAAACAGCACATTTCATGCACTGAGTGAATTATGAATGAACATGCACCCAATAATGAACAAGGTTCAGATCTTAAGGAGTTATTATCAGAAATGCGTAATAAAGAAATTTTGTCTGATATGATCAGAAGTAAATCAATATATTGGGAAAACAACTTTTATGACTGATCATGGTGGTCTAATTAACAAAATAATTTTTTTTCCTTATTGCATTGTGGATGGAATTTTTTTTCAGTATGTTCACATATTGAATAAATATGCTAAATAACTGTTCATTTCAATTGAGCAATTTATCTTATTTACTATTATTAAATTGCTTTTTTTTTTCAATCAATATTTAAAAAAAAAAACAATAAAAAAAAGAAAAAACTCATACTGGAAGAGCCATATTAAATATTACAAATCTATTTAGAAGTTCAGAAGTTTGGGTCAGTTTTTGAAAGAAGCCTCTTAGGCTCACCATTGGGCTTATTTGATCAAAAATACAGTAAAAACAGCAATATTGTGAAATATTACAATTTAAAATAATGTCATGTCATTCTAATATGCTGATTTGCTGCTCAAGAAACATTTATTATTAAAGTTGCAAACAGTTGTGTGGCTTAATATTTTTGTGGAAACCGTGATTATTTTTTTTATATATTTTAAAATTGGAAAAAATGAGTTCGATGTTATCAGCTTCTAATATCAGGCTAATAAAACCAATTGCAAGATTAAGAACCGAATGACATGCAGACGCCTGTTGATGGAAATAAAAAATATTCCTGTAAAAATTTTCTTGTAAAATACACAAAATCTGAAAGCATAATACAATTATTCAACAAATTTTAAGAAAAAAAAAAAAGCAGCAGCAAGTGTGAAGGATGTGTATGCCAGTATGAATTGTAGTCATTAATTTGATAAGAGCCTGTACTGACCTTGTACGCCTGCAGCAAGGCCAGATGGTCACTTTTTGCCAGAGAGAACCCCAACTTCTTCTCATTAGCTTCCTCTCGTTTATCCCAGGGAGACACCTGCAAGTATGGCAGGATTTCAGGTAACATAGTACTGCACTGGAGTAATATCTTCCACATGTGTCTGGTGACTTACGAATGGACTCTTGAAGGCCAGGCTGGCGGCGATGGTGAGGGCAGGGTCCAGGCAGCGGAAGATTGCTCCCAGCAGCATGAGTTTACCGATCCGGACGTCCACAGGCAGACAGGCCAAATGCCAGCCCAGTGGTGTCAGAGACTCCTTATCCGTCAGGGCGCCCAGGGCACACAGGCGCTGTTTAGCGGCCTCCAAACTGCCCTCTGTGGGCGGCTCAATAAGCTGAGAGAAAACTGACTCCAGAGGACGCTCCGCAAACACCTCCAACACCTTAACCCTGGGAGAGAAGAACAGAAATGGGTTCAAATGTAAACTATTATGTTCTAAAGAAATCACATGAAGTTTGCTTGTGTTGAAGGAATAGATTACCCAAAAATGCATATTTGCTGAAAGGCCTTTCAAGATGTAGATGAGTTTCTTCATGGGAACAGATTTGGAGAAATTTAGCATTACATCACTTGCTCACCAGTGAAGTGAATGGGTGCCGTCAGAATGAGAGTCCAAACAGCTGATAAAAACATCACAATAATGCAAAAGTAATCCACACGACACCAGTTCATCAGTTAATGTCTTGTGAAGTAAAAAGCTGCATGTTTGTAAGAAACAAATCCATCAAGATGTTTTTAACATTCAAACTTTGCTTCGGCTAAATTACCCACTATCCACAATATTGCTTTCTCCAGTGAAACTGCTGTCTAGTCTAAATCAGGAGTGAAATATACACAGATCAAGCACTGTTTTACAAGCAAAAACAATCCAAATCTGTTCTAAACAAATATTTTGGTGGATTTTGATATGAGAGGACAACATTTGATGAACTTTGTCACTAGAGGAAGTATTATTATGGATTACGGATTTTGGCCAGAGGTGACAGTTTTAAGTTAAATAGCCTTGATAATGGATTTGTTTCTTACAAACACAGTTCTTGGTGTGGATTACTTGTGGATTATTGTGATGTTTTTAGCAGCTGTTTGAACTCATATTCTGACGGCACCCATTCACTGCAGAGGATCCATTGGCGACCAAGTAATGTAATGCTAAATTTCTAAAAATCTGTTCTGATAAAGAAACAAACTCATTGAGATCCTAGCCTGAGGGTGCATTTCAGTACATTTACCGCAAATTTTAATTTTGGGGTGAACTACTCCTTTATTTAAAGTTTTTTTCAAGGTTGTTTTAAGGTGGTTACCTAAGACAGAGCTGCTCCAGGGGAACTCTCTGAATCTCAGGCAGCTGCTGTTGGCTCAGGTGGTGTGTGAAGCGATGGCTTGTGAACAGATGGAAGCAGACGCCTGACGCCACACGACCGGCACGGCCTTTTCTCTGAAGAGCATTGGCACGAGACACCCACACATCCTCTAGACTCTCCATACTGCGACTAGCATCGTACCTAATACATGCACAAACATATGATAATGCATCCAAAACCACAAAGAATATTCAATGTTAACCAAGAAAAAGGACAGCGTCTCAAACCTCTTTTCCTTCATCCGGCCAGAGTCTATGACATACACCACATCGTCAATGGTAACAGAAGTTTCAGCAATGTTGGTGGATATGATGATTTTGGTCACACCCTCAGGTGGGCGGGTAAAGACCGCCTGCTGGTCCTCATTGGACAGGGACGAGTGTAGAGGATACACTACACACCTAAACAATTTTACACACAATCATAAATATATATCATCATCCACTTTTTACAGGTGAATCCGACAAACCAAATCATGTCCAGTTACATTTCAGCCCATAATAATTGTTTCATTAATAATGATTTTTATATATTAACAAACATACCATTTTGGGGTCAGTAAGACTTTTTAAAATTTCTCTAAGAAGTCTATTTTCACCCAGATGGCATTTATTAGATCAATTTAATGCATTTTTGAAAAAAAAAGTATATGTGTGTATACATATATATATATATATATATATATATATATATGCACCACGCTAATGGGGTGGCAAGTGGCACATGAGTGCTTCATTAAAATAAAAAATAATGACATGGTACAAAAGATTATTTTCTTTTGATATTTGGATGGAAAAAAATTACTTATAAAGACTACTTTTTAAGAAACTGCCAATTTACATGAACAGCACTGACTGAAAAACTGGCACGATTACAACAATGTACCTGTTTGTTCTTCTATTATTGAACATCCGGTTAGACTGCAGCTGCTCATATAATTGTTTTATTTCAGCAAGTCCTGGTAGGAATACCAAAACAGCACCTGTGCATACACCAAAAAAAAAAAAAAAATTATAAAAAAATAAAACAGTCAATCAGAGTTCAGATCAGAAGGCTGTAATTATTTGAACAGGCGTCTTAAGTGCAGGAGTTTATGGAGCTTTTACCTGGTGGGTAACTGTGCTCTCTATCAACAATCCACTCCAACAGACTCTCCACCAGGTCCATGTTGATTTTATCAAGATCCATAGCAGCCAGTGTTTTCACTACAGACTTTGAGTAATCTTAACAAAAGATGCACAAAGATATACACAGTTCAGGGTGTTTTGTCATATTACACAGAGATTATTCAATAAGCAGGTTGAACTTACAATCACTAAAGACAGAAATGAGCATAGACAGATTTTCAAAAAAACAGAAAAAGAATAAGCAAGACCCCCCCCCAAAAAAAAGCACAGGAAATGAAGAAAAATCTAGTAATAAATCAATAAAACATGCTAAAATTACAGAATTCAAATGTTTTTACTGGAATATCGGACGGTAAAATCCTGTTGACTGAGCTGCTGATCAGGGATGGAGTCTTTGACCGAATCCTTTTTCATGAGAGACGTAAAGGACCAACTACCATCATCAAAATCCTCAACAGGAGCCCGTCCCTTCCCAGCCATGCCACCCTGACCGGAGGGACGATTTTGCTTTGCGGAGCGCCGATATGGACTACCATCTTCAATTACATACCTTCACAACAAAAGAACAAACCAAATTTATTTTTGTGAGACGAATATATAACAATCATAGATGAAGCTATATGTATTTTATGTGAATACTTGGTCTTAGCGATGGCGTCTTCAAGGAAGAACTGCTCCACTGGGAATGTACGTCCTTCAGATAGCAAAGTCCATTTCGAAAAGTGTGAAAGAGATATGTGTGATGGATTAAATGATAAAGTTTACATCTTTAAAGGTGCACTAAGGGAGATCCTGTTATATGGTATATAGTACCTGGTATATGGATGCTGGGGCAGTTGTTGAAGTACTGTGAGAAGAGCTCGGCATTCAGTGTTGCGCTCATCATAATTATTTTCAGATCCATTCTTTTTACAATCAGATCCTTCAGAACCAGCAACAGGAAGTCACTGTGAGACAGGAATCATGTTACTGTCAGACTCATGTGTGTGACTGAGATGTAATGTGCACGTGTGCTTTCCACAAACCTCTCTTCTGTCCGTTCATGGACCTCATCCACAATCACATGAGTGACACCACTGAGCTCAGAGTCACCCTCTAACCTCCGCAAAAGGACGCCGGTGGTGCAGAACATCAGCCTGGTGCTGGAGGACTGGATACAACGAAGTATATACAGACATTAATATTTTTTGTTTTGTTTTAGCAAGGATGCATTAAATTGTTTCAACTTTGATAACAGGTAGAAGACACTGAGGACAGGTAATAATGCTGAAAATTCAGCTTTGCATCACAGGAATAAATGACATTTTAAAATATATTAAAATAGTAAGCAGTTATTATGTATAAATTCGGCCTTGGTGCGAATAAGACTTCTTTCAAATAAATTATATATAGAGAGAGAGATCTCAGCCTTTGACAATATTCAATATACTATATCATGTATTTTGAATATCTTGAAACCATATCTTGAAATGGCTAAAAAAAAAAATAAAGTTTATTCAATATATATGACACCATGATTTGGACTAAACGGTTATTGATGTCAATTTATTTAATAACATTTAATGTGAAAATAAAAACAGTTACTTTTAGTTAAATAATTTTCTATTGATTACGGTAGCAGTAATTCAACAAATGATAATCAAATTATGGCGAAAATCGTTTTGCTCAGCCTTAAGTAGCACCCAGATTAAATGTGGTTGGTGTTTATAAACTGTGTTACCCTGACGGTCTCTAGACGGATCTGATAGCCTGTAGAGTGACCCAAGGCTTCTGCTCGTTCCTGGGCCACTCGGGTCGCCACAGTGATGGCAGAGATGCGCCGTGGCTGAGTGCAAATAATGTTGGCCACTCTATTCGGCCCTCCAGTCTGGAGAAAATGATCCAGGATAAACTGAGGAATCTGAGTGGTTTTCCCGCACCTGAAATTACATTAATTCAGACATGAAGAGATGTCAACATCATCAAATTTAACCAAATAAAAAACTAGTTAATAGAATAGAAATGCTGCAGGTCAAAGTCTTACCCAGTCATCCCGCTGATGACGAGAACCTGGTTCTTATCCAAACACTCCAATATGGCCTCTCTCTGCTGCCATGCAGGCAGCTTCTGCCTCTGATCCTGCATCGATGTATAGCGCCTCGACGACTGACAGAGAGAACACACAAATCAAACTCTATGAAAAAAATTATATTTCTATGTTTTATCACTTTCTTCTGTGTAACACAAAAGGTAAAAATTTGAACAATATCCCAACTGTTCTCTTCCATATAATAAAAATAAATGGAAACAGGGTGCTGTCAAGCTCCAAACTGATTCAAAAGTGCTCTAAAATGAGGTTTGGTCACAAGACATGGAGGAACTAATATGAAGTTTGAAATCATTAACATCAACCCTGAAGCAATGCGTTAATAGGTGGTATATCTGATTTAAAAGCAACAGCAGAGGACAAGATTTCCAGGGAATAAAACTTACACTTCAGTCTATAATAAATAAAGCTATCGAATGACTTCAGAAGTCTTGGAATATAGTGCTTTGGTCATAAAGTATATTTTGAGAAGCTTTTATGATGCGTTTCAGTCATTTTCACATCTTCAAAAACTCAGTTGTTTTGTGAAAGAAAGGAATGAGTCCTAAAACCTGGAAACAAGGTAGCATTTTAGCTCTCTATTGTCCTAAAGGGTTTTTTGAATGGGTTATTGTTTAAATGCTTGAAATAGGGTCTGTGGTTACACAAACTCAAGATGTTTTTTCACGTTTGCAACAGCAATACCCCACACAAGCTTAAGCTTTTACATGTCTTAAAAAAGCTAATGGGACTTCAGAGGTTGTCGGGGACAGTAAACGTCATCACATCGAACAGGTAAACTCATCTTCTCACTAATCACGCTCTTGCAAACTATTTTAACTCAAACTTTCTAAATTGTATATTTTAAATAATGATTAAGAAAGAGATTAATGGTGACGTTTCAGTCATGTGACCTTGGTGTAGTCCATTTATAACCTAACTTTCTGCCAATTGTATTTTGGCTCCAAAGGTGTGTTAATTTCTGAAAATTGTCTTGATGGACAAAATGTGTATGAATCATATAAAATTTTGTTGGTCACAGAGCTTATTTTCTGCAATATTCCAAAAGCCAGTATGAAAATCCAATTGGCTTTTTGTTGAGAAGCAGGGTTATGCTCACTTACAGGCTGGCCTACAAAAATACATCATCACTGCAGTGCGCTACACAGGTTTGAAATGATATGTGGATACACATCACAATCACACACACATCCAAGCCAATAGGGGCAAGGCAGGCCTGCAACAGGTGTGTTACCTGTTTCCTCTTGAACTCTCTGCAGAGCTTCTTGTTCTCTTGCAGTATTTGCTCAGTTTTGATCTCGATCTTCACCATCCTCTTCCTCAAGTTAACATAGCTCTCGTTTTCCACTGGGATACATTCTTCTTCTTCATCATCATCATAACCATCTTCTGGTTCATCATCAATATCCTCTCTTAGGTATGAAGCATCTGATTAAACAGAAGTAGTATTGAAATATTCATCCAAATATAGTTTTAATAATAATAATGATGAAGTCTTAAGTCATCCAATCCCTCACCTTCCTTCTGTCTCACTCTGTGGTTTGTGCTCTCGGTGGTGTTGGATAATTGATTTCTAGTTGCTGTATTGGTCGTAATGTTATTTTCTACAGTGTTCCTACTGCTCCGATTCCTAGCTGGAGTGGGGGTGGGCGGAGCCAGAAGAGGGGGCGGAGCACTGTATTTGTGATGAGCAGCTGACAGCAGCTCTCTGACAGGTCCGTCCTCCTCCAGACAGGAAATGAGGGTGTAGACCACCGGCTCTCCTTCCTGCGCAGCACTGAGTGCCTGACCAAACAGGTACTCTGTGACACTGAGGCGACCCGCACCTGAGAGGGATTCATCAGTGCTACTGAAGGCCACGAGCGGAGCTTGATAAGGATATAAACTACCTGGTTGGAAGCGAATCTCCAGCTGATAAACGGGAGCTTCTGTGCTGCTAAACCCTGGTTGACTTGCCTTACAAAATTCTCTGGAAGAGCTCGATTCAGGAGTTTGGTGCTTGAACTTGCAGCAGTTTCCATACCTACAACCTGCCCCCTTCAGGTAAAACGTGCAAATCTGATTGGATCCTGACTGCTTTTTACAATTCGCAGTGTCTGAAATTTTGTTCCGCCTTTCATCCAGCCACAGCAAATCAAGCTGGATAGTCCAAACACGACTGCTGATGCGCTCACAGAAGCGATCGCCGTAGATTGCAGTCAAAGCCAGGGCCTCTTCCTGTTGCAGAGCTACACAGTCCTCCTGAGAAGCGAGGTCCGATGTTTGGGGTCTGAAGGCGCTGGAGCCGAAACGTTCTGTGAACATCTGGGATAGGAGGAGCTCTAATGTCGCTCCAACTTCACCACGTACATTTTCTTCTCCAGCCTCCAAAGCTTGTCGACAGCGTTCACGGTCAAAGCCATACCTGCAACATAATGGACAATACTGAGTTACTTCTACACTATAATGAGTGATCAAACAGAGTCAGTACTATTTTAGCTTGATAAATAGTACACCATCCACCATCCAGACATAAACTATCTGCGCACAGTATGCTATAATACACTGTAAACATTTTTTGTTTTTGAATTTTTACAGAAAAAAGTAAAAATGCTACAAAAACATGTTAACTGGTTAATATATGGTTATTAAAAAAGCCTATGAATTATCGTATAATTTACAGTGAAAAACAGTAAAAGGACCCTCACAAAAGTTGCTACGCAACATCACATATGATTGTATTTTAAAGAAATATAAAATATAATCATCTCTCATCACTTTTGCTATCTGTAATGTACATTACAGATCCATGCCGTTTTGTGTTATATTTTCTCTTGTTTCATTTTTTGCAATTATTACGTTACGTAACAAATACAGTTATTAATCAAACAGATAATATTTAATGTTTTGGTAAAAATACTGTCAAATTTATGGTTATTGCATACAAAAACTATGAATTACCATATAATTTACAATGTAAAACAGTAAAAAGACATTCCCAGAAGTCCCTGCATGACACATCACATATGATTTATTTATTTATTCTCATTTTTGTTTTCAGTAATATAAATTAGGGTGTTTTGTGTTACATTTGCTGTTATTTAATTTTTACAGTTATTACCTAACAACCAATCATTACATTTATTATTTATAAGAAAAACTTAAATTGCTTAGCATTGCATAATATTTAATTTGACTGTAAAATACTGTCAAATTTATAGTTATTAAGTAAAAACTAATAAAGGTCCCTTTGTGACAATATATATGATCAGATTTTATTTAAAAACTTTTGCTTCTGTTTTTTCACAAATTTACATTAAGATGTTTTGTGTTATATTATGTTATTTATTGAATGTTTATCGCATTATTTAAGTCTCGTGTGTTACCATGATGGTGTTTTTTGTCTTTTGTGTATGACCCTGTGCACAGTCTAAACATGAATATTGGCCATGTTTTATGGACAGGCCACTTACAGTAAACTCAGATTCATCATGTGACTTCCTACATGTGATTGAAATATAAGTAATGATGCCTGTTGTCTCCAAAGTGTACCTGCAAAGAGTGCCCAGAGCAAACAGAGAGATCACCGGCTCTGGCTTTGTGTGCTTCTCCTCGACCGAGTCCTCGATCCAGTCATCACTCTCGGCACACTCTACTCCATCATCATGGGTTTTCCAGAACTGACCTTCCTCACGATGGTCTAGCTCATCATACTCCTCTTCCTCCTCCTCCTCCTCCTCACCACCTTCATAGTCAGAGCCGCTGCATGACAAAAATACTTTCTTCAACAATGAACAGACACTGTAAGAGTGGGTTTAAAGGACTAGTTCACCCAAAAATGAAAATTCTGTCATTAATCACTCACCCTCATGTCGTTCCAAACCCGTGAGACCTCCGTTCATCTTCAGAACACAAATGAAGATATTGTTGATGCGTTCTGAGAGCTCTCTGACATGGATTATTTTACTGATCTCCTTGCTACGTTTCTGAGCCTTGATCGTGGAAGGATCCTTGCCGTCTATGGAGGATCAGAAAGCTCTCGGATTTTATCAAAAATATCTTAATTTGTGTTTCAAAGATGAACGAAGGTCTTACGGGTTTGGAATGACATGAGGGTGAGTAATTAATGACAGAATTTTCATTTTTGGGTGAACTTTCCCTTTAAGAGAGAAAAAAATCCCTGTGGAGAAAATGAATAGGCAAAAAGAAATACTTGCAGAACCAAGGCCACTGTTGCCTCTATAAAAACAAACTCAAGTTCACCTATTTGGTGTCTGATACTCGTGGCTCTGAAGTTCCCGCAGAAGTTCTTTGACCTGCAGTTTGTTCTCTGAGGTCATGTGTATCTTCTGCAGCGGCAGCTGCACTTGCTCTGGTCTAAATCTGGATCTCTTCTCCTCCTCATCATGTTTTCTGGCCAGCACCTGAGATCTTCCTCTGCTGGTTCCTCCACGAGCCCCACGGACACCTCTTGAACCTCTAAATGAGGGAGGCTTGAATGACTGACTGGGACCCAAATCCAGGTTGAAATCATCTCCATCATCCCAACATCCACTAGCAGCTTTCCTGTTTCCACCTCCTCCTCCTCCTCTACCTCCACCTCCTCTGGGTTTATTGAACCGTCCTCCACCCCGATTGGGTTTGCTTCTCCTCCTTCCACTCATTAGTTCTGCTCCCTTTTAGGGTATGTCCTTTCAATTGAAGCATACGTGTGTTGTTAATACACTTGTCCTGAAAACCATCTGCAAACAAGGTAATATAACGTTAATCATTTCTTATATATCTGCTTATTTATATTTAACGGCTAGCATTTTATTTGTAAGGATTATAAGCATAAATCAACCATTTAAATATATAGAAACACAACAACCAGACTCGAGGTAGGACGTGTTATACATACTAAAAGTATACTATATGTTGTGAGTAAAGACAGTTAAGAAAAATTACATGTTATTTGACAAAGAAAGCCAGCTCACAAATCATTCCGATCATCGAGGCGTTACTGAAATCAATGTGAAGTTTCGAGAATCTCTTGCTTTATAGTTACAGCTACTTTTGTATCAGAAGCTTGACATCAGCAGGAAGCAAAAGAGTTTCGACAGCAAACATGATGTATTTTTCAAAATAAAAGTCTGGCGTGGAACAAAATAAAAGCTTGCGCTCTGGGGAACAGTTTTGGTTTTGTTTCATTTTATAATTTTATTTTCTTTGCGTTTTTTAATCACAAAATAGTATATATTGGTATTAAGCTGTATCACTATAAGTCATGTTTCAAAAAGCACATCATACTAAACAATAAAACATCAATAAATAGGTTCAGTGGTCTATAAAAATAATTATACCGCATAACAAAGAAGCACAGGGAATTTAGTGCCTTGCTTAAATGCTCGTTTTCAATGTCCTACTGCTGGCAAACACAGCTAAGATCTGACTGCACTATTTGTCAGTGTGCAAAGACCTTGATGGTCCAATTACATTAGATAGACAGCTTAGAACAAGCTCTCACAGAGCTTGCTGAGTTCACATTCTGGGTGTTTTGTTCTCTGATCTCTTTCTGAGTATCACCCATGTTAAAAAGTGAAAATATGCAGTTTATACAGATATTTAACCTTAAAAAACAAACAAGCAAGCAACTTAAGTAGACCTATTAAAGTTTCTTTTTTTTTCTCTCCCAGTGGTGTTTTTCTATTCTTTATTTAGGGATATTCCAAAAGAAACTGAATCTGTGAATCTGATCTGTTTAAAATATTGGTGAACATTTCAAAAAGTAGGCCTATTATTAAGACTGTAACACCTCAGTGGTACAAAATACATAACAAAATTATTCTGACAGTTTCACAAGTGATGTTGAATGTATGAAAATCACTTTTATAGCTGTTTTTCTGCCATCAGAGTTACTGGACAAACTTTGTCACCGACAGCTTCCTAACATGCCATATTCTGTCACAAGTCCTGTTTTGAAAACAAACTATAGTTATAGTAACTTACATGAATTCTGATTTTTTTATACTTTAAAAACTACAACAAGGTATAGCATACAAAAATTTAAGACACATTAATCTAAGCAAGTGTTTCAGATATGGCAACACAGGTTTGCATAGAGTACAGCACAAATAGGGGGATTGTGGAGCTGATAGGGTCTTTTTTCATACAAGATTAGAGGTGAACCCTGACTGCACTAAAGATTATGTTCTTGTATGATTTGTGAGTGCATTTCTCTGCTGAGGAGAAAGGACAGGAACAATTTGTAACATGAACAAGGCCTAAATGAATCCTTCATGTGGACAGATGGGGGAGCTAGCTGACCAGAGGAGAGTGATTATAGAGGTCCGGTTGGGAGCATGGATTCACTTTAGATCTTTCTAGGTTGGGTTTTAAAGGTAAGTGGCCCTTCTGTGCTATTTGGGACACATAGATAGATGTTACCAGGTGTAAATGGAAGGAAGACAGGCTGTTAGTTTCTGACTTCAGTTAAAAATTAAACAACTAAAACTAAAAGCTTTTGTTACTTAACATTTAATTTAACTGAAATACAATATCAAAAACATTTTATTTTAATAGCATTTCTCATTTTCATTAACCTGATGTAAAATAATTAGAATAAAAATCTATAAAAAACTATATAAACATATTGAAAAATGAAAAAAATTAAAAAAACAAAATGTGCAACACAATTACAAAAACTTAAACTATAATTAAAAATAAATCCGAAAATATTAAAATAAAAAATACATATCTTTAAAAGAAGTGCATATGGATGCTTGGCAAAAAACACTTTTCAGCCTATATAGTCTTTAACAAGATTAGGAATAAACAGATGGCAAGTCTGTGTCAGCAATGTGTGGGAATACATTGTGAAAGATGATCAACAGTGAGCATTGCGGAGGTGGCAAGGGTGAGTCGAGAGGCAAGGTCAAAAGTACAGGTCGGGGAAGTGCTGATTCTGGAACGGAAGTCTTGGCTGATTTTACATACGTCAGGAAAGTAACAGAAAAGTGTGACGAATTTCCAAAGGCCTTCAATGGACCTTTTTTCTTCCATTTCCTTCATGCTAAACACAGTTTCTTTCTGTTTGAGTGTAGTAATTGAGGACATGCTGAGAGCAGTGGGAACTTTCGAGGGTCCAGAACTTTCTGCTGAAGATGACGAAGGATAGTTTAGAGGAGGGAAGAGGAGGTGGTGAGTAGGAGGCAAATAGGGTAACAGAGAGAGGGGATACTGTCCGTCTGTGTCTGTTCTTTAAACCGGACAGCTGCTTATGTAACAACCACTTAACAAAATGGGAAGGGAGCCGTTTTCTCATACATTTAAACAAATGGTGTAGTTTGTTATCTTTGTAGGTCTTTCTTTTCTATGTGCAGCTTCTTATTTCGAGCTATCTGTTTTGTTTTCATCCCTTGCGGATATCCTCCCTCTCTGCGTTCTTCTGTTTTTATACTGATAGAGCGTAACCTTTTGGCTTTCATCACTTATATGTGGCCTCTTCCTGAAACACAGGCCTGAGCACCGGAGAAAGAAGGCACAGGGTGTAGGCGGCCTTATGTAATTTCTTTGTGCTGCTCAGTGAAAACAATTAGTGGATTTACAATTAGTCACAATTATGACTAATGTATTCTGTCAAACTTTGGATATGACTCACAGAGTGCAAATAAACGGGATTTTTTGAAGTGTAAATTTTAACTAAACCATTTTATCAAAGAATCTTGAAAAAAGTATCACCGTTTCCACAAAAATATTACGTTTTTAGCATTGATAAGGAATGATTATTGAGCAGCAAACCAGTATATTAGAATTATTTCTGAAGGATCATGTGACACTGAAGACTGGAGTAATGATGCTGGAAATTCAGCTTTGCATCACAGGAATAAATTACATCTTAAAATATATTCAAATAGAAAACAGTTATTTTAATTTTCAGGAATATTACTGCTTTATACTGTGTTTTGACCAAATAAATGCAGCCTTTGTGAGCATAGGAGACTTAGACATATCTAATACATAAAACGTAGAGAGGAAATGAATTGTGACATCATTGTAGGCTGTCATTAATTAAAAGCCCTATGCTCCATCTGTGCTTCGCTCCTCCACGCCATTATTATAAGTACCAATTAAATTACTGATGCCCTGCTTGTTTCAAACTGGAAAACCCTCAGTGGATACACTGGCTCTCATTGAGGATGAGGACAGAGTCACTCACAGACTGCTGGGTTTTCTGGGACACTAAGCACTGTGGGTCTGGGACAGGGTGGCCTCGGCGGAGACGAGGTGATGCTGGGGGACATAAGGCAATCCCATAAGCCCAGTGAAACACAGCAGGAGATGTAGCACTATACCATTTACACCATGAAGAGTTAAACACCCCACTGACTGCACACAGAAGAGGATCAAGGCCCTCCATCCTGATTGGCTGTTACCATGTGTTCACGCAGCTGAGAGATGTTGACTGTAACAAAAGTCACTTTTGCTCATGTCAAAGTCCTGCTAATTTAAACACATTTTGTTGACAAAAAGAAGGTCAAGTTTGCTTAAAATGGAGAGAAATTGCATTGGAGTATAAACTTGTAAATGATAATGTTGAGTATTTACTTGTTTTTGCATGTGATTTAAGCTTGGAATATACTACATGACTTTTGCCCAGATTTTTGCCCCAAATTTACAGTCTGCAGATTTTGGGCAGTTGGAGTTTTGCAGAAAATTGCATAGTGTATGAAGGGCACAGATGTTTTTAGGATTTCCTGATGATTTTTTTATCTTCAGACTGTGATTCCATGCAAATGTAAACCATGTTTGAGCTTGATTTTAGAACACATATTTTTTATCATTTGTCATTTGTATTCTATAACAACATGTTTCAGGTATGAATTTGTTGTGTTCGTAAAGTCAGGCAGCGTGTGATGCATATACATTCTAAAGGAGAGCATATTTTTTCAATATGTAATATAAGTCTCAGCTCAAAATACCCCACTGATAATTTATTTTATCATTTTGATTGTATATTTTGAGTGGAAGCAGAAACGCTGTGTTTTTGTGCATGTATCTTTAATAAGCTGCTGCTCCCCACCCCCATTTCCAGAATAGGACTGTGCCTTTGCAGCTCGTACCTCAGATACTCTGCTAAAAAACATGCGTTTGATTTTGATGATCATGTCTATCACGCTGAAATCCGTTTTAAAACATATTAGTTTAAACTTCTAATATTAGGTTTTATGAGCTCACACATCTGAAGCACGCACACAGAAAGTGGCTGTCACTCGGCATGTGAGTGCTAAACTAAGTTCCCTATCTGTCGGTCACTACGAGTTATGTCGTGACGACATTAGGGGATTCACTTGGAAGCCCCAATCTCCTCTGATATTAAGAGAAAACGCCAATGAATATTGGCTAGTGGATTTTGCATACCTGAGCCACTCCCCGTGCATACGGGTATAAATAGGCAACAGGTGCATCCACTCATCATCATTTTTGCTTCGGAGCCGAGTGGATGAACGTGTTGATCTCCACAAAGCCTTTCACCATCTGTCTGGAAGCTGTTCTGGTTGGCGTCATGGTGCAAACAGTGGTGTCCCTGTCTGCAGCGATTCCCCTGGGCACTTCAACTAAAAGAGCAGATTTCCTAAAAGAGCAAATCATGGTCGGTTCACGTCTTTTTAAAGGCGCTGTTCTGGCCGTGTCCTCTTGGTTACGGTCGTTTCCTGTCCTCCGTCAACAGCCACGATTGTTGTCTTCAGCGTCTGAACATCCAGCACGCTGAAGCTACATTCGTGGATGGTTTATGCGTTCATTTTGACCATGGCAGCGCTGCGATCGCGCCTCTCTCTCCTCTCTCTCCTCACGGGGACGGGAGGGGATCCCTCTGTCACTACCCACGCTGGCTTCTCTGCCACGAGCAGAGAACCATCCGCTAATGCTCTGGGCGATCTGAGGGTTACAGTGAGAGCCTTTCCGCCGGGCCAGTCCCCATGGACCTTTCACTCCTCCCGCAGCAGCTGTTCTGTGTGGCTCCCCTATGATTTTGCTGTGCCGTCTTACGGCGTGCCCAGCATTTCATTCGGCGTGCCGATAGAGGATTAGATGTCGATCACGGCATCGGGGGATGGGCAATCGTCCTCTGAGGGTGAAGATTCGGCGCGGCTGCCTCCCTCGGGTCTCACAGCCTCCGCCGAATCGGACCCAGAGTTGACAGCCGTGCGTCTGCCTCCCCCATCCCCGCTACCCTCGATGGAAGCGCTGCGGCTATAGGTGACGCTGACATTCCCCAGGCGGAGAGTGCGGTTGCGGTGCACCTGTGCTCGCAAAACGCTGCCACTTGGAGGAATCGTCATCGTCCCCCATCCAAAGCCTATAGGCTGATGGCCAAGCTTACAGTGCTGCCCCTGCCCTGCATGCCACAGCTATCCTGCGAGTACACCAAGCCAAGGCATTAAATACACTATGGTAGTACTAACCCGAGGTTGACGCAGGAGCTGCGCTCAGTGACTGACCTTGCCCTACGGGCAACGAAAGTCACAGCACAAGTCCCTCGGGAAGGTGTTGTCCACACTTGTGGTCCAAGAGCGCCATCTATGGCTCAGCCTGCTGAGAGGGGCGAAGTCGACAAAGTAAACTTTCTTGACGCTCTCGTCTCCCAGGCTGGACTGTTCGGCGACACTGTCGAGGACTGTGCCCAGCAGTTCTCGGCAGTACTGAAGCAGACCGAGACCGTCCAACACATCTTGCCCCGGCATGATGCAGCCACCGCTCCGCCGCAGGGCAAGCCCGTGGCCGTGGGTGCCCTCCTGTGTCTTCCAGAGCTGCTCCACCCCGTGCTGAATCATCACCTAGGCCGGCGCGTCGAGCCTCTCGCGGGAGCGCGGTGCCCCCTGTGTTCCAGCTGACCCCGATATCGTCCAAGGAGGCGATTAAAGTGGCCCTGACACAAAAGACTCGGAGATATAGAAGCTGCTCGATCTCAGGAGATGGCGAGGACAGCGCCGCTCCTTTCCCCGTAGGAGGGCAGGGGGAGAATAATTTCATTCTGGTACCTACATTCTCAAAGAAAGAGCAATTTCCTTTTCCTCTGGGTTCTCAGGCTCGTGGGCTGACAGTGTGCCACGCACTGCCTCCTCACTCTCGCCCCTCTTGCCAGCTGCCAAGAGATTGCGGTTGGAAGACACAATGCCTCTCCACGCATCTCTGGCCAGTCCGGCTGATTTGGAGTCGATTTGGGGAAGCTCAGGTAGACCTGTTCGCTTCCCGCGAGTCCTCCCACTGCCAGCTGTACTACTCCCTAACCGAGGCCCCCCTTGGCACGGACGCACTGGCTCACAGCTGGCCTCGGGCTCTACGCAAGTATGCGTTTTCCCCGAGTGAGCCTGATCGCACAGACACTGTGCAAGGTCAGGGAGGATGAGGAGCAGGTCCTGTTGGTTGCACCGTATTGGCCCACCCAGACCTGGTTTCCGGAACTCACGCTCTTCGCGACAGCCCCTCCTTGGCGCATTCCTCTCAGGAAGGACCTCCTTTCTCAGGGACTCGGCACCATATGGCACCCACGTCCAGGTCTCTGGAACCTCCATGACGCGGCAGACGGGAGTGGCCTGCCACAGGCTGTGGTAGACACCATCACTCAGGCTAGAGCTCCCTCAATGAGGTGAGCCTACGCACTGAAGTGGAGTCTGTTTGCAACTTGGTGTTCTTCTCGCCGAGAAGACCCCCGAAGGTGCACGATTGGAGTAGTGCTTTCTTTCCTGCAAGAGAGGTTGGCGCGTAGGCTGTCACCCTCCACCTTGAAAGTGTATGTGGCCGCTATTGCGGCACATCACGATGCAGTGGACGGCCACTGCAGTGGATCATGGACTTTAGGAAGAGACAGCAGCAGCCCTACACTCCTCTTACGATCAGTAGGACCCCTGTGGAGAGGGTGAGTAGTTTCAAGTACCCATCTCTGAGAACCTGACTTGGACTACACACATCCAAACACAGGTTAAGAAAGCCAGGCAAAGACTGTACCATCTGCGACAGCTGAGGAAATTCAGGGTCTCACCAGCAATCCTGAAAACTTTCTATTCAGGGACCATAGAAAGTGTATTGACTCAGTGCATCTCAGTGTGGTATGGAAACAGCTCAAATCAGGACTGCAAAGCACTACAGAGAGTTGTGCGCTTAGCTGAGCGCATCTCTCCCCTCTCTGCAGGACATCTACCTCAAACGCTGAAAAAGTAGAGCTGTCAAAATTATCAAGGACTCTAATCACCCTGGTAACCGACTATTCACTTTGCTTCCATCTGGTAAGCGCTTCCGTAGCCTGATGGCAAAAACTGAGAGACTTAGAAGGAGCTTCTTCCCCCAGGCCATCAGGCTCCTAAACTCTAACTCTGTGTCATAACATCACTTGACTCCATGTAAATATCACTATATCAATAAGCTATTCATAATGTTTTCTACCTCATATGCTGCCATTTAAATACCCTGTACAACTTTTTTGCACATTCCTGTTATATTACTATTTATGTCAACAACATACTGACCTGCACATTTATATTTATATTTTTTTATCTTTTATATTATTCTTTTTTTTTTTACAATTTTTTTACAATTGCACTATCCTTGGAGCGGACCTGACTTACATTTCAATGCTGGTTATACTCTGAATAATTGTGTATGTGACAAATAAAAATCTTGAATTCTAATCTTGAATCTTGTAATGGTCCAGTTACACAAGATAGACAGCTTAGTAAAGGCTCTGTCAGAGAGGAGAGGTTGTCGAGTTCACAAAAATTAAGTCTTTTCAGTCCTGCTAGTGAATTGCTTGTCAGAAATGAAAGTCTTTTGACATTTCAGAGTATTTTGAGGTATTCTGACCTTCTCAGAAGACTGAGGACTGTTGTCAAACGGGTTTCCTGACAAACACTCTTAAGAAACTTCTCTAAGAAAAGTCTAAAAATTCAGCTCAGTGTACTGTGTTAACATGAAGGAATTGTCTGTATTGATTCTTTACAGGTGTTTTAGCCAGCGTTATAAAATTTTTGAATATTTGTTAAAAGTTGTTACTAAACTAAACTGATGTCACATGGACTATTTTAATGATGTCCTTACTACCTTGCTGGGCCTTGAATGTGTCAGTTGTATTGCTGTCTATGGAGGGTCAGAAAGCTGTTGGATTTCATCAAAAAATATCTTAATTTGAGTTTGGAAGATGAACGAAGGCCTTACGGGTTTGGAACAACATGAGGGTGAGTAATAACAGAATCTACATTTTTGGGTGAATTATCCCTTTAAGTCATTATTCACTGGTGATCATAATGGATCAGTGCAAATCATTCAGACCAATTTTATGAAGTGGATCAATTATTAATTGAAAAGATTACAATTCATTTATAAATCAGTACTTCTATCATGAACATATAGTTAGAGATCGATACTGATGTACATTTTGATCTGTTGAACTGTTATGATGTTTTTTTTGTCATTCTCTTTCATTATATTGAAAAGAGTGACTTGGATTGTCTTTGAAAATTCACATTTAATGTCCCACAGAAGACAGAAACAGCATGAATGTATTCTTTAATACATCAAAGCTATGATGCTATGACCCATGCTTTGCGTAATTGAGGAGTCCACAAATGTGAATTGACTGGAAATGTGTGCGTAGCAGGATGTGTGCGTGTGGAAATGACCTTTATTATTTTTAAAAGGCTTATTTCTCAGCCAATTGTGCGATACTATTGGTAGCCACTGTTGTGGACTATTAAAGAAAGAGGAAGTCCCATGGCCTGAATTGGCAGACCCTCCTATTTTCCAGCACTTTGTTTTCTTGTGCACTATAAAGATCAGAAATCTCTGAATCAACTGATCCAAAAATGAAATCTTTGTAGTTAGGGAAAGAGTGGAAGTCTGGCTTTCGTAAGGAGTCTGGTCCTGTGTCCATGGGAAGGAAGAGACACACAAAGCCTCCAGGAGGGGATTGTTATGGTTGAGATGCATGCGTTTGCCCCTAAGGAGGGTGAAGTTTGGGCTCGCGTCTGCGCTCTGAACAGTGGCACTGCCGAAATGGATCACTGGAAAAAAATTACCCTGGGGAAGACACAGAGGAAGAGAAGTCTCTCGTCGCTCAACTGTTTTGCTTGTTTTCTATAATTTCTCCCAGTGTTTTTCTTTTTGCCTGTGATTGTTTCCAGAATAAATAATGATTACACATGGGCTCGCTCTCATTGCTGTGTTTGTATTTCAACTGAAGCCAGTGTCCCGATAAGAGCCTTCACAAAGCCTGACCTGCACTGTTTGTCCCAAAAACAAATCAATCTCACACTGACTAAATATATTTACCATGTTTTTTTGTTTTTTTTAGATGTACCTTGAAAATAAGGGTTATTTATGCAGTAGCATAATAAATAACATTGTGGTAATCAAAGAGTATCATGGTGTATATCAGATCACACTGATGCCTTCACTTTACCATGGTAATAACATGGTACTTTTTTCTAAAGATACACTAAAGATCAAAAGTGCATGTGGAATAACTATTTTTTTACAACTATTTTTAACTATTTTTTTTTTATAACTATTTTTTAAAGTCTCTTATGCTCACCAAGGCTGCATTTATTTGATGCAGTAATATTGTGCAATGTTACAATTTAAAATACCTGTTTTCTATTTTAATACATTTTAAAATGTAATCTTGTGATGTTAAAACTGAATTATCAGCATCAGAAATAATTCTAATATGTTGATTTGCTGCTCAAGAAACAATGTCAGATTTGCAATTGCATGAATAAATTATATTTTAAAAGCATTTAACATAGAAAACAGTTATCTTAAATTGTAGTAAAATTTCACAATATTATTATTATAAGTAAAAGAAAAAAATGGTTAGGCTACTGTATTTTTTTTTTTAAATAAAATTTTGGTGCGCATAAGAGACCTATTTCAAAAATATAAAAAAATCTTAATTATAACAAACATTTGACCTGAAGTGTGCATATAATTTGGTTTTACTCTGATAGGAGCCTGATTATTAACTAATTGATATTTTAATAATTTAACAAGATTCCATTCAAACTTGAAGTAGACCATTTTAGCCTTTGCTGTGTCTGTTTTGGATTTTTGTAAACATTAAAACTTTTTGTAAAAATGTATAATTTAAAGTTAGATTTTTTAAAATACTTTATACAGTGAACAATATTCTCTAAAATGCTGTCCACCAGCAATGATGCCCTATTTGCATACTGAATTATTTTTGCTTACATCTATTTGCACATTGTGAATGGTCTTTTCTCTCTTTATTTTATATCTTTTTAACCATACAACCTCATTTACATTTCAAAGATGTTTTCATAATGCGTGCTTATTGACATGCACAGAAAACAAAGCACATATTGAGAGTCTTAATATTTAATTCATACAAAACCAAAGTCTAAAATATAAGCTTCTCCAAAATTTGAATACTATTTCCTTCACATCCTTCAAAAAAATTGCAAATTTATTTTCAAAAACTTTTTTTGTTTTTGTTTGGATGAACAGCAAATGTCCACACACAGATGTTTGAGACTGAAATCAAAGGGGCAGCTCTCTGCACGTGTGTTCTGAATCGATGGACATTAAGCAAGGTGTTGTTAATGGATGGCCATAACAGACATTTCAGGTTGACTTCTTTCTGCCACACTTTGTGTTTGCTATTACTTCCCCTCAGACGCAGTACCTTTGCAAAGACGGGAAGCTGTGTGAGTCTGCCTCCATTTGTGTCCATTTGTCTGTGGAAGATGGAGAGCGAGGAAGGGATGTGCGTCATATTTCAAACAGAAATAACAAGGACAATAACAAATAAATGAGAGAGGTTAGGCTAGGCGAATGTCCAGCAAACATCTTAGTACAGAAGTGACTCCACAGGTGGTGAGGGAGGAGGACATTCGGTGCATTTGTGTGCCTGATAACATTCGCGGGTTAGCCGGGGACACCGACTGGTTTGGCATTAGCCTTTCAACCCATTTTGGCATCCCGCAGTGGTTGACAGGATCATTATTGATGGTTACCGTTACAAAACTTGTGCATCTTTACCTCTTTAATCTGCATTCTCACTCTCTGCGGTTTTTACAAAGTCTCCATCATGCCCTTTGGCTTCAACCCTGCCTCTTTTGGTTGTAATGGCCGTGAGGGACAGGATTTGCTAATGGAAAGTTCCTTTAATTAGCATGTCTGTACTGGCAAACGTCCTAGGGCTGTTAGGACATTTTCTTGGGCTTGTGGGGACATTTAGAACAGCCCCCGCGTTTCAGGGTCCAAGAGTTACACGGTTTGCCTAGATTCCCAACTCCATTTGAAGCACAGTCTCTCCATCAACTCAGCACTTTAGTGAAACGTGTCTGGCATTCTCTGTCATTTACTTTAATAGCTGTATGTTGTGTCATTTCTGAGAAGAGAGGAGGTGTGTCCACCTGTCATTATTAAAAAAATTGAACAAGTTCAGCCGTGACATGCCATTGAGATGACAGAAATAACATACTGCCTCTCTGACAGAGCCGAATGCATGCAGCTTAATGGTGATTGATGCCGTATTTGTTGTTAGAATAGCCGAGCTGCAGATTTGTTTCAAAGCCGGAGGCCCTTTATTGAAAGGACTGAAGGGTTATATCCAGGTTTCTACATTATTAACACATGTACACATGTTGTAGTTGGCTCACAGTTGAGTCTTTTTAAAAGGTGGTTTATGAAATGCATGCTTCTGACGTTAAATACTAAATTAGATGAGACCCATTCAAGAAGTGTCGTTATTGTCAACTAAATGTAAAGCAATTAAAATTGCTTTCATTAATTGAAATAAAGGAAAAATGAAAAACAAAAATGAAAAACAAAACTTAGTGAAATGTGTTTAAGAGACTAAAATGACAAGTTAAAACTGAAATAAATAAAAGCTAAATAGATACAGTGGGGCAAATAAGTATTTGAGACACTGACGATTTTTCAAGTTTTACCGCTTACAAAGAATGGAGAGATCTGTCATTTTCATCGTAGGTACACCTCAACTGTGAGAGTCACATTGTATGATTTGTGAATAATTAATTTCCATTTTATTGCATGAAATAAGTATTTTATACAATAGAAAAATATAACTTAATATTTGGTACAGAAATCTTTGTTTACAATTACAGAGGTCAGACGTTTCCTGTAGTTCTTGACCAGGTTTGCACACACTGCAGCAGGGATTTTGGCCCACTCCTCCATACAGGTCTTCTCCAGATCTCTCAGGTTTTGGGGCTGTCGTTGGGCAACACAGAGTTTCAGCTCCCTCCATAGATTTTCTATTGGGTTCAGGTCTGGAGACTGGCTAGGCCACTCCAGGACCTTGAAATGCTTCTTACGGAGCCACTCTTTAGTTGCCCTCGCTGTGTGTTTGGGGTCACTGTCATGCTGGAAGACCCAGCCACGACCCATCTTCAATGCTCTGTGACGAGCGTCCCACTCATCACACTCTGATCGGTCACAGCTGCTCTTAATCAGCCCACGGCTAGATAAGCCGCATGAGCGCCGACGAAGGTGAGACATTTCTCCATGAAGCTGAGAACTAATGCTTCTTCTTATTCCGTTCCAGAGAGCAGTGTGTGACCGAACAGCCACCCCACGAATCACGGCGATTAAGCCTTTTTTGTTTAATAAATCCACCCTCCGGGGAATTTAGTCTGAGCTCTCCTTGTTGCGTGATTCTTCCACCCCGTTACAGCTCTTACTGAGGGAAGGAGGTTGTTGCCCAAAATCTCGCGATACATGGCCCCATCCATCCTCCCCTCAATACCGTTCATTCGTCCTGTCCCGTCCCGTCCTTTGCAGAAACGCACCCCCAAAGCATGATCTTTCCACGCCCATGCTTCACGGTTGGGATGGTGTTCTTGGGATTGTACTCATCCTTCTTCTTCCTCCAAACACGGCGTGTAGAATTTATACCAAAATGTTCTATTTTGTTCTCATCTGACCACATGAACTTCTCCCATGCCTCCTCTGCATCATCCAGATGGTCTTTGGCAAACTTCAGACGGGCCTGGACATGTGCTGGCTTGAGCAGGGGTACCTTGTTCTAGGCTGATCCCTCACCTTTCTCAGGATCACTGATACTCCACGAGGCGAGATCTTGCATGGAGCCCCAGTCCGAGGGAGATTGACAGTCATCTTGAATTTCTTCCATTTTCTAATAATTATGCCAACAGTTGTTGCCTTCTCACCAAGCTGTTTGCCTATTGTCCTGTAGCCCACCCCAGCCTTGTGCAGGTCTACAATTTTGTCCCTAGTGTCCTTAGACAACTCTTTGGTCTTGCCCATAGTGGAGAGGCTGGAGTCTGATTGATTGAGTGTGTGAACAGGTGTCTTTTATACAGGTAACAAGTTCAAACAGGTGCAATTAATACAGGTAATGAGTGGAGGATAGGAGGGCTTCTTAAAGACAAACTAACAGGTCTGTGAGAGCCAGAATTCTTGCTGGTTGGTGATCAAATACTTAATGCAATAAAATGGAAATTAATTAATCAAAAATCATACAATGTGACTGTGGATTTTTTTTAAAATATTCTGTCTCTCACAGTTGAGGTGTACCTACGATGAAAATTACAGATCTCTCCATTCTTTTAAGTGGGAAAACTTGAAAAATCGGCAGTGTATCAAATATTATTTGCCCCACTGTATGTATAATAAAAACAACAAACACATAAAATTACTTTAATAAATGAAAATATACAAATAAAATAATTCTGAATAAATACTATAATAGTATATAATTATTACTAAAATAACACTGATTAAAAATCTTTTAAAAATGTTGCTACAGTGTCTGGGGACTGCAAACAGTTTACAAACTAGTACTGTTTGTTGCTTATTATTAATAATAAATGTGTCTATTGAACATTACACCATAAAAACAAATTGTTTCAAAAAGTTCTTTCAGCTTAAAATAATTTTTTACCAGTTTAGTCAGCTTGAAATTTTAAGTTACTCAATGTTAATTAAAGGGATAACTGGAATATTTTAGTTGACTAAACTAAAAATTTTAAGTCAGTGGGGTAACAAATTATTTTAAGTTGAAACAACTATTTTTTTTCCAGTGTAGTATCTAACACACTAAAAACTTAAACTATGACACTTAATTTTACACTTAAAAATATTAAATAGATTTTAAAGCTTTACAAAAAAAATCTATGAAATAGCTTATGAATGGAGTAAATGCAAGTAAAAATTGTAATTAGATAATACATGAATAACTACATTTGGTGCATGACTAATAAACCTAGACTACTAAAACTATTATATAAATAATAAAAGCACATAAAATGAGATTAATCATAATGCTATCGCCACTCTTTTATTAAAAGAAAACAAACAAACATTGATCTGTAGCTTACATTCTAAAAACCTTTTTTTTTTTGGTTTAAAATTAAAAATGAGCACATTTTAAAGCTTTGAAATCAATGAAATACAGTATGAACTGAGTAAATGTAAGTAAACATGTAATTGGATCATAATGCATTATGCCTAAGAAAATGGTAAGATCACAGTAAAACATGACTAATACTATTGCTTATACTATTTTCACTGTACAAAAACAGACAAAAATGTGAGTATTACCATGTTTTTTGGACATTTGCTATGGCAGGGGTCACCAAACTCGGTCCTGGAGGGCCAGTGTCCTGCAGAGTTTAGCTCCTACCCTAATTAAACACCTGAAGCAGCTAATCAAGGTCTAACTAGGTGTACTTGAAACTTCCAGGCAGGTATGTTGAGGCAAATTGGAGCTAAACTCTGCAGGACACCGGCCCTCCAGGACTGAGCTTGGTGACCCCTGTACTATGGAAAGACCTTGCCTTGGAGTACCATGGTATTACCAACTGATACCATTACTGTACCATGGTAGCGGCACTGTACTTTTATGTAAGGTTGAAGAGATAGCACACAAGTGATGAATGAAAACAAAGAAACAATCAACAGAAGATTGATAAGCTTTAATATGATATCAGTGCAGAGATACATCATAATGGGTAAAACTTCCCATACAGTAATGTCAACAATAATCATAATAACAGTATCATAATAATGTCAATATATATTTAGCATATTAAAATAAGTACGCACTTGCTTTATTTTTTCGTTTGATAAAAAACTGCCCATTTTATGCATTTATCTAATGTTGTCTTTAAAGTTGAAGAAAACCACAAAACCAATGCTGCACAAAAGGACAGTGTTATCTGAAATTCAGCGGGTTCAGGGGGCTCAGTCTGGTGAATGACCTTCATAGTAGCAGATATTAGACAGACATACATGTACCAGCGCTTTCTGCACATTCAGATGCACAACTCTCACGGTAACGTCTTCATACGGCTGTACTGCTTTGAGAAAGATACGAGTTCACAATTTCCTCCTTTGGCATTATCATAGGAACATTCAAGTAATAAGTGTAGAACTGCATTGCTTTATAGTTTAGTGTTAAATGCTACATGATTCAATGGGCAGTGATCTAGATTTGCTGGTGTTAAGGCACCTGTAAGAGTTTAAATATGGGATTATTGCCATTTAATAAAACCGAAAGCTTTAAAAAGCATGTGCACATTGAGTATAAATGTATCTGGTTTATTTGGTGAAAATATGCAGAATTTCACCCAACAACAATATAGTTTTTTTTTCCTAGACGTGAAGATGAGAAGAGTCTGGAGAGATGTGTTATCTGTCTAGCGGTCTGTAACGTAACTGTCTATCCCTTCAGAACATAGGAGTATCAATCTATGTGAGTCTTGAGCATTGAACTGTCTGTGAGATCTAGTTAGTTCTCTGTGACATTGAAACACTTATAATCCTCAGACGTGTTATGACGTGCACTAAAATTTGCTGTATTTCATATTAAAGGGCATATCACTAAATATATATATATATATATATATATATATATATGTATAATTGTGTGTGTGTGTTTTATTGACCACATTTGATATAATTTTCTATAGAATTATATATAAAAATTCGTAAATTTGTAATATGTAAAATGTGACAAATAATTTTTTTTTTTTTTTTACCTTTTTTATTACATATAATATGTGTGTATATGTGTGTTTCATTGGTCACATTTTACCCCAAAATGCAAAAAATATATATAAATATATATCATTTTAAATAAAACTTATATATATATATATATAATTTTGAGGTAAAATGTGACCAATAAAAATAAATAATTTTTACTTAATTTAAAAAAAAATTAAATTCATAGAACAAAATGATAAAATATTAAATAACTACAAAAAAATAATGTATAAAAACATCATGTTTATGTATTTTTTGTCTTTTTTTAAGTAAAGATAATTGGGAGAGGTTTGGGGGGTAACTGTAACAAAAATAATTTAAATTTAAATTTTAAAAGTGCTGAAAATATTCATATTTGTCTTATTATCCTATATCATTTGATTTATTTTCCTCTGGCGTGAAATATGACCTGGACATGTTTTGTAGCATTTACTCCTACGCTGAATTAGCTTTGCTTAGTTGTGCACAGCCACTCTCTCCGATAGCATCTTACACAGCGGCTCCATCATTAAGCAACACATCTCCAGTCTGCTCACAAAACACACTATGGCTTCAAAAACTGGATTGTGTGCCAAACCTCATCTTTGTACCTTTAAATCTTAGCAATCTGTCAATCTTTTTTCACCAGGGGTTTAGATTTACATTAAAATGGATCTAAAGTGCGAATATGTGTTTAAGTAGAAGAATCATCATCATCCACAGTTCTCGATACATTACTACATATAGCCTTGAGATATAATTTAGATTCCTTATGAATCAACTTTAAAGACAACCTCAGGGCAATTCAAATAAAAAGAGAGTTAATGTTATGAAGTATTCATATGAGTTAGACTGCATGAAGCACCATCTTTAAACAATGCAAAAAATCACTAAGATTAAACTCTTTTTAAGGATCCAATATGCTACATATCATGTCTAAAACAATTTTGTTTTATTAAAAAGAAAAAAAAAAAATATTTTCTCCAATTTTTGAACCAACTGTACTGGCCTGCCAATAATTGTAATATGTATTTGCATATTTCCAGAACAAAATGCCACCAAGAAAGAGCACAGGACACTAGCACTGCAGACTCTCGATAAGGACTCTGATTCACATCTACTGAGTAGACAAGACAAAGTACCAGGACAAATAAATGCTTGACTTTATCATCAAAGTAGAAATCTATAGTAGATATTTTAGAGCATATTCCTTTAAATATGTATGCTTACAGCTAAATTGACAAAAATATATGTTTTAAAAGTGGTCTCCACATTAAGGCAATAAACAGAGATCAGAGACAGAAACACAGTATTGCCACTAATCAAACAAAGAAAGGCACATGAATAACATGAACACTGAAAGTGGTCAGTGAGGACAAGGCATAAAGACCCCATGAAACGGCTTGCAAGCAGAGTTTTCTTTCCTTTTTTCACTTATTTCCTGTTGAAACAGGACATTTTCGTTGGAATCTTTTTAACAGGCTAACCATGATTTACAACCATGACCGCAGAGAAAAGGCCATTTTCATTTTAGAGTTTGATTGAACAAATATTAAAACATGAAATATATTACAATTTTAAAGTATGTGCGACAAATATTCATTTTGTTAGCTTTCAGGGGTAGACTAGCACAGTGGTTGCCAGCACTGGTGTAATTCAACTATAATTAAAAACAAAACTAAATAATAAAAAAAAATATTGAATTATAATAATAATGCAATGTCATTTTATTGCTTTTTTCAATAATATTTTATTTATTCATAATAAATTAAATGGCTTTTTAATTTAGTAATTTAATTTATTTATTTTATATTTGTTTTGCCATGTCTGCACATCATATTAATTGAATTGCTTTTTTCATTAATATTTTATTTATTCATAATAAATCAAATTGCTTTTTAATTTAGTAGAATTTAAGGTAAACACTTTACTTAAAGCCTCTATGTATAATGCATTATAAAGGGTTATTAAAGTGTATAATGCATTGTAATTATTCATAATGAGCACTGTAATACATTACATCTTGTTGAAAATAATTACAACCAAATTTGAATTGATAAGTGTTATAATGTATTAACTGTGGTTACAATTATTCATTAGATTGCACAATGTGTTACCAAATTTAATTGAATTAATTTCTCTCATATTTGTTTTTCCATGTCTGCATATCATATTCATTTTAAGTGGCTTGTTTTGAGAATACTATCTACCTATAGCACAATAACTGGGGTTGCTGTATATATTAAACCAGGTTGCTTTTTGTCCAATCTGGCAACCCTTCACTCAGAGCAAACGTGTTTGTGCAAGTGGAAAGACAGCAGCACATGTATGAAGAGCAGCTATTGTTAATTCTGATCGAATTATTTAATAAAACGTCTTTGGGAACCACTGCATTAGTGTATAGATGAGCTCAAAACTAGCCTTTTGATTTCATGGGGTCTTTAATGATGTGTCAGAGGTAGGAAAGTTAGAACAAATGAAAGAAATAAGAACATTGTAAAACAAGTAGCTTACAGCAGAATCTTTTTTTTTCTTTTTTGACACTGATAGAGGGAAAAAAAAGGAGAGTATGCTGAAAACAGCTTCGCCGAAATGATCTGACAAGCAGAGAAACAGCCAGCCAGCTGAAGACAACACAACATAATTTCAACTCCTCCAAAAATACATGAATTCATTCTGAAACCGTCTTGTAACTAAAAAAAATAGTACATGTATATAATTTATGAAGATGTAGACAATAAAAATAAAATCAAAGCTACATTTGTCATATATGTGCTCAGGTAGATATGACTGTGAGAGGGCGTTTGTGGGATGTGCTAAAGCTGGGATGGTTATTGTCAGGATGGTGAGTGTGAGATGAGCGATAGGGTCAGGGGACAGTGGGACTGCACTTCTGTGTAGAAACGGTCTAAGTGGCCTGGTCTAATGCTCTTAGGAGGTCACTGCCCTGCAGCAAATGAAGATTGCCTTGCAACGGGACGTTGACCTCGCAGTCGTAACGCGTCAGTTCAGGCAGAGAGTAGGTCTCGAAGGAGGGGCCGATAAGACGACTCGCAATTCCTGCAAACACAAGCGGTTCTGAGAATCAGCATCCACAGTGCATGACGTATGTAAGGATAGATGTGCGTCTGTGTCAGTTCAGAGCTCACCATCCATCTTGGAGGAAGGCTGCATGTTGAACCCTCTGTAGTTACAGCACTCTTCTCTAAAGCGCTTTGTCGCCTGTCCAACCTGAATCCCCAAATACTGGGTCTTCCTGTGCTGGTGGTGGTCCATGCCTCCATTAGGGGCCATGCATTTGTCTAGATATAAATACATTTGATTAGCAGTTTTGTCTGCAATACAGATGCTAGACACTGATTGTTGGTAGGTGCTAAAGTGTTCTTTGGCACGATTTACTCTGATTGGTGGAAATTTCCCTCCAGAATTATGGGTAATGTAGTTTTTCATCAGGAATGAATACTAATAAAGCATTTTCGCTGTAATACCTGACAAAGCGCTGGTGCTAAGTGATTTTCTGTCCATGACGGCCCAGCTCTCATCCCGAAGTCTCTTCCACATTGTGTTTTGTGATTTTGTGGGGGGTGGCTCATTCTAAAACATACAGAGAGCATGCGGTGACTTAAAATTGAAACTTAAATATCACCCAACATAAAAACTTAAAGCTATAATTTCAAAGTGTTTCAAATGTTTGGATACACTTGATCTAATTGACATTTTTTATGATTTTATTAAATATTTTATAGAGAGGTTTATGATTAAATGCTTGAAAGTTTGGTAGGTAAACACAAATTTATTTGAAAATGTACGGTATGAGTTGGACTGTATATTGAAGGAAAGACAGCCAACAAATTTCCAAGACATCTTTCAAGCTAAAAATATAAGGTATTAAATAAAGTACTAATAAAAATGATTAGTATTAAAATAGTAGTAACGAAAAATAAGTAGTATTCAGACTTTTGACTGGAAGTGCGCATTTAAAAAATAAAAAGCAAAGCATGTTGTTTTATTTATTTAATAGATCATTATTTTCAGGACAGTTAGCCATAATTTTCAATTTCTCTCTCACTCTCTTTTTTTATTTATTGCATTTTAATTAATAAATATTACTGTAATACAATTACCTTCATAAGTACTTTACCATTAGGTTGGTAAGAATATTTCTGGCATTATAATACAGACAATTTTAGAGGGTAAATATGGCAAAAAAAAAAAAAAAATCCAAATGAACCAACCCAATTTTCTTTGTGAAATATAATTAATCATTATTTATTAATGTTTAGATGAATAATTTATTGCATTATACTAAACAATTTGATAGTCTCTTATGCTCACCAAAGCTGCGTTTATTTGATCAAAAATACAATAAATGTAGCAATACTGCAAAATATTATTACAGTTTAAAATAATGTTGTCTAGTTTAATAGTTTAATTTTAAGATGTAATTTATTGCTGTGATGCAAAGCTGAATTTCCAGCATCATTACTCCAGTCTTCAGTGTCACATGATCCTTCAGAAATCATTTTAATATACTAAAAACATTAAGTTAAATATGAACAAACCGTTGTCATCAGTGTGAATGAACGCTTGAAATTGTTAGCGAGAGCAAGTCGAGCTGGACTTATATCTCTGTAGTTCTGCACAAAGTTCTCCATGGGCCTGTGAAACAAACACAGGTGTCATCCAATGCAAATCTAAAGATAGCAGCATATCAAATGTTATTTTATAAGACTGAACCAAGAGAAACACCCTGTAATATGAAGAATTACCTTTGCAAATAAGGATGCATTCGATTTGCTGGCACAGTTTGGCAAGAGCGCTTTGCAGCTAAAGGATCCATCATTACAGCCTTACTGGGTAACGGAGGGTCAGGCGGCCACTGCAGATTCTGACGGCCTCCCATAGAGGACAGCGGGGTGCTGGCGGGATCATGGTAGGGAGGCATCTGCATGGGGTCCCTGCTGTAGGGTACAGATGGCCATGACTCCACAGAGCCTCCGTTGATGCTCTGCTTATCTCCTCCTGAACTCATGCTGGGCTGGAAGTGGGCTGCTGAAGGGGAACTCAAGGGTTGGAAGAGGCTTGTGATGTTGCTGAAGCTCTGCTGGTTGGTGCCCAGGGCTCCGATCTGAGATGACGGCTCCTCCTGGCAGATGGGATTGAGCTGGAAGTCCTCACCATCCATGGGGATGTAGGGAGCCAGAGTCTCCAAGTCCAGACCACTCAAGTCAGTCTGGAAGGTCACAGGGAGAGGTCAAAGGTCAGCAAGACTGGATTCTACATGCAACACCTGATTTTGTCTTTTTCATAATCGTTGACATTAAAAGGATCATGAGGAATTAAAATATCTCTGGAAGATAAAAGACCTTCAAAACTGTTTTTTTTTCTTTCAGACAAAAAAAAAAGCAAAGCAAAACAAAACAAAACAAAGCAAAAACAAAACCACTCACATTTGTTTAAAATAACTAAAAACCTGACTGTTTTTAAAACAAAAAACAAAGCTCCACAACACAAAACAAATAAAATCAAAACACACACACAAAAAAAATGTTTAAAAGAACAAAAAAGACAAAACAAACAAAAGAAAAGAAAAGAAAATGAAAACAAAACCCTCTCATTTGTTTAAAAATGTATTTGTTCAAACATGTTTGCATACATTTGACTGGATTTACATTTCTCATGATCGTATCATACCTTTGCTAAAGTTTGGCAAGCACATACAATTATTATTATTTTTTTTAATTTATATTATTTAATGGATGAGACTGGATAGTTATGAAAAAGCAGCCAGCAAGTGCTCTATATATGTGGGAACTATTTTAAATATGTTTTTGAAAATATTTAAAAATATATTTTTGTTTTTTTATATTATAATATTCAGACAATTAAAAAAAATAATAATATTAAAAATAATAATATTATTATATAATTAAAAATAACAACTAATGAATAATAATATTAATAATTTTTCCTGTCATAGTTGAGATTTCTTAGAGATTTTAACCAGTTATAATCTCAGTTAAATATGTATACACAAATATTAAAAAGTACCACATACTTCATATTAAATATAAAAGCATTATTAATATTACAGTCGGACTATTTGTTCACCTCTTGATTGCAGGAAGTCTTTGTCTCTTGTGTGTCCAAGGAAAACAGTTTCTCGGTCAGCTCCACCTTCAGGTCACTGTCCACTGAGGTGAAGTAATCTCCGGGGCTTCTGGGCTGTTCAATATATAACATAATCTATGACAATGTATTGTACAGTAATCAATGTTCTATGCAAACAAAATATGTGGTGATGAGAAGATGTAGTATTTGCGTTTACCGTAGAGCAGCTGCTCAGGCTGGGAGTTGTACTGCTGGCCGGCGGAGCCTGAGGCACAGAGAAAGTGGTAGCCATCTTGGTCATGTCTCCAGCGTAGCTCGTCTTGTGGCCATCATGACCAGAGTGAGAGACAGCAGGAGCAACAGCAGACACTTTGCTGTACATCTGGTGCTCCTCATACTGGGGGTTACCTGAAAGAAAGAAGAATGAATTGAGCAGATGAAAGAAGGTGGGTAGGTAACGAGGTGTGGCATAAAAAATAGTAATATACCAATATCAGCCGGGCTGATTACCTAGCTGTTTTGATATGATGCTGGCAGATGACCCTGTCAGCTTGACTGATTAAAGAAGGTTATAGTTGGTTCTGCTTTATACATTACGTTAGTGAGACTATTTGGTAACATAACACTTTAGTTTAGGGACCAATTCTCACTCTTATCTAGTTGCTTATTAGCATGCATATCACTAACATATTGGCTGTTTAATACTTATAAAGCACATATTAATGCCTTATTCTGCATGACCATATTTTAGATCCCTTAAACGTACCACATAGCTAAACTTAAAGGGGTCATATGATGCGATTTCAAGTTTTCCTTTCTCTTTGGAGTGTTACAAGCTGAATATATAAGATCCGTAAAGTTGTAAAGACTAAAGTCTCAAACCCAAAGAGATATTCTTCATAAAAGTTAAGACTCGTCCACGCCTTCCTAAAACGTCTCATTTAAACATGCCCCCACATGTCTACGTCATTGTGTTGGAAGATTTGCATACCACAGGCCAAATGTATACGTACAGAAAAGAAGGTGGAGAACTTTTATTCTCGCTGTAGTATTGTTGCCGCCTCCACCATGTCATGGAGACGCTGTGTGTTTCCAAACATGGTAAGGGCCATAACATTTCCGTCAGACGCTTTTCATTTTTAATATTTTGTTGAGAATCCTTTGCAGGCAATAACTGCCTTAAGTCTGGAGCTCATGGACATCACCAGAGACTAGGTTTCCTCCTTTGTGATGCTTTGTCAGGCCTTTACTGCAGCTGACTTCAGTTGTTGTTTGTTTGTGGGTCTTTCTTCCTTTAGTTTTGTCTTCAGCCAGTGAAATGCATGATCAATCGGGTTGAGATCAGGAGCTTGACTTGGCCGTTGCAGAATATTCCACTTTTTTACCTTCAAAAACTCTTGGGTTGCTTTTGCTGCATGTTTTGGGTCATTGTCCATTTGTACTATGAAGCGCCATCCAATCAGCTGCATTTGACTGAATCTGGGCAGAGAGTTCTTTAGAATTCTTCTGGCTGCTTCTGTATTCTGTCACGTCATCAATAAACACCAGTAACCCAGTGCCACTGGAAGCTATGCATGCTCATGCCATCACACTGCTCCACCATGTTTCACAGATGATGCTGTATGCTGTGGATCATGAGCTGTTCCAAGCCTCCTCCATACTTTTTCTTCCCGTCATTCTGGTACAGGTTGATCTTAATTTCAGCCAACCAAAGAATGCTTTTGCAGAAGTGGTCTGGCATTTTTAGATGTTTTTTGGCAAAAGTCTAATTTGGCCTTCTTTGCACCTTGTGGTGAACCCTCAGTCACCACAAGGTTTCAGTTTCTCAGATCAGTCTTCTCTTGATTGTAGACTTTGACAGTGACACGTCTACCTCCTGGAGAGTGGTCTTCTCTTGGCTGGATGTTGTAAAAGGGTTTTTCTTTCCCATGGAGAGGATTCTCTGATCATCCACCACTGTTGTCTTGCGTGGACGTCCAGGCCTTTTTATGTTGCTGAGCTCACCAGTGCGTTCCTTTTTTTCTCAGAATGTACCAAACTGTCGATTTGGCCACTCCTAATGTTCCTGCTATCTCTCTGATGGATTTGTTTTGTTTTTGGAGCCTAACAATTGTCTGTTTCGCTTGTATGGAGAGCTCCCTTGACTGCAACAGCTTCCAAATGCAAATGGCACGCTTAGAACTCAACTCCAGACCTGCTTTACCTGCTTAATTGAAGAAATAACGAAGGAATAGCCCACATCTGTCCATGAAATGGCTTTTGAGTCAACTGTCCAATTACTTATGGTCCCTTGAAAAAGGGGGGAGGTACATATTATAGAGCTGTAATTCCTTAACCTGCCCTCCAGTTTTGATGAGAGTACCCTCAAATTAAAGCTCAGAGTGTGCACTTTAAGCCCATATCCATTATATAACTGTAACTTGAATATGTTTTGGTCAACAACTAAAATAATAAAAATTGTGTCAGTGTCCATATATATATGGACATGACTGTGTGTGTGTATAATATATATATATAATATATTAATACCCTGAATTAAAGTACTAAGTTTATATGGTTATTTTTCTTTTGACTTGCTGTATTTGTTTGACTTGCCACTTCTCCTATTTACCAGTTGTGTACGTCTCATTTACTTTCTTCTACCCTAGATATTGGTACTAGCAATTGGAAACCCTGTATAAGTCCAAAACTACAAAAAAGAAGACCGTTCTCACCAAAGTCAAGAGAGATGATGGTGTCACCAGGTGTAGGTGCCAGCTGGGTGAGATCTTCCGGCTCCTCTTTGAGTTTGGTGAAGAGCTCTTCTCCTGGTTCACGGCCAAGGCCTCCTTTGCTTGGACTGAATAAACGGTTCAAGTGCTGAGGCTTGAACAGAGACTCAGTCTGGTCCATAGAGAAGATCATGGAATTCTCCTCAACATCACTAAGAAAAGAGAGTCTGATAAGTTCGACTGATGGCTGCACATACAACAGTGCAGTGTAACAGTAAAATTGAGAAAGTCACAAGCATGTGCATCACCAAGCCTCAAATGAGCTGTGTGAACATTCATCAGTTTGCCCCTTTGTGTTCAACAGAAAAAAGTAACGGCATAAATGGTTTGGAACGACATGAGGGTGACTAAATTTTTGGATGAACTATCCCTTTAAGTTGTATTTTTTGTCTTTAATTGGATTACAAGCATCGATGAGCAGAGAACAGAAAGTTCCAGACCGTAGATGCAGTACACATCACATCACAAGGTTTGTCACCATTCATTTTTTTTTGCCTTACCTCAGCACGTAGTTCACGCACACAATGCACTGGGGCTGGGAGTTGCGACTGTTGTAGATGACGGTACCCTGGGTCTCCACCCACACATAGCCCCCATTCTTAGCCAACATCCTGTACTGACCGCTCACCACCTGGCCCTTAGAGCACACTAGTGAGGGAAGAAGAGAAAATAGCGTCTTGAGAACACATGCATGTCCTAAAATCGACTTTAGTACTGACATTTCGATTTAATGGCCGGTCCAAATGTTTTCTCAACCATTAGACATGTTGTTTTGAGGATCTCTAAGAGGGCTATGGGTAACTAGAACATAAACAGGGACAGACAGACAGACCCATCAAGGGATAGCTAACATAAGCAACAGGACAAACAGGGAGACGCAGACAATGAGGGATTGCTGATCTGAGTTTTTACAGTCTGTCTCCATGGCCCGTTTGCCCTGGACTCAGTCCAGATCTGCTGTGGGAAAGCATTGGTTTTGGGTCAAGCAGTTCACTCCCGGCCTGTGCATGCGCTGCTCTGCAGGACGGCCACGTTGCCGTAGAAAGCCTTGCGACTTCATACGAGCGGTCGGAAAGGAAGTTGCATAGAAAGACATAGGTTCAAAGAGGAGGTCCCTGTGTCATCAAGCTTGGTCCTTACAAAGTCCCCCCTAAATATTACCTAATGATTTAAATAAAACATTTGCATGTATTCCTTCCCACTCTGTAGTGAAATGTTTTCTCATCCTCATGCGTGATTTTTAAAAATAGCCGAAAGATATTTTTATACATGCAGTATTGTTCAAACTTGGGTCTGTACCATGTTTTTGAAAGAAGTCTCTTATGCTCATCAAGGCTACAATTATCTGACAGTAAAAACAGTAAAACTGTGATATATTTTTGTAATTTAAATGAATGGTTTTGTATTTGAATATATAAATAAATGTAATTTATTTCTGTGATTCAAAGCTGAATTTTCAGCATCATTACTCCAGTCGTCACTGTAACATGATCCTTCAGAAATCATTCTAATATGCTGATTTGCTGCTCCAGAAACATTTATTATTATTAATGTTGAAAATGACGTCATGCTGATTAATATTTTTGTGGAAACCATGATACATTTTATTCGGGATCCCTTGAGAAACTTAGAAAGAACGGTATTTTTTTCGAAATATTATAAAATGTCTTTACTGTCACATTTGCTCAATTTAATGCATTCTTGAAAAATCCTCAAATTTTGAACGGTACTGGACATCCTGAACTGACTTGAGCTAAATAATGACACTATTGTCTTTCAGAGCTGCTGTACAGCAGAATATGAATTGTCTCCACAGTTGAGTTTCCATAACTGATTCTGCTATTTTTCCTGTTTATGTCTGTGAAGCTGCTTTGGCACAGTCTGTATTCTATAAAGCGCTATAGAAGTAAAAGTGACCTGACATGTTTGTTATTTTAATTTATGAAGCAATAGATATGCTACTTATAGAGCAGGTTCATATTGCTAGCTAGAGTCCAAGCATTCACCATTACGAACTGTTTGTTTTGCACAACACAATGCACACATTTATGATTGTTTCTTGGCACACAGAAAGAGTTTGGTTGTGTGTTTTGAATTGAAACTTTTGTCTTTAGGTTTATAAGGTTTTGTATTTAACACATTTTCTTTGTTTTTCTTGCCTCTTTGCTTTCATATATGACAAAAAAAGTTTGCAGTGGAGATTTGCGGAATGCAGAAAAAAGTTTCTCTAGTCAGTGAGTGCGAAACATAAAATCACCTACACAAATAGTGCTTCTGAATGTATATGCATGTTCGCTCTGAGAGGTATACAATCTATAATCAATACAATCTACAATCTGAGAAGTATACAATCTAGTCATGAAGTATGGGAATGTTTTTTTTATTTTTATTTTATGGTTGTTTGATAAATGATTGAAGTTCTTAGAAAAGTTCAAGTGATTAGAAAAGAAAGAGATAAATGAGTCACGAGGCAGCTCCACTCTGAACAAGCCTAATCCAGATCAACGCTTTATTTCTCCTCTACACACTTTGAAAAGACTCTAATTACATGTTAACGTCACGGTGGACAGAAGCCACTCCACATCCAGCATCTGATTAGGGAGCAATCTGGGACACCTGGCCTGGCTGAGGAGCACCGTAGATGTGTTCTTATCTCCTCTGTCACCTCTAATGGGGTTCAAGATGTCCTAATGGCTGCTCCGGTCATCCTTAATAGAACCAATCCAATAAGGCTCTTTTGAATCGTATTCATAATTCAAACATGCATGCGAAATGCAATTTGTCTCAAATGCAATCTGACTCGGGGGGGCTGGTGACCTCAGTATATATATATTGTTGTTTGCTGTGTGTGGACAGTCTGTGTTTGTGGACGTCAACAGATATTAGGTTTCATCTCTGCTTAGCAAGAAAGAGACAGATAAATGAAAGCTAAAAGGCAATTAGGTGCAGGCAGCATTTTGATGCTAAAAAGTGAGAGGAGAGCAACTACGCCTGATGTATATATGCTATATGTATGTTAAGTTTAGGCCATGTTGTGCTGCTTTAGAGAAGAGCAAGAAAACTAGGGGTGCACGTAAAAATCTATTCATATATGAATCGCGATTCTGTCTTCTATCGATTCTAATGGATTCACAAGTTTCAAAATCAATGTTCTAAAGCAGCGGTTCTCAATAGTGATGCACGCGTCTCCCTGCTCTGCACACGCTCTGCATCTCTCTCTCTCTCTCATTTAGATCATCAGCTCAGTGAATACACTTATTTTCACATACTGTAGCTATGAGAAGCATTATACATGGACACGTGTGCAGTTGCCGTACTATATTAAAGCTTTAATCAGAATAAAACCGTATATTAAAAGCTAACAGAAGCAGTAGCATTTACAAATAACAGCGTATCTGAAAGTATGAGACAACAACAAAGAAAAAAACGTAGGCCTTCCATTAAAAGCTGTGCTTGCACAGGTCCTCTTCACTCGTATCCTCTGCGTCTCAATAGGGCTCAAATTGATAAGCACTATAGACAACGTCATTGTTTACTATGATAAAAACTATGATACAAACAATGATGCAAATATTTGAACTGTAAATCTTTTGTAAAATTCTAAATGTCTTTACTGTCACTTTTGATAAATTTAATGCATCCTTGCTGAATAAAAAGTACTAATTTCTAAAAATTATAAAATGATTGACAGGCAGAGACCATTTCTGAATGGCTAAGAAAGTGTGCGCCATTTTTTTTTAACAGAATATCTGGAGACCTATTTCAGTAATATCTCTGTCATGTAGTAGGACCGGTTTATGCATGTTATTCTGATTAAACTGGATTTCAACAAAAGGTTTAATTAGACAATGAACGGGATTCAGATAATTACGAGACCACTGGGAAAAGATGTCAATTGCTTTATGCATTCAAAAAGAAAGCAAGTGCAAATGTGTACTTGCGTGTGTGTGTGTGTGTGTGTGTATCTGTGTATGTACATACAGACATGTAGCTGTGAAGTAGCAGATATCAGATAGCAGTTGCACACAGAGTGTGTGTTTAAGGCTGACTTGTTCTGTGTTGAAGGGTTGAAACCGTAAACCTTGGGAACGCAGGCATTGCCACCTGAGCTGACCTGATCGACCGCTCTTTCTCAGAACCGGACCCCCGGCTCCTGCTTTCTAACTACTCTCTAATCCTCTTCTCATGGCAGCGTTTGATGCACGCAATGGCAAGGCGATGTTAAGAGAGTGTGTTGTGTGTAGCAGTCATATGATTATACATGTGGATGTGATTTTCTTTTCTTAAATATGGTCAATTATTTCCCAATAACACATGCTTGAAGTGTGAAAGAGAGAAAAGGTTTCTGGATTTCTTACGCATGGCTCTCAAACAAGGGTGCAAATGAATGACACGTACGGTTCTGGTGGCTTTTGGTGACGCTGTCGGAGTCCAGAGCATGATAGAACTCATACGCCGACCGGCCCAGAAGATCTTCAGGACTGTAACCCATCAACTCAGTAACTCTGGAAAAAAGTGAGAGGCAAATAACATTAAAACACACACACACAATTGCACAAAATCTCTCAGCTATTTTCTTTGATCTGCACAAGCTTAGTACTTTTTAAGCCAATTTAATAATGATCCATTTCATGTGATTCGTTTGGCTGATATCAAGACTGTTTCAAAGACCTTGTGTTTTCTGAGGGTGAATAATGAAGAATTTATGAGCCATAATATAAAATTATATATTAATATAACATTATATTTTACACTAAACTTTAGTTTAATGTGTTACTTGCAACTTCTATGTAATTATTTATGAAATTTACTAGCAATTTCAGATTTTTTCTCAGGGTATATTGAGAAAAATTGACACTGGCCATTTTACATTTATAATATTTAGTAATATTATCAATTTAACTGAACAAACTTTAAACCAAATAACCATAATGATGCTATTCTCCTCTATAGCTGCTTTACTGAAATTGAACTGATTTCATAATTGATGAATTTTACATTATAAAATACAGAATAATTGTGGTTAATTGTGATGACTTTAAATATTAAATTAAACATTCTGAAGGGAACATGAGCTCTTTATTAACAGCTATCATAACTATCCTATAAATATCCCATTAAATACATTTAAAACAATTAAATTAAAATAATATAAATATAAAATAATAATAATATTTTTTTTCATAGTTGTTACGTTACTTATGTAACAATAATATATTTCTACATTAAATTTCCAGTTACTGTGATAATGTGTTTAAGCCTTCTCCGCTGTCATTGTATGTGTAACGGTTATGTGGTTTTGTGTAATGAATGTGACATGAGTATTATTTAGTTCTGAAAGTGTGTGTTTAGCGTATTGAGTTGATCCTTGTACTGAAGTTACATAACGGCAGACAGCTGCAGATCACTGACTCTGTATGCAGGTGTGTGTGTGTGTGTTTGTAGGCCTCTGTTCATTAAAGAGCCTTCTATTCACCAGTCATTCATCAAACCACCTCTGAGCTGATGAGGCGCACACACACACACACACACACACAGTATAGGGGCTTGGGTGGATCTGAGCCAATGGCTGAGTAAAGTCTGCACCTATCAAAAGGCAGTGATTTTATTATCAATGAGAAAAATGTGGAAAACTGATAAAAAGCCATTTTGAAATACACAGAGGTTGTTTAATGAAGGCCATGGACCCCATCTTAGATCTTTCCACTGACGTTGTGATGTAATAATAATCCAAAAATGAAATAATCATATTTTTTGACCAATCCTCTCTGAATTTGTGTGAGCTGACATCACAATAATGACCATAATTACCATTGGATGGGAGCTGGAATAAGTTAAATGGCTCTACTTTTCTCATATTCTTCAAGGTGACATACGTCTAGGCTCTTGTAGAGAGCAGGGCACGCTTTCAAAAGCTACTGCGGAACATTTCAACATTTTAGCAATCATTATGTCCATTAAACATGTCTCATCTGGACTTTAATATAATGTTTTTTCCAGTTCCTCATGCAGGCTTCAACGAAAAACCAGCCATTATACATGTATGCAGGTCAATGACATGACACTTTATATTTTTTTATCTATTATCAGTTAATTTAACCTAGTTACCTTAAAAAAGTATTCACAAATATTTAATTATCATATATTTCATATGAATTTTATATTAAATATGTTTTCCATTTCATGTATATATTATTGAGATACTAATATCTTAAGTACTTTATGAATCTCTGGTGTTGATGAATGTTAAAACACAGTACTGTAAATTCTCTAACTTCATTAGAAGAGAAGCAGGTTTAGCACTGTGGTCTGGCGTGGTGATTATTGGGTGGAGGAGACATTAAGCACAGAAAACATGATGGAAAACACTTTGAACTGTGTGTGCACTGTGTGGAGAACAGCGAGTTCTTTGTCAGAGGAGACAGGAGGAAATGTTACGGTGTAAATGGTGGTTTAATGATGCCACTGAGAGTCACACATTTCCACTACGCCACTGCTTGTTTGGGCCTGGAGTGTCAACCACATTTTATTTCCCCAATTAAGTGTCATTTCAAGGAGTGCCCATTCACATGTTTGCCCTGCTGCTGCTGCGGATGCTGACCTTTACATTTTGGCTCATTTGCTTTAAAGTCATTTTCTTTCTACTACCAGTGTTCTTATTGTTAACCAAGACTTTAAGTTTTTTTTTGTTTTTTAATTGAAATAAAGCTGAAATAAAATTAAATATACATTAAAAAATTCAATGAAAATGTTGTCTTGGCAACTAATTGAAATAAAATAAGTTTAGATCGAAGTAAAATGACTAAAAATGAAACTAAAATATAAATAAAAAAATTAAATAAAAATAAGTATTAAATAATAATAATAATAATAATAATAAAATAATAATGACAAAAGCACATAACAAATAAACTTCAATGAAAACTGAAAATATAAATATAAAGGTTAATTCAAAATAGTTATAACTGCTATAATTGCAAAAAAAAAAAAAAAAAAAAAAAAAATATATATATATATATATATATATATACACACACACACAGAGAGAGAGATTAATTTATTACATTTATTTATTTATTTTGTTAAATGTTAAAAATGTTATGTTAAAAATGCTACAAAATTCTATGGTGTTTTATTTTTATTTTTCCATTTTTCTTGCCATTTTATTTTTATATTAATAAACTAATAAATTAATATTTTGCTTAATTTGAATAATTTTGTTTATTTAATGTTTATTGATGAAAAAATAAATGATTAAACACAGTGTTTCAACAATGGTAAATTTCATATAAACTGAAAATAAGATACAAAAAGCTTATATTCAGTTAGAAGTTATTTTATTATTATTATTATTATTTTATTTTATGAGTATCCTCTATTGATGGTGTCTAGTGTCAGAATTGATAGTGTCAACTGACAAAAAATTGTTATACTGCACATTTACTCCTGAGCGTGGGTTTGTGTTTGTACCTGTCATCACAGTAAGTAAACTTCATGTCCATGCTGTGGCGACTCAGGAAGGTCTTGCTGTCGAGCGGCGTGTCGATGTTTGATGGATGGGCGATGGGCTCGCACCACATGACCACACAGGTGAGTGGTGGCTCTTTAAATCCATACATCACTCGTGCAGGACAGCCGTTATACACCTTCAGGTGCCCTGTGCAGTGCAGGACCTGAAAGAACAACCGGCAACAGTATGAGCCACAAGACTGACGTCTGACTCCAGGTCAGCGCCTATCGTAAACAGAACTTATTCACCTTCCAGTTGGCTGACTTGAGGTTGACGGTGCGCCCGCGATTCGTGACTGTGCATTTCATTCTCATGAAGAAATCCCTCTCTGTGCTCACCTCCTTGCCTTTCTTTCCCATGCCTGCAGATTAGCACACACACACAAAAAAATGTAAAGAGCATCTCTGTTTAGACATGGGCCAAAAATCGCAGGAAAACTTTCCTAGAATTCTCCTTCCGTGCAAACGGAAGCCTAAACTCAACACAAATATTTTTTCTTGGGTTATCAAATTCCAAAACATCTTACAGCACTTTCAGCTTTCGATATTATCACTTTTACAAAAATAAATGTGTAAGCTAAAACCAAGCAGAATTACAAGCTGAAGTAAATTATGACTGTTTATACAGTTAATGCACGTCTTAGCAAACAGTTTGCCATCAGGCTTTCCCACGTGTTTGCACAGAAGTGACAAGTGTTCAAAAAACAGGAGAAAGAAAGCCATTCAGGATTGAAACAACATGAGGTTCAGTAAATTATGATCAATTTTCATTTTTGGGTAAACCTTACCTTTAAATTCCATATTTATAAAACAGACTTTATGACATAAAGTCAAAGTTCCACCACTGGCCAACAGTAATAGAGGCCTATTAAAATCTGTGTTTTCCCCCATTTTTATTTAATTTTAATCTTAAATCATTTAAAAAATAATAATAATAATACAAATATTTAAATTCCCCCTGATTTCAGTTATTTTCCATGATTTTTTTGTAGATTCCATTTTTTTTCCTTTGTAATTTTTTGGGGGATTCCATTTTAATGATTTCATTGAAATTTCAGTAATCCAAAAAAGAATGTCTAAATAATTGAAATCATTAAACATTCACAATTTAACAACAAATTATCAAAGAAAAATGACACTAATAGGGCCCTCTAAAATCCATTTTATTTTTTCCCAAATTATGCTTTTTAATTTTTCTGGAGTCTGTTTCAATGGATATAAATATAGGTTAATAATCAAAAATATCTAATGAATTAGATTTTTTTTTTTTTTTTAATAATATTTTAAAATTAATTATTTTTTTTCCAGAAATTGTGTGTTGTCTGTTGAAATTTTTCCTGATTTATGATTTAATACAAATTTATAATCAAAAACGGTGGTTATCAAATAAACATTACCATTTTAATTAATGTTTTAAAATGCAATCATATGAATATGTAACAATTCATGATAAAGAGCATAATGCGAGCTGTGTCTTGTTTTGGACACACGACACAGGTGACCACCTGACCCTCTCAACAGCTTGTTTTATTACAGTGAAGGAGGCAATCAACTGAAATAGCAAAATTAATCTTGACCTTAAGAGGTGAGAGGTTATAAGAGGCATGCAGAGAGCGGTATGAAAGTGTCGAGGTCAAATAAAGGAGATGCAGAATAAAAGGGGAAGGGGCTATAGGTGCTTGTTTTTCAAAGCATGATTGTTATTTTTTCCCATAACCAATCCTCTCCTATGAAGCCATGTGTTTTCTTTACATTAGGCCTTTACGTACTTGTTTTGGTATTTCTGAAAGTCTGTTTGCAGAAGCGATAAGAACGTTTATTGAGAGGCTCCTGCTTCTCTTTCTCTACGCCTAAAACCACTACAGTCCAATTCATCCTCATAAAAAAAGCCCATAAGCATGTAAAGTGAATTTTACACCATGCTGAACCAATTTTGAATGTTGAATGCTTTCACATGCTTTTGGTAGGTAATTCAGAGTTTGCATTGAAACTTGCGATTCACGTACATGCACTCAATGTTAGTGTGATCATGTTTTCAGCTTTTTAATACATTTTACCATGCAGACTTTCCCTTGAAAACATCAGAGCAATATAACAGATTCCTCTCCGTTTTTCTCTAGGCTGTTCTCTGGCATTCTCACACAAGCTTTGTCTACATATAGCAGGATTTGAAGCTGGTGAAGCTGAATAAACAGAAGTGACATACCGGCTTTGAGGCTGAGGTTCTCCCGGATCTCCTCGTGGTCACAGGGGTGAGTGAAATCAAAGATGCTTTGCCCTGTGAGTTCCACCTACAGAGAAAGACATGCAGCTGCTGTCACTGCATTTTATGTGAAACAATCTGTTTTTCAGAACAGGTGACTCTCATGAAATGTGTCATATTACACAACTGTTCAAAGGGTTTTTATATATTTTTGGTGTGTGTGTGTGTGTGTGTGTGTGTGTGTGGTGGTGGTGGTGGTGGGGGGGTTGCAATAAATCTATCAGAAGTGACAGTAAAGACTTTTATAACATTACAAAAGGTTTTGATTTCAAATAAATGCTTCTTATTTGAACTTTGTATTCTTCAAATAATCATTAAGAAAGCATCATAGTTTCTTCATGGTACTTAATAAACAATATACTAAGAAATATTTCTTAAGCTGCAAATCAGCATATTACAATAATTTCTGAAGGATCATGTGACTATGAATAAATCCCACGAATAAATTAAAATTTAAAATATATTAAAATAGAAAACTTTGTTAAATTGTAAATGATATTTCACAATATTACGTTTTTTTATGCAGCCTTGGTGAGCATAAAAGACTTCCTTCAAGCATTAAACATTTTTACCGACCTCAAATATTTGAATGATAATGATTAAGAAATGATTTAGATTATTTTCATGACCATTTCCCACACAATTCCCAATTTCTTAATGTTTCTTGTGATTCTCTTTTTCAAAATTCTCATTTAATTCATATTACTGTAATACAGTAAATGTTTCAAAAACAAATTCTACCATAATTTTACGCTACCATATTTAATTCTATCATAATGCTACCACTTTGTATATAATATAACACTATTTATTTTACATTACTGAGATATTTAGCATTATGTAAATGCACTTTATTTTTGTAGTAAAATGTGACCTGGACAATCATGTTCTTGTGATTCACAAAGATTATGGATCTTTAATCTTTATCATAATAGGCTAGCAATTTATCAGATAACAAAAACATAACAGGCCACAGCTCTAAATCAGCAGCCATGTGTAAGGAAACAATTGGCAGGCATGAGATAAGTCCAAGAGCTTCTGCAAGGGTACAAAAAAAGTGACACATCCTTCCTCCCATACAGTGCTTGAAGGAACAGGCTAGTCCTGTGGTTAATAATGGCACCTCGTCTGCCTATGATTAAGTGAACCTAGAGCAGGGGTCACCAAACTTGATCCTGGAGGGCCGGTACCCTGCAGAGTTTAGCCCAACTTGCCTCAACACACCTGCCTGGAAGTTTCAAGTACACCTAGTATGAACTTGATTGGCTGCTTCAGGTGTGTTTGATTAGGGTTGGAGCTAAACTCTGCAGGACACTGGCCCTCCAGGACCAAGTGTGGTGACCCTTAACCTAGAGGAAATGAATGCTAAACAGACAAACAGCTAATAATAACAGGACTAAAGGGGAGTATTTGTCTGGATGGTGATTCATTTCACTGCGTACGTTACTGGGCCCGTGTACGTTACTCACCTGTGTGAGACCCATGAATTTGTTGATGTTCTCTGACAAGAAGATCATGTCTCCATCTGATGTTACCACGCTAATGAAGCCGCCCAGTGACTTCAGATACCAACTGTCCATCAGTCTGTCTACATCTGTTGTCTCTGTGGTAGTAGCACAGGCTACAATGGGGCACAAAAGACGAGAGTTTGAGAATGCATGTGTGCATATGAGTGTGCGCACACTCGCTAGTCTTGTTCTGGCTCTTAAGTCCCTGGCGGATGTCCAAAATAAACAACAGCAACTTCCTCCTGCTATTCCGAACCCTCCCAACAACACTGACCTCCCTTCTGTCACTGCCTTCCACACACACACACACACACAAACCAAATACCCACATATAGTGACACACAGACACCCACAATGCCCTGCTGTTTGACACCACTAAAATCTGTGCAGTCTTTCAATTTAAAGAGACAAATGACAGCTGTTATGTGGAAAACCCACATCTGTGAGAAATGTATGGGAAGGGGCCAATATTTGTGGTCATGCTTCTCTGAAGATCACATGCTCTTTTGGCAAAATACATAAACTTATGCAAGGCAAAGTTAAGATACAGTAGATAGCACAATCTTTAATGCATGCATGTTCGATTTCTGATGCATAAACCATTGAATAATACATTGGGGTCCAAAAGATTGAAACCACATTGAAAAATAAATAAATAAATACATAAAAAATATCTTTAAGTAGTAAAATAATAAATACAGTATTTATTTTATTATTATTTATTATTATAACTAACTAACCAACTAAATATATATGTAATAAATTTTTAATTTTATTAATTATTTCATTATTTTATTTTACAACTTAAAATATTTTTTGAAACAAAATAGGCAAAGAAATATAAGAATCAAGTCAAAGAAAGAACTGCATTGATAACTAGTAGACCCTGCTGTATATAGTGTACATGATAATGTATATAACTGATTGCATCGTAAAACAAATAGTTGATTAAGTCAAGTGATCATTTAGAAAAACCAAAATTCCCACTCGGATGATGATACCACCACTGAAATATGGATGAGGTGCCAGACTTTGGTCAAGTCCTGCAGTATATCTGGCAGAGCTTCAGGAGGGAGGTGGACTGGACAAGGACATGGAGAACAGAGCGACTCCACGCTGGGGGGTCGGAAGCCTGTGATTGCTCCAGTGTGCTTCCTCCAGATAAGAAACTTTCTCAAGGCCCATTGAGAGCCCAGGGCTGGATTTGAGCCGAACCTAGAGACTGCGGCCCCAGGAGAATTAGAGTTATGTCTTTGAAGGGGTTCTTGCCCTGCAGCTTTTATCCTGAGATGAAACAAAACTGCACCCAGATTTTGGGTTTAAGAAATTGATCATCTGGAAATAAGTCTACTCATCTGAATAAAGCTGCTGCTGACAGACATGCTTCTACAAGCGCATATGATCAGGTGAGCTAGAAATATTTATATTGACCACTGATATCTCAAGGCCATGCAGAACATCTGGCAACACTTTTGCCCATCTAGATTACAGGACATTTTGCTTTACAAAATATGTGCTAAAGGTAATAAGTGTTATTAATAATGGAAAGCAAAATGAAACAAAAACAAACAAAAAAATATAACGCTACAGGGGCCCGTTTCAGAAAGGAGGTTAAGTGAAAACTCTGAGTATGTTAACCCTGAAATCAGGGAAACTCTGGGTTTTCCGTTTCAAAATGGTCAGTTACCATGGTTTTTTTTTGAACGGTACCATTTTAAATGATAGTTCCCTTCCAGGAACGTCGAGCTGCGTCGGAGACGCTATGGGAACGCTCTCAGCGTCATTCCGCTCTGAACATCCTATGTCATCAGTCCAATAGAAGGGCGACGCGCCACGGGCGGGGTGACGTCACGACCAGGAAGTATATAAGCACGTGCGGCGGCGCCCGCGTTAGCTTTCTGTCATTCAGCAAGCGCTCTGTATGTTGTCAGTCCTATTCTCTGTTTGTGAGTCTTATTTAGTGTTGTCTGTCCTTTTTGAAGCTAGACATGCCTAAAAGCAAGACCAAGACAGGGGGCGATTCCAGATCGCGCTTCAGATTGTGTGTTACTCCTTGCCCACGCTACATTACTGGGGAGGACACACATAATCTGTGCGTGGTCTGCCTGGGTGCGGAGCATGCGGCAGCGGCTCTCGAGGGAGCCGACTGCCCGCATTGTGAGCGGCTCTCGCTGCGCACACTCCGCACCCGGAGGGCTCTCTTCGAGGAGAGAGCCTTTGTGAGCGTCCCACGCGGTGCTGGCCCCGCTTTTGCCGAGGCAGAGCGGCGGCTGCACTCGTGGGGCTCACAGGCTGATCTGGCTGGCGAGGGGGAGACGGGCATGTCCCTATCTCCCCCCGTATCCGCCAGATCTGGTGTCCCGTCTCTCGAGGAAGCAGTTCCTTCCTCCCGAGATGAGGACTCGACGCTTCGTCTCTCTTCCTCCGAGGAGGTTGGGACGGCGAGCGTCGATGAGGGTTCGCCGCCTCCGCCCCAGTATGAGGAGCTTTTAGAGGTGGTTACACGGGCAGTGGCCAAACTAGACATCAGTTGGCCCCCCGAGAAACTTCCTGTGCCGCGCGCTAGTTTACTCGATGAGCGTTTTCTGCGCGCGCGGCAGCCACCTCTGCGTAGGAGCCTCCCGTTTTTCCCCGATCTCCACATCGAGGTGTCGAGATCGTGGGCTAAACCATTCTCGTCCCGCCCGTTCGTCCCCGCGTCTCATTACTACGGTAATGTGCGGGAGCTGGACGTGCGCGGGTACAGAGCGATGCCCCGGGTCGAACAAACGCTCGCGAGCTATCTGTCACCCGCGGGGGCGTCAGCTCTGAAGGCTCCTACCCTGCCTACTAAGCCTCTGCGCACCACATCATCCTTAGTGGGCAGGGGGTATGCGGCAGCAGGCCAGGCCGGTGCGTGTCTGCACACTATGGCAGTGCTACAGGCGTACCAGGCCGAACTGCTGAGAGAGTTAGACGAGGGCGGTGATATTAGGCCAGAAGATATTTCAGAGCTTAGGAGAACCGCTGATCTTGCCCTCCGCGCCACCAAGGAGTCGGCCCGTGCCATCGGCCGCTCCATGGCAGCTATGGTGGCGACGGAGAGGCATTTGTGGCTGACCCTGTCGGAGATAAAGGAGAAAGACAGGGTCTGCCTCATGGACGCCCCGCTTCAGCCTTCTGGTCTGTTTGGCGACTCCGTGAGTTCGGTTGTCAACAGATTCCAGGAGGCTCGCAAGCAGGCGGAGGCGTTTCAGCGGTTTCTCCCCCGCCGCTCTCTAACTCTTGGGGCTGCTGGGCGGGAGCAGTCCCCTCCGCATACCAGCTCCTCACACAGGGCTGCGCAGAAACAGAGCGTCGCCTCTCGTGCTCCCCCGCGGCGGAGCCGAGGGCAGCGGCGCTCTGTATCGAGGACCTCGAAGCCGAAGGCAGACCTGAGGGATGTCCTGGCGGCCAAGAGGTCCTCGACGAAGAAGTCCTGATGGGCGAGCCCCAGGACTACGGAGGGCGACCCCTACTGGGGTGGAGCGGCTTGCACCGCGGTACACGGTGACCGTCTCCCCTCGGTGCCCTCCGGGGATTTGTCTGTCAACCCTGCAGTTTCAGGGCACAGCAGGTCCCAGCGAGTGTTGCTCTCAGGTTACTCCGCCTGTGACGTTAGCGGGCCTGAGAAACTCGCCCCAGCCGCCAGATTACGCGTCTTGTCCCGGTACGCCGCATCGAGACAGCGGTCTGGCTGCTTCTCTGACACCAGAGGTCAGTCTCGAGAGACTGATTCCCTTAGTAGATCGTTCTGCAGCCTGGCAGCGCCTGCCACACGTATCTCTTTGGGTCCTGCGGACGGTAGAGAGTGGTTACGCCATCCAGTTCGATGGGCCACCTCCGCCGTTCAACGGGGTTTGCGTGACCACGGTCCGCCCCGAGCAGGCTCTGGTCATGGAACAAGAGGTCGGCACTTTGCTGAGGAAGGAAGCCATCGAGTTGGTTCCGCCTCACGAAGTCCACGCCGGCTTCTACAGCCGGTACTTCATTGTTCCAAAGAAGGATGGGGGGCTGAGGCCCATATTGGATTTGCGCGTCCTGAACCGCTCAGTCAGAAAGCTGAAGTTCAAGATGCTCACTATCAGGCAGATTGTGTCTCAAATCAGGTCCGAGGACTGGTTTGTCACGATAGATCTCAAAGATGCCTACTTCCATATATCCATCCTTCCCCTTCACAGGAAGTTCCTGAGGTTCGCTTTCGGGGGCAAAGCGTATCAGTATCGGGTTCTTCCTTTCGGCCTAGCACTCTCACCCCGCACTTTCACCAAGTGTGTGGATGCGGCACTGGTCCCGTTGCGACTGCAGGGCATCCGCATACTCAATTATATCGACGATTGGTTGATTCTCGCTCAATCAGAGCAGTTGGCGGTTCGGCATCGAGATGTCGTTCTCGCCCACATGAAAGAGTTGGGGTTAAGACTAAACGCCAAGAAGAGTGTGCTTTCTCCAGTTCAGAGAACCACTTATCTAGGCGTAGTGTGGGATTCGACCACGATGCAGGCTCGTTTGACCCCTGCTCGGATCGAGTCGATCCGCACGGCAGTCAAGAGAGTGCGAGAAGGCCAGCCATTCACTGTCAAGCAGTTTCAGAGGCTGCTAGGGCTTATGGCAGCAGCGTCCAGCGTGATTCCTTCTGGCCTGCTGTACATGAGGCCCCTACAGTGGTGGCTCAAGAACAGGGGGGTCTCCTTGAGGGGAGACTCGCTCCGCGCTGTCAAAGTGTCACGCCGTGGTGTCCGTGCCTTAGACATGTGGAGAGATCCTCAGTTCTTGGTTCAGGGCCCGGTGCTGGGAGCTCCGTGTCGCCGCGTCTCGCTAGCGACGGACGCATCCCTCACCGGCTGGGGTGCGGTCATGAGTGGCCACCCTGCCCGCGGTCTGTGGAGTGGTTGCCATCTAACGTGGCATATCAACAAGCTAGAGATCCTAGCTGTGTTCCGTGCGCTCAGGCACTTCCTCCCGGACCTAATAGATCAACACGTGCTGGTGCGCACCGACAGCACGACGGTGGTCTATTACATCAACCACCAAGGAGGTCTGTGTTCGCGCCCCTTGTACAAGCTGGCACGCCAGATCCTTGTGTGGTCCCAGGGCAAGCTCAAATCACTGAGAGCTGTGCACATTCCTGGGCATCTCAATGTGGGAGCAGACGTTCTGTCGAGACAGGGGCTGAGGCCCGGGGAATGGATGCTTCACCCAGAGGTGGTGAAGCAGATCTGGAAGGTTTTTGGCCAGGCACAGGTGGACCTCTTCGCCACTCGAGAGTCAGCGCAATGTCCCCTCTGGTTCTCTCTAGCTCCGCCAGCTCCGCTGGGTCTGGACGCTATGGTACAGACGTTGCCGAGGCTGCGTCTGTACGCCTTCCCCCCGATCGCTCTGCTCCCGGGAGTTCTGGCGAGAGTGCGCCGGGACGCGGTCAGCCTACTGTTAGTAGCACCGTTCTGGCCGGGCCGAGTATGGTTCTCGGACCTGATTTCTCTCCTCGACGGCACCCCGTGGCCGGTGCCGATCAGGAGAGATCTCCTCTCACAAGCCGGGGGCGCCATCGTGCACCCCCGGCCGGAGCTATGGAAGCTGTGGGTATGGCCTCTGAGGGGGCGCAACTCATAGCTTCCGGTCTATCAACCGAGGTTGTCGAGACCCTCCTTCAATCCAGAGCTCCCTCCACGAGGAAACTGTACGCCTTGAAGTGGAAGCTTTTCACTTCTTGGTGCGGAGATCGCCAGCTTGACCCAGTCAACTGCCCGGTTGGTACAGTTCTGGAGTTCCTGCAGGCCCGTTTCTCCGCAGGGTTAACCCACTCCACTGTTAAGGTCTACGTGGCAGCTATCTCTTCGTACCACGCCCTTATCGGTGGCCACTCAGTGGGCAGACACCCCCTAGTTACACGTTTCCTCCGCGGTGCGCTGAGGCTGAGGCCTCCGGTACGATCACGGGTCCCCACGTGGGACCTAGCTGTGGTATTACAGGCTCTGAGTGGGGTGCCTTTTGAGCCTATAGAGGAGATAACAGACAGACTCCTCACGATCAAGACCGTCTTCCTGTTGGCCATCACCTCTCTGAGGAGGGTGGGTGACCTTCAGGCCCTATCTTCGGCCCCTTCGCATATTGACTTTGCGCCCGGGTTGGCCAAAGTGTTCCTCTATCCCCGTGCGGGGTATGTACCTAAGGTTCCGACGGTCATACCACAGCCGGTCGTGCTTCAGGCCTTCTGTCCTCCTCCCTTCAGGGAGCCCGACCAGGAAAAGCACCACTGTGTGTGCCCAGTGCGAGCACTGGGTGCATACATCCACAGAGCTGCCCTGTGGAGGAAGTCGGACCAGCTGCTGGTTTGCTTTGGTCCGCCTAAGAGGGGTCTTCCTGCTACGAAGCCCACTCTTAGCAGGTGGATTGTGGATGCTGTCAATACTGCTTACGAGGCCTCTGGGCTTGCCCATCCGTTGGGAGTCAGAGCGCACTCAACTAGAGGTATGGCGGCCTCCAAGGCCCTTTGGGCAGGCGTCTCTGTCCAAGACATCTGCGACGCTGCTGGCTGGTCCACGCCCCTGACATTCGCCAGGTTCTATGACCTCGACATTCGAGCCACTCCAGGCTCCTCTGTTCTCTCGTCCTGACATCAGGCAGGGACTTGTCAGTCTGGCGGCGTGGGCATAGCGTTCCCATAGCGTCTCCGACGCAGCTCGACGTTCCTGGAAGGGAACGAACCAGGTTACGTATGTAACCCAGGTTCCCTGAAGGGAACGAGAGCTGCGTCTCGAAGCCATACTTCCGGCATCCCTGCCAGCGCTTGCTTCATGACATGAAGCTAACGCGGGCGCCGCCGCACGTGCTTATATACTTCCTGGTCGTGACGTCACCCCGCCCGTGGCGCGTCGCCCTTCTATTGGACTGATGACATAGGATGTTCAGAGCGGAATGACGCTGAGAGCGTTCCCATAGCGTCTCCGACGCAGCTCTCGTTCCCTTCAGGGAACCTGGGTTACATACGTAACCTGGTTCGTTTTCTTTAAAACATCGGAGATGCAGAGCACATTATAAGTCCTGTATCCAGATTTTAAGGAAAGTGTGCATCGCTCTCACGCTCTTTCTGAGAATTTGTTCCTGGGCACAAATCCGTCAAAGAGGAGTTTTCACAGAACTGACAAATTAAATAAACAAATTATTCAAAATTGTTTGGTCATCTTTATTTCCTAATACAAGAGCAAAAGTTATTTGTTTTACTTTTGGATTTTAGAAATCTTCTAATACTTGACCATCTCTTCATCTGTCAGTGGTTCTGGAGCAGGTTCTCCTTCTGCCTTCTTGCTGTCGACAATCAGTAGTTAATTTTATTACTCTAATTAAGAAATGTAACAGGTTGGATTAGAGAATATTTAATTACGTGAAAAGAGTGTTAGACTATGTGGAAAAATCTGCAGCGCATTGAAATAGACATTGAATGATATTTAATGTCAAATGTCTGTAAAGTCATTTAGCCCACACCCATGAACCTTTCATGTTTAAAGCTTTACCTTGATTGAATTGTATTTTTATACTTCATTTTTAGCTGCTTCCACGTTCTTGTATCTTTTTCTGTCTTTCTCCTTTTTTTTATTTTATTATTATTATTATTTTTATTTTTTTTGTGGCCATGAGGTACCATTAAAATGAATATTAGTTAAATAATTTACAGTTTTCACCTCTGATATTATAACAGTTATTAAGTTATAGACAGTTATAAAGAATTACGCATGTTATGCATTGACGGAAGTACGCGCGTTGACGTCTTTTTGGTGGTAGCTGTTGTCATGGTGAATCGTAATTTCGGCGCTCCGCTGATCATGACTTTTCATAGTCGTGGTGCACGCGCTTAACTCAGAGTCAACCTACTTAGAGTTGAATAAACTAATTCAGTTCAGCTGTTCTGTAACCTCAGAGTTTCTGTAACCTGAAAACTCAGAGTTTCCCATCTCAGAGTAAGTCAACTCAGAGTTAAAGTTTAAACTCCGAGTTGGTTGAGCCTCCTTATTGAAACGGGCCCCAGAAAACACAAAAACAAAAGCTAAAAGCACAACCCAAAACCAAACACATAAAAAAACAAACAAAGACACAAACACAAACTGAATACAAACACTAAAAAACAAAACACAACACAAACGACCCAAACACAGAACACATCCTGAAACCAAATACATAAACACAAAAACAAACAAAGAAACAAAACAAAGCAAAAAAACAACCCAAAACAAAATACATATACACAATCAAACAAAATAAAACAAAAACTCCATAATAAAATAAACACAATAAAAAACAACACAAAAAACACACACTCAAAAATAAGACATAAACAAAATGCATAAACACAATAAACAAACAAACAAACAAACCCCCCCAAAAATAAATAAAAAACACATCAAATAACACATGCAAGACACAACCCAAAACAAAATACATAAAATAATCAACAAACAAAAAATAATAAAAATAAAACACCCCCTGCACCCTCAAGCAACACACATACACAAAAAACACAACCCAAACAAAATACATCAATGCTATAAATAAAGAAAACTAAATAAAACACAAAATAAACAACCCCCCTCCCCCCCCCCAAAAAAAGCACACACAACACAGACAAACACACACAAAACACAACCAAAAACAAAATAAACAAAACAAAAAACTCAAAATAAAACACACGGTCACGTGTTGGTTTCTGTTTAGTTCCTGTTTGCCCATTTTTGGTTTTGTTCCGGTTCTTGTCATTAGTTCATCTTCATTCATTTAGATCACCTGTCTTATATTAATCATCTCGTTTGCTCCTTTGTTCCATTTCCTTTTTAAGTCCTCAGTTCTGTCCCTTTCTTTGTCTCAGTGTGTTTATGCTATTTTGTCTTTTGTTTATTTTCCCACAACCACAAATCTGTGACACACACACTCACAGACAAAACCCAAACAAAATAGATAAAGAAAATAAATAAACAAAACAAAAAACTCAATAAAACACACGCACGCAAAACAAAACCCAAAACAGAATACATGAAACACACACACACACACAAACTATAATCAAAACAATACAAAATAAAACACAATACAACCCCCCCCCCCCAGAAAACACAACAAAATGACTCAAAAACAAAACAACCCAAACAAAATGCATTAACACACACACACACACAGACAAAACAAACAAAACACCGCAACATAAAACAAAAACCTTATAGAAACTTGTTTTGACATACTGTACATCTACAGACCTCTGATCTCTGAACTTTGAATGGGAAGAACTGAAAGAAATGGTATCTTGAAGCTTCTTACTGATAAAACAGGCCCACAACTCTCTCCGCATATAGTTTTCAGCCTTCAAATGACATAGGCAACAGTCCAAAATAACATGGTATCATCATGTTTTGTTTTAACCTATTTATATGGGTCTGTAAAGAATCATAATTGCAGCAGCAGCAGTGAGTCATTGAGTTCAACAAGATTATATCTCAACAACGATTATTTCATAACACATTTTGTCGAGCCGCCCATGGACGAAAAGAGCGAATCAATTGTAAGCATCAGTGCATAGGGACTGGGGATCTTATGTAAAAGGTGTTTCCCATGCACCATCAGCATGGGTAGGGTGATGGCGGGAGGAGGAGGAGGAGGAGGGATGGATGGATGTGTGGCGCCAGGGTTGGCCTGTGTTTTGGCTGGCCTGAAACGGAGAGCGCCAGCCTTAAAGAAAGCACCAATCATGCTTCCAGCACACAGCTCACAGACCTGCTGATAACACTATCTGATGTGCCATCTCGTACTGACAGGGCTGCTTTTAAATGTCTCTTTTCCCTCCCTCCCTCTTTCCATTTCTGCATGTAGCATGAACATGAACATTTGACTGTCAAGTTACTTCAAGTCCAACGGTGCTAAGTCATTCAATTGTTCCGAACTGAGGTCGATTCCACGTTCTGACTGCGTACTAATTGTGTTCCTGTCCTCTTCAGTGTCTGTGCAAACACAGAATGGAATGTCGAATGCAGGGGCTCCTTTGTCCAGCTTCCGGAGATTCTAATTTTATAATAAAGACACACGAACAATACGAACGCGCTCACATCCACATCCACATGATTTTCACAAAAGAGAATATTTTGCATAATGTTTTCATGAGATTTGATTGCTTTAGTGGAGGGAAATATTTGCATTTGCATTATTTTTCTCAACTAAAATTTAACTAAATCATTTTTTTTTTTAAATAAATAAATCAATGAATATATAAATAAATACAAATAATTACTTGAAATGAAATAAATGTTAAATAAATTATATTAAATAGTTATGAAAAAAACACCACATTTTCATTTAGTTTAACTTGAAGTGCAAAAATATCTAAAAAACTAAAATAACTAATAAATAAAAGCGAAAAAACAACAACAACAACTATATAGACAAAACAAAATTACTTGTACTAAATAAAATTACAGTAAAAACAGAATATATATATATATATATCTAATTCAAAATATTAAGAAACAAATATAGTATATCAATGATACTAAAATAACAATGGTACACAATTTTTATGGAATACTTTATGATACTTTTATGTGCTTTTTATAGCTTGAATCACAATCAAACTTCTCCTTTTGCATTCCATGAAAGCAAGCAAACCATAATTGTCCAGAAAAACATGAGGGAAGGAAGTAATAATACTCAAATCGCTTTTGCATGAACCATCCCTTTAACACTCACACACATTCATATCTCTTGAAGTTTGCCATATCCATTATTAAACATACTCTGTAGGTTTTCATTAAATTGTTGTATTCGTCAAATGGTGTCTTTTATTTATTATATTAGCACCTACAGCAAAACATAATTAACCCAGGCACAGTTACAGCAGGTTCAATATTCACTAACGCAATTATCTCCTTTCATAAAGCGCCTCCTCATTTGTATAATACAACAGTGACTTTAATCCAGTCTGACATCACGACTAAAACATTTCCTCATAACAGTGCAGTGCTAATGTTGGTGAACCCAGATAAGAGATCAAACTAGAGCTTTAGAATTTGATTATCAGCTCAGTGTGTATTTGCCACACGGCTTTTTCTTTGACGTGGCGTCAAGTAGAGTCGCATGGTCTGTGATGTTGTACTAACACAGGAGTCACCATGTGATAATCTTTATCAAATTGCAAATATAACTCTATAAAAACAGCAGAATGAGCAGCACCAGTCATTGCGGTAATAGGATATTGCTCTATTTTGTTATCCACTAAATTCGATTATTAAAATATCACTTCATTGATATAATATAAGAAAACAATATAATATGTATCCTACCTTATAATAGTTATATGTTTGACAATTCAATGATTTTATAAATATTAAAATTATGGCTAATGAAGATAAAATGATCATTATTTGGCTGATAAACAGTAGATTTAATGGCAGACTTATTGAAAATCTATAATATTTTGTCTGAAATCTGAAAACTGAAATCAAACGTTTTTGTCGATCCTCCAATGTCCGAACGTTTGCATATATTTGCATATATGCATATGTAATAATCTAATATATGTTCAAGTGTTCAAGTTCCACATGTGGATGAGTGAGTGTGTACCTGAGGTGAGGAGTTTGCGTGTGCGCAGGTAGCTGATGGCCAGTCTCATGATGGAGGCTTTATCCAGATGTGAGCTGATGTTGTGTGGGAGAGGCAGCTGACGGGCCAGTTCATAAAACACCTCCGTCTCCTTACCACGCCTGCAGCGTGCTGCATCTCGAGATTTCTCCTTACGCCGCTCTGAGCTGCACCTACAACACACAACAATAGGGAAATACTGGCTCAATTAATGCCACTTATTTCTTGCGTGTACAAAATCTATGAAAATAGTGAAATTGTATTGTGCAATATGCAAATACTTCCACAGATAAATAAAAGAAAAAAAATTGGGGAGGACAAAATGGCAAAGAAAAGCTTGTAAAGACACAGGTACACCGTTTACTCTCATGTTTCCTCCAAAAATTTGGTCTCTGCCCTAACATTTTTTTGGAGATTATATTACCACAATAACTAACTGTCGCTTTTCAGCTGACCTTGACATGCTTTTGACAAGTTTTGTGCCGCTCACCCTGATATTTTCTCATGCTGTATACAAACACAGACATGCTCAACCCATTTCTCATGAGGTTTCAGAGAATAACAGTCTCTTTGTGCCCTTAACAGTCTTTCTTATTCAACTCAAGTCACTCTTGCAGTTTCAGACATCAGGCCCAAAAACTGAGCCAGTGGAGAAGAGCCAGTGTCCGGCAGGTGTGAATCAATCCACACACACACACACACACACACACACACACACACACGCACACACGCACGCACGCACGCACGCACACACGCACACACACACACACGCACGCACACACACGCACGCACACACACACAAGCACACAGATATCCTTTCAGTAATGCATTTTGCCTTAAAACAAATAAATTTTGTCTCTTGATCAACATTAACAGCTAAACTGAATAAACCAGTAATAATGACACAGCAAAAGCCGCTCTTATAACATTGTATTGCTTAGTTTCTTCTTGTCAGCCCGAGCTGTCAGTAGCAGACGGGTCAGTGCCAGATCTCAAGTGGGACATTCCTGGCTGGTTCAAGTGCTTATGGGAATGATCGCTTATAGCTACATCCCATATTTAATAAACAAATATATTGTCCCAAATTAGAACACATCTGTTCCAGGACAAGATATTATTTATCTTGTTGAATGTTGGAAACTCTGTCAACTCTCTGATTACAGATGTTCAGAAGTCAACCATTCATCAATCTATCTACTGTCACTCAGCCAAGACAAGTGGAATTTATTTCCATAACTGATGTTTAGTTTAATTGTTATATATAGATAACATTTCACAGCACATAAAAGCCAATTAAAAGATCAAGGATCGAGATCAAGGCCAATCAAGGGGCATTGTAGTCTCTGTTATGGCTTCTTTTAGCATTGATTTCTTTTTAAAAAAAAATCAAAATTGATTCTCTCACAGGCAATCAGAATCCACAGGTCACAAGCAATGAAGTCCAAATTGCTCTTCATAATATATAAGAAACAATACTCCTGTCCCTTCTTCCTATTGTCCTATTTAGAAGAAAATAAATAGGTATTAGGCAGGTTTCCATAGAGACCGTGTTGAGGAGGTTGACGTCCACTTTTCCTGTGCTGCATCCAATAAGACCGCAGAGGACCCATGTGCAGAAACTGTTCTGATAGTTGTTTCAACGACTGAATATTTTTATAAAAATGTCTCTTCATAGTACCTTACAGGTTAAGATGATCCATACTCAGCCAAAGCTGGAGTAAGTGCTCACGATGCACCACTCTACAGATGCTGCGAGCACAAGGGCGTCTCATATACAAAAGCGGTCAATGCATTCAATCATTTTTCTCCGCACTCAAAGTAAATGCTGTGAGTGTCATTCACTCCTTTAAACTAGAAGTAGAGTTCTCTGGATGAACATGTTCAGGTCTGAAGTCCAAACAGTCTGCTTCATTGTTAGCGCACAGAGCCAGAGGATCCTGCAGGACGTTAAACAATGGAGATCCAGCACTCATTCAGGGCCTGAAACGTCTAGTGAACCCTTTGTAGCAGACACGGATGTCTACAGGCTCTGATTTAACCCAACAACACCAAACTACCACCAACAATGGAAAACAGGTAGTGAACTGAAGAATAGCTATTGTCAGAGGTTTTGTCACACCAAAGATTACATGCAACCCGTCGCCTCGAGTGCTAAACATGGCAAATGGTGAAAGTTTTATTTTCTTACTTGGTTTACCAGATGTCAGGTTTCAGCGGTTAAATTAAACTGAATGAAAATCCTCAATTCCAATTCTACAGTAGCTACCGTCTATTGTTTGTGGTTCTCAATACACTCTGTTACTGTGGTGGTACCCTATCAAAAATAGGGCCCTATGAAAATATGGCACCCATTCACTGCAAAGGATCTATTGGCGAGCAAGTTTCTCCAAATCTTTTCTGATGAAGAAACAAACTTATCTAAAGCTTGAGTGAGTACATTTTCAGCAAATTTTCATTTTTGGGTGAACTATTCCTTTAAGGTGATTGTACTCTGTATTAAAACAACAACAACAAAAACATTACAGTGTGTTATAGCTGTCAAGCTGTCTGAATGCTAGATTTCTCCTAATCTGTTCCCATAAAGAAACAAACTTATCTACATCTTGGATGGCCTGAGGGTGAGCGCATTTTCAGTAATTTTTCATTTTTTGGTCAATCTGAACAACGTAAAGCAGGCAAGATGCAACAAGTAATGTGTCTGTTCACACTAAAAGCAAAAATGCATCACTTTGCAAATCAATCACAGCCAGTCAGAACATAATTGACGTTGGTGACGTGTAAGGATGTTTAAATTATTTCTCCTATCCCCACTTGAAAAGACACTTATTAATTAAAAAAAATATATTTACAAATAATAATGCAAGCAAATAATTCTTTAATTAAATAATCATTATTAATTCATACGTAAATACAAAAAAGTGAATATAATGACTTAAATAAGGAAATGTTACTGCAGCACTGCAAACCATGCAGCTTTGAAGTCTGTATTGAATCAGTTCCAATCCAACTTGAACGCAGCAACAAATTCGAACAAACGTCAGTTTGTTCAGTGAAACAGAACTTAACAGATTCACATGCTGTTGAACTGTCCAGAGTCCAGACCAAACCGAGAATTCAAAGTATTTAACGCAAGAGCGATAGACGTCAACCTGCCATGAGGACGTTATCTATTTCAGTTTGACAAATGAGCTACTGTATGAGATTCCTGAGGTCACGCAGCTGAAGCTGAAATATGAGCTGCTTTCAGATCCTAACAAAGCCACAAATAAACAGATTAACAAACTTAACGCAGCGACGGACTTGAACTATGTTTAGCAGGTGAGCGGAGCAGGTGGACCAATGGCCTCGCACGCACAGAAGTGGTTAATGATAAAATGGTCGCACGGCACGGGAGCAGCCATAAACAACACGAAACATGACTAGGCAGTCTTGACCTCTTCAGGCATGCACACACTGACACGCTACCTTATGACTGGAAGAATGGTCATTTGCCTTGCGTGAAATGCACTAAATTAAGCGCTGTCCCCCCAGCTATTCCAGCCCCACACTGAGCGTGTCTCTCCAGGAACTGCTGACCTTCACTGTCCAAATGGCTTATGTGTCTCACAAGACACCTGGGAATTTAACAGCAACCTACATAAATACTGATACAATATAAATCCAGAATTTTATATCAAGTAATATAATTTTTTTTTTTTAAAGATTGTTTAATGATTTAAAAATAATATGAAATTGATGTACTTTTCACTCTAATTATTATGCTTAAATAAAAAAATAGTGTCTGTGATTTCTGACTTTCAAGAATTGTAAATACAACTTAATTAAAAATGTTGTATTTGAATAATATAATAAAATATGTAATTTATTCCTGTGATGCAAAGCTGAATTTTCAACATGATTACTGTCACATGATCCTTCAGAAATTATAATAATATGCTGATTTTGATGTTCAAGAAATATTTATTTTTATCAATGTTGAAAACAGTTCTGCGGCTTTCTGTGGAAATATCTGTGATGGGTTTTTTTCAGGGTTCTTTGATGAATAGAAAATTAAAAATAACAGCGTTTATTTGAAATAGATATTTTTTGTAGCTATAATAATGTCTTTACTGTAATTTCTTAAAATAAATAAATAAACAAACCCAAAAGACCCTAAACCTTTGAACACTATGTGTATATATTTATACACTGTAATTATATTAGAAAATTATATAATACACAAAATTATATTCAAATTATTTAATACACATAATATCGCAGATGATTATATATTATGATTATTTTTGCAGAAAATATAATATAAGTAATACAAACATATATGTATAAACTAAATAGGAAAAATAATCAAGATCATAATTTGTTCTCCTTTGTAATGATAATTTAATTCCTAAAAACCTAAAAATAGCCAAGTATGTGTTGTAAGCAGAGAATAAACCATGGTTGTGCCACCTTTGACCAGGGTAAGCCGTAACAGCTTTCAAAGTAATCACCCTCTCTGTGCATGAAATCCCCTCACTGAGTCTGTGGATGCGGGTCTCAGCCTTTTCTCAAGGAATTCCTACAGCATGAGATAAACAAGCAATGATGCAGTTTTGGACTTGCACAATGAATCATCATGGTCCACATATTTTTAGACCTGATGCATAATACTGATTCTCCCATCAGTGTAACAGTAACAGCGTAACCTTCACCTCAACCGTATCTTAATCAGCATCAGAACATACTATTTTGAAACTCAGAGTTGCAAGACACTAATGGTGCATGAATGAAGCGAGGCGTAACTTCAAATGAACCCTATAACATTACATCATGCACCTGGGAAAGAGTCAAGAATTCAATCAGCAACAGGTTAAAAAAACACTCTAATGCCAACAAACCACTAGATGCAGCTCACTAATCGTTTAATTTTAGCACACTGCATTACAGATGACAGTGCAGAAGACAGGAAATGATGGAAAGAGAGGCAGAACGGGACACTGCTGGCATACTGTACATCTCTGACCAGCCAATAAATATAAAACTCAAGACATGATCTGCTATTACTTAAGTGATAATTCACTTCAAAATTCAGATTCTCAATGAACATGGATAATATAAACATGTTTGAAAGTGCATAGCAGTATTATTTTAGTATTATTTATATGCTATTGTAGTATTTATAATATAAAATATATATATATATATATATATATATATATATATTAATTTTCATTTTTCATATGAATTAAAGTTGTAGTAGTAGTAATATTATTATGTTGCTTTTTTGTTTAAATATTTCTATGTAGTTTCATTTTTCTTTAATTTCAGGTTAATTTTAGTACTTTAATTTAACTTTAATTTAGAAGTGATATATATATATATATATATATATATATTTGTGAACTAAAATGAAAACCAGAAAACATTTTTGTTACTTCAAACAAAATAACATTAACTGAAATAAAATATATTTTAAGAATTTAACATCGTTTGTTTGTATTTCAAGCATATATCAATTTCATTTAGATTTACTTGAAGTACTAAAATAACTGTATTGAAATAAATGACTAAATATTAAATAACTATATAGACATATAGAAAACCAATTAATAATAATAAAAATGCTAATGCTAATATACTAATAAAACTGACAAAAACCACAACAATTGCTACAACTAAATAAAATTAAAGGCAAAAAACGGAAAAAATTAAACTCTAATAGCACATCAAGCTTCAGAAGACGTGAGGTACATGGATCACTTCATGGTGCTTTTTTTTTAACTGGCGGGGTGAATCAGAAAAGAGCATAGGAAATCAATAGATAAGAGCAACTTGGACAACTCCTACAGGTTTAAAATCAAATGAGGGAAAATTATGACAGAAGTTTTATTTAAGAGTGAAAAAAAGAGCTGTTTGTTTGAATGTGAAAACAGGTAGAGTACGGCAGGCCTCAGCGGTCACTGATCATTACGCCTCCCTCCTCACTAGTCTCTCTGCTTGATTTAATCATATTGTGAGTATATGTCACTGCGTAGCCTCAGGTAGAACTAGAAGTGTCGCCGCAGCCATCTGCTGTCCTGTCACACAACTATTTTCATAATACACAGCTCATGCTTTAGGACACAGCAGCCAGATGTTAAAAGTCCAGACACAAACCCCCAGGCCCTCGAGTGTTTGTGAACAGAGAAAACAGTTGATGTTTAACAGGGTGCAAGGTGCAGCGCTGCAAGCTTTTCACATCTGACCCTTTAAACTCTCGTCCCACAAAAATGAAGAAAATTCTGTCAGCACATTCTCACCCTCATGTCGTTCCAAACCAGTGTGATTTCAGTTTTTCTGTGGAACACAAAATATAGATATTTTTTTCCCATTTTTTCGTATAATTAAATCTGTAATATTAAAGTTCAAAGCACTTGTTTTTCACGTTTTCAATATATTGGTCCTACCAATAAATTACGTCATATGATGGATTACTTATAGCACTCGTATCATTTTATGCTTAAATATGCACTAAACTGAAAACTGATTTTTTTTTTTTTATTAAAAAAAAAAGTATAAAAAAAAATATGCATATTATTCTTACAGACTAAAGACTATTTATTACAGTGTCAAAATAAATAATGAAGTAAATTAAAAATAATAATTGCATATTGGTTATATTAGACACTTCATTAATAATAATAATAATAATAATAATAATAAATACAGCTGCAAGTAGCAATGACGGGGCCAAGCACATCAGCGACAAAATGAGGAGCTAAGCATAGTATGGAGCATCAGACCAACTTCAGAAATGAGTAATTGAAGCCATTTTAAGATTATTGTAGTCCAAATGGCTGAAAAATCATTTAAAACTACTAGTAATATGATTGAATGACTTTTAACTTTTGACCAACAGGTGGCACCGTTATCAAATCGATGTGGTGTGTTCTGTGTGAGGTGACAATGGCACACACAAAGTTTGGTGTCAATATGCCAAAGCATTGCAGAGATACGGCCTCAAGTGTCATTTTGGCATCATGTCTCAAATTCGTTGTTGTGGTATGTGAAAGCTGTTTTGTCTATCAACACAAAATCCATAACTTTTTGTCAACATGGTCTGAAGATGATATGATAAAATTTTTGTGAAAATCGGACCAACGGTCTAGGAGGAGTTTGAAAAAGTAGGTTTTCAAAGAAAATCAAAATGGTGGACAGGAAGTTTGGATGACTGTTCTCAGCATGACCCAAGGAACCTATTAATGCCAGTTTCATTACAATAGGCAACATTCACAGAAATTAGCATTTAGCATTTATTAGAAATTTCATTATAAATTTTGACCACAAGGTGGCACTGTCTCAAAACGTTTTGAGTACTTTCAGGTCATGGTCTCAATGGCAAATTTGGTATCGATGGACTCGGCAGGGATTCAGGGGTCTAAAAAAGTAACTCCCGTGAAAATAAGTCAACCCCACCCAGATATAAGCATGTGAATATTTGATTTTACCACTAGGTGGCGCTGTTTCGAAACTTCTCAGACTCCTTCAGGGTATCGTGCTGATGACCCATACCAAGTTTCGTAACGATATGTCAATGCGTTCGTAAAATATAGCATTTTACTACAAAATTCAAAATGGCCGACGCCCAAAATGGCTGACATGGGAAAATTTGATATGGTCGGACTCGGCATGATGCACCGAATCTAAAGAGACCAGTTTCGTGATTTGGTCAAACCACTGAGAAGTTATAAGCAAAAATAGATATTTTTCGTATCTCCTGATCACTAGGTGGCACGGCAGGGAAACACTGCAGGTAGCCTCAGGTCATGCTTGTTATAACACACATCAAGTTTGGTCTAAATAAGCCAAATCGTTGCGGAGATATTGCCTCGCATCCATTTTTGCATGCTTTTAGTAGAATTTGTTCGCTCATTATTCGAAAACTGCTAAGCGAATCAACTTGAATTCCATAACTTTTTCCCAGCATTGTCTGAAGATGATCTGAGCTAATTTTGGTGAAAATCGGACGAACTGTCTAGGACGACTTCGAAAAAGTAGATTTTACGAACAATTGAAAATAGCGGAAAAACTAAATCTTACGAATTTTGGACTTCATTCGACTTGACTAGAGCCAAGGATTCAGAGGAAAAAATAATTTTCATTTTGTGGCTTACGGTTCAAAAGTTATTAGCATAAACATGAGTGAAACTTTGGGCAAGTGGTGGCGCTAGAGAGTTTGAGTTAGAGACTCCAAATTTGCTGTAGTAAGTATTGAGACTGTCTTCTATCAGTGTGCCAAATTTTGCAACTTTTCCGCAATCGGTTCTATGGGCTGCCACAGACTTCCACAGTGGAAGAAAAAGAAAAAGAACGCTAACGGATACAATAGGTGCCTACGCACTTTCGGTGCTTGGCCCCTAAATACAAAAATATGCATATCAAAATCAAAATCTATAGATTATAAATTCTATAAATTGTGTAAAATGTAGACATGAATTTTAGAATTTTGTAGTACATTTTTTATATAGGTCACAAATTTAAACAATAATATTGCATTATATTTTATACATATATTTTTATTATTTTTTACTCTGCTCACATTCACATCTTGTTTGTAACTACATCAGTGAAGACAATGTGACAAATAGCAGATCTCAGATCTGGTCACTGCCAGTTGTCGATGTATGGAAACAAGCAGCTTGGACTTAATTATTTGGATGATGGATTGCATTTTGCTGTCTTTTTCAATTCAGTACAATCAATAGAGATAAATAATATCCCCTCCAAGCACAGTATGTGTTGTAAACACATTAACAAAATACAAACCATGTGTCTGGCCACATGTAAATTCAGCTCAAGTCCAGACTGGCTTTGTTAATGTATAACGCAGAGGTGAAGAGCAGGTGCCTGACCACTCATTCTACTGACAAACACCAAAGCTTGCTTACAGTCTCTTTTCCTGTCGTTTTTTTGGCATCTTGCTAAACACAAACAGAGAACAATGTGGTCCAGGCTAATCTCTGATCCTCTGGAACAGAGCGTTCTCAATCTCAACCAAACAACCATCGCCGTCAACCCTCTCGACCAGAGAGAGAAGATCACGGATGGAGTCCACGTCATGCTGACGGCAAAGCTACAGGACGGACACATTGCAACACTTACATACGCGTACAGACACAGCCCACACTGCTCCGCTGTTCAGGCACACGCTTCTTCAAAGACACAATTCAATTCATGTTCATTTTTACAGCACTTAGTACAATACAGGTTGAATGCATGGTTCAATGATATAACGTCATCAGTCTTATCGCTTCACCATCACTCCAGAGGATTCAGATTTGAACAATATTCAAATATTTCCAATTTTCATATACAATATATTAATAATCAATAAATGACATCATTTGGTGGATTTCTAAAAATAACATCAAATGTGCATAAATTTAAGCTTAAAGTTGAAATTTTTAAGCATTTAAAAAGCCTTTTTAAATATGAAAATCAAGGGTAAATGTCTGGATATGAAATTTTGTCTTTTGATCGATCCACCTACAATCATTTCCACTTTTCTCCCCTTCTGCGGCTTAGTTAGTTAGTTAGTTAATTAGTTAGTTAGTTACAAGAGTAGATGCTCTTGTACGACACTTTATTAAATTTTTATATTATGAAAATATTTATATTACAAAACAAAAAAATAAATGGACATAAATAAAAAATAATATTTATGTTAATACTTAAATATTAATATTTATGTATTATGTTTTTATCGTTGCTTACTAATGGTTACTCATAGTGTTTAAAGCAAAAAATAAAATAAAATAACATTTCTCAAAATTGGAACAATTATTCATATTTGTTATTGGACATTTATACAATGTAAGTGTATAATAATACTAATAATACTACTACTACTAATAATAATAATTATTATTATATAATTAATCTGTAAAATAATCTGTATAGTTCTAAATGTAATTATATAAGTTATAATTACAAAAATATATGTGTAAATTATAATATTTCCAAAACCTTATTATTTATGATGACCTAGACTTTATTTGATCAAACAGGAATTCACTGAATTTTGAAAAGTGGACAATTTTGATTAAATGTTGACTTTATTCATACCATAAGCAAATATTGGCTCAATGACTCTCAGGCCAAATGATTTTTTTGGGTTGGTGAAATATAAAAAAAAAAAAAATAAGTCTGATTCATTTAGTTAAAACTGTTTCAGTGAATCAATCTCTTTTGCATCATAACACTGTTCATATATTTAAATTCTTTAATGAATATAAATGTTAATATTGCTCTTCATCACCATGCACTGTATTGCCATAGAATTTTACTGCATTTTACTTCTTCTAATTTTTGTGGTATATTCTTGACTACATTGGCTTCTAAAATATCATTGGCGACAATGTCATTCGAAATGAAAATATAAATTGATTTTAAAAACAATATTGCTTGATATCAAATTTATACGCACACAAATATCAGGATAAATGAGAGCGCTGACACTTGCTACACAATGACTTAGGATTATTCAGAAGAGGCTCCAATTCTGCCACACGTTTACTCATAGTTCTAATTTTCAGGAATTCTATGCAATTATAGGAAATCGGGGCCAAAGTTTACTGTGACTGTCGATGACGTAGTTAAGTGATGGGGACCAACTAAGGGTAATAAGAGTAAAGTTCATCTGGAAGCAGTTGATGTTAGAAATTGATGTGACAGTGAAGTATGCAGCAGGAGGAAGAACGGGGTTGGCTAACAGGAAGCGACAGGAGACAGTGGTCTGGAGGCGCTAAAGAGTGGAAAAACACTGGTAAAGATCAGTATGCCTTAAGAAAGAGAAGATGGGAGCGATATGGAATCAGAGGCAAGCGGAGAGATTGGAGTAATAGGGAGAAAAACAAGAAAAAGAGAAGGAGAAAATAAGCTCCCAGACCGAGAGCAGTGCCTCGCACCCCTGCCGTTAGCCGAGGGTGGGACGATGAAGTCTCCATTCAGGCGCTCTCTAGAGATCCTGTCACAATAAACTGCACATTTCTGTTTAGACAAGTCCTACAGCTGGGAGGCTCTTTGAATTTCTCCACCAAAGTCTCATACCTTGGATTCTCCTGTGAAAACATAGGTCTTAAATGCCCACATCAGTCCTACTCAAATGCCCATCGCTGATACCAAGAAAGGAGGACCCATCATTGTAGTATTGTAAATATTGTTGGCTACAATCATGGCAATGCACTCAGAAAAGAACATGAAGTAAAATACAGTCAAATCTATATAATGATACAAAAAAGCAGTAGTTATCTACATAGACTTTTAACAAAACATTCTGATATGAACAATATGAGGCTTCTGTGAGGCTTATTTTTGAGTAATGGCACCAAAGAGTTTGATTCAATTAACGAAACAGTTTGAACGGAAAAAAGTATCATACTTAAGAGCTCAAAACAACTCTATGCACAAAAAAAATTATAGGACTATATATAAATTAAAACTACACTTTTTTTCCTCAGTCAATTAATTTAAAGATTTTTAAAGAATACTTTAATTTGCATGGATGCAATTTATTCATAAATTGTTACAAAACAACAACAACATTTCAAATAAATTCTGTTCTTATGAACCTTCTAACAAAAATGCATCATGTTTCCACAAAATTATTACATTTTTTAGGTTGCAATAATATTTCACAGTATAGTTTTTCTATTGTTTTTGTTTTGTTTTTATCAAATAAATGCAGCCTTGTTCAGCATAAGAGAAAAAACTAACAATTGTTCAAAAATCTACAAATTATAAAAAAAAAAAAAAATACAAATCCCAAATTTTTTAATGTGGTATGACTTAAAGGGTTAGTTCACCCAAAAATGAAAATTCTGTCATCATTTACTCACCCCCAAGTAGTTCCAAACCTGTATGTATGTCTTTGTTCTGCTGAACACAAAGCATGATATTCTGAAGAATGTGGGAAACAGAGCAGTTCTGGGGCACCATTGACTTCCATAGTATTTTTTTTCTCTTACTATGGAAGTCAATGATGCCCCAAAACAGCCTGGTTACAAACTTTCTTCAAAATATCTTCCTTTGCGTTCGGCAGAACAAAGAAATTCATACAGGTTTGGAACTACTTGAGGGTGAGTAAATGATGACAGAAATTTCATTTTTGGGTGAACTATCCCTTTAAGTTGATGATGTTGATAGCAGGAAGAGTGTCAAATGTGTCTCATTGTATTTGTGAGCCATTTGTTTAGTGTAATAACGGCTAAATATATTTGGTATTATGAAAACTACAAGCATTTTGCATTCACAAAGGATGTTATAAACAACACATTTCTAAGATGGTCTGAATTCATTCTGAATGTTCACACACAGAACAAGCCAAAATTCTTGCAAAATGCTCTGAGATCCTTGAAGCTACTCAAGGCAATGGCCAGAGGCTGACAGAAACTGTAAGTGATGAAACACAACCAATCTTTAAGGCTCTTGGAAAAACATACCTTTATCCACACTTCAGCAAATCTCCAAAACCATACCAATACATAAAATTCACTGCGGTTTTCAGCTGAAATGAACACTACTGGCAGTAAATCCCCAAGAACTTTTATTCCCTTTCATCGTGATTATTATGATTACGGGACATAATATAGATAAAAAGATAATAAAGACTCAGCTCCTTACGCAATATGAAGTTATAACCTTAAAACACATTTACCACAGTGCATGATTTGTAAAAAAATACATTTTGATGTTTGCATCACATAATCAGATCCATATGGCTTTTCTAACATAGTAAACTTGCTTGATATGCTTGCTTGAATGCACTTGTGCTCATGTACCCCGTCAAGCACGAGTCACGATAAAAGGGTTCAAAGACTTGTCAAAGCAAGCTAAAATGACAGTTGCTTCAGCAAATATGTTTTTATTTTATTTTTTTTTATTTTACATTTGTTTTTGCTCACACTAGCAAGTTTAGGGGTAGAGTTTAGTGTAGGTGGTATGTTCTCCACACACAGAAGCAACATCATTTTGCAGAAATGGCATCACAGGCACTTTTTTCCAATGAGCCTGGTTTGGAAATGACTGTTGGCTGTTTTGAGTTGTCAATACAAGGTCAGCAACTTTCTTCTTTGACTGAAGAGTTTTAGGGACAGATTTACTTACAGCTTGTGCCAGGAAAACCCTCTTTTGGTGTTATAGCAATGAAAAGGCGCATAACAGTTATTTTTGTGGCTTTTATTGGATTATGGTCTCATGCTAATTGGCCCGGTTTAGTAAATCCAGCCCTTAGACTCCAACCTCATTAGGTAACTAAATGCAGGTAAGTGGTGATGTTGCAGAAGAGCACAGAACAATGCTCTGAAACAGTGCACAAGTTAGATCAGGCTAATGGCCAGCTCTCAGCCTGAGGGAGTTAACAGACACCATCACAAAACACAGCCTTTCTCTTTGTAAATTAGCCACTGCACCGTTTTCTAACTCAGGCACAGAATGAACCAGGGAGACAAAGCCTGGTGATTCAGGGTGACGTAATGGAGAACTACAAGTAATGATGAGCAAAAAGTGGCTGGAATGACCTTCAAAAAGCCACCCTGCATGAATTACAACGATACAGCAAACGATTCAGTCCTACTGACAAGCACACAAATACTTAACGCTCAGTCAAAACATTGATATACTTTATCAAGGACTTCATTAGAGGCTTGCTTGATTCTGTAGCACCTTATAGTTACAAACAATTGCACTTCTGATAAAACATATTAGTGATGCACCAATTGCAAATGAATTTGGTTGGAACAGTTTTAAAGAGCCAAAAAATGGTAATGTTTAAATAGCACTTCTTTGATTGCACACAGCGACAGTGTTTTTATTACAGTGCTAATTATTAAATAATTTAGATTAATTGATTAGTAAATATATGCTATTTTCAGTTTTGTGAAAATTAAAATGAAGAAAGTTCTGTAATAATTCATTTTGGTGGATCATTATAATCTACTGAAGCTCAAGATATACAAATGGGGCCAAAAAAGGGGACTCTGGCTATCTTACACAAACATGCATGAATACAAACATGCCAAAATATATATAAAACATGTCGGGTTGATCTAATCTCTCTCCTACCAACAGTAAACCACCAAAACATATGGGTTCAGTATAGACAGACACACACACACACACACACACCTATATCATCACACACACATCCCTTCTTGTCTTGTCTTGTGTTTTATCTTATGTGACAGACAGGATCACAGGCTTGTGTCTTGAGGTTAAAGGTTTTGCACTCTTTCTGAATCAGCCACGCAAATGTAGAGATACATTCTCTTCATTTGAGTTTAACTTCATGTTTGGTTATGTTCTGCCACTCTGAGATTCATCAGATAAGGGGCAGAAAGCTTGTTAGGGAAGAATTGTCACGAGGATGAGGCAGACTTCAAGGCGCTCTCAGAGCCGTTACAGACGCACACAAACACATTCTCTATTATTCTCTCATTAGCACTCTGATGGTCTTTAATCTTCACAGATATAGCTACATGACATCTCCAAGTTACCAGAGTTTTACAGCTCATTTTATTAACATGCTGCCTGATAGTGCTTAGATTTCTATATCCTGTTCACTATAACAAACTTTAAACCACAATAGCTTAAACTTTTAAATAAGTAAAATGGCTACCTTAAATGTGGTGCTAACTTAAAAATTGCTATCTCAAAATTTGAAGTGGTGCAAAAGTCATAAACTGTAGTTTCAACCACTCCAAGTTTAATTACAGATAAGAAATTTGACTTAAAACTCACAAAATTAAGTAGAGATTGCACAAATGATATAAGTTAATGTTTTACAATGTACTATTATTAACAATTTCAGATAATAATAATAAATAAAAATAAGAATTAATACATAATAATATTATAAAAATTTAGTCACAAATGCAGAACAGCAACAGAATTATATTGCATTTTAAAAACATGTCACATTTAAATGCTTTCAGTTGATTTCAACAAAGGGCTATAATATTAATTTCTGAAAATACATAAATAGATACACTAATAAATATAATAAAATAATAATAAATAAAAAAAATTCATGACGTTCTCACATTCCTACATATTATTATTACTACGAATACTTTTAATATTCTGTAAGGAAATATGAAAATAAAAAGCTTGCAGTAACTCATGTAGCCTATATTAGTTGATTCGTTCATTATTTCGAATTTAAATAGCCTATATAATATTAACAAGAAGCAACATTCTCAGAATTCTCAAACTCAACATGACAAAGAATATAGGACACTTTTCTTTCTTGTCGTTACGCGCAGCGAAGTGTCTCTGGCTGTGAGCGCGTTTGAGTTTCAGAGATCCACTTGTTGCTGCAGCTCCATAAAAACATGAAGTGCGCTGTTTACAAAAGAAAGCATTACTCACAGCCCGCTGAACTCACCTCTTCTTCTCTTTCTCCGCTGTCATCTCTCCGTCCCTCGCGATTCAACAGCAGTGCGATCTCTGCGCAAACGGGACGCGCTCCAAACCCCCGCTGACGCTCGCGTTAAATAACAGAAAAGGACGCACAACTGATCGTGAAAATGCAGTAAAGTCCACCAGCAGGGCAAAAGTGACTGTACAGTCTCAGAACACTGCCAAGGATCGTACAGTCTCCCGCTTTTGTAAAATCCACGCGCGGTGGGGCTCGTCGCGGTGGGGAGTTTCTCGCTCGTTTTGCGGTCAGTGAAGTTCACAGCGCCGCACTGAAGGGCGCTTGACAGCGGAGCAATCAATCACTGCTCTCTGATTGGCTGGAGCCGCCGTTGGGAACCGCCCATCTTCTGCGCTGACGGGACTCACTCCTGCAGCTCTACCTTCTCCAAGAGCCAGCATCGAACTCATTTTGATTAGTCAAGTATCGTGATTTAGTTGAAAATAACACAACATGATTGTAACTATAAACTCTGCAAGATGCCATGTCTCTTTGGAGCAAGGACTGAGTGGACAAGTATAAAAGGCTAATGAAAAAGACATTAAGGGATGAGGGGCACATCTAATAATTTAAGAATCATTGGTACATATTTTGTAGCCTATATTTGACCCTTAATCATGTAACATCAACTTATATGTAGCTTCAAAAATATCTTTCTTAATGTGATTTCACTTGGTCAGAGGAATGTATTAAAATAATTAGAATAGAAAATAATATTAGGTAAATTTTTAAATGATTGTTTTTTGTGTATCAATCTGCAGACTGGCCTTGACTTTAAGCAACACTCCACTCCAGACTGTAATTTGGAGAAAAAAAAAAAAAAATCTGCTAAATATGTGTGTATTTCGAGAATATCCTGAAAGTGTATCAGAACAGAACAAAGTTTCTTTTCTTTTCTTTTCTTTTCTTTTCTTTTCTTTTCTTTTCTTTTCTTTTCTTTTCTTTTCTTTTCTTTACTTTACTTTTCTTTTTTTTTAACTCTGGCTGGTATGTGGTTTGTAGATTTAAATGTACGAGCTGCTCTCCATTCACATATGTTTTTCATATATTAGGGCTGTCAATCGATTAAAAATAATCGCGATTAATCACATGGTTGTAATGAGTTAACTTGTGATTAATCGCAACTTAATCCCACATTTTTATTTGTTCAAATGTAGGCTACCTTTAATACTTTTCAAGTTAATGCTTGAAATCAACATGAGCATGGACAAATATGGATGCTTTATGCAAATCTTCCTGTATGTTTATTATTATTGAAACCATAGTAACATAGAGCATGAAGACTAGACACGTTTAGATGTTTTTCAAAGAACTTGTTCATGTCTATTAGACACATGAAAAAAGAAATACCAGGTTCCCATTATACATCTCTTTCTTTGCACTGAGCAATTTACTTCCACAGAGGTGTGTGCGCGCGCGCGGGGACAGCAAGACCTCGCACGGTAGTACCGGCAAGTCTCAGAAACTAAACAAGGTTTGGGCAAACCCTAAAGATTTATCGCTAGGCGCTTTTTTGAAGAGGGGGAAAAAAGTTGCTAAAGGGTGTTTCCAAAGTCGCTAAGTTGGCATTGGCAACACTGTGCATCTCCATTTCTCCAACTATGGGCTAGAATACGAGTCAAACAGAAAATGTGTGCTGCGTTAATTCTGTGTTAATAAAATTAGTGCCGTTAAAATGAATTTGCATTAACCCTTGAAATTTGACCGCCCTATTACATATAGCCTACTGCCATTCAAAAGTAGCCTAATCTTTTTTTTTTTTTTATGTTTCTTATGCTCACCAAGGCTGCATTTATTTAAGATAAATTAATTTAATTACAGAAAAAAACTATAATATTGTTAAATATTATTCAAATTTAAAACAAGTTTTCTATTTTAATAATTTAAAAGTTTTTTCTTTTCTTTTCCAATGTTAGAAACGGTTGTGCTGCATATTTTTTTGAACCTGTGATATCTTTTTCAGGATTCTTTGATTACAAAGATATAAAAGTTAAAAAGAACAGCATTTATTCAAAATAGAGATCTTTTTATTCAAGGGGTAATCGGATGCCCATTTTGCACAAGTTGATATGATTCTTTAGGGTCTTAATTAAAAGTCTATAACATACTTTGGTTAAAATTGCTCAATGGTAGTGTAAAAAAACACCTTTTTACCCTGTCAAAATCAGCTCTGTTTTCAGCAAGCTGTTTTTTAATCCATGTTGCTTTAAATGCTAATGAGCTCTGCTGACCCCGCCCCTCTCTTCCGTGGGGTGACAAGCAGTACTGTTTACTTTAGCTGTTAAACTGGCTAACTAGCACATTATTAGGAAAGGCAATTTGCAAAGATTCATAAAAAACCTGTATACTCACTTCTTCTGTAGATGAAGCCGGATCACGAATGATTTGTGCAAACATAAACGCATTTAGGCAGATCGGGGCATTCCCTTCAAAGCTAAAGTAACATTAATCCTCTGTGTCTTCAGCGGCTCAGATGTCGGGAGACTGCTATATTCATTACTACATCCAACAACAAAACACCTCAATCGCTTAATATGAGACATCTTGTCTTCCCCTGCACCGGAGTAGACACAATAGCAGACGGATGACAGCTCACTCAGGGCGGGTCTAAGGTAAGACGGTTGTGTCAATCAACTATCGTGGGAGTGCCTGTGCAGAACTACGTCTTTCTGCCGGGAATCTCTGAACAGCCTGATTTGAAAAAGGGGATTTAAAAAAAAAACACTGGGTGGATTTTTATCATTATAGGATGGATGTGTACACACACTTCCAACACACATTTATGTTCAAACAACTTGAAAAGTGAATTTTGCATCCGATGACCCCTTTAATGTAACACATCCTTGCTGAAAAATTGTTACAAAAGATTCCTATTTTAAATAAATTCTGTCCTTTTTAACTTTTTATTCCTCAAAGAATCCTGAAAAAAAGTATCACAGGTTCCAAAAAAATATTAAGCAGCACAACTGTTACCAACATTGATAATAAATCAACATTTTGTCAGGATCCTACCCTGACAGTCTTGTCTGTCTTGTCCCTGGTCAATGTTTCTTTGTTTGTTTTGTGTCTGAGCACATGGCTCTGTCTCTGTTTGTGTTTGCCACATGCTTCTCTTGTCCAACCTCCCTGTTTCCCATGGTCACGCCCCCTTGTCTAGTCCTCGTTTGCTTGATTGTGTTCACCTGATCCTCGTGTGCCCTGCTGCTTTATATTAGGCTTGTTTGAGATGAGCAAAATCTGCGCAGAACCGATCACCGGTGATCAGCGCGAGATGCATGCCGGTTAGAAATGTGTCCGAGGGCGGTCCGCCTTGCTCTGATGTCATGCTGACGTATGTCAAAAATCTCTCGCGAGCGCAAGGCGCACGTGTCGGATTCTGCAGTCGAGCGCAGTTGCTCTCCACCAACTGCGCTGATCAAAAGCATCATGGGAAACGACTTGCTGACGACACAGCTTAATGCTCATTGGCTGCGAATGTCATCTGATATTTTTTCCCCTTAATCCTAAGAAGTCCATTAGCTATAGCCTAATACTATTTACTTTTTCTATAGTAATTTATTAGTAATTAGGACACGTGCTTTATTTATTTACCCTTTTATTTTTATTTTCTTAGTTTGAAGTCCTGTTTGTTGTAATTTTCTCTTTATGTATTGTATGCTGGTGTTAATTTTGTACATTTACATTTTTGTACAACATTATTCCATTAAATAAATTAGTCAATCCATCAATACATGCATGCATAGGCTACATCTAATGTGACGGTTTTGCAATTAGGTCTCATGTTTGTGTGTTTTTATCTGAGATCTTTATCTGGGTATGTCTTATTTCAGGAGTGCAGTAAACAAAGCCCACACATGCATGCTAATTTCTTAATTTAAAATGTGTTTTCGTTTCATATTAATTTTGAATAATAATTTGCTGTACACACTTTTCCTAATCATTAAACATGAAATTCAAATTTACATTAAGGTGACAAACAATTGTGTAATATATTTATATGGAATGTTTCATGTAAAAAAGGGATAGTTCACCCCAAATATTTTTTTGGGGGGGGGGGGGGGGGGGGGGGGGGTAAACTGTCCCTTAAGTAGGATACACATAATTAGGTTAATCAGCTGTGCCATATCCCACTCTGAAATGTTTAACCCATAATTAGGGATAACAGTGTAAATTTAGTGCAGCATCTGTGTGCTCCTCATTTCTCATTATGGCTTTGATTATAAAAGGCATCCACAAAGTGCGATAAAGAATGCGAACGCGATCTCTTCCATTGCTGATGTTTGCAGTCCAACGACACAACGAGATTCAGGAAGTGTCCGGCTTGCCTGCACTTTTTTCACTCCTCCCCTCACTGCAGCCGCCTACTCTCGACTAAATTACAGGCGAGGCAAGGCGCATCTCAAACAAGCCTATTGTGTTCCTTTCCCTTGTGTCTTGGCTGGTTCGTTTTGGTGTTTACCTGTTTCTTGGTCCTAAAGTTATCCTTTGATCTTGCTCAAGTGATTTTTAGATCTCTTATCTTGTTATTTTATATCCTCGGTTCCTTTTTGTTTTTTCTAGTTCTGTCTAGTTCTTGTTTTTTTGATTGTGCATTCATCTAGTTTTGTTTTCTCTTTTGATTTAGATTTTATTTTGTCTGTCTTGTGTCGTTGTGTTGTCTTGAGTCTTGTCTTGTTTGTTATCGTATTTTGCCCTGTCCTGCCCTTTACCCAGATTCCCTGGCCTCTGACCCCTACTACCTGGAAGCAGCTCGGTAGTAGTAACATCTTGTATTCCCGCCACTGCTGAGGCACGGCGGAGAGTCAGATCGCGGGGATCGCAACATGGATCTGGTGAACGGCTTGGAGACGGGTTCGCCCTATCTCCTCCTGCATTCCCCAGATCTAGCGCTCTCGCTCGTGGAAGCCCACGGTGCGGTTCTTCCCCCTTTGAGGGAGAGCTCGCTGTTGCAGCGCGCGTTGCCGAGGCGCCATTCTCATTCATATCAGAAGCGACGCCTCGAGTGGTACAGACGCTTTTTCCTGTGTATGTTTGTCCTCTGAAGGCTCGCGGCTGCAGGTCAGGCTGGTGCGTGTCTGCGCACCATGGCAGTGTTACAGGTGTACCAAGCCGACGTACCTGCTTAGAGAACTAGATGAGGGATAGGAGCTCAATTCGACTGAAATATAAGCTGATCTCTGAGCTCCTTAGAAACGCTGTCTGTGGTTGACCCTATCTGACATGGAGAAGATAGGGTCTTCCTCATGGACGCCCCGCTTGTGCCTTCTGGCCTATTCGGTGACGCCGTCAATTCCGTCGTCGACAGGTACCAAGAGGCCCGTAAACAGGCGGCAGCGTTTCAGCGGTTTCTCCCTCGCCTATCTCTAGCTCAGTGGGCTGCTGGATGGGAGCAGCCCTCGCCACGTGCCAGCCCCTCGTACAGAGAGGCACAAAACAGAGCGTGGCTACTCGCACCCCACCGAGGTGGGGCCGTTCGCTCTGGGTCAGGGACCTCTAGGCTAAGCCGGATCTGCGGACCGTTCTTAAGTCTAAGGGGTCCTCGGCCAAGAAGCCCTGATGGGCGTGGTATCAGTTTCTTCCGCCCCGAAGTGCAGCGGAGCTGAGAAGCTCGCTGCCCCTGCGGGCGTCTCTAGAGCTCCTGGTTTGGCCGTCTCCTGCCGGTCCTCCGCTTCAGGACACCGGGCTAGCAGTTCTAGGCACACCAGAGGCCAGTCTCAAGAGACTGGTTCCCTTAGTACTCCATCTGGCAGTGTGGAAACTACTGCCAAATGTATCTCAGTGGGTCCTGTGTACTGTAAAGAAAGGTCATTGTATTCAGTTCGGCGCTCTGAAGTTCAGGGTACTTACACTCATCAAGTCGTGTCTCAGGCCAAGTCCGAGGACTGGTTTGTCATGATAGATCTAAGGATGCATATTTCCACGTCTCCATCCTTCCCTTTCACAGGAAGTTCCTGAGGTTTTGCTTTGGGGGCAAAGCTTACCAATAACGGGTTCTTCCTTTCGGCCTTGCACTCTCACCCCGCACTTTTACGAAGTGTATGGATGCTGCTCTAGCTCCCTTGTGATTCCAGGGCGTCCGCATACTCAATTATATCGACGATTGGTTGATTTCAGCTCTATCAGAGCAAGTGGCGACTCGACATCGAGATGCCGTTCTCGCGCACATGAAAGTGCTAGGGTTGAGACTGAACACCAAGAAAAGTGTACTTTCTCCAGTACAGAGAACCACTTATCTAGGCATGCTGTGGGATTCGACCACGATGCAGGCACGTATGTCTCCTGCTCGGATCGAGTCGATCCTCACCTCAGTCAAGAGAGTGAAAGAGGGCCGGTCTCTCACTGTCAAGCAGTTTCAGAAACTGCTGGGGTTCATGGCAGTTGCGTCAAACGTGATAACTTTTGGCCTGCTGTACATGAGACCCCTACAGTGGGGGCCCAAGACCAAGGGGTTCTCCCCAAGGGGAAACCCGCTTCACATGATCAAGGTCACGCGGCGATGCCTACGTGCCTTAGACATGTCGAGACAACCTTCGTTCTTGTCTCAGGGCCGGGGAATGGATGCTTCACCCTGAGGTGGTGAAGCAGATATGTAAAGTTTTTGGCTTTGCAACTCAAGAGTCAGTGTTATGCCCCTCTGGTTCTCTCTAGTTCCTCCAGCTCCTCTGGACTGGACGCTATGGTACAGACCTGGCCGAGGCTTCGTCTGTACGCTTTTCCCCCGATCGCTCTGCTCCCGGGAGTTCTGGCGAGAGTGCGCTGGGACGAGGTCAGCCTACTTTTGGTAGCACCGTTCTGGCCGGGCCGAGTATGGTTCTCGGATATGTTGTCTCTCCTCGACGGCTTTCTGTCAGGAGAGATCTCCTCTCACGGGGGGGGGGGGGGGGGGGGGGGGCACTATCGTCACCCTCGCCCAGAGCTGTGGAAGCTGTGGGTGTGGCCTCTGAGAAGGCACAGCTCATAACTTCCGGTCTCTCAACCGAGGTTGCTGAGACCATCCTCCAAACCAGAGCTCCCTCTACGAGGAAACTGTATGTCCTGAAGTGGAAATTATTCTCTTCTTGGTGCGGAGACTGCCACCTTGACCTAGTTAACTGCCCGATTGGTACAGTGCTGGAGGTAACCCACTCTGCCCTGAAGGTTTACGTGGCGGCTATATCGGCCTACCACGCCTTTCTCGGTGGTCAATCAGTGGGTAGACACCCCCTGGTTATATGTTTCCTCCGCGGTGCGCTGAGGATGAGGGCTCCAGTATGATCCCGTGTCCCTGCGTGGAACCTGGCTGTGGTTTTATAAGCTCTTTGTAAACCTCCATTTGAGCCTGTTGAAGAAATTTCTGATCGCCTTCTCACTATTGAGACTTCCTTCCTTTTGGCGATATCTTCTCTTAAGAGAGTGGGAATTTGCAGGCCCTGTCAGTGGCCCCTTCTTTTCTCGTCTTTGCGCCCGGTTTGGCCAAAGCATTCCTCTACCCTCGATGTATGTAACCCTGGTTCCCTGAAGGGAACGAGACGCTGCATCTCGAGGCCATACTTCCTGCATCCCTGCGAGCAGTTGCTTCATTCCTAGAAGCAAACGCCGGCTCTGCCGCACGTGCTTTTATGCTTCCCGGTCGGTGACGTCACCCGCCTATGACGTCTCGCCCATCCATTGGACAGATTACACTCTGGTTCAAGGCATTCCCCTAGCTCTTTCGACGCAGCGTCTCATTCCCTTTAGGGAACCAGGGTTACATACGTAACCCGAGACGTTTTTCCTGTGTATGTTTGTCCTATCATCAATCAGTCATTTATTCTCGGCACAGCACAACTTTCACTTCAGTTAGAACTATTGCGCTCAGATTATTCAGTTTACAGAAAGTTCTGAGCATTCCCAAAATGACAAGCATATGCATTCCACATGTCCTTGGACATATATAGCCTCCGTCTAGAATAGGTCACATGTGACAGGACTAATCCTGCACTCTTTGTTTTGGTCATGATGACCCTTATTTTTGACCTAAGGTTCACCCTCTAATTTCTCTCAGGCTTAACTATTTGCTTTTCCCATTATTTCTTCTACAGTTAATTTGCTCTTTTTTATTGTTTTGTTGTTGTTGTTTTTTTACAATGATTAAATTAATGCACTAAATTGTAATCTAATCATAGCCTATGGCAATCAACCACCCCTGTCTTTGTCTCAAATACAACACTGTGCATTTGGAGACTAATTTGGACTTCAAACAGTTTGGTTCATTTCTGACATCTTATTTAATAGGTTACAAACCAAATAATGCACATTCACATCCTTTGAGAACAGTACATTTGGCACACAGTAAAATGCAAATGATGACATGACAGTGACTAATGGCAAAGATGTCCAATAAAAAAATAAAAAAACCACTTATGTCTTACGACATATACTGTACATATGAAGCCGCACAATAAAATAAGAGAAATACATACACATTTATGGTACTTACAGTGACATAAAACACTTATATAACTTATATTCGTATGCACTGTACCTCTTTATGTACAAATATGTATTCCTTTGTGAGACAGATTCACGTTTAACCAGAGAGGTACTTCCATCTTTTGCTTGAACATGTCAATGTGTTTCCTATGTAGAGTCATTTCAAAAACAATAAAAAAAGAGTTACTCGTGAAGTCCAAAATATCTTTGCAAATTTCGCATCAGGGCACAGGTGTCTGGCAGGTGTAGCTGTGAGAGTTCCCTGTTAGTGAACTCCATCCAAGCCAATAGATGCCAGTTCAGCAGGGCATAAATAAGGACAGACATCCTTTCAGAAAAACAACCAAACAAATGAAAGGTAAATGATGCAAAAACTCAAAATGAAGCAACAGATCTGTAAAATGGACATGAAATGAGTGAAGGTCTCAAAGTCAACATGAGACGCTGTTCACAACCCACTTTCACTTTGGTGATCTGATTTATAAGAAAAAATATAAAACGGAAAATAAATATTAAGCAACAAGAATTGATTGGATTGTGAAAGTGAGTTTTCACAGCAAAATAAAGGTGTTTGGGTGCAAAGGGTGACATCAGAAGAAAGATAAAGTTGCTTCAAAGGCTTTTTATAAAAATACAGATAAATCTGGCAACAAAGTCATGTTGACTTTTAAAACTAACTTTGGCAAGAGTCTGCAAAAAAAAAAAAAAAGATGTTGAATTTATTACAAATGCGTTCATTATTTCTTATGTTCATAATGTACTGAACTGATTGGATTTTCTTGATAAACATAACTAGTCTTGCTTGCTTCACTGTTACAGCTTTCCTATTAGGAGAAATTCTAGGGTATTTCAGTTGTGCTATATTTAGAATGGAAGATCATTTCTATGTATTTTCCTTTTTTTTTTTTTGCCACAGAAGCGTAATATTTTGTGTCTTGTCTAATGAGAGTATATAAAATACAGAGGCTGTAGCAGCTGAAATAAAGAACCTGTGCTGGATATGGCTTGACCTGACAACCAAACAATTACCAACCAAAACAGACAGTGGAAATCAGAGACATTGAAGGCGAGATGGAGAGAGGAAAAAAAATTGCTAAACAAACACACACACACACACACACACACACACACACACACACACACAGAGCAAGAGAGAGAATATTGCACATAACAGTTTCTCATAGTCTAATAATACATGAGAATATCATAGGCATAACCATGCAGTAGATGATTAGTCTATTTTCAAAGTTCACAGGCTAATGATGAGGGTAATCAGGACTTGTACGTACTGTAGACTGTAGAGGCGTGATTGGCTACTGTCCTGACCTGTTCATAATGATAGGTCTTTTTGCATTGCAGAGAACCCAACAATTGCCACATCCTAGCAACAAAACAATCCAGTAATATAATGAAAACACACACACACACACAACAAAACAATAAAGAGAGTACCCTACCCTCCAGCATATATGCGCACACACACACACACACACACACAACAATTGTTTTGGTGACTTGCGTATATGTCAACACTTATGTTTCGAATGGAAACGGTGCGATGGTCTCATGAAAGGCAGTTCTGAGTCCTTCCCAGTACCATCCAATCACTGTCTCTGGCTATCAGACCATCATGTGATCAGATCCCAATGCTGAGTGCTTAAAACTCCCAATTCACACATTCATATGCATCACATCTGCAATACAATCACTTCTTCTTTACATTTGGTTTTTGCATTTCAAAACGGTGCTAGTGTAAATGGGTTGACTCCAGATGTACCACTGATACACTGCATGATGGGAGAAGAAATGAAACATGAAATGTCCTGCTAATGAGCTCTATCCAGCTGCTTTAGTGATGTCACATGAGCTCCCTTAAGTGTTTTACATACATTAAATAAAGATGGTGCAAATGTGTGACCATCTGTGCACGCACTTATGTTTTTTTGGGGTTCAGCAGGAAAGATTATAATGCCTAACTTTCTACTTTTAAATTAAAGCATCAAATTCTTGGTAAATCATGGTCTACGATCAGCTCATGGGCGTTCACAGCGCACGAATGCGCCAAATACAGCGCAGAAGATGGAGGTTTTAGTATTAGGACAGGGTCTCTTCGCCGAAGTAAGAGAAGCCCTTGAACTCATCCTGGTTGATCTGCTTGATAATGGCGTCTTCCACCGGGGTGAGCACCGGCTCCTCGCGGGTGAAGTCCTGGTCAAAATTGTTGACGTCCCTTTTGGTTTTCTGTGGATGGAGAAGAGGAAAGTGTACTAAATGAGCTATTTCAGAACAAGAAATCACAAAAACACACATACATCCAAACACAGTGCATTCCATAAATGCTCTGACTAACCTGCGAAATGCTTTTCCAGCTAATATTTTTGCAGTTCTTACGTGCCCCTTATTTCTGTTGACTGAACCAACCACGCCAATCATTTGTGAATTAATCATACTTTTGTTTCGGTTCTCTCTTTTCAGTAAAACAGGCTTTCAAAAAAATGGTCTGAATCTATTCATGCTCATTGAATCATCTGAAGCAGACTGACAGTCAGTAAAATAGAGAGTATCAAGATTTTTAAGGAAACAGAGAACAAACAGCGCTGGATGAAGTGGATATTCACCTACTAACAATTGAAACAAAAGCTTCTTTCTGAGAGATAAATGAGAAAATTCAGCTACTGCTGTGTCATGTGAATAAATGGCCATTCATACAGAGAGTGTTTTGTGTCCGCCTATGCTGTTTTTTTAATTTTTTAGTTGTTATTCTATGCAAACATGCACTAGATGGATGCCTTTAACCATTTCGTTGCTATTTAATGTTTTTGTGTTTTATAACACACATAAAGACCATTGCTCTCATTGACCGTTTGTGCCGAAGAGTCTCAAGTCTTGTTGAAGTTTGTAATAGAATGCTAGACATACTCTGAAAATTAAAAGTTCTCTCAGAGTTTAATTTTGAGCATATATTATAAAATTCAACATATATATATATATATATATATATATATATATATATGCTCATATATGAGCTTTTCAGTGTAATTTGTTTTTGTGTTTTTTTTTGTTGCAAAAAATAAAAATTTAATTCCCTATATGCATACCCTCAGATGAAATCCTGCAGGCACCACTGTCCAAACATACTTTCACATTATTATATGTTTTTACATCATAGATTGGCAATCTTTGACATAATGTTTTGTTTGTTATCACTTTCCATACTGGCAAAGTGATTTCAACTTGTACAAAACAAAACAAAACAAAACAAAACAAAACAAAACAAAACAAAACAAAACAAAACAAAACAAAACAAAACAAAACAACAAAACAAAACAAAACAAAACAAAACAAAACAAAACAAAACAAAACAACAACAAAAAAAAAGCTTTAACAAAATGCAAAAACCAACCCACCCCCCCTCACACACACAAAAAAATAAATAAAAAAAGTGTATATATCTGTTTAATCTGCCTCATTTTGGTGCATGTTTTAAACTCTCCTAACCTCTCCTTTCCCTCTCAACCTCTAAGGGCTCTCATCGGCCTCGTGAGCAGGCGTGAGAATGGGGCGGACAGGCAGGCCCCTTCTCACACTATCTGAGAGGCATTCCACACACACTTACAGCAGCCAGCATGCATCTCTGTATCAAAGTACAGTGTCTGATGCGTGCTGAGAGTCCAAGAGCATCTCAGATATCCCTCTGTTCACACTACCAAAAACAGAAGTGTGACACAAACATTTCAAAGAACCATGAGGGCTGAAGCACTGTAATGTTCTTGATAACTGCATTTGGAGAGACCAGTGTTTATGTCTGGGCTGAGACAGCCAATATACAGAGTTAAACTGTGTTGTAACCAGACACAACATGATAAAGTGTTAAACGGTATATCCTATTTCTTCAAAAAAGAAAATCTGAATTTTTCCTAATTAGTCTATAAGTGAAACATAAGATGGGAAACAAGACATTTTATTGGTTGCTTTAGTTTTTATCTCTGTTGCATCTCACTCATTAGGTCCTGCCCACAGTGAAATCTTATTGGTCCAAAATCCTACTAGACAAAACTGTTTATACATTGTAATAGTCTTGGTTCCAGAAGTGTTTCCTATAGAGATTATTTTATTCAAATCAATCAAATTTTTGTTCAAGAGTTACAGTATAAACAATGAACCAAACCAATCAGGTCAATCACAACATTAAAAACCTTTGATTTGAAAATTGGACAAAAAGACAAAGATACAAGACTGTGCACTTAACGGCTTTAAGGGAAAGAACTACAATACCATGAACCATTGCAAATTAAATCAATTAAAACCTATGAAGAAGTACAAAAAAATTATAGGTGTCATAAACAATATATTTTAAGTTTATTGCAAAATATGCATTCTATGCATACAACATATTAATGCTTTATTAACGTAGGGGAACTCTAAATCATTTGCAATGTTTAATGGGAGTGGGTGGGTGGGTGCTAAAGCGTTCTCTGAAGAATCATGGGTAATGTAATTTTCACAGGAATTTAGCAGTTGAACATGGTTGTAAAAAGGAAAAAGCTGATATAATGTGCAGTAGGTCTGTCTTCAAAGATTATCATTCAAAACCAATTCCCCATGGAGAAAATTAATAGGATTTTTTACTTTGGGACCCAACTGTTGCAAATATTACATACATTCTAATTGCCTGTTATTTTATCATTTTATTTGATTGCATTGCAGCAGCATTTTGACAAATGTATTATGCCTTGCCTGGTAAGTGTTATTCATAAACACACAATGGCTCTGTTGCAAACCTAGTGAGCTGCCTTACTGTTGTTTAGCAATCTTTTGTGGGCAAAATCCAGTCATTTCAATAGGAATCGAAGCAATTGTGAATTTTACACGAGGTCAAAAGATTTCCCCACACTGATTTCACAAGAAGTTGGTCATATGCCGCAACGACCAACTAAAAAGACAGTTGAATTCGAAAGTGGCAAGTTAACTTTTAGTAATAAAACCACTATTAGTTTAGTGCTATTTCTCGATACTGAATGACTCATCATATATCTTGCTTTTTCATGCTGCACTGCATTTCTGGGATTGACTTCTGTAGAAAGGATAAATGCACATAGAAGGCAAAATAGCTATCCACATCGCCTCTTATGCCCACAATGCCTTTAAATGCTGTCTATGTAGGCAGTGCACTAGGTTTTGTAACAGATAGACTATCCACAGTATCCCACACATTATAATACTCACAATACGTGGTTTGAAAGGTGGCTTGATCTTCCTCTGTTCCAGAAGTACCCAATCAATCTCTTTGAAGAACGGATGCACTTTAATAGCTTCCTCTAGTCCTTGGGATACTACACAACCCAACCGCTTACTAGGGCTCTTCGTCATGAACTAAACAATGGAGTGAAGAAAGAAGAAACGATTAGAGAAGCATAATCCTGATGGCTTGTTAACCAGAGGATGTCTATTTGCATTATGTTGAGTTAAGATGCTCAGTGATGATGTATGCATGATATAAGATTGCGATGACCTGAGGTGACCACAGGTCATGTGACCACAGTGCCAGTGAGACAGATCGCAGTGTGGCATGATGCTGTCCAAGACAAACAGCCTGCCTTTCCCAAAAACCTTCGCAAATAGGTAAAGGACAGCCAAAGTAAATCTTGAACATGTGAAGGAAAAAGGCGACACACAAAAAAACACTGTACACACACACACATATATAAACTGCGAATATGGCTACATTCACACTGCAAGCCTTAGTGCTCAATATCAGTATAGAGTTGTCATCATAATACTTACTGTATGATTGTGCAGCTATTGACCAATAGAACCAAACTACTATTATGTAAAATCTTTGGAATGATTTCCATAATAAATTCCAATATGGCTGTTCAGACTAAAGGTCCTTGCACACTGACTCCAAAAGTTTCGTGTGTGCTTTTTTTTCTTTTCTTTCCGTATTCGTCATCCTTTCCTATCAAAATGCTTAATACGGATGTGAAAACACAGAAAATCGAAGGCAGTGTGCAAACATGATTGACACAATATGAGGTCGTATTCATTTTTTAAAGTGCGAAAAGTTCGGACGAGAATTTCGGACTCAGTGTGAAATGGCCTTAAGGTTACATTGCAGGAAATCAAAAACATCTGAGTCACATATGAGCAAAAAATTGGAATTCCTATGAGTGTGAAACCCTTAAACAAACATCAAAAATGCAAAAAAAACCAAAAAAAAAACACAAGCAGTCATGCATACAAATACATGCAGAGAAACTAGTCAAACAAGCCAGACAAATAAATATGAGCACTGACTGAGATGATACTTTTCATTGGAATTGCTTTAATATCTCTTTAGTTTCTCTTAGACAACAAGATGAAACGGAGAAGTAATTAAGACTTTTGGCAAGAGGAATCAGAAAGGATTGGTTGAAAATGGACTTTACTTATTTGTGTCATTCCAAAACTTATGGCCTATTTTGTTCTTCTGTTATTTTGAAGAGGTTGAATTGTTCAGTCTGATATGAACCAGTTAATTGAGAAAAAAAAAATATATAATAATTGAACCAGAATATAGCAAACAAGTTGTGTGGTCTTATTTATTATTATTATGTGTTGTTATTTAATTAAAAAATGATTAGTAATTTTTTTTTTTTTTTTAAGTAAAGTAATCTTTTTTTTTTGTATTTATTTATTTAAATTTTGTATGGAAAACAAAAGCGCTGCAAATATAAAATCTTTTTTTTTTTTGTTCCACAGAAGAAATAAAACCATATGAGTGAGTAAATTATGACATTTTAATGACGTAATAATGTATGTCTTCTGTAGAGTTTTAGAAAAGATCATCAAATATTTTAAAGGCTGAATGAGCTATACTATTCTCATTAATTTTATAGCTCTATACTTTTACTATAGATCAACAGTTTGTGTCTACTTTTGATTTCTCACTGGAGACAAAGCAGATATATAAATGAAACATGACCTAAAAAAATTTGCTTCTGAGCAATAAAATGTTCCTCAGCTCTTTGTCATATGCACTTAACCAATTTGAACAGTTAAAAGAGGAGGAACCCATGCAATGGTGGGCTGTATATCCTGAAACGAGACCTCTGAGATTACACAACCCAAAACTCCAGCAGGGAACACAAACAATCTGTTCTTTTCCCACAAGGAGTGTCGTTTTTCTGAGCTGTCGCCTTCTTTTGCTCTTCTGTTACTTAACTATTCTTTCAAGAAGAAAGTGTGAGAGCAAGCAGACAGTAGTAAGAGGAAAGGTTAAGAGGTGGTGCCTACGTCTTTAGTAATAATCAGCAGGCAAAATGTATCCTTAGGGAATCCCCAGAGTGATCCATGAGTAAATCTGGACACGTACTGCTTTAAGAATGCTGACAGCCTCTTTGCTGAGCCACACGGGATATAGGACGTCATCGTGGAGAATAGACTCAAAAAGGTCGTCCTCATTATCTGCTTCAAAAGGAGGCTGACCAGCCATCATCTCGTACATCAGCACACCTAGAGCCCACCAGTCCACTGACGGGCCGTACTCAAGCTCCTGCAGGATCTGCAAACCACAAAGCTCCATAAATCTAAAGTTTGAAACAGAATAATTGAATGTACATGATCAGACCCAGCTCAGACCCAGATAAAAGCACTTCTGAAATATTCTGTGCTGGTTCAGATTTGTGCAGAATTAATTAACACATGGTGTAAAGTGTTAAATGGAGATGATAGTATATTGGAAGTTGAAAGTATGATCAAATCAGCTGCTATATTTGACTCTATAAAGTCTATACTGTATCATATTTGATATGCAAAACTTCGAAGTCCTCTAAATTATTAACATGATCAAAACTGCTGTATCTTCTATGTCTTCTGTCGTCTGATTGATACCTTCAGGTTGTGGCTCGTGTCATTTTGCTGTGAAATCTTTACTGATTTTTATAAAGTAAATAACTTTGAATAACTTTTATATTGTTAGTACTATTTCAACTTGAACACTTACTGAATCTTTATATTTGTTTTTAGAAAAATCATGTTAAAATGTCAGCATCAAATATGATACATCAGACTTTTGAGGAACATTTATTTGTTCATCTCAATCATCATGCCTCCACAATAAAAACCATATTTTGTCATATAAAACTAAGCACTTAAATATATTACTTGAACTTATTGTTGCAAGATTCAATTCAATACAAGTTTATTTGTATAGTGCTTTTCACGATACAAATCGTTGTAAAGCAGCTTTACAGAAAAATGTAAGTTTCTACATTATATTTAGGAGTAGGTTATTAGTGGAGACTATGACACAAATGTACAGTAAAAATCATGCAGTTAGTTACAAATTGCATGTTATCAAACAGATGGTGAACACTATTAACTGCAATGATTATACGTTGCGATTAAACTTATAGCAAAATATGGTAGTTTAATAAAGCTCAGGTGTTCATGATGTATGAGCTCCATATTCTCTAAAAGCATGTCTATATGAGCCATAAAATCATGTTGTATCAAATATGATACACATACACACACACACAAAAAGATAGAAACATAAGCAAACTTTTTTTCCCCTGAAGGCTCAATAAACTGTGCCATTTTAAAGAATTTGGATTTTTCAGGCTATCATTTTATATATCAGACTTTTCATAAAAAATGCAAGATATGCAGAGATGGGGGAAATGTTAAACTTTATGAATGATGGGCATTTCGTTGGAAACTGAGTTTTCTGTGACGTTCTGCAGCTACATATGGTTATTACTGTAAACAAAAGATAGCTCGGAAGATAATGAAAAACTGAAATCGGAAAACACTGAAAAATTAAAACAATTTCTTTGGGCCTGTCACGGTGCACACACACGAGGAGGATACAGGAACATGCAGACGAGGAGTAAACTCAAATAATAGTCTTTAATGAAGACATCACGGCAGGGCAAGACAAGGCAAGGCTGACACAGACATGAACACCGGGGAGTAACGAGTAGACCAGACGAAATCAAACTGAACAGACAGGACTACACAGGTAATAAATACACAGGTAAATCATAGACAATTAGACAAACACGGCTGGACAAGAATTAACTATATGATTACATTTAACAAGGACAGGAAACAAACCAAATATTGACACAAGAGGCAGGAACACATGACACACACGGCAGAGGACTGACAGGGCCACATTCATGAAATGAACATCTCTAGTTGTAACGACTATCTGTAAAACCATTCGAAAGTAAATTGCAACATTAATTCAAATACATCAGTTACGTAAGAATAATTTTGCAAACAACTCAGAAATGTTAAATGTTTGAATCAGGACCACAATATGAAAACTAGTGATTGCTCAATGCAGTTCTCACCATTAGTTTATTAGTATGCATATTATCATTAGTAGTAGTAGTACTTATAAAGCACATATTAATGCCTTATTCTGCATGACCATATTTTAGATCCCTTAATCTATCCCATACCTAAACCTAATAACTGCCCTACTAACTATTAATATGCAGTAATTAGGAATTTATTGAGGCAAAAGACAGTTAATAGTGAGATTTGGACTTTAAAATGAAGTGTGACCAAATAAAATCATGTTTGGTAATACTACAACTTTTTCTCAATCAATTCCTAATTTGCTGCTTATTAATAGTTAGTAAGGTAGCTGTTAACTTTAGGTATTGGGTAGGATTAGGGATGTAGAATAAGGTCATGTAAGGCATTAATATGTGCTTAATTAGTACTAATACATTCTAGTAATATGCATGCTAATAAGCAACTAGTTAAGAGACCCTAAAATAAAGTGTTACCTAATGTTTCATAGCTTTAATGAGAACCAAGCAGTAGAAAAGAGACTATCACTGTGCATTTGTGTGTGTGTGTGTGAGAGAGTGTGAAATACTGTACCTCCGGGGCAATGTAATCTGGTGTGCCACAGAATGTTGTGGTTGTGATGCCATCCAGGATGCCCTCCTTACACATGCCAAAGTCTGCCAGCTTACAGTGACCCTCTGCGTCCAGCAGAATGTTGTCAAGCTTCAAATCCCTGCAAAGAAAATTCAAGCAAATGTAAAAAAAAAAAACCCCAAAAAGCAGTAATATTAACCTACATATAGCATGTAATAAAGAATTCTTAATACAATTTTCTAATGGCACACATAGAGGTTTCTTTCCCTGTTCGCTTTCTGTCATTTTTTGGATCCTCTAACCTTAAAATTGCAATTTAATAAGAGATAAATCATCTTGCCATCTTAAGCATCCTAAAATAACTGATGACCTAGATTCTGGAAGTCTCTGTTTAAATATTAAGCAACACTTAACACTGCAACACAGCAGGAGAATCATTTACTGACACTCATATGTCTGATATTAGTTGGACGCTAATATCCTGATGCCAGCCTGTGCTCACGTACAGACAGCTACAGGACAATCTATGACCCAACAAACACTCAACAATGACCAGTGTCACCAAACATTCCAATAAAATATGCAATTCATTTCTGAAATTTTTGTCAATTAAAGGTATCAAGACAAAAAAAAATTATGAAAGTAAAAAAAAAAGTTTCCATATTTAATTTTACTGAAAATAAGATTCTAAATAAGATCCTAAAAAAATATTTTTTTCTAGCATAGCAAAATTGACTAAAGAAGTCAAGATATGGCAATTTCACACAAACCGTATGAAACTGCATAAATATAAATCAACCAGTCCAGTCACAATTCTTTCAATGTTCTGACAGGTCTCATAACACTCTTGCACCTGAAATCATTAAACCTTAAATTTAATAGTTCTGTGACATTTTGAAAACAGTTGGTGATAGTTTGATTGTCAACCATGTTCACACTTAACTCAAGTTTGTCAAATGTCTATTGTTAAATTATATTGATCATTAAATCATATTGATAAAGGCGGTGTAAAAGAAACATTCATTGCAGTGCAATTTGATTAAACTGTTAGGTCAATAAAATGGACAAAATATGAAATATGTACTAAGATGTAATAAAACCATAAGAAGGAAAAAAAAACATAAAATACCATTTATTTTAAAAAAAATGTAATTAAGTAATATATTTCATTCTGTCTTTGAGATTCACACATTTTGGTTGCATGATAAATTTCCATCAAATTTAATTGATTAATCGTTAAGCGTTACATAGTTTATATATTTTGAATCCAGAACAGATGTAAAATATATAAATAATTACAATTATTATTATTTATGTAATATTTGTATAAATCTATCCTCTGGTTTCACAGACCTAGTCCTAGACTAAAATGTAAATCTGAGCTGTTTCAACTGAAAGAAACTTGCACTGACTGATCTTAAAACATGTCAGTGCCTTTGTTTTGTCTTAAGATGCACACCAGTTATGCTTTTTCTAAGGCATGTTTATAAAAATTACTTAAATGTCCTAATTGAACTATGGCCTAATCCTGGTTTAGGCTAAGCCCTGTCTATGAAACAGTGCCATTATGTTTAAATATTTCTTTTAAAGACCTTTTTTACTTTACTGTTTTACTTAAGTAAAATATGAATTGTCCACAGTATTACTTACATACATACAGTAGTAATTAAGTAAAGCTGCAAGTTTTAGTGGTGATTGATTGATAATGCACAAAAAAAAAAAAAATCCAGTGTCCGTTTCAATTTTCGGGTATCAGTGCAGTTTTTGTGCATCCAGTATTTGCAGTACTTGAGCATCCTTATTAGGATACATAAGACATAAATTCAATGTACCTGCGCAGTGAATTTAACCAGCACAAGAAAAAAACGTATAGAGAGAGAGAGTGAATGAAAAAAGAAAAGGAGAGCACGAGATGATAAGGTGCCCCTGATGAAAGACAACAAGGAGTTGGATGAAACCAGTCGGATTGGGGTTTGATGGTTGATTGCAACAAGAATGTCAACATCACTTTGCAGGATGTCATTCAGTCAAAGGTGTTTTCATAAAACCATCCTCGCCGAAAAGGGAGGGGAGCGTCAGATCCCTTACGCAACTGTTCCTTTTGAGAAAGGCACCCTGTGGCTCGGCATGTTCCTGTTGGTCTGAAAGTTGGCGCGAGGGGCTTCATTCCTCTCTGTCTTTCCCCACCGAGAGTCTTCAATCACTCTTTACATGCAGAAGTGTTGAAAAATGCTTGTAATGAATGCTGGAAAGATTAGAGATCCGCTTCCAAATTTATGATCCACTTCTTGATTGAGAAGCCAAAATGAAGCCTAAATAAATTAGTTTTAAAGATAGTTACTTTTTTTAACTATACATCATATCCATATTTCCACTTGAGTCATTAGCAATTATTAAAATGTGAAAAAGTCAAATATAGAAAGCGTAGGTATGTTTGACCTTAAGTGTAAGTTCTTAGAAAAAAAGAGGTGGAAAGTTCATGAGCCTGCTCTGTATTGTCCTCTATACCCACATGCGCTTCTACATCACAAGATGTTCCAGAATTGCCCATCTCTCCATCTGTCTCTTATTTCTGTCTCTCTTTTCCCCCTCTATCCATTCCTGTCTAAGTCCTACAGTAGTCTACACACCTTCCAACACAACCGTCACGTCGCCATTCCTCTCTTTCCCAAGAAAGAGAGCTTTATTCATCCGGTGAGCTTCATTTGTTGATTTAGAGTATGTGACTTTGCTACATTGGCCGCTCTTATCTGCCCTCTTTGAAGTGCATAAATGGTAAATGCTGCTCTCGGTTTCGCTTTTATTTTCCAGGATGTTAAAGGGCTAGTTCACGCAAAAAAGCAAATTCTGTCTTTCATTACACGCCCTCATGTCGTTCCAAACCCGTGAGACCTCCGTTCATCATCAGAACACAAATTAAGAGTTCTGATGCATTCTGAGAACTCTCTGACTCTCCCAGAGACAGCAATGTAATTTAAACGATCAAGGTCCAGAAACGTAGCAAGGAGATTGGTAAAATAATCCATGTGACAATCGGAGTTCAATCGTAATTTTACGAAGCTACAAGAATACTTTTCGTATGCAAAGAAAACAAAAATAACTTTTTTCAACAATTCGTCTCCTCTGCGTCACCCTGGTTCCATTTTGGAGAGTATCCACTGAACGTTAACAGCGTATGCTGTTCTGTGTCAGTTCCGCCATGCGTATACATTGTTTTCGTTCAAATCAAAGTGTAAACAACATAGAAAACGTATCCCTGTGCACTGTAAAAATGACCGTGATTTTAACGGTAAAAAAATATGAAAATTCTACAGTAAAAACCTGTTAAATGGTTAACGGTAAGTTCCTGTAAAATTTACAGGGAAAAACTGTAAACTGATGTTCCCAGAATTCCCTGCGTTGCATTTCAAATTTTGTTTGAGTTTGATGTTTTTTTTCTTTGAAATAACTATGTTTCTTCTTAGTTTTTTCTTATCGGTTATGTTTATTAGGGTTGTATGTTACATCTAATGTTGTTAATGTTTATTGCATATTTCACCATGATGGTGTTTAGTGCTTGTGTGAATGATTCTGTGCACCTTCTATATATGTTATTATTTAAAAGCTGCTTGTGATGGGCTTTGATTCATCAAGTGACTTTCTCATCACCACCTGCATTTGTAGAGCCCTATGAAATCCATTTTATTTTTTCCCAAATTCAGTTTTATTTTTTTCTAAACCATAATCATAAAGCATGTGTAATTAATTAAAATCATGAAACTTATACAATTTAACATTAATTTATTAAAAGTGTAACAAAAATGACATGTTTAGGGCCGTATGAAATGTTTGATTTTTTCTCACCTTATGTTACCAAATTCTGTGTTTTAGCATGTCTAATTATTTGAATGCATACAAACAATTTTTATTTACTCTTACAGTAGCCTTATGGAATGTTTTTCCCCCCTCAGAAATTCTGTGTTGTGTATTTAAATTTTACTGGTAATCAGATGAAGGCATAAAACATTGATTTAATTTATATTTTAATTAATGAAAATTAAACATTTAAATTTTTGGCAAATAAAGGGGATTTACTATTAAAATAAAAATATTTTGTGATTATTTCTTAAAAAATTATTTCTTAGTTTTATTATTTTTCAACAGTAGTAGTAAGTAGCAGTAGTAGTATTACGTACATTCTACTAAATAATAGTAATATAATATAGTAATATAGCCTATTTCTGGCACATTGTCTTTAATAAGTTAAACCAAACTTTTATTTTGACGGGTTGCTGTGAATACCTTTAAAGTTCTTTGTGTATATGATATGACGCTAGTTTTATTCAAATGAAATGGTAAAATGCTTGTAAAGATGTTGCTCATGTATTTATGTCCTTATTGTGACTGCAGATGCTGAAATCACCGCGAGCGCCACACAACGCTGTGTATGTAACGTTAGTAAACAAAACCGCACGTCTGCATATTTAAATCGACTTATGTGGCTTAATATTTACAGATACTAGTCCATATCGCTATCTGAATTAAGTATAATGACCTACTTTTGATTAATTCATCCAAACTTTGACAAATTCCGTGACATTCCGCGTTAAACTGTAAATTCCGTTTTTATGACTGGATTCCGCGATTCGTCCGCGTTTTCTGCATCGCGGAAATCATAGGGCTCTACATTGGGTGGTTATCAGTGTATTTCAGAGGTACAAAACAGATTTCAGTACTTTAATAGGTTGGTATATTAACATTATATCAGTTAATGAAATTACGGTATTTAACTGTTAAAAAAGTTAAAACTATAAAACCTAAAATGTTGTTACCGTATTTTTTACGGTAGAATTCCGGCAACCACAGCTGCTAGTTTTTTACCATAAATTTTGCGGATTTTTTTTTTTACAGTGTGGTGCAGCTGACACAGAACAGTATACGCTGTTTACATTCAGTGGATACTCTCCAAAATGGCACCAGGGTGACGCAGTGACGACAAATTGTTGAATAAAGTCATTATTTTTGTTTTCTTTGCGTAAAAAAAGTATAGCTTCGTAAAATTACGGTTGAACCCCCAACTGTCGCATGGATTGTTTTACCGATCTCCTTGCTACGTTTCTGGACCTTGATCATGGTAATTACATTGCTGTCTATAGGAGAGTCAGAGAGCTCTCAGAATGCATCAAAAATATCTTAATTTGTGTTCTGAAGATGAACGGAGGTCTTACGGATTTGGAACAACATGAGGGTGAGTAATTAAAGACAGAATTTTCATTAAGTACTATCAGAACTATCCCTTTAAGTAACATACTCTTGTTTTTTCCAGAGTTACATGACTATCTGAGACTGTGAGGTGAAGCTTTAGGCCCCGTCCACACGAAGACGGGTTTCTCTGTATACGCATAAATTTTTTACCGTATAGGCGTTTCGTCCACACGAAACCGGCGTTTTCGAAGAGTGAAACCGATCATTTTTGAAACCGGGTCCCAGGGTGGATAAATTTGAAAACGCCGGTTTCATGTTTTCGTGTGGACGGCGAATCCGTATATTTTCTGAAACGATGACGTCATCAGCCCACGTCTCGCCCCTAATCAGACACCGCTACGTGTCACATAACAGCGACAACAACAACAACAATGTCAGACTACGTGCCTGTGTTCGTGCTGCAGAACCTACTGAGCTCATTAGTTTTATTAAAGCAAAATCTTCTGCTTTGTGTGTTAGTTTATATTCAGCGCGCAAGGTTTACGCACATGGTCCAAGTCTTCTTCTCTGTTTTTTTGTGTATCTCTGTGGCAGAATTACAGCGCCACATATTGGTCTGGCATGTGTACTACATCGTTTTCAGTCGGTTTCAGTGATTCCGTGTGGACGCAGATATTTCCTGAGACGACTCCGTGTTTACGGAATTTGAGGCAAAAAAGAAGATCGGATACGGAGAAACCAGTCTTCTTGTGGACGTAGCCTTAGTCTTCTGAGATTCAAGATATTATCCACATAATATCAGATTAGATGTGCTGTTGGTTCTGTGCAAATAAAGTGCCTTATTAGAGCCTCATTAAAATTGATCTGTACTTATTTTTTAATAAACAAATCAAAATTAATTAATTTATTGATTTATTTATAATTACAATTTATAATTTTAATAGGTGGAATGGAAATATAAAAGCAATCAGACATTTAAAAAGGTGGTTTTACAAAGAAGACTGATAAGTAAATACATTGAAGAATTTTTTTTTTTGATGAAAGGCTGTTTTAATGAAGATAACAGAAAAATGTATAAACAACATAAATGGCTTTAGAGCATTATTAGCATGAGCTGTAAAATCACAAAAGGGCTATAAAGGACAAGATTCACTATTACGTTTCACTAGAGTGCCTTTCATTTGGAGGAAAGTACTGACATAGTAAGAACACAACAAGGCAGAGCCAGAGAAAGACACACAAAGAGGGGGAGACAGCAAAGACTCAATTTAGTGCATTTCCTGTGTTTTTAAGTGAATCTTGAGGAGTGTTTTTTCCATTACGTACACAGCAACCTCTCTACTAAAAAAAAAACGCCCTATAGAATATGCTTTTTTTTAAAGGACAAGAAGCTATTCCATTACAACACACCAAGGAAGGACATGACGTACACCTCTTTATTATAATGATAGAAATTTTGAAGTAACATTATTTTTGCAAATAATAATTAATAAATATATTTAATATTAATATCTATTAAAAAGGATGTATTCTATAGTATCGTGTGCAAATATTTAGAAAGACCAATTACTGTGTTTATATATAATAATATCATATACAGTGGTGTGAAAAAGTGTTGGCCCCCTTCCTGATTTTTTTTATTTGCATGTTTGTCACACTTTCAGATCATGTTTCAGATCATCAAACAAATTTAAATATTAATCAGAGATAACACAAGTAAACACAACATGCAGTTTTTAAATGAAGGGGTTTTTTTTATGAAGGGAAAACAAAATCCTAACCCACATGGCCCTGTGTGGAAAAAATGTGGCTGAATTACAACAATTCTGCCAAGATGAGTGGACCAAAATTCCTCCACAGCGCTGTAACAGACTCATTGCAAGTTATCGCAAACGCTTGATTGCAGTTGTTGCTGCTAAGGGTGGCCCAACCAGTTATTAGGTTCAGGGGGCAAGCACTTTTTCACACAGGGCCATGTGGGTTTGGATTTTGTTTTCCCTTCATAATAAAAAACCTTCATTCAAAAACTGCATGTTGTGTTTACTTGTGTTATCTCTGATTAATATTTAAATTAGTTTGATGATCTGAAACATTAAAGTGTGTCACACATGCAAAAAAATAAAAAATCATGAAGGGGCCAACACTTTTTCACACCACTGTATATAGTCAGTAAGGATGCATTAAAAATTATCAAAACTCATAGTGTTACAAGATATCTTTTTTAAAAAAAAACAATGTTTTTTTTTTTTATTTATTCAATAATTTATACAAATGTATAATTGTTTCTACAAAAATATTAAGCAGCACAGCTGTTTTTAACATTGATAATAATAATAGTAAATGTATCTTGAGCACTAAAGAATAAATTCTGAAGGATCATGTGACATGATGCTGAAAATTCAGCTTTCAATATCATAGTTATTTTAAATTCTAATTACTTATTTTAAATACTTAAAACATTTAAAAAAATAAAATTTCATAAAAACAAAATCTAAAAAAAAAAATACAAAAATACAAAAACAGTGTATACATATTTATTATATTCAGCCTTTATTTTAAACATTATCTATCTAATGTGATGCTCTATGCTAAACTATTAGTTTAGCAACTCTCATACCCTTTAAACTATCTTTTTTTTATATAAGGACTTTAACATTGCAATTTACACAAATGCATGCACACACATTTTATACAAGCAGGCAGTGAGAAATGTCAGCACATTCATTACTATGTGAATGTATTTTTAACTAATGATCTATTAGGCGTTATATAATTCATGGACTGTTTTCAGTATATCTTCTCAGATGTCTGTATACAGTAATTTACTTTTCCTACCAAGGTGAGCACTTTGCTCATGAATACTATGTTAGTCAGACACTCCTGGAAGGTTACCAAGCAACGTCCGCATGATCTAATTAATATTCATGCATAACAGAGAAGAAAAGAAAAGACTCTTTATAACTAAATTACACAGCAACTAGTTGCACAAGTTGCTTGCAGAGCAGCGCCCCAGAAACAAGATCAGAGTTTCTCTGCTGATATAAGTAAAAAAAAATAAAAATAAAATTAGCCAATCATCATGTAAAACACAACTTGCGCACAAGGTTACAGTGATTAGTAATTATAGGGGCTGTAAGTGAGCCTCTTAGTCCATACTAAGCACACAGAGAACCTTGTCTACTAAAGTAAGAGCCTATTTTTTTTCTCTGAATTTGCTCTTGGGTTAATACATATCAATTAACTCTTACAGAAAGAGGATCACAAGGATACTTATTGTATGAAAGTGAACAGTATCTCAATGGTCTTGTGTTGCTTTTTAGGTGAAAAGTCACAAACAGCACATACATCTGACAAACAGACCTCGCAAGCACAAGGTGTGGAAAAACTACAATAACTTCCAGCACGCATTGTTCCTTCACAAGTCCCAGTGCTTTTGTGTCCCTAACACTCTCATACACCGTAACAAAATCCCTCAAGAGCCACAGGTCAACAAAAGAGGGGTAATCAAGCAGAGGAGCCACATCTATGCCACCTGCTCTTACGATCTATTTTTAGAGCGCTGAAAACGAACAAACAAGCAAAGCAGCCAATTGCAAAATTCAGCAGGGAAGTCAAGCTCAAACGTGTCCTCTTTAACCAGATCAAACTTCTGCAGTTTCAGTCAAAACTGCCACCATGTCCTTCCCTGATAGAGAGAAGAAAGCTGCCCCTGCACATTTTGTTCTAGAATGTTCTGCATTCAGTTTTTTTAGGTCTTGGTATTTGCGGCAGGTCACAGAGAGGTAAAAATGGTTCTCATGGGGGAAAAATGCTGTTCTGCCATGAGCTTGCATGCAAAAGCGTTAACACGCAGACTGCATTTCGACATGCAGGTCTCCTGCAATGTAGGGCTTTCCCAAAACGCAAGGATGCATTCAGACTGAGACCGAAGGGAGGATAATCTGGGATCTTTATTTATAACCGATGGAAATGATTTACATAAGTTTCACACAATGTCGTCGTAGAGCTCTGCTTAAACTTATTACTGGAGCAGCCTAAAGTTAAAGTGTCTCGCTTGAGGCTACGATGACAATGGCCCATGGCTCGCTTTTGCAGGGTGGTCAGATTTAGGGGTGACCTGGGTCACATGTTTTACCACATTGCTTAGACCTGAAAATGGTAAAATCTTTCAAAAAAAAATCCTAATCCTGAAATAAATAAATAAATAAATTAGTGCTGGGCAAAGAAGACCATTTATATGTAAAGACACACACATACAGTATATATTTTGAAAATATTTACATGTATTTACGTGTATATATTTATATTCATATAATTTATATTATATATAAATATATTTAATATATAAACATAACATATTTTTCTTAAATATATACATGTATGTGTGTGTCTTTACATATACATAACAAATATGCACAGCACACACAGATATATTATATAAAGAAAAACTTTTATTTTGGATGCGATTAATCACGATTAATCTTTGCCCAGCACTAAAATAAATAAATCACAGTTCCCACAAAAATATTAAGCAAAAAAAAACAGTTTTCAACATCGATAAATAATAAGAACCGTTTTTTGGACAGTAAATCACAGAACAAATCTTAGAATTAGAATGATTTTTGAAGGATCATGTGACACTGAAGATACTGAGAATTCAGTTTTGCAATACAGGAATAAATTATATTTTAGAGTGATTTTAAATTGGAATATTATTTTAGAATATTACTGTTTTACTGTATTTTGATCAAATAATGCAGACTTATTGAGCAGAAGAAACATTAAAAAAAAGCTTACCAACCCTAAACTTTTCAACAGTCCTATATATAAATAAGTTATAAGTAACGTGCAAAATATCAAACCATTTTTTTTTAATCCATCAGCTACAGAATTTCTTTTTTTTTCCTTAAAATTTTAGTTTGGAGGAAAAACAAAATACTATTCTTTTTAATTAGACACACATGCATAATTTTGGACTTTTAATTCCTTATAGCTACTAAGATGCGTGACGAGTAATTCCAACTAACTTCAATATCTGATATATATTCAATTCACACACACACAGACATATGAGTAAATGTTTTTATGTCTCTAGTGGGAAATTGGTGTCCAGGACACCATATTATTCTGCGAGCCACATCTCCTGTATGAAGTACCAGCACAATTTATGCTTCCTTTGTTTTTTCCTGTGCTGGGCTAGAGCAAAGTCAGAGCCAGATTAGACGGGCCTTCTGATCAATCAATCTCCCAGCATGCTTTGTATGAAATGACCTTAAGTGATGGCAGAGCACTAGTCCAGTGTATCATAGTCTGGTTGTCACATCAGGTAATCGACAGAACTGGCGCCAGAGCCGAATTTGAGGTGTATGACTGGAAGTTCATGTATGTGTGTGTGTGCTATTATTCTTATAACACACAATAAGCCATTCATATTGACCAAATCACATCCTGTCCACTTTCTTGCCAAATAAACGTCATGTCAGCAGTCGCAACCGTAAACAAGGGGTCAGACGACTGTGAGGTGGGTAAGAGACATGAATGGATGTGATGGCCGTCATCCAACGCTGTGTTCTTAAATAGAACCTGGTCATGGAGTGAATGGAGAGGTTTTTTTTATTTCTTAGGCGACACACTTGCTGCTCTAAATGAGATAAAACATGACCAAAAGAAAAAAAAAAGCACAAGTATCAGGTTGTAATGTTAGCAAGTTCCATGTTGTACTTAATGTTTTGGTTTCTTGTGCCTTGCAACTCAAATAAAGCTCATGTAACCAATGGCTTCTTTTTGTTGAACATACCAATAACACAGTGTAGGAGTCTCTAGAGTAGCTAACAGCAGAGATTATTGTTCATTTTAAAGGGGGAAATAATAAACTCAGTGTAATTAGAACCACTGGACCTTTGCTTGACCTATTCGCCTTAAGTGTCCTACTTTCATAAGAACCCCCATTTCCCTTCAGTCTCTTAAAGTCTGGGTTCAGGAAGGCCGGTTTGGGGATTTAATTCAATACAACATTAAACTCCAAATGAGATTCTTCCTGTCCGAGACCAGAAAGAGCTCAGGACCAGGCGGAGAATGGGTGGGTGAGGAAACTCACAGGTCGCTGGGTTCAATGAGGGCCTGAGGAGCGACAGGAAGAAGAGGTCATGATGACTTGTGCTCCCAGAATTATGTGGCATTATTCTATTGAACCAACTACAAAGTAACAAGCTGAACCTGAACCTGAATCAGTATTACATTTGTCATTTTTACAGATTCAGTTTGTCATTTTGTAGTCATACTGTGCAAAAATATCATAGGTTTGCATGTTGTTTACATGCAGCTTTATTTTGTAGTGCTGACGTCATGCATTTATGATTTTAAGGCAAAATAACAAATAAATATGTATTACATTTGTCATTTTACAGATTCAACTTGTCATTTCCTTATCATACTGTTCAAAAACATCATATGTTTGCATATTGTTTAGATGCAACTATATTTTGTAGTTCTTTCATCATGCATACACTTTTAGAGTGGAATGACAAATGAATCTGTATTATAGATTAATTTATCTGTATTATGAATCTGTATACATCCAGTTTTATTTTGTAGAGCTGATGTCATGCATATGATAGATTCATTTGTCATTTTACAGATTCATCTCATCATTTTCTTGTCGTACTGCCCAAAAATATAATAGGTTTGCATGTAGGTTTAATTTGCAGTGCTGGCATCATGCATATGATTTTACAGTGAAATCTGTATCACAATCTGTATGACAGATTCACTGTATGACAGATTTTATGTGCAGCTTTCTTTTGTGTTGGTGTCATGCAGGCAATTTCACTGTAAAATCTATGGAAGCCCATTTCCGCCACTGAATAAGAAATAAAAAAGGTAATTGCGACTTTTTATTTCACTATTCTGACTTTTTTTCCTCATAATTGCGTGATACAAACTCACAATTGTGAGACATAGTCACAATTCTGAGAAACAAAGTCAGAACTGCAAGATATAAACTCACAATTCTGACTTTTTTTCTCAAAATTGCGAGTTTATATCTCACGATTCTGAGAAAAAGTCAGAATTGCGAGAAAAAAAAAATCCAGAAAAAAAGTTTTTATCTCGCAATTGTGACTTTATAAATCGCAATTCGGACTTTATAACTCGCAAATGTGAGTATATATCATACAGTTTTGAGAAAAAAGTCAGAATTGTGAGTTTATATCATGCAATTCTGAGAAAAAAAAGTCTTAATTGCGAGTTTGTATCACGCAATTATGAGAAAAATAGTCAGAATTGTGAGATGAAAAGTCGCAATAACCTTTTTTTTTTATTATGGTGGAAACGGGCTGCCATAAAAATCATGTGTATGATTTCAGCACTACAAAATACAGCTGCACATAAACAACATGCAAACTTCTGATATTTTTGGACAGTTAAGATGGATTCCACATTTAAAAAAGCCAGTGATGGATAAAAATGATCCCAAGGAAAGCCTGGCCTTCCAGCCCTAGAAGCACTGCCCGTTGTGTGTGGTTAATGACACACAATTGAGAAGGTAAACAAACTGTCTGGGAACGAATAAATCATTGCACATAGCTCATCAAAGTAAACAACCTGAGGTAAACAAGGCAGACAAGGGCTCCTGTCTCTAGGCAAAATAGCTCCTAAAGATACAACGTACCATGCCAGAGCCAGTTCGTGTGATACAGACTCCATCTGATTCGCTCCAGACCTAATCTGTTCAGGATTGCGTGACAGCCCTCTGAGAAAATAAATGATCTGGAGTCCGGATTAAACTTGAGCAAACACTTGGAACGGATGGCTAATTTTCCGTCCAAAAATGATCAAGCTAAAATTTCACTAAATTAGGAATGTATATTTTTTGCGTTACAGTGGTATTATTGCTGAGGTGTTTTATTGCATCCCATTCTTTTGGTTACTTCAAAATGATGCTTTGTCTATCAGTGAGACAAACAGAAGTTTATGGTTTGGAACCAAACACTGCCTGAATGTTGTTTGACTTTTGGCCTTTTATCAGCGGCCAGTTGCCTCGCAATGAATTTACCTGTAAATGACCCCATTTTGGTGCAGGAACATGAGGGCTGAGGTCACCTCAGCAGCGTAAAACCGTGAACGAGCTTCATCAAATTTGCGCGAACGCTGGATCTGGAACATCAGGTCTCCACCATTCACGTATTCCATGACGAAGAACAAACGGTCCTAAAGTGAAGAAACAGAGTAAACAGTTCATTATTTGACTCAATACATGATAATTGTTTAATTTGAACAATTTAATATTGCTAATGTAGTAAATAATATTCAGTTTCTTGCACAGAACAGTCGTTTTGCTTCAAGACCTCAATATATTGTCAGGAGCCATGGATATTAATTTTGTGTTACGTTTACATTTTTTGACTCTCGAGGTGGCAGAAGCCATTGACTTGCATGTTGTGAATCAAGAAAGACCATGGTTTCAGCTAAAAACTTCTTTACTGTTCTACTGGAGAAAAGAGTCACCTATATCTTGGGTAGCCTGAGGGTGAGTAATTAACAGCAAATTTGAATTTTTGGATGGACTATCCCTTTAAGTCATTTGTACCTTTTACATTTTAATACAGTGATCCAACATTCATGAACCTTTAACAGAACCATAAAAAGCCATGTACATTATTAGTTTCCATTTTTTTTAAATCTATTTCTTATTTTTCAGCACTAAAGGATTCAGACATAGTGGAATGCACTTCCAAATGAGAATAATTTTTGAGAGATTACCACAACTGGGGTTAAAAGACAAGGCTACAGAATAGAATATAAAGCAAACATAAACCCGCTTCCCTGTACGGCTAAATAGAATATATCTCATTATCTTCAGTGGGTCATGCACATCATTTCAAAGAATCAAGATGTATATCAAACCCACACGAACTGCCAGTCCAGCTATGTGACTCATGTCCTATTCAGCAGACGTAAAGAGTGGCTGAGGAAATATGCTGAAATTTGAACACACACTCATAGATGTTCATCAGGCTGTAAGGAGAAGAACCCGATTTGCATCTTTCTGCAAAAAAAAAAAAACTGTACCTAATAATGGAAAAGGATGCTTTAATGTATTGTTTGCCATATGCACACTAAAAAAATACAAGAGAAAACCCGCAGAATAAACAAAGGAAGATATTTCACATGCAATGTGAAGGTGTTCATTGAGTGCATAGTGCATTTTTGCATATTGCAAGTTGCAGGTCAGAAAATTTTGACTTGGTATAAAAAAAAAAGGCTTTGGGCTGTAGATATTTCCTTTATTGTTCAATCAATCTCATCCTATATTCCTTGCTACCTGTTTCTTCTCTCAGAATGATCAGAAGTAGGTGATAATAACTTCAGCCGTTGCAGGCCTCATACAACTGCCTCGCTTTGGTGATATGAATGATATGCTGATATTTTTTTAATTTAAATCATGATTTCATTGTAATCGTATGTTTTATGTAATTGCGGGCCAGTCTGCCCTGCTTGTCCTTTTGCTATGAAAACGAATTTAAACAGGATGCTGAAATTGTTTGTTTAAAATGTGCCCAGAGTCACAGCAAAGGCCCACCCAATCAAATGCCAATAAACATTTCCTGCCTCTAATTAGAAATGTACAGATACTGGCGTCCTCGCGCCATGCAAGAGAAAAGGCCCGATCGACAGATAACAACCAAGACCCAACAAGCCGGTCTAACAGAGTGTATCAGCCGGCCTTCATATCTGCGCTACATGAATGAGTGTTAAAGTACAACTTAAGGCTGGAATACACTGCACTTTACTCAGATTTTTGCCCTGATTTACAGTCTGGACAAGTTGATGCTAGTTGCAGAAAATCAGAGCCTGTCTGCAGATTTGAGTTGACAGATTTCATAGAAAATCTCGTTGCGAGTGATGGTCACAGACTCTGATTTTTAGCTTCTATGAATCCTTCCTGTTCATATCAGAAATATCAGATATCAGAACATATATTGTTTTCATTTTTATGAATCTGCTAGCGACAATACATGTGAGTTTGTTGTGTTTGGAACGAATGATTAACATTCTTATACATGCTTAAAAAAAACGAAAACACACAACTTTCTATGACGTTGCTTGAGAACAATCATGAAAGTGTATAACCTAAAGGAAAGGAGAGCAAACACTGAGAGGTACTGTAGCTGTTCTGTTAACTTCTGTTGGCTGAAGCTGTGCCCCACTTTTCTTCATGGTAATTGTTGGTCCCCACAGTGAGATTACCACACTCTGCACTAGCTTAACAAATGACCAGCTTTGTTAGGTTGATAGCAACAGGAAATAATTATAATTTCAGTACAGAGTGTATTGTGTGTGTGGCCTTGGACATTAATCAAGAATGTTTATCCTAGTCCAAATCTATGGCTTATAAGAAGCAAATACAAGGGGTCCAGAAATCTAAGACTACTAATAAAACTGTTTCTAATTTGCATGCTTTTCTGATCTGATAAAACATTTTTCAGCATAACACTTTGTGTAAATTTGATTAATTAATATTTATTTTATATGTATCAAAACCCTTAATCTAAAGCTCTCTCACCTGATTCCAGTTTAATTAAAAATAAAATTTAAAATTCACTACAGACAGACTTAGTATCATATACTCTACACCACAGAATAATGTATTTTAAATACGTAACTATATACATTTGTAAATATTTTATAATTAACTTTTTTTCTCTCTCACACATTTTCAGCATAATGTCTCCAGTCGTCAGTGTCACATGATCCTTCAGAAATCATTTTGATATGCTGCTCAGTTATTATCAATTATTATTTTTGCTTAATTATTCAAATGTTTCTCATTATCAATGTTAAAAATGACAAAGACCTGAACTTATTTGAAATAATCTTTTGTAACATTATAAATGTCTTTACTGTTACTTTTGATCAATTTAATGTTTCCTTGCTGAATAAAAGTCTCTTTCTTTCTTTCTTTCTTTCTTTCTTTCTTTCTTTCTTTCTTTCTTTCTTTCTTTCTTTCTTTCTTTCTTTCTTTCTTTCTTTCTCTCTTTCTTTCTTTCTTTCTTTCTTTCTTTCTTTTTCTCTTTCTTTCTTTCTTTCTTTCTTTTGAATGATTATGTATCATGGTTTCTACAAAAATATGAAGCAGCACAACTGTTTTCAACATTGATAATAATGATGCTAAAAATTCAGTTTTAACATCACAAGAATAAATTAAAATATATTCAAATAGAATAATATTAGTAATATTTCTGTGTTTCTGTGTTTTGGTGTATTTTTGATCAAATAAAATTTAAATAATCATAATTATTACAAACTTCTGACCAGTAGTGTACCTGCAAAGGAGGTCATATACCCTTTACTTGGCTTCACTAAATCTACATAGGATACAAATACATAATATGTATCTGTGCACTGTATTTATTGAAAGGCCTAATCCTAGTGCATTATATAATATAATGTGAAAAGAGTGTAACAACATTTTTGAATGGAAAGGACCCTTACTGTGTTGATTATAAGGGTCTTTTCTATACAAACACAGTGATTTTCTCTCTCTTTGATGCTTGAGGTGAATGCTAGGCGCTGTGTGCTGTATCAGAGATCCAAATAATGAAAGCTGAGGCACTGTGTTTCTAAAGCAAAGGTTTCATTCAGAATAAACAGGTCTTTACATCAGTAATCACAATCACAAATCCAGATACAAACTGTGGGAAAAAATGGCCCAGATCTATTTATTTGATCAAAAAATAAAGCAAAAATATTGTGTAATATTATCACAATGTAACATAACTGTTTTCTATTTGATTATATTTTAAAATGTAATTTATTCCTGTAATGCAAAGCTGAATTTTCAGCATCATTCCTCCAGTCTTCAGTGTCACATGATCCTTCAGAAATCAGCTTAATATGCACTTTTTAAAAGGATTTTTTGTTGAGCAGAGAATAAACAAAACTACATCTGAAACATTGAATGTGTAACTATTTTTTTTAACCTCAAATTAGAACTGAAAACACTCCTAAACTATGACAGTACACAAGAGTAACTAACATCTAACATAGTTTTCAATTACTTTTGTATTTCATCTTAATTTTAGTTTTAGCTCAAAGCAATAATTTCACATTTACTTCAAATAATTACTCAATAGAATATTTACATGCCAAAAATACACTGTTTTTTGTTAAAATGTCCTGCTAAAAATGCCCCTGAAAATGAATTATGGTGGTAAATACTGGCCCTTAACAATAAAGTTAATTTCTAACATAAGTACTCCTGCGGTTTAGATTAATATCTCCATTATCACATCTGGCAAAACTTCAGAGTGCAATATATTGCAGCAAATGCCAGAAATATAATACAAGCATTTGGCATTGGAAATTGACAAATAGAGTCAGTCTAGACCGTGTCGAGTACAAGAGAAGCAGTGAATGCGTGTGAAGTAGTAAATCAAAACACACTGCTACCAGAGACTCTAAACACACACTCCTCTAGCCAAGAAGCTGTCGCTCTTCATTTCACAATGCTTGTCATTACAGCAGGAATATCTCTCTCAGAACAACACAGTCTTTACACAGCTTATATGCAGAAGCCGTGTTGCGCTCTCTGTCCATCATAATGTTCTTAAATGGCCTATTCCGATGCTTTTTCAGGTTTGAGCATGCACTGTGTTTTATATAAAACGCTGTGTTTGAGAACATTCAGTTCTGTGAGAAATGTTTACACAGAGAAAAGCTTATTAAGCGCAGTGTAGCGGAGGGTGATGAGTACATGATAACTCAACGGCATGAGGTATTCTGCTGTCCTTACACGGATTCTACACAAATATGATAACAATAGGATTTTTATACACCTAGTGCACTGTAAATGCAAGCTGGGTATGTTTTGCTATGACAAGAAGTAATGAAATTATAGTTCCCTTCCAGGAACTCGAGCTGCATCGAAAATGCTAGGGGAATGCCTTCAGCGTGACCGCGCTCTGAATACATGTGTAATTTGTCCAATGGAAGGGCGAGGATACACAGTCCGTGTGTGGTCTGCTTGAGAGCAGAGCTCGCAGAGTCAGTTCTCGAGGGAGCTGACTGCCCGCTTTGTGAGCGTTTGTCACTGCGTCTGCTTGCTCTCGGAAGGCTCGCTTTGAGGAGTGAGCTTTCACTAGCGTTCCTCGTGGTGCCGGTCCCGCTTCTGCCGAAGAAAAATTAAAAAAGGGCAGAGCGGCGGCTGCGCTCATGGGAATCGCACATGGAGCAGGTGGAGGGAATGAAGACGGGCGAACCCCTATCTTCTTCCTTTCCCATTAGATCCAGCGCCCGCTCTCTGGGATCGGAAACCCGCCCCGCGGTTCTTCCCCCCAGAGAAAGGGCTCGACGCACCGCCTGTCTTCCTCCTCTGAGGTGGACGCGAAGGACGTCGATGAGCTTTTTAAAGCTACAGTGTTTGCACAAGATTATGAATGACGACATCATTGTCGTCTTTCATGACGACAATGACGAGAATGACAATGACGAGAATGACGACTTTCTAAAATGGCGCCGCTGATGGCAGCTATTGTGCGTTGCTCCTCAGTGTTCGTATTGTTTTTGTTTGTTTTTCCTGTTTTTTGTTTTTCAAATAAGATCAGTTTTACCAGGGATGATCTGCTGAACATTCGGCAGAACACACCACAAAATCTTCTACCGGTTTTTGATTTTTCTGACGTTTTGCTGGACATTGTAGTTGGTGGAGCCGTAGCTCTGGTCAAACGCTACAGGAGGCGCAGGCGGGGAAAGCGAGCCGGCGCGCTCGTGAAACTTCGTCAGCGCGGATTTAGAACGGCGTTACCTAGCATCCATTTGTCGAATCTCCGCTCTCTACCCAACAAAACGGACGAACTCCTTCTGCTCTCCCGGACAAACAAGGACTTTTCTAACTCTGCTGCTCTGTGTTTCACGGAAACCTGGTTGAATGGCGACATACCGGACAGCACGATTCATCTGCCTAATTACCAGCTGATCAGAGCAGATCGGGACACAGAATCGACGGGGAAATCGCGCGGCGGTGGGACATGCTTTTACATCAATGAGAGGTGGTGTACAGATGTAACTGTGTTAAAGAAGATGTGCTGCTCAGATCTAGAAACACTCTTCATTAACTGCAAGCCGCGGGAGTTCTGCTCGTTCATTCTCGTGAGTGTTTACATTCCACCGCAAGCGCACGTGAGCACAGCTTTACAGAAACTCGCTGATCTGATCACAGAGAGTGAGCAACAACACCCGGACTCTGTTTTAATCATTCTCGGGGACTTTAATAAAGCAAATCTCTCCCGTGAACTGCCAAAATACAGACAGCACATCACATGCCCCACCAGAGACAGTAATTAGGGCCCTATGAAATCCGTTTTATTTTTTCTCAAATTCCGTTTTATTTTTTTTCAAATTCCGTTTTTTTGGATTTATTTTTAGCCCTTTCGGATTTTTCGGATTTGTTTGTTTTCTTTTCACTTCTAAGCAGTATTGACCTTTAAAAATTCAGTTACACAAACTCACAATTCAGCTTTTTTATTTAAACTGTTAATAAAGCACATTCAAAATTCTCCAAAATTCAGCCAAATCTCTGGCCAAAAATAACAGTAACATGAAGGTAACAGTTACAAAGTAGGGTTGATGAATATTAAATTAAAGAATAATTGTAGCCATGCTGCAGGGAGACAGAAACATGGAAACAACGATATGTGCCTGTCAGAACGCCAACACAAAGACATATTACAGTCAATTAATATGTCAATATTACAACAAATAAACAGTCATATTACATTCAAAATTGTCCTATATGTGCTGTCACAGAACGAAACGGCACAAATAACTGGGGTGGAGATGGGGTAGTGCGAAAAAAACTTAGCGTGTGTTGATGTGCAGCCTAGAGTTTTCTTGAGCCGCTCCCGCTGAGTGTCTGACCATTACCGCCCACTCCCGCAACGTGTGTGTCCCGCTCCCGCAAACATTCTGATATTGTATATAATTTTCGCGCTATTAATAAGTGAAATCACATTTGAATGAGCGCTCGCAGTTCACTTTCACTTTCGATTACACGATCACGCACACTCTGTGTAAAGTGAGCACATCTTTACAGTGCGTGAATTAGACACGTTGATATTCTGATCATATTTATTTCCAAGAACATTTTACCAATTCCAAACCACATCAATCTTATCAGGAGCCACTCGCTTCGACATTTTTTTCCTTGCGCGGGAACGTGAGGACGTATGGTTACTAGGCAACATGTTTAACAATGCCATTTGGCCACGGTTTAGGTAGAGACCTTTCTACTTTGTTGTTTTAAACTGAAAAAATGAGAAAGAGGTAAAAAAAATTTTTATTTAATATGTCAACAAAATATATGCATATTCCGTGCGATTCCGAGAATTCCGTTTTCATGTGTAAATTCCGTGATTCCGTCCGCGTTTTCCGCATCACGGAAATCATAGGGCCCTAAGTAATATATTGGATCACTGTTACACAACAATAAAGGATGCATATCATTCTGTTCCACGAGCAGCTTTAGGACTCTCTGATCACTGTTTGGTTCATCTTATTCCATCCTACAGGCAGAAACTTAAGTCTGCAAAGCCTGTATTAAGATCTGTTAAAAGATGGACAAACGAAACAGAGCAGGATCTACAAGCCTGTTTCGACCTGACTGATTGGACTGTTTTTGAAGCTGCAGCAAATGACCTGGACGAGCTCACAGAGACTGTAACATCTTATATCAGTTTCTGTGAGGACATGTGCATTCCTACCAGGACTCATCTATTCTACAACAATGACAAACCATGGTTCACTGCCAAACTCAGACAACTCTGTCAGGCCAAAGAAGATGCTCACAGAAAGGGGGATAAAGTCTTGTACAAACAGGCCAAATACACACTGGAAAAGGAGATCAGAGTGGCAAAGAGGAATTATTCTGACAAGCTCAGGAACAAATTCTGTTCCAGTGATCCTGCTTCAGTGTGGTTAGGATTGAAGGACATCACCAGCTACAAAACACCACCCCCCAGCACTCTGGAGAATCAACACTTGGCAGACGACTTAAACGAGTTCTTTTGTCGTTTTGAACGATCACCCCACACCCGCCCAGAACACCCCTCCACACAACCATTCACACCTCCAGCAACCCCTCTCTCCCCCACACCTACAATTCAAATCAGCGAAGATGAGGTGTGCCAGGTCTTCAGGAAGAACAAAAGAAGGTAAGCACCTGGTCCAGATGGTGTGTCACCAGCCTGCCTAAAAATCTGTGCTGATCAGCTGGCCCCCATCTTCACACAGATCTTCAATAGATCACTGGAGCTGTGTGAAGTCCCCTCATGCTTCAAACGCTCCACCATCATCCCCGTCCCAAAGAAACACAAAATTACTGGACTTAATGACTACAGACCTGTGGCCCTAACGTCTGTAGCCATGAAATCATTCGAAAGACTGGTTTTGGCTCATCTGAAGGACATCACTGGACCCTTACTGGACCCCCTGCAGTTTGCCTACAGAGCAAACAGGTCTGTGGATGATGCAGTCAACATGGGACTGCACTTCATCCTGCAGCATCTGGACAGACCAGGGACTTATGTGAGGATCCTGTTTGTGGACTTCAGCTCTGCTTTTAACACCATTATCCCGGAAACCCTTCAAAATAAACTAACTCAGCTCTCCGTCCCCACCTCCGTCTGCCAGTGGATCAACAGCTTCCTGACAGACAGACAGCAGTTAGTAAAGCTTCGCAAATTCACATCCAGCACTCGCACCATCAGCACTGGAGCTCCTCAGGGCTGCGTTCTCTCCCCACTGCTCTTCTCCCTCTACACCAACGACTGCACCTCTAAAGACCCCTCTGTCAAGCTCCTGAAGTTCGCAGACGACACCACACTGATTGGCCTCATCCAGGACGGTGACGAGTCTGCTTACAGACAGGAGGTTAAGGAGCTGGCTGTCTGGTGCAGTCTCAACAACCTGGAGCTTAACACGCTCAAAACTGTGGAGATGATCGTGGACTTCAGGAGAACCCCCCCTGCTCTCCCCCCACTCACCATCATGAACAGCACTGTGACTGCAGTGGAGTCATTCAGATTCCTGGGCACCACCATCTCTCAGGACCTGAAGTGGGATATTCACATTGACTCCATTGTCAGGAAGGCCCAGCAGAGGTTGTACTTTCTTCGCCAGCTGAGGAAGTTCAACCTGCCACAGGACTTACTGAAACAGTTCTACTCTGCCATCATTGAATCCATCCTCTGCACCTCAATAACTGTCTGGTTCAGCTCAGCTACCAAATCTGACCTCAGAAGACTACGGAGGGTAGTCCGGACTGCTGAGCGAATCATTGGTACAACCCTCCCCACTCTCCTAGAACTGTACTCATCCAGAGTGAGCAAAAGGGCTGGCAAAATCACTCTGGACCCCTCACATCCAGCACACTCCCTCTTTGAACTGTTACCGTCTGGTCGACGCTACAGAGCTCTGAGCACCAGAACGACCAGACACAGGAACAGTTTCTTCCCTCAGTCAATACATCTCATGAACACTCAATAAATAAACGTGGAACACTCAACTATAATACATAATCCATTCACCACACTCACTTATTTTATTTTTATTTTTATCATTTCTAATTTGCACATACTTGACCTGTACATACATAGTCGCCTATATTATATATTGTGTATTTTTTATTTTTTATTTTTTTGCTGCTTTGTACACTGGTTATTGGCTATTTCTTGTTATTTTGTTTTATTACCTGTGTCCTGTCATGTTACTGTCTTTCTGTTGCACTGTGGAGCTTCTGTCACTACAACAAATTCCTCGTATGTGTAAACATACTTGGCCAATAAAGCTCATTCTGATTCTGATTATATTCGCGCCGTCAGCTCTAAGAAATGGGGCTGATTTTGCTTCTCCCCGCCGTACGATCTCGCGGTCCCGCCGCTGCTGAGGCATGGTGGCGAGTGAGATCGCGGGGATTGCAACATAGGTCTGGCGGACAGGTTGGAGAGGGGTTTGCCCTGTCTCCCCCTGCATTCCCCAGATCTAGCGCTCTCGCTCGGGGCTGGAAGCCAGCGGTGCGGTTCTTCCCACTTTGACTGAGAGCTCGCTGTTGCAGCACGCGTTGCCGAGGTGACGCATCCATTAATTAATTAGCAATGCCCCAGGTGGAACAGACGCTCGCGAGCTATCTGTCCCCTGGCGTAGCATCATGTCTGAAGGCTCCGACCTCGCCCACCAAGATGCTGCGCACAACTTCAGCGTTGGTGGGCAAGGGGTACGCAGCTGCAGGTCAGGCTTGTGCGTGCCTGCACACCATGGCGGTGTTACAGGTGTAGCAAGCCGACGTACCTGCTTAAAGAGCTAGATGAGGGATAGAAGCTCATAAGTTGCTATTTCTGAGCTCCGTAGAATCGCTGGCCTCTGTGGTTTACCCTATTTGACATGAAGGAGACGCCCCGCTTGCAATTCCATCATCGACAGGTACCAGGAGGCCCGTATACAAGCAGCGGCGTTCCAGCGGTTCCTCCCTTGCCGATCTCTAGCTCTGGGGGCTGCTGGGCAAGAGCAGCTCTCGTCGTGTGCCAGCTCCTCATACAGAGAGGCACAAAACAGAGCGTTGCTACTCGCACCCCCACGGCGGGGCTGAGGAGGCAAACACTCTGGGTCAGGGACCTCTAGGACTAAGCCGGATCTGCGGACCGTACTTTAGTCTAAGATTTCCTCAGCCAAGAAGCCCTGACGAGCGTGGCCCAGGGCTTACGAGGGCAGGCCCCTCTGGGGAAGAGCGGGTTACACCACATTATGCGGTGTCCGTCTCTCCTCAGTGCCCTCAGGAGATCAGTCTGCCAACCCTGCCAGAGTTCCAGGGCGCAGCTGGCTCCAGCGAGCACTTCTCTCAGTCACTTCCGCCCGGAAACGTAGCGGAGCTGAGAAGCTCGCCACCCCTGCGGGGGTCTCTAGAGCTCCTGGTTCAGCCATCTCCTGCCGGTCCTCCGCTTCAGTGCACTTCAGAGTACATCAGAGGCCAGTCTCGAGAGACTGGTTCCCTTAGTAGACCATCTGGCAGCGTGGAAACTACTGCCAATGTGTCTCAGCGGGTCATGCGTACTGTAGAGAACGGCTATTGTATTTAGTTCGGCGCTCCGCCGCTGCCTTTCAACGGGGTGATTCCCATGTTGATGGGCCCCGAGCAGGCTCTGGTCATGGAAGGTTCTTCCCCCTTTGAGTGAGAGCTCGCTGTTGCAGCGCGCGTTGCCGAGGAGCAGATCAAGTCCAAGGACTGGTTTGTCACGATCGATCTAAAGGACGCACTCTTCCAAAAGCGCCTTCATCCTTCCCACTCTCAGGAAGTCCCTGAGGTTTGCTTTTGGAGGCAAAGCTTACCAAAATCAGGTTCTTCCCTTTGGCATCGAGATGTCGTTCTCGGGCACTTGAAAGAGCTGGGGTTTGAGACTGAACGCCAAGAAAAGTGTGCTTTCTCCAGTACAGAGAACCACTTATCTAGGCGTGGTGTGGGATCCGACCAAGATGCAGGCACGCATGTCCCCTGCTAGGTTTGAGTCAATCCTCATGTCAGTCAAGAGAATGAGAGAAGGCCACTCACTCACTGTCAAGCAGTTTCAAAAACTGCTGGGCCTGATTGCAGCTGAGTCCAACGTGATATCTATTGGCCTGCTGTACATGAGACCCCTACAGTGGTGGCTCAGAACCAAGGGGTTCTCCCTGAGGGGAAACCCACTTTGCATTCAAGGTCACGCGGCGATGCCTACGTGCCTTAGACATGTGGAAACGTTCTTGGTTCTCATCTCAGGGCCCGGTGCTGGGAGCTCCTGGTCGCCACATAATGCTAGTGACGGACGCATCCCTCACCGGTTGGGGAGCGGTCATGAGTGGCCACCGTGCCCGTGGTCTGTGGAGTGGTCGCCATCTCACATGGCACATCAACTGCCTGGAGATGCTGGCCGTGCTTCGAGCACTCAAACACTTTCGTCCAGACCTAAGAGATCACCATGTGTTGGTGCGCACCGACAACACAGCGGTGGTCTCTTACATCAACCACCAGGGAGGTCTGCGTTCGCGCCCCATGTACAAGCTGGTGCACCAGATCCTTGTGTGGTCTCAGGGCAGACTTCGCTCGCTGAGAGCCGTCTACATCCCTGGGTATCTCAATATGGGAGGAGACATCCTGTCGAGGCAGGGGCCGAGGCCTGGAGTCATCCAGCTCCACTGGGACTGGATGCTATGGTACAGACAAGGCTTCGTCTGTACGCCTTTCCTCTGATCGCTCTGCTCCCGGGAGTTCTGGTGAGAGTGCGCCGGTACGAGGTTAGTCTACTACTGGTAGCACTGTTCTGGCCGGGCCGAGTATGGTTCTCGGACCTGATTTCTCTCCTCGACGGCTCTCCATGGGAGATTCCTGTCAGGAGAGATCTCCTCTCACAGACGGGGGGGCACTATTGTCCACCCTCGCCCGGAGCTGTGGAAGCTGTGGGTGTGGCCTCTGAGGAGGCACAGCTCATAGCTTCCGATCTCTCAAACGAGGTTGCTGAGACCATCCTCCAATCCAGAGCTCCCTCTACGAGGAAACTTGTCACTTCATGGTGCAGAGACCGCCACCTCGATCCAGTTAACTGCCCAATTGGTACAGTGCTGGAGTTCCTGCAGGGCCATTTCTCCACAGGGGTAATCTACTCCACCCTGAAGGTTTACGTGGCAGCTTTTTCGGCCTACTGCGCCCTTCTCGGTGGCCTCTCAATGGGTAGGCAGCCCCTAGTACATGTTTCCTCCAGAGGCTGAGGCCACTGGCCAGAGAGCTTATGCTATGTTGTGGATCAGGATGCTATTCCATAGCCTCGAGTCCTCTGCTCTCCCCCTTCTTGGGGATCAAGACTCACTTCTCAGAAGTTGGCCTTTGGGACGCAGACCCGATCACTTTAGCCACTCGTTGAACTTGAACTTGAAGGGATCGAGACGCTGCGTCTCTAGGCCATACTTCCATCATCCCTGCCGGCGGTTGCTTCATTCCTAGAAGCTGATGCCGGTTCCACCGCACGTGCTTTTATGCTTCCTGGTCGATTTCGTCACCCGCCCATGACGTCTCATCCTTCCATTGGACAGATTATCGCGGTCACGCTGAAGGCGTTCCCCTAGCGTTTTCGACGCAGCGTCTCATTCCCTCCAGGGAACCAGTGTTACATACGTAACCTGAGACGTTTCTGCTAAAACAAACAATAGAATTCATTGAAAGTTCAACCATCCATCTGCCTTTCTGTTACCTGGAGGTGTTACACCGCAGGACGTAAATACAGTATATGTAAAAATATGCATATACACGTTACAAACTTAAAGGAGGTAAAATAGTGCCTTTTCTTAACACACATGCTTGAGGAAATGCCTTTTTTCCTGTTGTGGTGCCCTCGCTTTGTGTCTGACAGGATTAAAGCGAGGCACTTTCCTGTAATAGCTGATGAGCCAAATTTACAATAATTCAAAGAAAAAAAGGAAAAAGGATTTAACTCTATAGAGTTCTTTGAGGTATATTTTAAAGCAGTATATTTTAAAACCATTTTGATTCAAAGGCCCTTGCATAGGCCAACATAATATTCAATGATATTTCCTTCAGTATGTCTTTTATAATTGTGGCAAAACATTGTGTGACTATATGTTTACTATATGTTTACAGTTTTTTAATCATTGTACATTTTATATTACTTCAGTTAAGATGGATTATTTTAATATATTGTTAATGATAATTTTAAGCCATCCTGTGGTCCCCTGCTTGAAAACCAGTGTTTTAAAGTATTATCCCAATTAGATAATGCCAATATATTTATATTTTCATTCTGATGCATTTCTGTATTTCACAGTGAAATCTGTATGATAACTTCTAAAATGCTTAAACAACATAATTTAATAATTATTAAACCATTCTAAAACATAAAAGATAAACAGAGTTAGATGGGGGTGTCTATTCGTTAATAAGGGATTCGTAGAAACATTCATGTTTTTAGATTTGTGAAGTAAAAATATTAGCTATATTATTACTAGTGTTACTATTTCCATAGAATAAATATGCATATAATTCACATACAATATACATTTAAATCTCCTTGACTGGTATTCTTGACTTTGTCTTGAGTTTGTCTACCATCAGTTATTCAGTTATTCAACTAAATTGTCAAAAGACAATTTTAAATAGAACCGTTGATTTAATATAGTACATGAATGAAACAAAAATATAGGTAGCAAATTATTTTACAGCCCTTTTGTACATGTACATAATAAGTACACATTATAGTAATTACAATATTATGAAGCATATTTACTATGGTAATAACTAAGATAGTAACCCTGAACCTACCTATAAACGTTTGTTGTTTCTAATAACTCATTTGCTAATGCATCATCATCCTGCACATGAGAAACTTATATTTAATGTTACAATTTAAAAGATTGCAAACTGACAACTTCCTCTATTGCCTTTTTTTGTGATTACACTAATACTTGTCAACTGCAAAACCTATTCAAAATTTGTCATCATATACAAGTCCCATTCACTGCAAACTACCTCTCTTCTTTCTTCACTTTGTAAAGCTCCCAATGACGACTTAACAAAGACAGATCTCTCTCCACATATAGAAGTCATCATCTAGGAATTCAGTCTAGTTTGCAAAATAAAAAAAGTTTTTTTTGCTTGTGAGAACAAGCTGCAATTGCACATTTAATTCTATTCCTCAAGAATAATTACCTCCTTATTGCTATGAGAAAGAACAAAAAACAAACAAATGTACAAAATCCATCTATCACTCTATTAAGGGCACTTCTTACGGAGATTGAAATGGATAATTCACCCAAAAAGGAAAATTCTGTCATCATTTGCCCACCCTCCACTTGTTCTGAACTTGTTCTGTTTTTTGTTCAGTACAAAATAAGATATGTTGAAGAATGTTGGTAACCAAACAGTTAACGGTAGCTATTGACTTATTTTTTTTCTAGGAAGTCAATGACTACCGTCAACTGTTTGGTTACCAACATTCTTTAAAATATCTTCTTTTGTGCTCAACAATAGAAGACACTCATACAAGCTTGGAATGACATGAGGGAGAGTAAATGGTGACAGAATTTTCGTTTTTGGGTGAACTATAGTGTATACTTGGTGTCTTCTTCAGTTGAAGTCCAGACAGGTATGGCTGCCTACACAGATGTCACAAAGTGAACGGCTCAATCTGACTGCGATTAATGGAGCGTCTACAGAACATAAATGTGAGGGATCCTGGCCAAGACATCTGGGAACGCTCCAACCTGCTGTCCAAGAGCAGAGATGTGCCAAAGACAGGAAGAAATGTCATTCCATGACCTCGGTTAAGAACTTGTGTGTGGGAGTATAAACTAACCAGATTGGAACAAGTGTTCATAAGAACTTTGAGAACATCATCCAAAAAAGCAGGGGAAAAATTATTTCATTATAAACAACCTTGCAATTTCTTTTTGTCTTGCTCTTTCGCTGCCTGAAGTTTTTCAGCTCCATAAGTTTCCATATGCGCTTTGGCTGCTTGTATAATGTTATTTACATTGCTTAGCTGTAATTAGGTGGATAAGAGCTGTACTGTGATCCTGAGATACTGTCTTTTTCGTTAGCAGGAACAACCTTTCTGCTCATGTCATGCCTTCACTTTATAAATAAGGCATTTATGCTTTCGGCTGCCAATTTTATCCAAAAAGGCGACTTGCATTTATGGTATGCATTTATTAGGAAGTGTGTTCCCTGGAAATTGAACTCATGATGACCTCAGTGTTGCTACACATTTTTGGAGAACTTTTAATGTATCATGAACATTTATACATAACATGAAGGGAGAAAGCCACATACTTCTACAAATCTAAAAAAACAACAACAACAACAAAAAAACATACAACATAACATATAAAGAGTATAAGTAGCATTGATGGTCTGGAGACTAGGTTCATATTTTGAACAGTAATGTTGGGAGTTTCTGTAACTCTGAAACATTTAAAAGGATCTTTGACAGTTATTGTTAAGAATTTTCTTACAAACAATAATTTTGTTACTTAAACTGATTTAGTTCAACTTGTGACTTTTTATTTGTGAAAGAAAAATGTGATTAAAAATGCTGAAAAACACTATCTTAATACATTATATATCAACTAAATTTACACTACCGTTCCAAAATTTGGAGTCATAAGATTTGTTTTGTAAAAAATTAATAGTTTTACTCATAAAGGATGCAATAAATGGATCAAAAGTGACAGTAAACACATTTATTGTCACGTTCCCTCTCGGGAGACAAGGAGCGAGGAGACGTAGGAGTTCCAGTAAGCACATTTATTGGAGAGACATACACACAATGAGACGAGGAGCTTGGGGAGAGACGAACATCAATGACGTTTAGACCGGACACAGGGGCTAGGAAACACAGGGATTATAAACACTGGGAAATTATCAAGGAAGAACAGAAACAGGTGTGGGGCAATCACATGCAGGGCTGGGGACACATTAACTACTAATTAAAGGGACGAGGATGGCCAAATAGGGACACGAGAGGAAGGGAAACACAAGACAAGGACTGACATTACGCCCCCCTCCGGAAGGCGTGTCCTCACGCCTAACACCATCCAATGGGGAGGGGGGGTGGGCGCTCTGGAGGCCTCCAGGGCGGTGCCCGTTCCAGGGGCCATGGCGGGTCAGGGGACTCGGGAGGCCAGGGCGGATCTGGAGACTCGGGAGGCCAGGGCGGATCTGGAGACTCGGGAGGCCAGGGCGGATCTGGAGACTCGGGAGGCCAGGGCGGATCAGGGGACTCGGGAGGCCACGGCCTATTTTTTTTCGGGCCTGAGGGGTTCTGTGGCCTTGGCCCTTGGCCCGGCCACACAGGCTGTGACCCTCTTACCCCCCCCCAAAATTTTCTTGGGGAAGCTCCCCCCTGGGAGCCACAGAGGAGCGGGCTCTGTCGGGCGCTCTTGCAGCGCGGACTCTGTCGGGCGCTCTTGCAGCGCGGGGATGGACGGAACCTGCGTGGAGCCGGCACTTGGGGGCGCTCGGGAAGCGCGGACACTTGGGGGCGCTCTTGCAGCGCGGGGCTGGACGGGACCAGCGGGAACTCAGGAGGGCTGGACGGGACCAGCGGGAACTCAGGAGGGCTGGACGGGACCAGCGGGAACTCAGGAGGGCTGGACGGGACCAGCGGGAACTCAGGAGGGCTGGACGGGACCAGCGGGAACTCAGGAGGGCTGGACGGGACCAGCGGGAACTCAGGAGGGCTGGACGGGACCAGCGGGAACTCAGGAGGGCTGGACGGGACCAGCGGGAACTCCGGAGGGCTGGACGGGACCAGCGGGAACTCCGGAGGGCTGGACGGAGCCAGCGGGAACTCAGGAGGGCACGTGCGTGGAGCCGGCACGTGGGGGCACTCGGGAACCAGCGGGAACTCAGGAGGGCTGGACGGAACCAGCGGGAACTCAGGAGGGCTGGACGGAACCAGCGGGAACTCAGGAGGGCTGGACGGAACCAGCGGGAACTCAGGAGGGCTGGACGGAACCAGCGGGAACTCAGGAGGGCTGGGCGGAACCAGCGGGAACTCAGGAGGGCTGGGCGGAACCAGCGGGAACTCAGGAGGGCTGGGCGGAACCAGCGGGAACTCAGGACGGCTGGGCGGAACCAGCGGGAACTCAGGACGGCTGGGCGGAACCAGCGGGAACTCAGGACGGCTGGGCGGAACCAGCGGGAACTCAGGACGGCTGGGCGGAACCAGCGGGAACTCAGGACGGCTGGGCGGAACCAGCGGGAACTCAGGACGGCTGGGCGGAACCAGCGGGAACTCAGGACGGCTGGGCGGAACCAGCGGGAACTCAGGACGGCTGGGCGGAACCAGCGGGAACTCAGGACGGCTGGGCGGAACCAGCGGGAACTCAGGACGGCTGGGCGGAACCAGCGGGACTTCAGGACGGCTGGGCGGAACCAGCGGGACTTCAGGACGGCTGGGCGGAACCAGCGGGACTTCAGGACGGCTGGGCGGAACCAGCGGGACTTCAGGACGGCTGGGCGGAACCAGCGGGAACTCAGGAGGGCTGGATGGAGCCGGCACGGGAGGGCACGTGCGTGGAGCCGGCACTGGAGGGCACGTGCGTGGAGCCGGCACTGGAGGGCACGTGCGTGGAGCCGGCACTGGAGGGCGCTCTGGAAGCGCGGACACTTGGGGGCGCTCGGGAAGAGCTGAGCTGGACGGGACCAGCGGAGACGCAGGAGAGCTGGGCGGGACCAGCGGGGACGCAGGAGTCCACCTGCGAGGAGCAGGCACTGGAGGGCGCTCTGGAAGCGCGAGTTCGCGGGGGCGCTCTGGAAGCGCGAGCGGCGGCGGGCTCGGGAGAGCCGCGGACGACGGCGGGCTAGCTCCGACTCGGACCCGGAAGTCTCCCAGACACCGGTATATTCCTACCCTCCAGGTCAATCCTGTGGTGTCTGGGAGGTCCATGGGGTAGTTGTAACAGGCTCCGAGCCGGAACAGATGGAGGATGGCCGCGTCGTGCAGATCCGAACTCTGCGCGAGCCCGCAGAACTCCTCTGCGTACTCCACGAAGGGAAGCTCGCGGAGTATCAGGGCGCGGAGGCGGGCGGCGAACTCCATCGCCATGGAGGGAGCGGGAAAAAAGGAGCAAACAAAAAACTTTCAAAAACGGAAAACAAAACGGGGGAAAAGGAGCGCCGCTTACTTCTGTTTCGGTCCGGTCTTCTGTCACGTTCCCTCTCGGGAGACAAGGAGCGAGGAGACGTAGGAGTTCCAGTAAGCACATTTATTGGAGAGACATACACACAATGAGACGAGGAGCTTGGGGAGAGACGAACATCAATGACGTTTAGACCGGACACAGGGGCTAGGAAACACAGGGATTATAAACACTGGGAAATTATCAAGGAAGAACAGAAACAGGTGTGGGGCAATCACATGCAGGGCTGGGGACACATTAACTACTAATTAAAGGGACGAGGATGGCCAAATAGGGACACGAGAGGAAGGGAAACACAAGACAAGGACTGACATTTATAATTCTACAAACCAATTATATTTCAACTAAATGCTGTTCTTTTGAACTTTCTATCATCAAAGAATATTAAAATATTTTTAAAGATATAAGATAGGCACAACACAACTGTTTCAACACTGATAATAATAATAATTGTTTCTTGAGCAGCAAATCAGCATATTCGAAGGATTTCTGAAGGATCATGTGACACTGAAGACTGGAGAAATTATGCTGAAAATTCAGCTTTGCATCACAGGAATAATTTACATTTTAAAATATATTCAAATAGAATTCTTAAAGTGTAATAATATTTCACAATATAAGTGTTTTTACTGTATTTCGAGTCAAATAAATGCAGCCTTTACGAGACTGTTCAAAATTTTAAACAATAGCTTATAATGCTTATGTAAAGCACTGTAAATTAAATATATTACAGAATTAAACTCGCTTTACTTTACTAGTAATTATTTTTAATGCACTCTTTTACTTGGTTCGATATACATGTCAAATAATTTCATTGCGCACTGGAAGTGATGGGTTAAAGAGTATCTATGGGGGGAAGTCTATCAGAGGGTTACATAAGCGGGGATCAGTGCAGGACTTTGGCCCTGCTGATGCTGAGGCCGTTTCTGAGGGTGAGGGGCACAGCAAGTCCAGGCAAAGGCGTTCTCAGCAGTGCCTGATGGCAAATTAGGCATTGAGGGAACATGAAATGGAGCGAGAAACGGAGCACGTCAACAAGAGGTCAACCTGCCATGCTACGTGTGAGGCAACAAAGAGCTGATGAGAGAAAACAAGAAAAAAAAATGAAAGAAAAAAGAAAGGAACACACACCTGCATTCATTCAGTTCAAGATCTGATTAAACACAAAACGCTGCAGACCACAAGTGTGTAATCTGTGTCCAAAACTAAATCTGCAGATAAATCAAATCTTTACTTAATCTGCGATCATTAGGTCTATAAATGTACAATTCTGACCAAAACTCTCAATTTTAAGTTTAAGTTTCTCTTTTATTGTCTCAATATTTATTCTTTTTTTATTGATATAACTCATAATCCTAATAATACACCAACATTACACGTTACTCATCACATTACCCTCACCCACACAATTTTGATCACTTATTATTCAATAAATTGACAGGTAATGGATTTAGAGAAAACTTGTATCTATTCATCTTACAGATTGGAACCCTATATCTCCTGCCCCGAGGGCATTAACTCATACTCCTTATGGAGAATATGGCTTGGGTCACCAATAATTTTAAGACTTTGCTTCCTAACAGACCTCTCAAAATTGTCCTGAAGAGAAAGTGGGGACAACATACCAATTATTTTTCCAGCTCTTCTAACCACATTTTAACAGTCAAATTGCCAAACCAATTTGTAAAACCATAACATATAATCGATTCAATAGTTGATCTGTAAAACAGTAACAAGATACTTTTATCCACACCATAAACCCTGAGCCTTCGCAAAAAATGCAAGCGCTGACTAGCTCGTGTACAAACATAGTCCACTTGATGACTCCACCGCAGCTGAGAATCAAAGTAGATACCTACTTATATGTTGTTACCTGCTCAACTTCCTCCTGATTAACTAAAATTAACTAAAAACTTCTAATTTAAAACCGCTGGTTCCCATAGAGACAGTAACCATTCCCTGCTGCAAACCCGCAACACTTGATCGTGTCCCCTTAATGTGGCAATGTCGGCGATATCATGCAGCAGGCAAACACTCACACTTCAACGATCTTAATCCACCTAATTTTTTATTTTCGTTACACTTCAGACATGCACAACCAAACCTAAACTTAGAACTTAACACGTAAATTAAACAAACAAAAAAGAAAAAACATAAACTTTCCGCTCTCTCGTGCCCGAGTCACAGCTGTGCTGCACCACCGGAAGTCACTTGTTTCTTTGTTGAATTTTCCTCACATTTAACAGAGAATTTCCTCATATATTGAACATAATACAGCATCAGATGTTGCTGCATTAGTCATTATATGTAATAAGCAAAATACTGTAATGCAAATTATTTGGACCAAGTGGGCCAAAGCAAGAAGTAAGTGTGTGTGTGTATGTCAATGTATGTGTGTGCGTGTGTGCGTGGGTGTGTGAGGGAGAGTTGAAAAGAAAACAAACAGCATATGGAATACACATCAGACCCGATAATCATCAGAACTACATTATGTAAGTCGAATGGCAATCACCTTCTTCTGGTACAAAATAAACACAAGAACAAATCCCTCCAAAACAAACTTCAGTTCAAAATGTTTACAGGTAAAAATGGCAATAATTATATATGCTAAGCATGGTTAAAACACAAATATAAGTTTTTTTTTTCTTCTTTTGCTCAGTAAATTAATGCTAATGTTTTATTCTTGATGTCACAGTCAAATGTTTCTATTTGAATTAATTATAAAATGTAATTTATTCCTGTGATCAAAGCTGAATTTTTACTCCAGTCTTCAGTGTCACACGATCCTTCAGAAATCATTCTAATATGCTGATTTTCTGCCCAAGAAATATTTCATATTATTATTAATGTTGAAAACATCTGTGCTGCTTTATATTTTTGTGGAAACTGATACATTTTTCCCTCCTCAGGTTTCATTAATGAATAGAAATGTTAAAAGAACAGCATTTATTAGAAATATAATTGTATTGTAACATCATAAATATCATGTAGTGGAAAATATAAAGGATACACATTACGGTTTCACAATTTTCAGCCCTGCATGGGTCTGATGCTTTGTTCATATGTTGTTTTTCTGCTATATGTCAGGACCTGAAAAAAAATGTATTTCCCGGACTCGTTCCCCCAACATTTTCTGTCACAGCTTCACTTGCCCTATAAAGTGATTAAATAACGGTGACTATTCCTCAATGTCACTTTGAGTTAAAGCTCATCACTGTTAAGGTCATTAAGGGCTTTCAGAGGTCATCTTGTCCTCCTCCACCCTCTCTACCTTCTTTCATCCTACACTCTGGCTTTTCCTCCTGCCCGCACTCGTTCCCCTCCTCTTCCCCGCCTCCTCCCACTCGCGTTCGCAGTAAAGGACACAATGTTCTTTTCGCTTGTTTGGGGAAACTGCAGAAGTAAATAAATTAGAGGAGTGGAGGATGCCGTCATGATGGCTGACTCCAGGTTTTAGTGGAGGAAAATAAACATGATGTTCATGTGAGGTTAGGTCTGGCCGTAACTGCTATTCTCAAACAGTCGGCTCTATCTAAAACAATTATCACACCAGAGAGACCGAACGAGAATTAGAATGGTGACCTAATGCGGAGGCTTTATCTGATGTGGGCTTATTATAGACCATAAAAGAAATGTTCCCTTCAAACAGGTGCTTGCCCTTCTGTGTCAGAGAACAGACAACCTGACCAAGTGTGTGTGTGTGTGTGTGTGTGTGTGTGTGTTTGTGATCAGCTGCAGGGTTCGGCTGATCCCGTAACAGTTTGCAGAATGGATAAGAGCATTCAGAATTACGACTAGTCACTGCAATAAATAATTCATGTACCACCAATAATATTTAACTGTCTGAGACTGATGTGTCTTATGAAATGGGTTCACACACATTTTGATCAATAAATCACCATATTGGATAGAGATTTGTAAAAAATCATCATTTTAGAACACATTCACAAAGAACAATAATTGCATAAATATTTCAGAGCTGAACATAATTGTATAAATGTATTGAAAGTATAAAAATGTTCATGACTTTTCTTGACCTGAAAATCATTTTAAAATCAGGAAATGGAGCCCAGCTCTTAATAAGACCAACATGTTTCAATTATATTCAATAAAATGACATTGAAAATTAAAAAGGGTTACATTGCGATTATTATAGCTTTTTAGTTTTTGGTTTTATTACTTTCATACAACTTGTTTTATTTGGTAAATCAATAATTTTTTATTTATATTTATTTAATTGTTGTACGTTTTACATTTTTCGTGATTACAATTAAGTTTTTATTATTTTTACCTCTTAAGAAAAACAAAGTACATGAAAGTTAAAGTGCTTTTATATAACTTCTGATAACAAGAAATGGAAGTGCATCAATAAATATGCATTCATGTTATTCATATATTTTATTTAAAAAATTTTCAAGGCAAAATTATGACAATTTTTTCAGTTTATTTTAGGTTTTGTTGTATTATTCTCGTTTCAATATAGGAACCTATTTTTTTTTTTTATGGCTGGTTTTCATTTTAAGTCAAAGCATTGTTAGCTGTAAACCTGACTATCCAAAATATTTATATTTATTTAATTTATGACTGGTATTTTTAATGATTATATTACATTTTGTATTTAGTGTATTTGATCTTGTTTTTTTCTGTCAGTTGTTTTAGGTAATTTAAAAAAAACAAAGTGCACGTAGGTTAAAATGCTTTTTATAGTTCTTCTAATAACAAGAAGAAATGGTAGTGCATCGATAAATATGCATTCTTTTTTATGGCTGGTTTTCATTTTAATTAAAAGCCTTGTCAGCTGTAAACCTATCCAAGACTTTCCAAATATAAAAATGCAAGCCTAAACGTTTAAAATTCATCCCTGATTTATTGACCTGATTATGTGGTTATTCCCTAAGCCACCATCTTGCCCTCTTCAGATCTCTTCAGATAAAGAGCTAAACTGCTGTCAGATCTCCAAAAATGGGACAAATGAGCACCAAAGCTACAATCAAGAGTTGCCTTCTGAATACCTGCCATCATGTAATATTACAGCTCCATCTAGTGACATTCTGCAAAACATAATTTCTAAATAAGCAGAATATCTTGGTGTGTAGTGACTGCCTTCGTTGTTCATTTTGCTCATTATTTAAGAGTTTTTAATGAGGATGAGCTGACTCTAGAGCAGAAACACGGTCTCTTACCTTGGTCTGAAAGCAGCAGTAGAGTTGGGTCAGGTAAGGGTGTTTTCTGGCCAGCGCTAGAATGCGTTTCTCAGTCATAGTGCAGTCCACATCATCGTCCTGCAGGATGACGTCTTTCTTCAATACTTTCACTGCATAAACCTCATCAGTGCCTCTTAACTCTGCCAGCATCACCTGTACAGAAGACAACCGGGCCTTTGTTACAAACTACACCACACTATATTCACACTGCTGACAGGAAACAAAACTGGTTGTTAAAGGGATAGTTTCTGACTCTCGGAATGACATAAGAGAGCTTTCTGACCCTCCATAGGCAACAACGCAACTGAAATGTTTTATGGCCCAAAAAAGTAGTAAGGATATTGGACATCAGTGGTTCAACTGTAATTTTATGAAGCTACTTGAGAAGAAGATACGAAAATATAAAAATGAAACTGATTCAAAGTGTTGAAAACTATAATAGTATATCAGTGAAAATCAAATAAACATACACACGCACACACACTACTAATATAATTGGACTGACAAATGGCAGTTACAGAAGAGATTGTTGAATAAAGTCGTTATTTTTGTTTTCTTTGCACAAAAAAAGTATTGTTGTAGCTTCATAACATTACGATTGAACCCCTGATGTGACATGGATTATTTTAATGATGTCCTTACTACCTTTCTGAGCCTTGAAATTGGTAGTTACATTGCTGTCTATGGAGGGACAGAGAGCTCTCGGATTTCATCAAAAATATCTTAATTTGTGCTCCGAAGATGAACGAAGGTCTTACGGGTTTGGAACGACATGAAGGAGAGTAATTAATGACAGAATTTTCATTTTTGGGTGAACTATTCCTTTAATGCAGAAAATAGAGGACAGAATTGCACAAAGCCCCACCTTGCCGAAGCTGCCTTTCCCGAGCACTTTGATGAAGGAGAAGTCTTCCAGCAAAATCCTTTTGGTCTGGAGCGTCTTCACCTCTCCGTTCTCTCTGGCCTCCCTTGTCTCCTCTGACAGGCCCTCGGTCAGAGAGGAGGACGAGGGTGGCTTCAGCTCTTCACCGCGATGGTCAAACGAAAGTGCCTTTCTGATGTTCTCCAGGTCCTTTATATCTGCAGATCACAAAACAAAAAGTCAAAATTGCATTACACACTTATCAGATCCCATATTGAGTCACATTTTTCTCCTTCTTCAGTTGTAAAAATAAACAAAAAAATATGCTTACTGTAATTTGAAAGTGTGATACTGTAGAATTTTAAAGATTTCTTTATGCTTTTATTTAGCAAGGATGCATTAAATTGATCCAAAGTGACAGTAAAGACATTCGTAATGTTACAAAAGATTGATATTTCAAATAAACGCTGTTATTTTGGAACTTAAAGTAAATATTAAATATTAAGAAGCATGGCTGTTTTAAACTTCAATAATAATATGAGATGTTTCTTGAGCAGCAAATCAGCATGATTTCTGAAGGATCATGTGACCCTGAAGACTGGAGTAATGATGCTGAAAATTCAGCGTTGCATCACAGGAATAAACTACATTGTCAAATATATTACAATATACAAACACTTACTTAAACCTGTAATAATATTACACAATATTACATTTTTACTGTATTTGATCAAAATACAGCAATACAGCCTTGGCTGCTTGAGTTCTTTAAAAAACATTAAAAAACTAATCTTACCCACCCTGAATTTTTTAAATACAATGTACAGCCACTGACGAGTGTAAAAAGCTGCAGTTCCCATTGACAAAAAAATACAATGGAAGTCAATGGGAACCAATCTGTTTTATAACTAAGATTATACATCATCTATTATGTTTCTTGTATATAACTTGTATATAACATAAGATAATGTATTTAACAGTCATCTGCAGAGCTCCGAGTGTGTGTTTACCCTGGTCACATGGTGACGTGGGAGCAGATTTGGATCGATCCTCTTCTGACTGCGGGGATATGGGTAAGGGCTGCGGATCTGGACCCTGAGAGATCTATGTTAAAAACAGAAACAAATCATCTTCATCATTCAATCATCATTATGTTTCAGGAGGCGTAATCAGGTACCTAAGTGCTACTCGCTATAAAGGCCATTATGTCATTAGTAATCATCAGAGTGTATTTCCTATTATCTACAGCTGCACGGAGGAGGCTTTTGACCTCTCAGTCCTATACGCCCACTTCTCTAGTGCAGACTCAAATTCCCCATGATTCTCCCTCTCACCTTTTTTCTCCTCTGGACGCTGCCGGAGAGTTTATCTGGAGTGACTCCGAGGTCAGACAGCACCTTAGCGATGCCCCGGGCGTCCACCCCACAGTTAGGAGCTATATTACTTTCACATCGCTTGTGCACATTCATCTTACAAACTGAGGACAGAAAAATTAAGGGAAAGGGCATGAGAACTTACAGTGTATTTCAATGCATGTCAGTGTGCGTTTGTTTGAAACTTGGAAGATTCAGGGTTAAAGCAGGGATATTCTGGTTAACCAAAACTGTACCGAAATAAATAAAGCTACAAAAAAAAACTACAACATTTTTATTTTAAATTAAAATGAAAGCAGAATATATATACAGTATATATAAAAAAATTTAATAAAAAACTAATTTAAAATGTTAATAAAAACTAAAATAAACTAAAATTCTGGACACATTTTCATTTGCATGTCAATTGCATTTTTAATATGAATATATTAAATAATAAGCAATAAGGCTGGGCAGTTTTACACAAGCACTCAAAAATATTTTAAATATTTTAAAACTTAGCACTCGAAAAATATGCACTGACCACAGAAAATTCCCTAAAAATGTCTTGAAATGATCAATTAATTTCAATTTCCATAATATTTCAAGCTTTTCCTGGGAGAGCTCTTTAACTACATTTCTATGGTGGCCGATAGAGCTCAACGCGCTGCAAATAGAAAAAAAACGCCTGCAAATTAAGAAAACAACTTCGTCAATTTGACAACACACGTGCTGCAAATGCTTACAACACAACCAAATAAAGAAATGCGCTGCAAATAAAATTCTTTATTTGGTTGTGTTGTAAGCATTTGCAGTGCGTTTCTTTATTTGTTTGTGTTGTGAGCACTTGCAGCACCTGCTGTCAAACTGATGAAGATGTTTTCTTGATTTACTGGTGCTTTTTTCTATTTGCATGTGTTTTCTGAAGTTGCAGCGCGTTGAGCTCTCTCGGCCACCGTACATTTCCCAGAATGCCAGTCTCACCTTTGCACTGAAGCCCTTGCCGCAGCAGGCCCCACAATAATGAGCCGCAGTGGTCACAGAACGTCAGGACTTTGTAGTTGTGAATACTGAATTTATGAGGCATATTGACGCTGAAGCGCTGAGATCCCACCTGCAGAGGGCGATAGAGGATCAGGAAGATGTTTATACAGCACTCACATGCATTTTAAAACAAGTGAAGCTGCAAAATGCAGTGATTTTTTTAAACACCTACCAAAAATGAAAATTAAATAAATATTATAATCTTACAATTTTACGTATTAACACCCATGTGATAATGACTACACAGTAATGTTGTTTCTAAGAGTAAAAACATGGTATAATTTTTCACACCAGATAACTGAGATATTAAACGTGAGACATCATATGTGATTTTCTGCAGGTTCCTCTCACCTCCTCTGTGGTGTCCTCCTGTTTCTTCAGACCCGCACATTTTGTGATGATCAGCTCATGGCAGCGTTTATGAACTACACAGGTGCACACTGATCAACAGAAACAAGCAGATGAGATCAGCTTTACTTTCTGATGTATTACTCTGGCTTCACGGATAAGAATGCTTGGGCTACAGTATAGATATGATATTTTAGGAGGTTCCTGTCCATGCCATTAGTTTCCTTCATTTCCGATTGTGAGCTAGTCACATCTTAAAGGAACCCTTCTGTCAAAATTTATGCAGAATACGCACATGCATGATGTTATTTTATTCAGTGGAAAACAGAGAACTTTGAAGAAAATGTTGATCGGTTGAATATAGTGCATGAGCCATCATGGTGATGTTAGCTAAATGGCTGTGTTCACTTGGTGTATGGAAAAGTGCTACATGATGAGGATGACGTTTCACGTGTTTTGTTGCTTTAGATTTAGAGTAGCTATAACTTTTTATGAGCTAACAAATTGACTAAGCAGTTGAACAAAACATCTGACATGGAGAAATATGGTATTTGCCTACCTTGGCACTGATACCCTTGCTTTCCTAATACACCCCTGTGAAGAGAAGCAAGAGAGATCAGTTCTCCTGTATGTTTTTGTATGTGAGGAAAGAGTCTCTCTGTGACATAAATATGAAGACATTGTGATTTGTCACCAAATTCTTGAAAGAGAGAGAGAGAGAGAGAGAGAGAGAGAGAGAGAGCATACTGTAGCGGAAAGTTTGTCTTTTGACAATTTCAAGTTACTAGTCATCTAATATATAGCTTTGTTTGCCTCATCCAATTTTTACTTACACTTGGTGATTGCAAGTGACCTTGCAAAAGGTGCTCTACTACTATCATTATGGACATTATGCTAATGCTTTAAATAATTTTCCATTTGTTGCCCTAAAGTCAACTACATTCAATAGTATGACATAACAATGAACATTAATTTTACAGCATTATCAGCATTATATTAATTTTAAATTCATTTCAAAATTTACTAATACCGTTTTAAAATTGGTAAAAAGTTGTATCGGTTTACATTAGCAATTTAATTTTTTTGACAGTGTTTCCAACTTGATTATGCAAAATTAAGTGTACTCACCCTCAGGTCATCCAAGATTTAGATGAATTTTTTTCTTCATCCCAACAGATTTGGAGAAATTTAGCCTTACATCACTTGGTCACCAATGGATCCTCTGCGGTGAATGGGTGCCGTCAGAATGAGAGTCCAAACAGCTGATGAAAACATCACAGTAATCTACACCACACCAGTCCATCAATTAACATCTTGTGAAGCGAAAAAGCTGCATGTTTCCAAATTCATCATTAAGGCATTTTTATTTTAAATCATGTATTTTGTCCAAAATATGATTCCATAATCCATAATAATGCTTCCTCCAGTGAAAAGGTCCACCCCCTGTTGTCCTCTCACATCAAAATCCACCAACATATTAGTTTAGAACTGTAGTTTGGACTGTTTCCACTTGTAAACGGCACTCAATATGTGCATATTTCTCTCATGATTCAGAGGAGACCACTTTTTCACTGGTGAAAGTAATATTAATAACAGAGAACTTTTAGCCAGATTTGAAGTTTAAAAATTATGGATTTGTTTCTTACAAACACACAGCTTTTCACTTCACAAGACATTAACTGATGGACTGGAGTGGTGTGGATTACTTGTGGATTATTGTGAAGTTTTCATCAGCTGTTTCATCAGACTCTCATTCTGACGGCACCCATTCACTGCAGAGGATCCATTGGTGAGCAAGTGACGTAATTCTACATTTCTCCAAATCTTTTCAAATTAATAAACTAAGTCATCTACATCTTGGATGGCCTGAAGGTGAGTACATTTTTAAGAAATGTTCTTTTTTGGGTGAAACCTTGTATGCAGATTTCGTGAGGTTTGTGTTGTTATTCACTGCTCGTCTTTCAATTTTAGTCCCACACATCAGCTCTGTTCTCTAGAGAGGCGGGACACAGAGTGCCTGTGCATGGCGGTGTTCTTGCGTAGTATGGAGGAGGCCAGATGCACTCAATACGCTCATATTGTTGCTCTGAGCCTCAGGGCTTTTCCTGTCGTTACCATGGAAACGCAGCCCACTGAGGGTAAACCACCCATGAGGAGGAACAGTGTACACTGGTTATGTCAAAACTCAGACGCAGATTTACCAATACAAGGAGGTAAATACCAGGCGACGGCCACTGCGGGACTCACCAGATGAAGTCGCGGCAGTGCGAGCAGTAGGTGGGTTGTCTCAGGTAGGTGGCCATGAACTTGTGTCCGTTGACTTGATGCACCCTCCTCCGGACAGCTCCCTGCCTCTTCCTGGGACGCATGCGTTCACGAAACACGCGCTCCTCATTTTCACAGCTTCCTGCTGCAAAAATACACACAAATGCACAAACAGAAGTTTGACAACATTCACTTCCATTATTCATTATATTACTCAATATTGTGCACTCATTGACTCACACATTCTCATTCATTCATTCAGGTGCATTTTCCACTATAATAAATGGTGCTTTTGAGAGATGTTTAAAATGTTTCAGTTGCACTTCACAATAAGACCTCTTTTGTTAATATTAGTTAAAGGGGGCCTATTATGCAAAAATCACTGTTATAAGGTGTTTGAACACAGTTGTGTGGCCGCAGTGTGTGAAAACAACCAGCCTATAATGGTAAAAATCCACCAACTAATTTTATTATAATCTAAAAAAGTCTCTAAGAACGAGCTGTTTCAGATTCTCCCTCTGTTCATGTCACCAAGGGGAAAAAGTCCCATCCATTTGTGACACTGCCCTATAAGCATAAACACAACTCTGAGTGAGAAGCAGCTGCATCCGCCTCCGCTATTAACGTTACTGATTACTGTAGCTGCTGGAGATATACAATGTCAGCGCCAAAGAGGCATTTCAAGTGTTGTGTTTTGGGAACGAATATAAGAGTCTCCATAGACTCCCTCCTTCTGAGCCGCTGAGGGAGCTGTAGTTAAGTTTCATTGTCTAAGGAAATGTCCCGGAAAAAAATCGGTAAAGTCTCCAAAACGTGTAGGGATCAATACCAACGCTTCATGTGCTAACGTCAGCTCCAGACAAAGTAAGTATCACACGTTTGTTTTCCAAATTTCCTTTCTGAAAGAGCTTCTTGGCACTTTGTAAGGCTAATGATGCTAAAGCTACTATTGTCTCTGTCTGTTTTCACTGGTGCTGCCCACAAATGATCATGAATAGGAATGTGGTGGTTAAAAGTTGTATACGATCGCTTGAGTTTATTGAGCTCATAATCCCGAGTGGGACTTATACAGTTTGTGATAGCATGCCATGCACCATGAGACCAGCTATGTTGTTGTTTTTATCCCGCTGTGCTCCAAGTCTGTGTAATTCATAAACGCAAATTTATTATGCACAGTATAATCAGATGACTGACTTTGAAACTGAATATGTTTTCTGTAAAGATAACCGGCTTGTACTAATAGTGAAATGTTTATTTGCAACGGCTAGCACTGCTAATGCGGGAGCTGGAGCTCTTGAAGCTCCGCCCTCTTCTCCGGGAGCAACAGCTCATTTGCATTAAAGCAACATACTCAATATCAGAGCGTTTGGGCTCATACCCTAAAAGTGGCAATTTTAACAAGCTACAAAAAAATATATGTTGGGTATTTTGAGCTAAAACTTCACATACACATATCAGAGACTTATTTTACATCTTGTAAAAAGGAGCATAATAGGTCCCCTTTAAAGTATTAACCAACTCAACATATTTTACAGCATGTATTAACATGTATTAGTAAATGCTGAGATAAAAATCAACTAAGAAATAATTAATGCTTTATAAGTATTGTTCATTGTTAGTTCATGTCAATTAATGTTAAAAACTATAAGCTTATTGTAACGGTTAATAATGATTCAAATAAGAAGACTGGGTCATATGGACAAAATATTATCGTAATATTTTTTTTCATATCATTCACTACACAATATTCATTTTATATAATTAATGGGGAAAAATGCATTCTACATGGTTTTAGATCTCAAGAAAGAACGTAAACATAACTTTTTTTTCATTTTTTCAATTAAACTCAGAGTAAGATACATTTTAATTTTGGGCTCAATGAAATTTATTTTATTTTATTTTTCTGAAATTCTGTATTTCCTTTGTTATTTTCTCTGGATTCTGTGTTCAATGATTCAAGACAAATTTATCATCAAAAATGGTGCCTAACGAAATTAATTTATAAAATTTTAAGAATTCAAACATTCTCTTAAAACGTGATCAAATTAAGATATAATTTACAACAAAACATTGCATTTCTGTTTTTGACAAATAAGGTGCTGCACCTCAAAACTCGTATACATGTATACATGAATGAAAAATTCCTAAAAAGAAATACTATTATTACTTTGAAAGTTTTTTTTTTTTTAACCAAACTTTTATTTTGTTGGGTTATCGTGAATATAATTTAGTTTCTGTGTGTATATAATATGTTTTTATCCACACATATTGAGACGACAGATGATGAAAACACAATTAATCATGACAAACATACCTGTGAAAGAGTATTTGTTACCATTTATAGAAAACCATGTTAGCAGTATTTGTCAGTAAATAACAAGTAGAGTAAATAACAAAAACTGCACCAACAAACTGTGGTGACGTTAGCTTGTTTCTTATCTTAAAGGTATTTTAAGCAATTCCTTCTAGAACAGCATGCAGAAAATGTCCCTACTACCTGATATCACTCAACTACATGTCCTAAGATAAAACACCAGCCCCTCCTAGACGCTATTGTTCAGCCCATGAGAAGGCCGGTTGGTATTTTTTCCCGACCATACAGTACATATAAGGGAACAGTTCACTCACAAATGACTTTGTTATAATTTTCTCATCATATTATGTCAGATTAAATTAAAATATTTAGTTTTTGAGCAAACTAATCCATTAGCTGTGTGTGTACATCTGTTTGTGTGTTATGAGGGGCCACGCAGAGGCAGTGATCAATAAACTGGGGGGCACGACTGTGACAAAGGCACCATATTGAAGAAATGTCATACGCTCTCACTAGGAAAGGAAACAAGGCCACAGGGGAGGAACTGCACTCTTTCTCTCTCTTCTTTTTCTTCTCTCAGTGGAGGGTAAGAACTGTGATCACTCCTGAGTATTCCCTTATGTCAAAGTATCCATCTGCTGCAATCACACTTCTCAGCCCTGAGAGAAAGAGAAGGAGAGAGGCTGGGCTCCGACTTCCAAAACGACAACGCAAGTTGTGCCAAACTGGCAGGCCATCTCCTGTTATTAATAAAGCCATTGTATATGTTTTTTTTTTTTAAAGCTCTTGCTATTTTGCCAGCAGAAAAAGAAACCGAGCTGCGGCGCAGAGCAAAAAAACCTTCGACATCAACAGTAGATATAAGAGAAGATAAAGGAGAACAGGCCTCTACCGTTCAGACTAAACAATTAGCGATCAAAAATGATGAACATCATGCATAATTATAGTAACACTTTAAAATCTTAAATAAGCATGCGTCACGGTACTTTTGTGAATGTGACTGACATGGAAGAAAATAAATTGTTGAATGGCGTTTTTTTGTTTTATTCTCGGAGTTTAATAAAATTACGATTGAACCACTGATGTCACATGGACTATTTTAACAATGTCCTAACTACCTTTCTGGACCTTGAACATTTCAGTTGCATTGCTGTCTATGGAGGGACAGAAAGCTCTAAGATTTCATCAAAAATATCTTAAAGGTGACAGAATGGAAAACTGTATTTACCTTGGCATAGTTGAATAATAAGAGCTATGTACAAGGAAATGACATACAGTGAGCCTCAAACACCATTGTTTCCTCCTTCTTATGTAAATCTCGTGAATAAAAAAGACCACTGAAAAACAGGCGAATCAGAACATAACACCGACTGTGACATAACAGTCGGGATCACTAATAGTTACGCCCCCAACACTTGCATAAACCCGCCCATGTTCTAGGCCAGCCGCCAGCCGAACCATCAGATGTTCTGCAGGTATTGTGAAGAAACAAGCAAGGACAACAGCGAAAAATGGGAGATCATGGAAATAAATGTTATGTTCGTACAAATCTCTAAAGCGAAAGTGAAAGTAAAACACGATCGTGCATTTGAAAGCAGTTGCAGTATATGATGCCTGCATTTTACATACAGTATAATTACCCGACGATATAACAGCAAGAGAAAGTATTGAAATATATATTTTCCTCCCAGTGTTTCCTTTCTGCTGTGAGCTACTGAAATAAGCCACACTGTGAAACAGCCAATCAGAGCAGAGCTGAACATTGAGCCGCACTGTGAAACAGCCAATCAGAGCAGAGCTCAACATTATTATTCATAACCCTTCCAAATAAGCCAATACAGACAATTTCATTCTAGGAAGAAATCCTTGGGTTGTAAATGCACATGTATAACTGTTTCTAGAGAATGTTTGCCCTTACCTAAGCCACATAGCTTCTATGTAGATATCAACAATAAAATATTGTATCAATGCATTCTATGGCACCTTTAATTTGTGTCTTATGGGTCTGGAACGACAATAGGGTGATTAATTGATGAGATAATTTTCATTTTTGGGTGAACTATCCCTTTAAGTCACCTCTATTCAACAAGTATTCAGAAAAAAACCCAGCTTAGATTGCTCTCTAAAAGTCAGATCACTCACAGATCGTCAGTAATTTCAAGTTAATTTAGACATGTTATCTGTGCTCTGTGATTAACCCATCCATTTACAGCAGTCTGACCAAATTAGACTGATTTACCAAGCTGTTGTGAGCGTGAAAGGTGCATTATCCCATTGACAGGGATATTAGCCAATCATCACTGATCAAGAGAACATGATAGGCAACCATTAGTGCATTGACTAGTGAATCGGCCAATCATAGTGAGATGGAGGCACTGCCTCCACCTCTTATAAAATTTGGGACAGTATTTGGACCATTTGGGCTGGCATCCCAACGAGCCCAACACTGGCTTAACCAATTACATGAGTTTGGGCAGTTTTGTTTACCTGACCAATAGAAGACAGAGGGATTGTTCAGACAACCGGCTTGAAAACAGTCAATATCACAGTAGTGACCCAAAAATTACACACTTTATCTTTATCCCTCCTAATTTTATGTTTGGTCATATTTGACCACAAACAACCAAGGTGTGATTTTTGTTTATTTCTTATTAAATGAAGTCCAGTGTCCTGTTTGTTCAGATCAACAAAAATCTATCAAAAATACACACTCCTCAAAATACTTAATTGGGTGAGCAAAGTTAACATTTAGGGAAATCTAATTTTTAGTCAGTGCGCTTATGTGATGTTAGAAAAGGATCACAAGTCAATCTAATAGTTAAGTTCAGACATACATTTTCCTCTGACATTTTGTCTATTCTTTAGCTAGGTAACCTGAGTCCATGTGGATTATAATACAGTCATATTTACATAACTGTAGAATAACAACAGTAAATGTTTAGTTGTACCGTACGCAAGGGAATGTTTCTTCTGGGATTACATAACTGAGCTGACAACAATATATAATGCCTCACATGACTTCTACATTCTATTGTATATCAAACAACATACAGTACAAAGACAAAGAAAAACAATCTGTTTTTTGAAGCAAATTCCATGCTGATTTGTCATTGGGCAAAAATAACACGTAGTTCCACACCACTGGACGGTTGTGATGCTCAAACAAACAGCACTGCAGAGACACACTTTTAATACTTTTTTGGGAAATCAACCCAGTTGTAGAATTTACATATCAAACTTAAGCATTTGAATATTAAAGAGTGACACGATTCATGTTTAAAAACACTCTGCAGTGAGTTTGAGTCTAAAGGATTAATATATGTGCAGCAGTTTCAAGACTGGTCGTGTTCTAATCACCATCTAAGGACAATGGACCAGTGGCGTCTGTCTAGTCTCACAGGAAACTGAAGTGAGTCGCTCTCATATGTATCACCCACATCCTCCTCCCAGCTGTGTGTGTGTGTGAGAGAGAGAGAGAGAGAGAGAGAGAGAAACAGATGCGGTGGCTCATACTGTCTCAGTAGGGTATGGCTGGTCATTTATCAGCTCTCACTCATTAACACTCAGTGAGGGTGAGAAGAGCTCGGCACACATTCACCAAACCAAAATCCATCACAGACAAACTACTGCCACCAGATCACTTAAGATTTCAGATCATGTAAAATCATATTTCCCCTGTTAAAGAGGTCATATGACGTTGCTAAAAAGAACATTATTTTGTGTATTTGGTGTAATGCAATGTGTTTATGTGGTTTAAGGTTCAAAAACACATTATTTTCCACATACTGTACATTATTGTTGCTCCTCTATGCTCTGCCTTTCTGAAATGCATCGATTTTTACAAAGCCCATTGTTCTGAGAAGCGAAGCATGCTCTGATTGGCCAGCTATCCAGTGCGTTGTGATTGGCCGAATACCTCAAGCGTGTGACGGAAATGTTACGCCCCTCACCGGATTGTGATGCCGTGTCCCGGCGCGACATAAAAACAATAAAACCCATTATAAACGAGCGATTTGTTGCATCCAGTGGGGACATAATTACTGATAATAATGACTAATACTGTCTTTTTACGCATCGCGTTGCATGTAAACAATACCATGTCTGCATTTGTTATCGGAGAAATGACAAACAACAAGCACTACTCTACACTGCTCAAAACTCGCGTTTGAATCATCAGTGGTAAATTCTTTAAATAAGAAAACCTACTTACAGGCTGTGAGTCAGAAGCGCCAGACTGTCCTTGTGACGTTGGAATTGCCCCACTTTATAGAAACAGCCTTTGCGCAAGCCAGCATTGTAGGCTACTCTCCCTGGTTCAGAAAATAGTCCTCCGTAAAATGCGCTGCACACACTCTAATATTTGGGTTGAACTGTTCTGGAACAGTGTTGTAAATACATCCCAACCACTGATTTCTAGTTGTATCCTCTTTTGGAAGCCCAAACAAAGTACTCTTTCTCTTTCACAATGAAACACAGCATCTCCACGACATGGCACAGGCGGCACAGCGAGAATAATAGTTACGTCTTCTTTCATTGCGTATACATTTGGGCGGTGTTTTGCAAATCTTCCCACACCATGACGTAGACATGTGGGGGTGTGTTTGAATGAGCTGTTTCAGGGGGGCGTGTTCGAGTCTTAACTTTTATAAAGAATATCTCTTTGGTTTTGAGACTTTAGTCTTTGCAACTTCAGGGATCTCATCTATGCACAAACAGCTTGTAACACTCCAAAGAGAAAGGAAAACTTGAAATTGCATCAAATGACCCCTTTAAGAAAGTGAAAATGAAAGTTCTGTCAATCTGTCATCATTTATTCACCATCATGTCCAAACCTGTATGTGGATGTTTTTCAATGAAAAACAAAATAGCAAAAATTTCATTCAGTCACATTAGAATCTTGAGGGACTTTTTTCTTCAGAATTCTTTAATTTATATAAATAGTGTTAAGGACAGTAGGAGTAGTTAGTATTTTTGTGTTGAACTACTGAAAGCAATTGTAGTCCTGCTTTTTATTAATTTCCCTCCCTCAGGTTAACATTTTGTCTTAGAAAACTTGCACGAGACAAAAGATAATAATTAAAAAAGCTGAATTTGCATTGATCGAAAGATCACAGAAATGACAGCATGCAGGTTTGGAAAATAATGTAAATAATGACAGAATTTTAATTTTTGGGTGAACTATCCCTCTAATAAAATGTCCTATTCTTATTTATTCTTATTGTGCACATTCATCAGTGCATGTTATAATAAAAAAGGCAGGGTTTCTAACTTTTTGTTTCCATTAACCTACAGTACCCAACACTGTGTAGACAGGGAAAATAATCAGACATTTTGGCCATGTATGCACTGCAGCTAAATTCAGTTATCAATTCACCTTTTAGTGCTTAATCCTGCAGAATTTTGATTAAAATTAGGTTAAAAACACGCCTGATCGTTGCTATGGTTCCCAGGGTGTCAATCATCTCAGTAGTGAATTCTGTTCTGACATTATAAATGAATGGATTCACTTCCATATTTAAATGTGGTTGTAACTGCTGAAACTTTATAGATTGTATGTGGCTTTTTACGGTTTATGAAGAAAATATAACTTGTGTTTGCCTGTGCAAAACGTCGGTGCCACTTCACCTTTTCATACACTGCATCACATTTCAGAAGCCAATTGCACGATGATGCTGTCTTTAAGAAATACTTGTATACATGGAATATATGTGTAAGCCTTGTGTGTGTGTGTGTGTGTGTGTGTGTGTGTGTGCGTGTGTAGTTAGTTTGTGCCATAAATTTATCTGAAGGTCAAAGTTCATGTGTACAAGAGAATCATTCAACAGGAAAACACTTTGTAAAACCGTTTGACATTTCAACAATGTAGGTTCTCAAGAAGGTGTGGCTCCCTCTACCTGTCAGTGGAATACAAGACACATTAATTACATTATCAATCATATGAATGTGTATCTTCACCCCTTCTTCTTCTTCTAGATTCTACCCTAGAATGTCTCCAGTCTTTGGAAAAACAATTGATTTCCACTCATAACCAAAATATGCATAAATAATCGATAATCACACATACGTAAAGAAAGTAGGGCTCAGCCCAGGTGGAAAGCACCCCATTTCACCGCACTGTAACACAGGACAGCAGGCCCAGCACAATTAAAAGTTCACTCAAACAATGACCTTGTCATTATTTACTCACTCCCATGTTGTTTTTGTTTCAGCAGAACAAAAAAGATGTTACCACAGAAAAAAGTTAGGTTTGGAATTGTATGAAGGTAAATAATTATTTTTTTTTTTTAAATAAGTACATTAAACTGTGAAACGTTTTACTGTCATGTTTTTGCACAGTTTTTGCTTTAATGTGTCATTTCTCCGAACTTTACCATGCTATTTTATTAAGATTTAATTAGGATTCAAACCGGATTCAATTTCAATTTATTAGCATCAGCTAAACTGTGCACATGCATTTTAAACAATTATGTCATGTTCTTGCTCCATCCATGCGATAAATGCATGTCGTTTAACGAGTGGGGTCTTCTAACATATTTTAACTTCTCAGTTAATGTCAATGAATCTACATCCTTGCAAGATGGGAACTAACTTTGTTTAAAGTAAAAAAAACAAAAACATTAAAAATGGGTTGAGGACAACAGTTGTGGCAAGAGAGAGTTTTTCTGGCAAAACAATACTCCATCCAGATGCACACTGATGACATTTATTCTAGCTTTGATGCTTGGCCACAGCTCCCGGTGTGTCAGTGCGACCGTAAAGTTTTCCTAGGCATGTGGCTCTGAAAAGAGCAGTTGCTAGTTTTATAAAGGACAGTCAGAGGATGGTTTTATAAAGGACAGCTGTGTGAAGGAGATTCATATTTTCTGACCTCATCTTCCATAGTATTTTGTGAGTTTCTATGACAAACAGAGCTATTAAATGTAAAAAGAGTTGTACTAAAGCGCAGAAGACAGTTAGCTAACTAGTCATCTGGCATGAAGGTTATTAGTTCAATGACAGTAACGAGATGCACACCCATAGAAAAAATGTATTGCTCAGTGGTTGCTTTTCCTAAGCTAATATTTCCTAATGAGATTCTCATATACAGTGCCCTCCAAAAGTATTGGAACAGTAAAGACAAAATTGCTCTGTTGGCTGTGGAGTCAAGACATTTACAAATATGATTAAAAAATGAATATGAGACAAAACTACAGAATGTCACGTATCATTAGCCGTTTCAACACATAGATGTTTTACCAGCTAAGAAGTTTTAGAACTTTTAGAGTTTCATCCCTCTATCTGATGTGAGCATAAGTATTGGAACAGTTGCCTCACAGGTATTTCTAAGTGATCAGCTGTGTCCTGTTGCATTAATTCAGATATTAAAAGCAGAGAATGTGTCGTATCAGTTATATCCATTACTTCTGTATTCTGAATCTTGCATTCGATGATGACACACAAACCAGGATGAAGACGAGGGAGCTGACTTTGAGAGAAAAGCAAGCAATTTGGAAGCTAAAAGAAAAGAGGAAGTCAATTAGAGCTGTAGCGAAAATAAAGGTCATGGAGAAAGAGTTTGAAAACCACCAGCGACTCCAGCAACCTACAACGACCTGATTGGCTGAGAAAACAACAGTGGTTGATGACAAACAAATCATCAAAGCTGTGAAAATGAATCCTAAAAGACGTGTCTGTAAAAATCACCAACAACTTCCAGAAAGCTGGGGTGATGCTCTGACAATCTACTGTCCTCAGGAGACTTTAACACAGAATTACAGATGCTACACAGCAAGATGCAAACCTCTGACCAGCACCAAAAATAGAAAGGCAAGATTAGAGTTTGCAAAAAAGCACAAAGGTGAGCCAGAAGAGTTTTGGCAAATGTGTTTATGGACCGATGAGACAAAGATGAACCTTTATCTAAGTGATCGGAAAGCAAAAATGTGGAGCAAAAAAGGGAACTGCAAATGCATACAGCCTCATCTGTAAAGCATGGTGGAGGTGGTGTCATGGCATGGGCATGCATGGCTGTCTCTGGAACAGGCCCTCTCAACTTTACTGATGACTTAATGTATGATGACAGTAGCAGAATGAATTTGAAAGGGTACAAAACCATCCATAATATATATGCATGTGTGCTGTGTATATTTAATATAAAGACACAAACATACAGTATATATTTTAACAATATTTACATGTATATATTTATATTCGTATAATTTATTTTATATATAAATATATAAACATTTTGAGGGCTCTTCCGTCCAGGGGAAGAGCGGGGGCTGGTAACAGAGCATGCATTTAAATGGTGTAAGGCTGGTGGTGGATTGTCAGAGGGAGTTCTGGGCATACTCGACCCAGGTGAGGAATCGGCTCCAGCTGTGCTGATCGTCTGAGCAGTATGACCGAAGGTAACGACCGAGCTCCTGGATCTTACGCTCAGTCTGGCCGTTTGTCTGGGGATGGTATCCGGAAGATAAGCTGACAGTCACCCCCAGGAGCTGAAAGAAGGCCTTCCATACCCGTGAAATGAACTGGGGACCCCGGTCTCACACAATGTCCTCGGGCAGACCGTAATTCCGGAAACACATGGTGAAAGAGACTCTCTGCTGTTGCGAGTGCCGTGGGTAGGCCTTTTAGGGGGATTAATTTGCAGGCCTTGGAGAAACGGTCCACTACCACAAGCACGCATGTGTACCCCTCAGAATTTGGAAGGTCTGTGACAAAGTCTACCCCGATGTGTGACCAGGGTCTTTGAGGAACAGGCAAGGGAACTAGCTTGCCAGCTCGAAGATGGCGAGGGGACTTAGACATGGCACAGACTGAGGATCTACGGACGTACCTGATGACATCCTCGGCCATACCCCACCAGTACAGAGCTTGTAGGAGCGAGAGCGTTCGCTGGCTGCCTGGATGTCCAGAGCCCGGTACTTTGTGAACGGAGCCCAGAAGGGTTACTCGCTGGGAAGATGGAACGTAGGTCTTCCCTTCTGGGCCTCCCTGCGGAGCTGGCTCAGTGCAGGTGGTGTCACGAATGCGTTCGGTGAGTTCCCGTTGGATGGGGCTGACAATGAGGGCTGGAGGGAGAATGGGTTCAGATTCTGAAGGCTGATCGGGAGCATGTAACCGGGAGAGTGCATCGGCCTTGGGGTTTTGGCTTCCGGGACGGTAGGTGATGGTAAAAGGGAAACGTGTGAAGAACAGCGTCCAGCGGGCTTGATGGGGGTTGAGGCGTTATGCATCTCTGAGGTACTGAAGATTCTTGTGGTCGGTTATGACGGTGAATGAAGCTCACTCCAGCCAGTGACGCCACTCCTCCAAAGCTAACTTGATGGCCAACAGTTCCCGGTTTCCGTTGTCGTAGGTTTGCTCCGTAGGGTTCAATTTCCGGGAGAAAAAAAGCGCAAGGATGGAGGCAGGGAGGCTCACCATGGTACTGAGACAGCACGGCCCCGACGCCAGTGGTCGAGGCATCCACCTCAACGACAAAGGGAACCTGAGGATCAGGGTGACGACGGATGGGGGCCGTGCTGAACGCCTCCTTGAGATGCTGGAAGGCTTCGTGGGCATCGGGGCTCCAGGTCAGAGACTTGGGCTTGCCACGCAGCATGGAGGTGAGGGGTTCTGTGAGCTGACTGAATAGGTGGATGAACTGCCTATAGAAGTTGGCAAATCCTAGGAATCGCTGCAGTTCCTTCACTGACTGTGGAAGTGGTCACTCCTGAATGGCATTAACCTTCCCCTGGTCCATCTGGATCCCGTTGGGGCTGATCTTGTATCCGAGGAACTACACTGTGGAGCGATGGAACTCACATTTCTCCAACTTCAGATATAGATGGTGAACTCTGAGCCTCTAAAGGACCTGCGTCAAGTGGTGGCGATGTTCGGCCAAGTTCCGGGAGTATATAAAGATGTCGTCAAATGCAGACAATCACGAACTGATGGAGGAACTCCCGGAACACCTCGTTCATGAAGCACTGGAAGACGGACGCTATTTGTAGTGGCCTGAGGGTGTGATGAATGCCGTCTTCCACTCATCGCCCACCCGGATACGCATGAGGTTATACGCCTCCGCAGGTCCATCTTGGAGAAAATGCAGGCCCCACGGATTTCCTCGAGGGCGGCTGGGACCAGGGGAAGTGAATACGGCAGCTCCACTGTCTGTGAGTTCAGGGCTTGGTAATCAATGCATGGCCTCAAGCCTCTGTCCTTTTTGCTCACGAAGAAGCTTGAGGCGGCGGGTGATGTAGATGGCCGGATGAATCCCTGTTGGAGAGCCTAATTGAAGTAGTCCTCCATTGCCTTGCGCTCCGGGATGGACAAAGGGTAAACTCTACCCTTGGGGAGTTTAGCTCCAGGCAGCAGGTCAATGGCACAGTCCCATGGCCGATGCAGTGGAAGGCGGGTGGCTGCCTGCTTGCTGAACACATCCTGGAACGCCTGGTAGTCAGATGGGATCGTACACTTCACCTGAGGCTCAGGGCTTTCGATGAGCGGTTTTCCCTGAATGGTTTTGACTCAGAGCTCCCGGGACTGCCGCTTACGAGGTAGGTTGAACCTGGTTAGGAGGGCTTGAGATATGAAGTTCCCCGAGGAGCCCGAGTCGACAAGGGCAGAGACTGAAACAGAGGATTCTGGGGTGAGTAGTTGCACTGGCAGTAAGGATAATGTGGAAACATCGGGTTCAAGTTGAAGTGTACTCACCGCTGGGCGTGGAGGTCTCACGGGGCAGTTCCTGATGAAATGATCCGGGGAAGCACAGTACAGACACAGTCCAACCGCGAGGTGGCGTGCACGCTCCGTGCGTGAAAGACGAGCGGAGTCCACTTGCATTGCTTCTGGTACTGGAGGCAGGTGAGGCTAGCTGGTGTGCGGCTGCGTCCTTGTAACAGGCAGTGAGGCGTTGCGAAATGCGGGAGGCGTGCTGCATGAAGCTTTCCAATCCCACGTTGTCGTCGTAGATCGTCATCTGGGCGCAAAGACGGGGATTCAACCCCAGACGATATGCACTCAGCAGCGCGACCTCATTCCATCCGCTGGTGGCAGCAAGCGTGTGGAGCTCCAGAGTGCAGTCGTCAATGGAGGACTCCCCTTGACGTAATCGCAGGATTCGATCTTGCATGGACAGCCGTCCCGCAGCGACACCAAAGACCTCCTTGAAATGGTTGGAGAAGCCTTCATAGGAATTAATAATAACACTCTGAGCATTCCAGATCGCTTTCGCCCACAGCAACGCCTTGCCACTTAGCAGGGAGATGAGAAAAGCTACCTTCGATCGCTCGGTGGTGAACTTTTGTGGCTGCATCTCAATGAAGAGGGAGATTTGGAGCAGAAAACCGCCACATCCAGCTGTGTCCCCGCGTAGGAAGCAGGGATGGCCATGGGACTTACAGAGGCAGGTGCCAGAACTGGAGCTGGCAGGAGGGAGGCTCGGAGGGTATTGACCAATTCCTCCAGCATGTCAACAGCCACGGGCGGCGGGGGCCCCATGACACGCGTACGGTCCGAGTCCGTTCTTCTGTCACGATACAGGCTAGGAGACACAGAGGTAATTGGTCAAACGGGAGTATTTATTGGTAAGACACAGAGGAGAGAAACTGATGGTGACGGTGGGTGAGTAGAACAATGTCAGAGTGAATCCGGATGGCATCGTTGGCAGTAACAGTCCTTTGTATTAAAGGCAGGAACTACGGGGAACATCAGGAGCGGTGGAGAACAGGAATGGTGGATATCACAGGAACGAATAAAGTAGGGAAACACACAGGTAATTATCAATGGGGTCAGGCTTGGTTCAGTTACGTGAACGGTAGACCGGACGAGGAAGGACTGTGGAGAGTGTGCAGATATAATGGAGCTTGATTAGCTGCAGCAGGTGCAGGGAATCAGAATGCAGGTGATTGTGATCTTGTAAACGTGGGTGCTGATGACTCCAGTGACTGTGGTGACTGAAACTCTCTGACAATATGTAATTTCATAATCGATTTATAATTTTAGGCTTCTCCAACACAGGCTCATGGGGAAAAAAACACATGCCTCTACTGTACCAAATACTATCTTATGACCTCAAAACACTTTTAGCATAGTGCATGATTTGTAAACTAATACAAAAACATATACAACTCCATATGTATGGCTTTTCTGATGAAGTAAACTTGCTCATTAGCTCACCTGGTACAGCATTGTAGAACTTGTAGAAGTAAACTAAAATGTTATGGTTGCTTCAGCAAATGCATTTTTATGCCTTGTTTGCTTTTGTTAACACTATGGTTAGGTTTGGGGTAGGTGGTACGCTTTTGTAGGATATCAGAGACTGAATCAGACAATTTCAAGATGCATCAGAACACTGAAACCTGAGGAGCTGGAATGCAGAGAGGCCTTAAGGAACAGGACGTCATAAATCTAGTTTGTAGCCAGCAACTCCTAACCAGCGAGCCTCTTTCACCAAACAACTTGCAACACTGAGACAAACGAACACTTATTGATAATTCCAATTCAAGAAGGAGACTGTCAAATTTGTTGCAAATAATCAAGACTGATTGTCAAAGAGATGGCCATCACGTGTTCCACGATTGTATTCATTAGCTACAGACTCTCTCTTGGGCGTGTCTCCACATAGAAGACAGTCCAACCAACATTCCTTTGTCTAAAGAACATGCCTTCGTTCTCCTTAGAACTATACAAAGACTTTATTTTTCATATGCACATAAAATCATCCTAAAGGACATTTTTATGCAGAACCTCATTTTTATGTTGTACCCACATATCATGTTTTAATCAAATAATATGTGTCTTTTTAATCATTATTGAATAGCTCGACCCTTAAAGATAAATATTGCATATTTAGTATGTATGAGCTTGAAAATCCACGAGCGTGCTCTGGCCCACGTGCCATAATGAGAAGGAAAACAACTTAGACTCGTCACACCCTTTTATTTTTATTCTTTTACTTTAGTTTCTTTTCTTTCCGTGGAGTTTCGTGTGTTAATGTAAGTTTGAGCTTCGACTGCACTCCTTCAACTTCCAGCAAGCCAACGCCCAAGAGACATCACTTCAAAGACTACTGAACTTCCAGCCAATCAGGCACTTCGGAGAACCCCCTGTCTGCAACGAGGACACAACCCCGTTACACAGGCAAAGCAAGCAACACACCTCCAAATTCTAACTGAATCAGGTGCAGTTAATATAAATCTTAGCCTCATTGAGAAACTCAAAACGAGGGTTAAATAAGTGATTGATGGTTGTTCAGGTCTATGCAATTGAACATATTGCTGTAAACTTGGGATTTCACATTTTCATTCTCTTAAACTCATCCTTTCCTCACTTTCTCTCTTTCTGCAACGTGTGAATGTGTGAATGCTTGTGTTCATATGTTAGATTAGTTTATGTCTTAGGTTTATATAAATAAATTCTAATTTATATTGAAAAGAGAAGTATCTTGTGTTTTCTGCTCACAAGTTAATGCCTTAATCTGTCGATTTCGTTACTGTGCTATTTAATAGTGTTTTCACTATATTTGGGATTTTAATATCCAGTGCAGAGTTTGTCATACGGCTCGTTCAGTGAATCGCCGTAACACTGATTCTGTTCAAATCCCTATAAAATCATAAATGATTTCCTTTGAGCTAAATTAAACTATTTCTTTAAATTACGTATTAATATTATATGTAATACCCTTACACTTTTTTATTTTTCAACCGCAATAGAGCGTTTAAAAAATTAACACACTTTTAGCACCACTCACTGAACATTTCACTTTGAAAAAATTGTAAAATATGCAAAAGCAAAGTAATCTCATTTCACAGAAATGTCATCATAAGCATATTGGGTTGGGTTTGATTTCTCCAGAGGTTGTTCAGAAGAGTGCAGTCATATCTGCACCACTAGCGGTACTAAACGAAATAGCAAAAAGAGACACCAAACATGTTTCCCAAACACTCCTATAGCCATTTCTGCACTCACAAACCTCCTTCCATATTTTGGACCAATAGACAGTCCCACTCAAACTCACATTAGCGATTGAGACTGTTGAGAATATGTAAAGCTGCATACCTATGCATCTCTGTTGAAAAATGAATAAAATAATTTACCCAAAAATGTGATCTGTGAGCTCTAGCGAAGGGGAAAATTATCAGTAAATACCTTCAATTTCAGACTGTTTCTCACACAAACCCAATGTACGACTTCAGAAGATTTGTAATACAGAGTGAGATTTGAATAGACTATTTTTTGGTGCTTTGTGTTTGATAGTAAAAATCCCTATCCATTTTTATTGCCTAGCCATTCTGCATAACATTTAATTTTTTTTTTGTATTTCACAAAAAAAAAAAAGAAAGTAATCTTGGGTCAGAACAACATGACAATGACCCAAGCAACAAACAATGACAACATTTTCATTTTTTTGGCAAGCTATTCCTTTAAAATTCAACTTCTGGCTGCATGTGTGAGAGGGTAAAGGAGATATATACATATATACATATAAGTGTGTATATGATTAATGGACTGCAGGTAAGCTTCAAAGTTGTCTGAAAGACCCTGTGAGATAAAGAAATCAAACGACAGGACACTACAGAGGTGACATAAGAGCAAGAGAGAGGAAACAAAGCCAGCTCACACACACATAAAGACAGCAGGGAGGCACGTGACTGAGTGTGTGTTTTAGTGAGCTGTCAGAGACATGCTGGTTTAGATAAACACAGGTGGAGTAAGTGTGCACACTCAGCAAACCCTCGTACGCTAGGCCTACTTTTGGATCTGTGTATACGGTCCAACAGCAAAACAAAAACTAACAAATAAATATACTCAAAAATTAATCCTGAACTGAAACGTATCAGGTTGAAGACCGATGCTTATGGATACAAAGCCTGAGCAGCATGAGACGGCAAACCATTTAAGTTACTCAGCTGTTCAGAGTCTCTATCTGGGAAAACTGCCAATCCAACTGAACAGAATAAGAAGAGTTCGGGATCAGTAGGATTTCTTTTAAAATAAAAAATACATTTATCCACTAAGGACACATCAAATTGATCAAAAATGATTTATAATGTCACAAAAGATTTCTATTTCAAATAAATGCTGTTCTTTTGAAAATGTTATCCATCAAAGAATCCAGACAAAAATGCATAATGGTTTTTACAGAAATATGAAGCAGCACAACTGTTTTTAACATTTTAGCAGCAAATCAGCATATCAGAATGATTTCTGACAGCTCATGTGACACGGAATTCTGGAGTAATGATGCTGAAAATACAGCTTTGCATCACAGGAATAAATTACATTTTTAAAATAAATGCAGCCTTGGGAGCATAAAATAGCTCTTTTAAAAACATTTAGAAAATCTAACTGACCCCAAACTATTGAACAGTAGTGTATCTACATATATGTGAATTATTCACAAGCTGATTAAAATGTCAAAACTTCTGAATAAACTGGTCTACAACACTAATCAACTAGTTGGTTGTTGATCGATTAGTCACCCATTGTGATCCATCCCTTGCTGAATGCTACAGATGTTATCAAGTCCCTCAATCTAAAACCCAAAACAGACAACTGGAGAACTACGTATGAGAAAAACAGCGTTAGAAAGGCTTTATTTCTCTCTAACCACATTATTATTCTTTTTTTGTCGTCTTTCAATTCCCTATTGTGAATGATTTCAGTCACTTGTCACTTCTTTCAAAGGAGACATCTGATTTTTGTGTACAAAAGATCTCTTTTCAAAATCAAGACCATTGAACGCTAATTCCCCCTCTCTGACTGTTCAGCGATGGAGCAGATTTCACATAAAGAGATTAGACAGCACACACACACACAAACACACACTGCAGTGTATATATGGAATGCCTAATGACTCAGCACTTTCAATACTGAACGTGAGCTGGCAGAAAGAAAAGGACATGTCTGTTTTTCTTACATTCAATACAGAAACACAAAGAGTAAAAGAGGCAGAAACGTTCCCTGAGGATGCAAAATGAAGCTTCTGCCACACTTGCCAATGGTGGGTGAACTTTTACCAGCCATAAAATTATTTACTGGCCATGAAACCAGCATTTAGCATTATATATTTTGGCTGTAACACTGCAGGTCAGTGAGTATCATTCATATTTGCATGCAAAATCTTACGCAGAGTTTATGATTCATTAATAAGATCATGCTGAACGCTTTATATTTACATAAAGATTTTCAACCTGAAACTGCATGTACACAAAACATCCCTTATGTGTCCTTAAAGCATTTTGTTATGCAATTTTTAAATATGTTAAAAAAGTGACTCCACAAAAGATTATGTGCAAATTTATGTACATATGCCCCTGTTTTGAATCCAGCAGAAATTGTGCAAGAACCTTTTCTGAGAATATAAATGTGCAACCTAGGGTGTCTTCACACTTGTCATGTTTGGTTCGATTAAAATGAACTCTGGTGCGATTGCTCTGTTTAGTGTGTTTCATTTGAGTAGTGAACGCTGCCATCTGAACCCTGGTAGTCTGAAGCCTGGAACCCTGAAGCCTGGGAGTAAGAAAGAGCACACATATGGATAAATTTGAAAAGCGTGACGACACGAAAGAGCACTTAAAGAAAAGCATCTCTCAAACAGCGCACGATTACTGAATTCAATTCTCTCGCGCGTCTTAACACACAAATGATCTGAAATTGGCTGTTTTGACGAGTATTCATGCAAACACACCTAGTTATGTCTTAAGTGAATGTAAACTGTTGGAAGAATATCGGAGGTGTGTTCCAGTATATTGAATCTGTGAGCATTAAAGGAACAGCAGACTAATTTATTTGCTGTTGTCTGTGTCCTTACTGTTAATGAATCAACAAAAGAAAGAGAGAACATCACTCACTGCTCTCGAATGAATCACTTTAGTGTCCCTAATAAGGATTAATTCAATTTTAATTTATATAAATAAATATGTCTGCTTGAAAAAATGCAGGATGTTATATGCAAGTTGTTATAAAGAATGCATATTATCAGGGCCGTCGCTAGGAATTCTGGGCCCTGTGCACTAAATTTGCTATGGGGCCCCCTCAAAATCATGTTCATTTTTTGGGTGAATCTCCCTTTAAGAACTGTATTATTTGTAAAAAAATAAACACCTAATTTATATAAGACACTGATATTTATCTTTAATCAGGCCCTTATTGAATTAACATTTTACTTCAATTCAAATTAATTAGAGCTAAACAACTAAAAAGAAAGAAGCTCTTGCTTAGAATCCAGAGTTTAGCTGACTAGTATTAGTAGGATTGTGGTCACAAGAAGTAAAACCATGGTCCTTTTTAAAATAAATTTAAAATAAATAGCCTAATAAGTAATAATAAACTATAAAATTTGTAGTTAAAAAACTAAACATGAAGAAACTACAAAACACCTTCTATAAAATTAAAAAAAAAATATATATATATAAATTGTTTTATTTGTATTATTATAAATTATAACTTCAAGTTAAATTACTATGGTGCTGAATTGACAAGCCTAGTGCCGTTTTCCAACATACCTCATTGTCGTGGCTGTTTTCAGCCAGCATCACTACAGAACCTTTAATGTTCTCATATCACACGACTGTATAAGAATTCTGTGTCACATCCAAATGGATCAAGCGACTTGCGCTGTTTGTCTTTTATAAATCGTGGCCGTACTCGGTAAGCTGGTGTGTGGTGGGCGTTCTGGCGCACTATGGCTGCCGTCGCATCATCCAGGTGGATGCTGCACACTGGTGGTGGACGAGGAGACACCACCCCTCACAATGTAGAGTACTTTGAGTGCTTAGAAAAGCAGAAAAGCGCTATATAAATGTAATGAATTATTATTATTATACGTTCACAACCTGATTGGTTGGGTTAAATGATGTATATTTCATGACAGAACTTACAGAACACCCCAAAGAATCAGTGTGACATCACAATGACAATATCATTAAGTACCCATTCGATCTGCTCAGCGCCAATTTAAAACCTAATGCTGCATGATTTTTGGCTGTCCCAGATGAAAGATTAGCATTGCGAAACAATCGTGGTGATTTCTATGATCTTGGCTCCTAATCGGTGCTCCTATGTCGTACAGTGAGAGAGGTTCAAAGACATCATCGCACACTGTGTTTGCTGCTACGACCCGCGTTTACTGACCAGCCAATAAAAATGTGACATGAAATCAATGCAACATAAAATAAATTTTAGCATGAGCCTATATTATTTAAATAGCAATACATTTTTATTTTAATGAACATGACAATATAACATTGTGATTTCATTTTCAGTGATTTAATGTGAGGAATATTACATACCACATGGACAAAAACCTTTAGGCATCCTATATAAACATCTGACCATTATTTTCCGTTTCTTAAAGGACTTCAGGATCACGACAAATGTTGCATTGTTTGTATTGTTTGGAAATGATGTGAAATTGCCGTTCCAAATAAAGTTACCAGCCAGCTGGTGAGTCACATCAACAGCCAGTTTTTACTACCATTTGGCGGGTGTTAATTTTGGACCGTGTGTGCACTGAATGCAAATGACTGTCTGCAGTATTCATTATTACGCAGTTGCATGCAGCGCTGCCAGGCAGTAATGAGCACAGGCGGATTCAGAGCTGTGATGGCTTTATTTTTCATCGTGGTATGACCTGATTGAAAGATCATCATGATGGACTGTGAGCTGCTGTCTTTGTCTGACTCCTGTGTGACTCACTAGCTCTTATGTCTCCAGCACGACTCTGGTCGGGTGTCTCAGTACCCGGTGTGTGTGTGTGTGTTTGTGGATCATTGATGTTAAGCAGGACTGACGCAAGGCAGCCGGCCAGCCTCCTTTAACACACACACAGAGCTACTTCTGTGGAACTCTGCAACTCCTGCATTCATATTGACATTTGGATATTTTTTGCTTTAGTTTCTGTTTCCGGAAACAATTATTCTCCCATTTTTCCATTTGATGTTTTATATTTTTTCACCAGAGGAAAACTGTTGCTTGAAGGTTGTTCTTTCATACAGTTCCAGTCCGTAGAGTTCGGAGAAACCTAATTACTTTTTAATATTAATATTTTCTTTAACACAATAAGATAAGATTAGATTTACAATAAGATTCCATTTGTTAACGTTAGTTAACTGCATTAGTTAACATGAACTAACAATGAAAAAAACTTCTAAAGCATTTAAATAATCTTAGTTAATATTACTACATCGACATTTGCTAAAACATTTCATTATATTATTTAATGGATTTGAGATAATAAACTAGCAATAAATAGCTGTTCTTTAATATTAACAGAGACTGTTAAGTACTGTATCGAATGTATTGCTTCTTGTTAATTAATTGTTCATTAATGTTAGTTAATACATTAATTTACATTAATGAATGGGACTTTATTGCAAGGTTTTAAACACACACACACACACACACACACACACACACTTCCCATTTCCATCCATTTGGATTGCACAGTTTTAACCTAATTAAAATTAAATCTAATAAATTTAGTGATGCAATTTTGTCAGTCATACCTAAATGAAACAGTAAAGAACCAGGAGTGATTTCTTTAATATACTGAATGTGATTTAAAATACACAATATCCAGGTTTATGTATTTATCATAAACAAACCCAATTTGTACCCATTTTAACTCATAGATAGATAGATAGATAGATAGATAGATAGATAGATAGATAGATAGATAGATAGATAGATAGATAGATAGATAGATAGATAGATAGATAGATAGATAGATAGATAGATAGATAGATAGATCCGCATGTGTGTGTGTGTCCGGTCCAGAGCTCTGTGATCTTCAAAATCTTCTACAACATTAGGGATTAGCCTGAACACTAGGTTTTGTTCACGGTTTTGCCTCCTGTCGTTATTGATTTATCAGCTGCCGAGTCTCAGTGGTTGTGCTTGGGTGACTCCAGGCCAGCAGTTCAAAGAACAACTGTTAGTCGAGTGCCAACACTGAACATTTTAACTAGTGGTGCTTCAGGACCCAGATTTTACACTGCACATCAAGTGGCCACAAAATATATTAGCAACAGCTTTATCATACACACAAAAACAAAAGTGCTCTTAAAAATGGCAATATACTGTATATTAAAGTAATAAAGTACATATACTGTAATAAAGTACATTGTGCCCTATTTTTACATATTTTTTTACAGTGTAGCTTTATACCAATTGACAAATACATTTGCAGATAAATACTATAGCATTTGACTGGACACATTCATATGACGTCAGCAACAAAATATGGGTAAAATTTTGTCTCCTTCGTACTCCAGTCTTCAGTGTGGCATGATCCTTCAGAAATCATTCTAATATGCTCATTTGATGCTCAGGAAAACATTTATTATTACTTTCTATGATGAAAACAGCTGAGCTGCTTCATATTTTTGTGGAAACCGTGATACATTTTTGTTGAGGATTATTTGATGAATATAAAGATCAAAATAACAGCATTTTTTTAACAGAAATACTGTCACTTTTAATTTAACACGCCCTTGCTGAATAAAAGTAGTGTATTGGTAGCGTATATCTACTTATATTGTTTTCCAAACCCTGCATGGTTGTAGGGTTAGCTGCATTTTATTCTTTGCATTCAGTGTTTTTTCACTGTCTGTGATCCTATTAGAACAGACGTGCAAGCCATTTTGGGGCTATGACCTAAAAACTTAAAACCACAGCACCAACGTGTCGATATGCATATATACTTTCAGACGTTGACAAGCCACAACCAAAACAACAAAAAAAGAATGTACCAAGAGAAGGGTTTTACATGTTCACAGTTGCTTTGCTTGACAAAAACATCCACAAACACTCCACACAGTTGTTCAACACACATTCCAGCTGTCCTAAAAGTTTTCTAAAAAAGGCAGATTAATAAAGTAATTTCTTCAACTGGCATCTGACTAAATAAAGGCTTCATCAAATAATTTATTAACACAAATAAAGACCCTTAGAGAGTCACACAAAGATCAGAACCAAAGAGGCATTACTCACAATTAAAGTTAAAGACAGCCTGTGTTGGATAAGAAAATAAGAATTGTTTAATCCAAAAACGGTTTAATTATGTGTCAATGCATAAGTTTAATTTTTACTTCTTCTGAAGAAAATATGAGTGTTCCATCCCTACTATGCCACAAAAATAAAGGTTATTTATCCATAAAAAATCTTTAACATCAACTTTCCTTGGTAGATATCGGTAAAAACCCAAACGGGTTCTTCCGTGGCATTGCTTATGAAAACCCCCTTTTGAAACCTTTAATTTTAAAGGGTTAGTTCACCCAAAAATGAAAATTCTGTCATTAATTACTCACTCTCATGACGTTCCAAACCCATAAAACCTTCGTTCATCTTTGGAACACAAATTAAGATATTTTTGATAAAATCCTAGAGCTTTCTGACCCTGCATAGACAGCAATGTAACTATCACGTTCAAGGTCCAGAAAGGTACTAAGGACATTGATAAAATAGTCAATGTGACATCAGTGATTCAACCTTAATATTATGAAGCTACGAGAATGTTTCTTAAGCACAAAGAAAACAAAAATAACGACTTTATTCAACAATTTCTTCTGTTCCGTCCATGTCAGTCCTTGACACGGGTTCACAAGAGAATCACGTCACATGCATGTGATGCTGCTGATGCAGGAGCCGGAGTTCTGATGTAGTACTTGCATGCGCAGCAGAGGAATGCATTTCCTTTCTACCTTTCTGGGCCTGGGAACATTTCAGTTTTGCTGTCTATGCATGGTCAGAAAGCTCTATGAAAAATATCTTAATTTGTGTTCCGAAGATGATCGAAGGTCTTGCAGGTTTGGAACGACATGAGGGTGAGTAATTAATGACAATTTTTCATTTTTGGGTGAACTATCCCTTTATGGATAGAACGTTTTGAATGGCTACCAGAGCATTGTTATTAGGTAGATAAGCTATTCTGAACAGTGGATAACACATTTGTGTGTGGTTTCTATGGTATTACGGGTGATTAGGGTGTTATGAATGTTCTAGGACTAGGTGGTTACCTATTGGCCCAATTAAAAACTATTCATCTCCAAGTCTCTATGATATTTAAGTCTTTAGATATGGCTAGGGTTCCTTCATTATGGTCCACCAGGCAAAAATTATGTCTGATTGCTTCTCAACGAGATGCATAGTATAATTCAAGGCATTGTTGATGTCCAGAGCAAGAATAGTGCATGACAGCTCATGTACGAGAATGTAAACTTTGTGTTTGAGGATTAGAACAAAAATGACATTAAATACAGATAACAGGGTGCAGGATGTTCACTCAAAGCACTTCCGGTGGTTTTGAGCAGTGGTCAGGGAGGCATATGGCCTTATCACATTTGTAGCTACTCATGTAAGATACAATCATTACAGCAAAACAATAGTTTTAAACTTTGCTGACTAACACACAAAAAAGATATTCAGTATGTTGATAACAAGAATGTTGGTAACAAACAGTTTTGTTACCATCAGGCTTGCCAAGCTAGCAGTTTTCATCCAGAATTTTGCTGTCAACTATGCTTAAACTGTTGCCACAGGTTGATTTTTTTACCCTCAGGTTAAAGGTTTGACATATTACATGAATTGCATTTGACTCAAATGCTTGAACTGAAATAATCTATAGTCTACCAATGATAAGACTGTGCTAGATGTTAAGTTTTGTGAGGGAGAGGCACTAGTAGTCTTGGAGCTCTGGTGAAAGCTCCAAGGGGTCATATGATGCTATTTTAAAGATCATTATTTTGTGTATTTGGTGAAACAGAATATGTTGACATGCTTTGATGTTCAAAAAACACATTATTTTTCAAATACTGTGCAATATTTTAGCTCCTCTATGCCCCGCCTCTCTCAACGTGTAATTTTTCTACAAAGCCCCTCCTTCCAACAAGCACCGTCTGCTCTGATTGGCCAACTCACCCAGTGCATTGTGATTGGACGAACACCACAAGCATGTGTCAGAAATGTAACGCCCCTTACCATAATCGCAAGCTTCAGCTTTCAAGTTAGTTCCCTTCCAGGAACTCGAGCTGCATTGAAAACGCTAGGGGAACGTCTTCAGCATGACCGCGCTCTGAATACATGTGTAATCTGTCCAATGGAAGGGCGAGACATCACGGGCGGGTGACGTAATCGACCAGGAATCATAAAAGCACGTGCCGTGGAACCGGCATCAGCTTTTTGTCATTCAGCAAACGGGTGAGCCCTATCTTCTTCCTTTCCCGTCAGATCCAGCGCCCGCTCTCTGGGATCGGAAGCCCGCCCCGGGGTTCTTCCCCCCAGAGAAAAGGCTCAACGCTCCGCCTGTCTTCCTCCGAGGAGGTGGACGTGAAGGACGTCGATGAGCTTTGTAAAGCTGCAGTGTTTGCACAAGCATATTATGAATGACGACATTATTATATTCGCGCCGTCAGCTCTAAGTAATGGGGCTAATTGTGCTTGTGAAGAGTGAGATCGCGGGGATCGCAACATGGATCTGGCAGATGGGTTGGAGACGGGTTCGCTCTATCTCCCCCTGCATTCCCCAAATCTAGCTGGAAGCCAGCGGTACGGTTCTTCCCCCTTTGAGTGAGAGCTCACTGTTGCAGCGCGCGTTTGCCGAGGCGATGAGTGCATTACGTCATTCTCATTCATATCAGAAGCAATGCCCCAGGTGGAACAGACGCTCGTGAGCTATCTGTCCCCTGGCGCAGCGTCGTCTCTGAAGGCTCCGACCTCGCCCACCAAGACGCTGCGCACAACTTCAGCGTTGGTGGGCAAGGGGTACGCGGCTGCAGGTCAGGCTGGTGCGTGTCTGCACACCATGGCGGTGTTACAGGCGTACCAAACCGACGTACCTGCTTAAAGAGCTAGATGAGGGATAGAAGCTCAAATCTGCTATTTCTGAGCTCCGTAGAATTGCTGGCCTCTATGCTTTACCCTATTTGACATGAAGGAGACACCCCGCTTGCTCCTTCTGGCCTGTTAGGCGACGCCATCAATTCTGTCGTCGACAGGTACCAGGAGGCCCGTATACAAGCGGCGGCATTCCAGCGGTTCCTCCCTCGCCGATCTCTAGCTCTGGGGGCTGCTGGGCAGGAGCAGGCCTCGCCGTGTGCCAGCTCCTCATACACCAGCTCCTCATACAGAGAGGCACAAAACAGAGCGTTGCTACTCGCGCACCCCCACGGCGGGGCCGAGGTGGCAAACACTCTGGGCCAGGGACCTCTAGGAAAAAGCCGGATCTGCGGACCGTACTTTAGTCTAAGAGGTCCTCGGCCAAGAAGCCCTGACGAGCGTGGCCCAGGGCTTACGAGGTCAGGCCCCTCTGGGGAAGAGCGGGTTACACCTCATTATACGGTGTCCATCTCCCCCCAGTGCCCTCGGGAGACCAGTCTGCCAACCCTGCCAGAGTTCCAGGGTGCAGCTGGCTCCAGCGAGCGCTTTTCTCAGTTACTTCCGCCCCGAAGTGTATCGGAGCTGAGAATCTCGCCACCCCTACAGGGGTCTCTAGAGCTCCTGGTTCAGCCGTCTCCTGTCGGTCCTCCGCTTCAGGGCACCGAGCTAGCAGCTCTAGGTACACCAGAGGCCAGTCTCGAGAGACTGGTTCCCTCAGTAGACACTTGGCGATGTGGGAGCCCATGCCAAGCATGTCTCATTGGGTCTTGCCTGAGCAGGCTCTGGTTCTATCAGCCTGGTCTTCCTAGAAATGATGCGGGTCTGAGGACCATTGTTTCAATAGGAGGCTTCAACTGAGGCAGTCCTGATGCTATGGCCCAGGACTTATGAGGGCAGGCCCCTCTGGGGAAGAGCGGATTACACCACATTACACGTTGTCCGTCTCTCCTCAGTGCCCTCAGGAGATCAGTCTGCCAACCCTGCCAGAGTTCCAGGGCGCAGCTGGCTCCAGCGAGCGCTTCTCTCAGTCACTTCCGCCCGGAAACGTAGCGGAGCTGAGAAGCTCGCCACCCCTGTGGGGGTCTCTAGAGCTCCTGGTTCGGCCGTCTCCTGCCGGTCCTCCACTTCAGGGCACCGAGCTAGCAGCTCTGAGTACATCAGAGGCCAGTCTCGAGAGACTGGTTCCCTTAGTAGACCATCTGGCAGCGTGGAAACTACTGCCAATGTGTCTCAGTGGGTCCTGCGTACTGTAGAGAAAGGCTATCATATTTAGTTTGGCGCTCCGCCGCTGCCTTTCAACGGGGTGATTCCCACATTGGTGGGCCCCGAGCAGGCTCTGGTCATGGAACAGGAAATATACACACTCTTGAGGAAGGAGGCCATCGAGGTGGTCCCTCCTCACGAAAGAGAGTCCGGGTTCTACAGCCGGTACTTCATAGTTCCCAAGAAGGATGGAGGGTTGCGTCCCAATTTAGATCTGCATCAGTTGAACCGCTCAGTCAGCAGACTGAAGTTCAAGATGCTCAAAACTCAAACAGGTAAGTATCTCAGATCAAGTCCGAGGACTGGTTTGTCATGATCGATCTAAAGGACGCACACTTCCACGCCTCCATCCTTCCCACTCTCAGGAAGTCCCTGAGGTTTGCTTTTGGGGGCAAAGCTTACTAATATCAGATTCTTCCCTTTGGCCTTGAAACTCTCACCCCGCACTTTTACATCAACGATTGGTTGATTCTAGCTCAATCGGAGCAGCTGACGATTCAACATCGAGATGTCATTCTCGCGCACTTGAAAGAGCTGGGGTTGAGACTGAACGCCAAGAAAAGTGTGCTTTCTCCAGTACAGAGAACCACTTATCTAGGCGTGGTGTGGGATCCGACCACGATAGGAAACCCACTTCGCATTCAAGGTCACGTGGCGATGCCTACGTCTACGTAAGCCTAAAGTATGCTTAATTTTAGTTTATTTTTAATGGCATCCCGGATCGTGTCTAAGGATTGATCGGGGCATTTTGTTTTGTAAACAAGGCACAGTGTCATGGAGAGTTCACAAAGAAACATTTGTTGAAAGATGAAGCGGTACTAGGTCTGACTGCAGCTACCTCATAAACCGTACGTAAATTATTTCATAATGCTTTGTCTGGAAATTAGGCTTGCTGCGATAGACGGTGTTGGCGGTGATACCGGTGTTAAGCCGCAACACCGGTTACTTCACTTTCCCACCGCGGCACCGTCCCTCACCGTAATTTAGATTTTATTTTAATAGTAATAAAAATCATTTAGTTCAGTTAGAGAACAGACACTACAATTAAAACTGAACACGGCTGCTCAATGCAACACATCGAGCGAACGACAGTCGCGCATCACAGATCAGATTTCATTGAACACGTGAGGAGAGTGAGCCGAGGTGACTGACAGAAGAGTGAGGTGAGACAGACAAGACGATGTCAGAAGAATTTCAAAACGAAATGTAAATGCGCCTGTTTAAAAAAATATTTTGGATTTTGAAAAGCCTGTTGACCTGCCATTTATCTAAAGTGATATTGGAAGGTTTTTTTAACATTCGTTTCTCATTTATTTGGTTCCACAGTATTTGCTAGTTTTTATTTTATTTAAACTGTGTGATTTTCCCCCCAAGTGAAAGTAAAATGCGCACGGTGCTTTTACAAGCAAAGGAAAGTGGGAAAACTCAAACAAACTAAAAACAAACAACTGTTTGATGCCGAATTGCCGCAAATTCGAGGAAAAGAGGGAAAACTCAAACGACCCCACCACCACCCCGGTAATACCGATATTACCGGTGTTGTCACACGTCGATTAACCGGTGGGAAAATTTCTTCACCGTCACAACCCTACTGGAAATTACTGTTTTATTTTGATCATGTTGTCAAAACACACATGCAATAGTGAGGGGGCGGGGCTTTGATACGATTTCTCATGCAATGACATTAGCCAATCATAGCCGATTCCTGACAAGCCTTAAAGTACCCGCCCCTTAAAACAGGTTATTTTAGACAGAGGGTTGAAAATAATATTTTTTCGACATATTTGTTTTTGTTTTGTTTTGTGTTTTTTTTTTTTTTGTGCAAAAAAACTTTATTAACGTTATAAGTAAACCTCAAGTAACATTAAAATAATTAAAAAATCCATGTCATGACCCCTTTAATGCAAAGTGTAACAAGTCTGGAGGTGTAGTAATAATTGGCGAAATCTACAGCCTCTTCTGAGGTGTGCGCCAGACTCCCAGGTTCCTCTGCTGTAAAGAACCTGGCACTGGACCCACGGTGTGACCTTTTGTTCGCTTCAGTACTTCTGAACATGACGGATGCCCTGGGTTCAATTTCCAACAATCCAAACCATCAGGCTCAAAATCAGCCAAAGCTGCCTACCCATTTGATCAGAAGAACCAGTGCCAATATGGAGCTGACGCATGCACAGATCAGATTTACGCTTGCAAACTGCACTGGAAAACAGACCGCAGAATGGCATCTGCAAATCTCATGATGATGCACAACAACTTCAAAGGCCTATTAACCATGACGTTTGGATGCAATGGGAAAATGTACTGAATGTTTTGCGTCTATTCTTTAATATTTGTTGCGGCTTATCATCAATATCTATAACATCAGACAAGACTCAGTTGAATGAACTTCAGTTTTGCAGCTGCCGATAAACTAATCTTCTCTGCCACTCTTTGATGAGTCATCTAACTTTCATGCAAAGGAAATGTTAAGTATTCACTTCCTGATGCAAACGGCGATTAAATGCAATGAAATATTAGTTACGTAGACTGTTTCTCAGTATTGAGAGTGAAATGAATGTGTCCAATTAAAATCTCTGAAACAGAGTGAGAGTGTGACATATAAACACAACACTAACTTTCTGACCGGTTCCTGAAAAGTTGCAGCTAATGCAGAGTTGCATTTGCATTTAGCTCTCAATTCTAATCCATTAAACTGTACACAAACACATAAAATTCAAAGTATACTTTGGGCTTAACAATAAGTTCCACCAAAATGTAAAAAGCTAGTTCACCCTTCTTATAAGACCAGCTTTGAGTGAGTTTCTGTTTGTTGCAGGCTGGTTTAGCTAGTTAGCATTGATTTTACTTGACCAATGCAGTCAAATTATGTCTCTTCATTAAAAGGCACTGAAAAAAAGCAGTGTATTCTGACAAACATTTGAGCAAGGAACATCCATATTACATTTTACAGGATTTTTCACTGCACTGTTATTTTTTCCTATCATTTTCCTAGTCACAACATCCGTGTTGGACAAGCTCCTGTGTTCACTAAGAACCCTATCCTCTTCCTCAATGCCTGATCAAAAATGTAGCACATTATTATAATATTAACTAATCAAAAAAGCTTTACTTGTTCAGTTAGTGTTATGCTAAGCTAGTAGGCTAAAGGCCAAAGTATACTTCAGCTTAACGTAGGTGTGCAGACGAAAATGTGTAAACTTCGATAATATATTGTGGCTCTTGCATAAAACCGCCATTGACATGAATGGGAGTGCTAACGGATAGCTCTCTCCAGATTTATTATTAAGCCTCCTCAGGCTAAGCTAGCTACGATGTTTGGTTGCTTCTCATTTTGTTAGATGACTATCCAAAACACAACATATGCCATCCCAATATATGATCAATTCTTGTTCCTGGCTAACCGTTTTGCAAACTGCGCCATTCCAGCACTGAGGGTGTAGAAACAATGTCTGTGTAGACAAGGAAATGTTTGATATGCAGCATCTAGATCAGCGTGAGAGACAAGTGATCATATGTTCTGCCTCCAGGAGCAGGAAGGAAGCCGAGCGCATGAAGGAGCTCTTGAACTGGGCCATCTCTAATGTGTATCCAGGAAAGGCAGGGGTATGATGGGAGTTGGGCCGAAGGGAGTGTCAATGAGAGAGGCACATCTGGGAGGTTATCTGGGTGGAATTAGGCCATGCAGGATCAGGGTCCAATGATCATGCTCCACAGTGGCTTTTTTCACAGCTACTAGGGGAGTAAGAAAATATCGATACACGTATCGTGATATTTTGTTTGGCGATACTGTATCGATTCTCCAAAACGGAATATCGATATTTAAAAAAAAATAAAAAATAAAATCATACAAGATTCATGGCAGTTGTTTCGTTTTGAGTTCATTTCCCGACCGCTAGATATCAGTCTTCATCTCTGAACTTAAACAGTGACAGGACACTCCACTAATGTTAGCGTTAATATAGTTCGCTGCCAGTAATGGAGGATGAAAGAATTGTTCCAGTTCTCTTGGGCTTTTGTGGTAATGTCTGCCCCGGGACAGCGGCACGAGCGCAATCTCGGTTCTGCCGCTTGCCGCGTCCCGTGTTGAAGAGCCTTTGCGCGGGGCGCGGCGGGTGGTAGAGTCGCCGTGCAGCTGCAGCTTTCTCTCGTAATTCGGGGGCGTTTTGTGCAGTTGGGGCGGTGCTCGCGTCGCGGTCTCAGCAATTCCACGCGGAACATAAATACAAACTGAAAAACTTGTGAAATCCAAGTTGAAAAGTTCTGAGAATGTTTTTAACATCTGTATTTATTTTATTGTTTTACAATTGTTTAGTTTTCTTTAGGAATCCTGCAAGCACTTTATTTTTCATTGATATTAAGCAGATGTCATTTTTTGTTCAGATCTATGGTTCAAATCAAAGGTTATGACATTGTATGTCACAATTGTAAACTTAAACTGATACTTTAAAGTAGAGTCTATAAATATATATTTTTATCTTTTTATAAAATACATTTTATACATACATTTAACTAAAGAATCATGCAATCACTTGAATATTTCCCCCTTTACTTGTATTGCACAAAAAGTGGTTCAAAAATGTTGAATGTTATAGGGACTGATTATTGCAAAAGCAGATCCCAAAGTATTCTGCAGTGTGTTCTGGTTAAACTATTTTTATTTATTTTTATTTATTGCTAAGGTTTCCATATGGTGGTGTGTTTTTAATGACAGCTTTCCTAAAAAGTATATATCCTATTCCTAAAATAAGAAATATCCCAATATATCGCCTTGTTTACAATATCGCAATGTATCGCAATATATCGTATCGCAACCCCTGTATCGTGATACGTATCGTATCGCCAGATTCTTGCCAATACACAGCCCTAACAGCTACACTGGAGGCAACATCAAGATCAGAAAGTTGCAGCTCTTCATATGACTTCCAGAAAGAGCAGCTGCACAGACTTCCAAAGTCTGTCTGCATTTCAAGCAATGCCGTATGGTAGCAGAACTACAGCATTTTTAGCTTTGAGTGTTCATTGCATTTGTGTCTGTCACCAATGAAAACTTTTTATATCAAACATCAACTGAGTACTAATGTCAGGCAGCACAAGATGTCTGCATTTTATTGAGTATAATGGTTACACAGGGACATGATTCATGCAGTCTTTAAATGACATGTAATGTGATCACAGAAAATTTACAAGACTCTCTTACCTTCGCAGGATGACCCAGACAAGTCGATAATTACATAAACCTTTCCCTCTGGCTCCAAGTCTATCTGTAAGGACCATCAAAGAAATGTTTTAGCAACAAAGCAAAGGAACATTAGTTTTGTCTAACATTTTGGTGTTTATATGCATGATAGATAATCTGATTAATGTTACAATATTTCACATGCCCATTGAGCAAAGTGCATTTTGCCCCCAAAAAATAAAATAAAATAATTGATGATGATAATTTTGTTTGTAAAGTTTTTGTCTAAAAGTCTTTTTTACCCTTGTCTAAAACGTTTCTTTAAACTAAAGATTCAGTCTTCATTTACCACTCTCAAGTGAAGCTCAAAACTGTTTGACTTTTTCCAGTGGAACAAAAAAATATATTATCAAAGAATATATTATCAAAATGTCAAAGCTAAATTTTTCCCACACACACGCACACAAATTGCACAAGCTGTAACATGGTGTCAAGTTCAGATCTAACTCTTGTTAAAATATATATTATAAAAGTATACAAAATAATACTAAAAAAGTGTGTTTGTGTGTGTGTGTGTGTGTGTGTGGCTTGTGCATTTATTTGATCCAAATACAGCAAAAGCAGTAATATTGTGAAATATTTTACTATTTAAAATTAGGGATGCACGATACTTATCGGACCGATAAATTATCGACCGATATGAGAGAAAATTACGTCATTTTTATTGCTCCGATAAACAAATTAAATCCCATAACTAGATCCGATAAAGTATGCTTGTTGGTAAATCAATCAATCAGTCTGATTTATCTGAGATTCATCTTCTTTCTGAGTGCAAGTAATTGCAGCTTTAAACTGCAGTGACTCTCAGCATGTGTTGTGCTCATTACGTCATCATTTGCGAACATGTCTTCGCCGGTCTGGAAGTTTTTCTCGGTGGCAGAGAAGGAAAATGCCATTGCTATTTCCAACGCATGTTCAGCAAGGATTCCGAAAGGAGGAAAAAAGGCATCAAGTAGGGTTGTGACAGTGAGGAAATTTTCCCACTGTTTAATCGACGTGTGTCAACACCTTACCGGTATCACCTCGGTGGAAGGGGGGTGGACGTCGTTTGAGTCTTCTCTCTTTTCCTCACTTTCCTTCGGTTTTAAATAGCTTGTAAGCTCTGTGCGCGTTTTATTTTCACTTTTAATTTAGTGGCAATTCGGCATCAAGCAGTTGTTTGTTTTTAGTTCGCTTGAGTTTTCTCACTTTCTTTTGCTTAAATAGCTTGTAAAAGCACCGTGCTTATTTTACTTTTAAATTAACGGCAATTCGGCATCAATTACAACATACAATATAGAACATATAGCTAACTTTTATTAACAAAACGAATAAAAATGCACCATGCTATATGCCTAATATAAAATAACAGATAACTTACAAATTTTAAATATGCATGGTAGGCCTATACAAAACTGAAAATCAGTAAAGACTGAGGAACAAATAATTATAAAACGTAGAACGTTTATTAGTGAGATGGAAAGTTTTGAGGCACGGACTGCATGTAAAATAATGGGAAAAATATCACAGTTTAAATAAAATAAAAATCAGCAAACAGCCTACTGTGGAACCAAATAGGCTAAATGAGAAACCAATGTTTAAAAAATAAATAAATAAATAGACCTTCCAATATCACCTTAGATAAGTGGCAGGTCAACAGGCTTTTCAAAATCCAAAAATATTTTTAAAACAGGCGCTTTTACATTTCGTTTTGAAACTCTTCTGCCATCGTCTTGTCTTTTTCACCTCACTCGTCAGTCACCTCGGCTCACTCTCCTCAGGTGATAAATGAAATCTGATCTGTGATGCACGACTGTCGTTCGCTGACAAAAACGAACCAAAATACATGCCTCACAGACATGATAAATCTAAAGAAAGCTTTAAATTGCTACTTAACGAAATAAATTAAAACAAAAACAAAAACTATTTAATACAATCCTTATCCATGAAGATGCACTTCTCTCTAAAGGCGCGTCTAACCAGGAGATGGTGAATACTTACTATTTCCCCCGGACACATTCATGGTAATTAATTTTGCTGGGGCTTTTTCTTTATTGTGTGTATTTGAAGGCAGAACTCTTCAGCTGTGCTGACGGCTTGCTGCTGCTGCGGGACACTAAACACCATCGAGTCGCTCTTGACAGTCGCGGCAGCACTGACTCATGTTGTTTCCACCAGCGCGGCAATTTTTTTCATCAATAATTGACGGATGTCTAAAATATAAAGATAAGGAGAAGCCTAAAACAGGCCCGAGGCCCGGCCCGCGTCTGAACTATGACGTTAATATTGGCCCGAAGCCCGGCCCTAGGGACATAAAAAAGTAGGAGCCCAACTTTAAATTAAATTTAAAATAATAATAATAATAATTGGGGGCTAAAAGCGTGTTGTAATGCAAGCGTTACTGAACATGTACCGAGTAAAATATTACTGAAAATTGATTAGTAATGCCTTACACTACTGCGTTACAGCAAAAAGTAATGCGTAACTGTAATGCATTACTTTTGTAACGCCTTACTCCCAACACTGCTTAAAGACTATATAACTTTCTCATCCTCCTGCACTAAAAACGTTGAATAGATGCATTTCTTTATGCATGAAATATTTTAATATAAATCTGTTGTTAATGAGTTGTTAATTGCAGATAAACCATTTCTGTTACAAAGTATTGTGGTGCCTTACACAAAAAATAAAAAACATTTGAAGAGTCAGGACTGATGTTTGCTATAGTTAGGCCAGAGCTACTAAAATATCAGTTTAATCAGTGAATTTTAGATTTTGTATTCTCCTGGGTGCACAAACTGCAGATTATATGAAAATTATAATATAAAAATATGAACTTATCGGTATCGGTATCGGCAATGAGAAGGACTTAATTATGGGTTATCGGTATCGGTTAAATTTTTCATATCGTGCATCCCTATTTAAAATAACTGCTTTCTATTTGAATTTACAGTATTTTAAAATTGAATTTATTCCTGTGATTCCAAGCTGAATTGGTTATAGAAATACTATAATACTTTTATTTAGCAAGGATGTTTAAATTGATCAAAAGTGATAATAAAGACATTATATATATATATATTTCAGATAAATGCTGTTCTTAAATTTCCATTCATTAAAGAAACCTGAAAAAAATTATACTCAGCTGTTTTCAACATAATAATAATAATAAATGTTTGTGACCAGCAAATCAGAATATTAGAATGATTTCTGAAGGATCATGTGACTGCTATTGCTTAAAAAAAGACACTCCTGTGCAAACTACACTGTACATTCGCATTGACTAAAGTGTGTGTTATTTCCTGATTTATTAGGTTTGCACACTACCTGTAGAAGCCTTACTTATCAGAAACGATACTAATGGAAATAAACAAGCACACATGGTCAAGATTAGCCGAATAAATGCTGAGTATGTGGCATCAGCAGAGGAAACAGCACAGTCTTGATGTGAACATGAGCCCTGTGAGGCTTGTGCTGAGGCTGAAATGACTGATATTAGGCCCAGTTCTCCTCTCAGCAGCTAATGACAGCATAACGGCTGTTCCATCAAAACCAGATTAAAGCAGGAAATGGAGGGAGGATGTGGGGATGAGTGGAAAGATTTGTACATGCTATGAGAGTAAAGAGAGAGAGACAGTGAGGATGTGTGTGGGAGTTGGGTTAGAGGCGAGCCGTATCATGTTAGTGCAGTCAACACAGGTTTTACACAGGATGCACCAGTGCAAAAAAAAAAAAAAAAAGCTGCTTGCAAGCGCACTCACACAAACACAAACACAAAATTCACACTCCCAAATCAAAAAGGTTCAGTTAATTGCAATAACTGAGATTCTCACATATACACCAGAAACCACATACATTTCCATGACACAAATCTGTTAGTTAGTTAATAAACATAATACTTTAACATCAAAAGTCTGGGGTTGTTCCTTTTTGTTAAATATTTCGAAAGAAGTCTATTGTTCTCACCAAGGCTGCATTTATTTGATCAAAATACAGTAAAAACAGTATTACTGTAAAATTCTATAACAATTGAAAATATTTAAACAATTTAAAAGAAGTGAAATTCATTTCAGTGTTGGCAAAGCTGAATTTTCAGCATCATTACTCCAGTTCTATTTATTATCAATGTTGAAAACAGTTGTGCTGCTTAATATTTTGTGGAAACTATTTTTTCAAGGATTCTTTGATGAATAGAAAGTTCAAATGAGCAGTATATGAAATAGAAATATTTTGCAACATCACTGTCACTTTTGGGTAATCTAATGCCTCTTTACAGAATAAAACATTAATTTCTGAAAAAAAATGGTAATGATTTCAATGCATTTTTTATATAGCCATGAACTAAAGACAATTAAGTGCCTATAAGCCTGCCTATTAGCACCTGCTCCTTGAGTGAAAAGTCACTCAAAAAACTCTCTTTTAACTAAAGAGTAAAGTAAAAAAAAAAAACTATCAAGATATTGGATATCATCAATATCAAACAGAAAAACTAACTAATTAACAACTAACCAGCTAGCTACTGTATCTAAATAAATATATTTTTAGTTTATTTAGTTTTATTTTGCTAATTAAATGTTGCTAAATTACAAAGCCCTATTTGTAAGTCATTTGCGCCTGGTAACTGAATGAATGAATCAATCTTTTTACTCTGGTACGAGGGTATATGATGCATACAAGCTTTTATTTTTATTAATCAACATTCAAGATTTTGAATAATCTTACTTAATAATCTCTTTGTCTTCACTACTATTTTGAATAATTCTGTGTTGTGACAAATTAATTAAAAGTAAAAACATTCAATTCCCTGGTTTCTCATTTAATATGAGAACATAAAAACTGCATACATAAAATTCCAATCATCAAAATGCTTAAATTACTTTTAAGTGGAGTATATAAATGTCATTTGAGTTTCCCAAAAGTACTTCATATCAACCACCCAAAGCTGTTTGCAGAATTGATGAATATTCAAATCAAACTTAAATTTTTCAAGCATACTGTGTCTTTGTAAGCCCCGGGGCTGCTGCATGTGGGGTTTCTTCACTCCCTGCATGATGGAGGATGAATGAATTAGGATTTTATCAAATCCACACTGGAGGCTTTCCAGAACATTCATGCACTGATTTACTAGTCTAGGGTCAAGACACTCAGATTGCTCTATTTTAACACATTTACATTTAATACAGAACATTTGAGCAGACACCGGCACTGAGAGCACAGATGTGTTTTTATGAAATGAAGTGTTTCCCCGCTGAGGGCCTGTGGGAGAGACGAGTCGCTATGCGGTAAGGATCTGCTGTCGAATGCTTGCTATAGTGACATGTTTGTTATCCCAAATAACCTTGTGACCTTCTCCCTTCCTCCCACTTCCTGTGATGTCACGCTCAAGCTGATCTCTGAATGCTCTCACTCTTGCAGGTGCGACGACATGCCAAATATAGCAGCTCTAGCTGCAGCAGCAAAGGAGAGTGAGTAAATGTTTAAGTTTGGAAATAATGAGTGGACATTTTTCCACATATGTGTCTATGTGCACACATGTACGCAAAGGTGTGGAAGTAAATATTTGCATTTAGATCAGTCTGAGAAAATGGGACATCTGCAGGTCAAAGAATTACAGGCTTGCTCATAAATAAGAAGCAAGCGTGGACTTTCTGAGAACCAGGAGAGCTATATAAGAAATCAGAAAAGAAGTTTTAAATCAATACACTCTAAAAAATAAAAGTCCCAAAAGGGTTCTCCGTTTCAGGTTCCACAAAGAACCCTTCAGTGAACAGTTCTAGGGGGGCGTGGCAGAATCTTAACTTTGATAAAGAATATGTCTTTGGTTTTGAGACTTTAGGCTTTGCAACTTCAGGGACCTTATCTATGCACAATCAGCTAGTAACACTCCAAAGAGAAAGGAAAACTTCATCATATGACCCCTTTAATAGTTAGTACGGTAGTTGTTAATTTAGGTATTGGGTAGGATTAGGGATGTTGAATAAGGTCATGTAGAATGAGGCATTAATATGTGCTTAATTAGTACTAATATATAGCTAATATTCTAGTAATATGCATGCTAATAACTAGTTAAAAGACCCTAAAATAAAGTGTTACCAATTTTTTATTTAATAGTGTATGTATGCATTATGTAGTGCTATACTAATGAATGCCAACATCTACGGTAAAAATATGAAGCATCGACTGGAACAGTTGAACACAAAAAGAGCAATGTCCAGGCAATTCAACTTTCTTAGTTAGTATCTGGAAATTGTACGTTGTCTCTTCATCACTGAAAACGTGTGACATAGTATAAGGACCAATTCTCACAATTAACTAGTTGCTTATTAGCATGCCTATTAATAACATATTGGCTGTTTATTAGTACTTATAAAGCACATATTCTGCATGATCATATTCTACATCCCTAATCCTACCAATACCTAAACTTATCAACTACCTTACTAACTATTAATAAGCAGCAAATTAGGAGTTTACTGAGGCAAAAATATTAGTTAATGGTTTTTAATAGTGAGAACTGGACCTTAAAATAAGCCTGCAGGTTTTTTTTTAAAGATTTGAAGTACACTAAAAGCGTATATTTTAATAGAGTGAAGAACACTTCTTTTTCAAAACGGTTAGAGTACTCTGTTTGTGTGTCTGCACATGTGTGCGGATAATGGACAAAATAGGAAAAAAAGAGGATGTTTATTTCATCTCTGTCAATCATTGATAAAGAGACAGCTGGAGGAGTGGTCACTTTGGCCTTGACCCTAGACACGCAACCTCTGAGCGTGTACCTGACCTGATCTCTTCCCTCCAGCAAGCCTGCATAATCAAAAATATCACACTTAAAGATTAAGTATACATATAAAAAAACTGTATATGTACAGCACAGCCAAAGAACTGGCAAATAAGAAAATGTAAGATGAAAAGAGAGAAAGAAAGCACAGGTGAGTGAGGACAGCTGTCTGGGCAGAACACAGGGCCATGTTGTGTTTTATCTCTCAGATGACAGTGTGTTTAGCCGCTCGCGGAGTGTGTGCTCATGTGAAGGGTGACACAGACCAGATCCCTCAAGCTAATTGAGACTCCACCGAAACACAGACACACACATAAACCTGGACAGAGAGAAATAATATATCTGCGATAACTAAATATTTTCACTTTCAAGTTTCTAAATACGAAATGTATTTACACGGCAGCTAAATGTCCACAGCGTTTGTTTCAGGGCATTTAGCATCGATCATAAAGACGGCTGAAATATTTGTGTTTCTGTTGGGTAATAAACTGGTTTAATGCTGTCAAAACATGAATAATCATAATAATGAGATGAACGCAAATGAACACCGCCACAATATTCTTCGAGCCCTGAGACTCTAAATGAAATATGTACTGTTAAGCTCTAAAAAAAGCTTGCATATGTACATATTTAGCAGTTGAATGAAAAGACAAGATTGTATGACAAAACTACTAATATTTCCCATATACTAAAATGATAAACCACCCAGATAAAGCATTGATTATACACCTAATGCACATCTTTTGCTCTTCATTTTGTTGCATTAGGGCTACAAAAGCTTCCTGTCTTTGTCAGTAAGTGGATATGTCATTGCCCAACAAATTAATTTTATTCCAACTAAAATCGCTTGAAAGCACATCACAAGAATGAGATTTTCCCAAGAGGATGTGAAGGCCGTATAAGTGCTGTGTTGTTGGGTTGCTTCCTGTACCACTTTCAAAAATCCTCATATTTGCTAATGAGCATTATGAATTTTCTATTTCCACTGGGCCGTGCTCAGATCTGTGCACTATAGCTAACAGATGGACACTGAAATTTGTACAGGTGCCAACAAAAATTGTTCAGTTGCAGTTGTGCCAGTCCTTCCCACCGAGATAAAACGTTTGACTGTATGCATGCTGTCTGCAAACTGTAGAAACTAAAATAAATACTGCACAAAAAGAAAATGATAAATAGCAATCCATTGACAACCCATGTAGCCAAAAATTGCAACAGAACATTATTTGCAAGCAACAAATTACTACTAATATTTACTTTTTAAACACTGTATGCTATATTAATACTATGACATATATTTGTAGGCCAAAATCTTGAAACACTTAGCATATTAACTAGTGCTGTCAAACGATTAATCGCATCCAAAATAAAAGTTTTTGTTTACATAATATATGTGTGTGTATTGTGTATATTTATTATGCATATATAAATACACATACATGTATATATTTAAGAAAAATATATTTTTATATATTAAATATATTTATTTTATGAATATAAATATTTACATGTAAATATATGTAATTATTTATATATATATATTGTATGTGTGTATATTTGTATATACATAATAAATATGCACAGTACACACACATATATTATGTAAACAAAAACTTTTATTTTGGATGCGATTAATCGTTTGACAGCACTAATTTGAACACTTCTGTCACGAATCTGGTCCATGCTCTCCTGGTTTACCACCACCAGAGGTCACCCGTTCACCACATTGACTCTCACACTACACAGCACACTGGACTACAGTTCCCACAATGCATTGCACAGATCACAGCTGTCACCATTCACTCATCACACACATCTGATGCTCATTTCACAATCACGCACTCACTATTTAACCTGGGACTTCCTCTTGCTCTGGGCCGAGTATCGTTTGCATCTATCTCTCACCTAGCGATAGCACTTTACAGAGCCATTGTCTTAGCCTTAGTCTTGCCTTGTTTTCCTGCCGTGTCTGACCCTGCCTTTGTCTCCTGTATTTACCCCTTTGCCTTGCCGTTTGGACTGTGTTTGCACCTCGTTTGGACTATTGCTCTCGTCTCTGGATTATCTCTCTGCCTTGCCCCTTTGGATACTGTTCGCTGATCGTCGACCCACGCTTGCTCCACGGATTGCTCTGTCTTGCCCTTGCCATACCTGTTTGCCACTGTCTGACCCTGCCTGTTTTCTGACCATGTTTGGTAATAAAGCTTTGCAAATGGATCCGCACGTCTCATGTCTCGTCAGCCCCGTAACAACTTCTGTTCCATTGTCCTGATTTCAATTGATTTTTTTTAAATAAGTTTTTGGTTAAATGCCTGAAATAAGGTTAATTATAGACTTTCACGTAATATAAACATGTATTTCACATACAGACTTTCATACTTTCAGGTTTTATTCTACAACATATAATGCTTCAGTAATACTCCCTGTGAGCCTCGTCATTTTTATACGCACTCTTTTGCATTCTCGCAAACTATTCTAACTAAACCTTTGGTGATTGGTGACAGTATGATGGTTAAGGATGCCTGGATCATATTTCACCTTATAAATCAAAAGATTTAAACCTTTTAGAATTGTTTAGAATTGATTATTTACTCAGTCTCATGCCATTCCAGATGTAGATGAGTTTGTTTCAGAAGAATTTAGCATTATATCACTTGCTCACCAATGGATCCTCTGCAGTGAATGGGTGCCATCAGAATAGAGCTGCTAAAAACATCACAATAATCCACAAGTATTCCACACCACTCCAGTCCATCAATTAACATTTTGTGAAGTAACACTGTATGTTTGTAAAAAACTAATTTGTCAAGATCTGCGGCCTGTACCATGAAGTCAGATTAGCTGGCTAGCCAGGGATGCATTTCCAAAAAGCATCGTTAGCTAACTATGGTTGTAAATTCCATTGAACTCTATTGGTAACGACGGAACTTGCGACCATGGTTGCTTTTGGGAAACGCACCAAGTTTCAGTTTAGTTTGCACCAATCCTGGGTTTTTGGTACCATGAAAGTGGCTCGGCTTTTAGCTGCGTTCATTGCCATAGTAACTTGCACTCCACGGCTAACCTGCTCTGGGACAGGTTATATTCTGAGTTAGATCTCAAACTGAAATTGGACCAATCAGATGTGAGCAAAGTGACACGTGTCTGACACAGAAAAAAGTCAAGTTTCTCTTGCTCCAAATTAATGGTCACTAGTACTAAAAAAAAATTGTCTGGCTTTAATTATAATTACTTTAGTTATTTTACAGGATTTATATAATTATATGATTTATATTACTATTAATTCATTACACACAAGCAATTTTAGTTTAACAGTTATTATAAATCATTTATTTTAAATGAATGTTAATATATACAGATCGTATATAATATAAATAAGCTTTAGAATCAATAGATAACTCTTTAAAAATGACTACGTGACCTTACATGTTCGAGTCTGTATATTTCCAACTACATATAAACCTCCTGTTATTTATTGGAAAGTTTTATGTCCATAAATGTAAATATACTAAATGTAAACCCCACTTTAACATCTTCAAACAAGAACTGAAGTTATATTTAAATACAATTTTAATGTCTGTTAACAAGAAAGCTATAAAACATCTAGAACTTGTGTAATGTTTAATATTTTTCCTTAATATGCTTGTATCTTTATTTGTGTGCCCGCTCTTTTTCTTTTTTCTTTATATTTATTTATTTTTTGACTCCTTTCTGTCTATTTCTTAATATGTTTTTTATATTATATTACTTTTTTCTGTTAGCTATTAAACCATAAGTAATTTGGGAACGTCTCAGGTTACACATGTAACCATGGTTCCCCGAAGGGAACGAGACGCTATGTCTCGATGCCACACTTCCGGCATCCCTGCCAGCGCTTGCTTCATTCCTAGAAGCTGACGCCGGCTCTGCCGCATGTGCTTTTAAGCTTCCTGGTCATGACGTCAACCAAGGCTCGTGATTGGCTGTTCGCCAGTGATGTCACACATTCATGTGCACGTGCTCCACAAACTCAGGATCAAAGCCTGAGTTGACAGTCAAGAAAGTTGATGATCAGCATCATGGTACCAACAAAGCCGGACTGGAATGGTTTGGTTTTGTCAACTCGAAACTAATCCTGTAACTCTGAATTTGTTCATCTACCATCACGGTACAGGCCCCTGGCTAGTTCATAATCCATAATAACACGTCCTCCATTAAAAAAGTAATCTTGTCTGAATCAGGAGAGAAATAGAAACAGATTAAGCATCAATTACAAGAGGAAACAGTCCAAAACAGTTCTAAACATATATATCTGTTGATTTTGATGTGAGAGGACAACAGGGGATGCACGTTTTCCACAGAAGGAAGCATTGTTATGGATTATGGATATTTTGGCCAGAAGCAACAGTTTAAAGTTAAAATGCCTTACTGATGGTTTTGTTTCTTACAAACATGCAGCTTTTCACTTTGCAAGATGTTATTGATGGACTCGAGTGCTGTGGATTAGTTGTGATGTTTTCATCAGCTGTTTGGACTCTCATTCTGACGGCACCCATTCACTGCTGAGGATCCATTGGTGAGCAAGTGATGTAACGCTAAATTTTTCCAAATCTGTTCAGATGAAGAAACAAACTCATCTACATCATGGATGACCTCAAGGTGAATATATTTTCAGCATTTTTTTTTTATATTTTTGGGTGAACTATTTAAGCATTTTTAATCCCTCATTAACATAACACACAAAAAATACAAACATATTATTTAACATAATTATAATGAACATAATGAACAAATTATACTAAAAATAAAATTACAATTTCAAAATGCTATGCTAGTGTATGTAGTTGTGTTTAATATACTATATATATATATATATTAAAATGTTTGTTTCTTGTACAAAAACTAAAATGTCATGAAAATAATGTCCCAATGATAAAAAAAAAAAATCTTATAGGAAGTTCATTTTATTAATGCTACATTTTTATTAATATTTTGGTGTTAAATATGGCCTGGATGTTTTGGTAAGATTCACCTAGAAACCTAATTTACCTCTCTACAGCAGGCCATTTTCTACACAAGAATGTTTACTGTTGTACAAGGTTTGTGTGCCAGTGTGTGCGTGTGTTAACATGTTTAAAAGCTTTGGTATGCGCATTAGCTGATATTTCAACAGTGTTGCGCAAGTTACTTCCAAACTGTAATATATTACAGATTACTTGTTACTGTTATTTAAAAGTAATCCCTTACGTTACAATATTACTGTCTCAGAATTGTAATGTGTTACATGAGTCCTGTATTACTTTTGAGTTACTTTCACCAAAATATCTACAGAAGTAGAACTTAACATTCTAAAATGACAAAATGTACTAGAGCCCTGCCCTAATGGCAAAGTGTTTATATTTCGTTCCGGCTTTTTTATTAAGAAATATAGAATATAGAAAAAACGTTTGGAGCATTTGTTGTTCATTAAATAAGTTTTTTCTTTCTTAAAGTAACGACCAAGCGGCAGACCGGCAGGCTGATCATAGCCATGTTTGATCAATTTAGCCTTCTCAAATCATCATGACTTGCCTAAAATAAAATCTATAGATATACTAAAACAGTTCAAGCATATAACAATGTTTAAATGTTAAACCTAGATAAATGTGCACTACATCAGTAGTTTGTGCGGAGAGTGGAAGCTAAAGCGCAGGACATGGATGCGCCAGCGCAATCAATTGCAGTTTTTTTTTCAATGGAAACAACTTACGCCATAATTTTTGCTCATAAAGGTAAGAGTAATACATCATTCCTAACTGTAAAGGGTCTACTTTTATTTGTGTGCACTCACAATATCAACAAAACATCGTGCTTTTATCTTGAACAGGAGCGCTTCACAAAAATGAACTGAAACAGCGAATACATGCATGATAAATATATCTATAGAAAGCTTTAAATTACTACTTAAGAAAATAAATAAAAACGAAAAACAAAAACTATTTAATATAATCGTTATCCGTGAAGTTGCACTTCTCTCTAAAGGCGCGTCTAACCAGGAGATGGCGAATCCTTACTATTTCCCCCGGACACATTCATGGTAATTACTTTTGCTGGGGCTTTTTCTTTATTGTGTGTATTTGAATGCAGAACTCTTCTGCTGCGCTGACGGCTCGCTGCTGCTGCGGGACACTAAACACCGTTGAGCCTCTCTTGACAGTCGCAGCAGCAATTTTTTTTCCATCAATAATTGATGGATGTCTAAAATATAAAGATAAGGAGAATCAACAGTCCAGAGGACCGGCCCGCGTCTGAAGTATGACGTGAATATTGGCTCGAAGCCCGGCCCTAGGGACATAAAAAAGTAGGAGCCCGACTTTAAATTAAAAAAAATAAATTGGGGCTAAAAGTGTGTTGAACACTGAACATGTACCGAGTAAAATATTACTGAAAATTGATTAGTAATGCCTTACACTACTGGGTTACAGAAAAAAGTAATTTGTTACTGTAATGCATTACTTTTGTAACGCCTTACTCCCAACACTGTATTTCAAGTGGTGATAGCACTATTTCAAATCAGAGACCTACACTTAAAGCATTCCTGGTGTGCATTCTGTCTCTCCATCTCTCCTGTGACTCTTCATTACTGTTCAAACAGCACACTTTGACTGCTGAAAAAGCGTCAAGCATCAATGGTCATTCTTACACTGCATCCCTTCAAGACACTATTACATTAGCGTGAATTTACTTAAAGAGCAAACGAAGTCAGACATCACATGATTGTAAACTCGAGTCATGCTTTTGAGACCACTATATGACCTACCACCTCTCATTCATCTGTTTCAATTAGATGCTGCCCTTACACATTGACCAATGTAGAAACTACACACACATTAACAAACGTACTTTTCTTAAACATTCCCTTTTTTCTTCGTTTTTAGTCTGTAGGGACTTTTAGTTATTTTGTTATTTAAGGAATGTGAACTTGAGAAAACGTTGCGGTTGCTTTCAAGTAAACACACAAAATGCATTATTTGGGTAACACTTTACAATAATTCACTAACACTTAAATTACACAGAAAAGCAAGTAGGTGCATGATTTGGCATGGCAGCAAATACAAATAATTAATAACCGTTTCCTTACTTAAATCCTGCATTTGGACCAGGCTCGGTTGCAGAATCACATCACACTGTGCTTCTGAAATTAATATCTTAATCTATATAGTGTAGAAGTTAGCTATCTCTGTGTCGTACGTGCTTGTCAAGCATGAAAAACAAGTTTTATTTAAATTCTGCATAGCCTATATTATCATATACAGCATGCAAAGAGCGCTCCCTTTAAATGTATTAAAAACTGTCACTCATTCATCACGATCTTACCAAATTCCATTTTAACCAATGAATGTGACCACACAATGAAACCTTTCTGAAGTTACGAGCATGAAAGAAATCGGCGCTGGACAAAAAGTGGTGAGTGTGTGGATTCCAAACTAAACACCTCTGATTGGCCATTGCATTGTAGAAATCAACAAACATGTCTGTGATTGGCTACTTTGCTCCCCTCTGCGAAAATGCATTGTAAAATCTTACAATAACTTTAAACTGGTGAACTTTAAAAGAGAAAAAGAAGAATTAGGGGAAAACAATAAATTATGAATAATTTGCTGCCATTGTGTGAATAATATGCAATCATGTAATCCATAAAAAGTAACTGTAATCTGATTATGAGCATTTTAAAATGTAATATAATCTAATTAGGAGTACCTAATTTTTGGAATCTGATTACGTAATCTCTTCACCGTACGCTATAGGTAAACCTACAGTTTGCATGATGTACATTTAATCATCAGCATATATGCACATACTGTACAGTCTGCCTTGAAACTGAAGAAACAGAACAACAACAACAACATCACACTACTGGAGACACTGCACAAATAGATGCCAGGGGCCTGTACCATGATGGTAGATGAACAAATTCAGAGTTACAGGATTAGTTTCGAGTTGACAAAACCAAACCATTCCAATCTGGCTTTGTTGGTACCATGATGCTGATCATCATCTTTCTTTGTCAACTGCAGCTAAAAAGCCAAGCCACTTTCAAACCCCAGGATTGGTGCAAACTAAACTGAAACTTACCTGGCTAGCCAGTTAATCCGGCTTCATGGTACAGGCCCCGGCACTGATTAGAGCATGTCTCAGGAGGTTAAGATTATATGATTAATTGTGATTAATCGCATCCAAAATAAAAGTTTTTGTTTACATAATATATGTATGTGTACTGTGTTTATTCATTATGTATATATAAATACACACATACAGTATATATTTTGAAAATATTTACATGTACATACATTTATATTGTTATATTTTATATTATATATAAACATATTTTATATATAAGCATAACATATTTTTCTTAAATATATACTTGCATGTGTTTGCTTTTATATATACATAATAAATACACACTGTACACACTCATATATTATGTAAACAAATCTTTAATCGTGATTAATCATTTGACAGCACCAGTTTAAGCATTTACAAATAATTTGTTTTTGCTTTATCACTAACTTCTGGAGAGAAATAGCGCAGACAATGGACAAGAATAAACTTTCTAATACGTGTACATCAAATACCTGTGTTTGCAAAAGCTATCAAATGGAGGACACTTTGAAAGTCTATGCGTTCGTCTATAAGCACATGCTCAGTGCTCACATCAAAACTTAAGTATTCTTTGGGCTTAAGGTTTGTGGTTAGCTGGTTAGCAAAACAGATTGTATCCTTAATAGCAGTTTTTACTGCAATGTTTGTTACCTATAATGCTGTAATACCTTCAGCCACACATTCCCCATTCTGTGGGAATCAGAATCATTAAGTGATCACATGTGTCTTGATATCAGTGAAGGCATCAGGTCCCCCAGTCTCACCCCACCGCCTCCTCTCTGTCCCCCTCTATCTCTCTGGGAAGTAAACATGGGAGAGGGAAAACAGGAAGCCCAGGCTACCGTGTGACTCAAAGGCACCGCCGGTATTTTTAGCTCCGGCCCGGCAGTACCCCGGCCCTTGTTTCCTCCAGGGCCACCGGGAGGATACTACTGTCCGCTCCTCTGTCGGGCCCCGCGGGGAAACGAGGTCAAGCTAAGAAAGGGTCCTGTCAATCCAGACAGCTTTTATATTGGTCATGTCTGTCAATCGTGGCCTTAGTGCAGTGGCATTTTAAGGATATAAATACCAGAGCACTCCTGTGTGATCTACACACAACACCAGCATGAGACAAAGGCTCAGATACAATGCAGCCCTACAACCAGAATCTGAACTGATCTATATATCAGCTATTTTACAACAGCTCCAAATGTGGCTCATTCAGAAGAGGACATTTCAGTTTTATGATAGCAGTTTCACATTTGTACATTTTCATTTGTTAAGAATAATCGCAGTGGCGATTATTACCAACGACTGCAGACTTCGGCACATTTTGTTTCCTACAATAAATTGTAGTAAAATATCCACCTTATCCAGAACTCTTTTTGTTTTCTATTCTACAAAATATCCTGTCTCTACTTCGAGGTGAGAATTCGCTGCAAATGGTTCAGTGCATGAATTAAATGAATCAATTTGAATCACGAACAATTTCACACCTTTTTGCACACCTGTTTGACCTGATTAGATCAAAGAGTGATGTATTCACGAATCTGGCCAAAGAGATCTAATGAAGAGATCTGGCCAATGAAATCTAACAACTACTTTCACATAAAAGCTTATTTTTCAGGCTAGCCCTGTGAAATTTCTCTCCCATTCATAAGTTATATGATCTTTGTACAGTATATCTAAAGCCTTTGATCTGGCATCGCTAGTTCTGATACTAAACAGCTAACAGAATAGACAAACAACTTGACTGCTAAAATATTATTAGTAGAATTATCGGAATACAGTAATCTTCATTGACACATTTATCAGTAATATCGTACTGGGGGGCACAGTGGTATTAAAGGGTCTAGCAACTTCCTTGGTATAATATCCGTGGCAATTAAAATCACACGCATGATCATTCCTTCTAATATTTAGTTGAATAACCTACAGTTATGTCTGCATGTTATAAAAAGCAGTCTCAGATTATTAGCTGCTATTTCCTGCAGCAAGAGCATCCTAAAACAGACACTAAGGGCAAAGACAGAGGGCATGGATGTTGTCGTAGAGGGTGTGTGTGTTGTGTCTGGAAGTGAGAAGAGCTTTGAGAAACAGCCACGATACTATTGTTTTCTGCAGATCTGCGTCAGAAGCTAGAAGGTAAGTGAAATATAAATGTTTCCCTGTGTTGCTTCACACAACACCGACAATCTGCCCAGTCACCAGTAACCCTTTCCCACACAGCAACAAACCAGTGAAGAACACAGATTCCCAGCTGCTTCATGACAAAGCTAACACTAAAGCGCAATTTCATAACACATGATTCAATAAAACCGTTCAACGAGCCATTCAATAAAATATGAGGCTATCTATTTATGTTAAGAGTTTCATATCCAGGAGCTGAGAGCCCATCCTGTGTGGTTAACCTTTCAGGAAATCCAATCCTTCAGTGAGTGTCTTCAATGTCTGTGGTGATATTATTTACACTTGCTCCTGTGTCGCTCCACAGGTTTACATACAGTTCACACACTATGCAGTTCACAACACAGATTAAGCTGTATCATAGTCAATCAACAAACCAACAAATATATGAATGAGCAGACAGATGAATGAATGAATGAATGAATGAACGAACAAGCAAATGAATGAGCAAAATGTGCAAATGACTGAACGAATAAAATGACTAAAACAAAATGAATGAACAAATGAACTAATGAATTAACAAAGTACAGTTTTTTTTTATTGCTTTGGTGCAATTTTCACAAGCAATTGGTATATTTTCAAAACTCTTAGTACTTCTATCACAACAGATCATCAAAAGTGCACATTTTTCAAACATTTCAGCATATTTTCAATTGTGTTAGTACAATACACATAATCACAAAATATCCTTTTCACTACACAATATAAGTGTTTCATCTATATAAATGTTTCCTTCACAGTAACTGCCTTTCATAATGCTATTACTATCAAACTTTTGATTCGCATCTATCATTCAGTTTAATACATTTATCTATCATTTAATTCAACTGATCTTAATGTTTAATCAATGAATCATTTATTATGTCCATAGATTTTCAACTTGTCTGATTGTGTTCTGATTATTTGTAAGTTACAAATTACTGCAAGAGCTTTCAGTCAAGAAAGACCAATTACTAATTATTTTCACCTGATGATCACAATAATTATTAGATACCACATAAGTGAGACTGCAATGTTCAAACATGAATCAGGATAGACTTGCAGAGAGAGGAAACCTGCATCGAAGAGGTGGTGGTGGTCCTCAACAGAGAGGTGGACTTGGTCCAAGAGAAAGAGGTGGTGGTGCTCCTCAATAGAGAGGTGGACGTGGGCCAAGAGAAAGAGGTGGTGGTGCTCCTCAACAGAGAGGTGGACTTGGTCCAAGAGAAAGAGGTGGTGGTGCTCCTCAATAGAGAGGTGGACGTGGGCCAAGAGAAAGAGGTGGTGGTGCTCCTCAACAGAGAGGTGGACTTGGTCCAAGAGAAAGAGGTGGTGGTGGTCCTCAACAGAGAGGTGGACTTGGTCCAAGAGAAAGAGGTGGTGGTGCTCCTCAATAGAGAGGTGGACGTGGGCCAAGAGAAAGAGGTGGTGGTGCTCCTCAACAGAGAGGTGGACTTGGTCCAAGAGAAAGAGGTGGTGGTGCTCCTCAATAGAGAGGTGGACGTGGGCCAAGAGAAAGAGGTGGTGGTGCTCCTCAACAGAGAGGTGGACATGGGCCAAGAGAAAGAGGTGGTGGTGGTGCTCCTCAAAAGAGAGGTGGACGTGGGCCAAGAGAAAGAGGTGGTGGTGCTCCTCAACAGAGAGGTGGACGTAACAGAGGCCTTACCATGGCAGAGGCTGCCAGGTTACTTCAGCCTAACTTACAAAGGTCAACTGTCAGCTCTATCATCAGAACTTTTCACCAAGAAAACCGGTAAGTCTGCCATAGTAACTTCACTTTACTTTTACAATATAGTACTGTTACAGTAATGGCATTACTGTATAGAAGAACAACATGTAATTCTCACAGTTTTATTACTAATCGTAAAATATTGACAGGATACTGTTGTCCTCTCAGAATTAACAGGAGACAACCTGGTGGTGGTCGCCCACGTGTTTTGACTGACCAGCAGGAGTTAGCTGTGGTGGAAATGGTTAGGGCAAGGAATGACATACGGTTGTGTGAAATCAAGCAGGCTATTGAGAACAGCAAAGACACCTGTTGACACACAAAGACACAATAAATTGGTGTACTGTAAGGCATGCAATTTACAGTACTGACTAACAATGTCATCTATTATTTGTAAAAAAGCTAACCAAATTATTATTATTTTAGAGGGTGATTGAGCTGGACGCTGCTGTGAATCATCACAAGTATATTTTTGTTGATGCAAAATGGTGGCAAAAACCAGACGCCGTGGACGTAACCTTATTGGCCAAAGGGCAACCATCCAAGTGCCTGGACAATATGGGGGAAACATCTCGATGTGTGCAGCTATATCTGAAGATGGTGTGGTAGGCTGTGGACCAGTTATAGGATCATACAACACTGAACACCTGATAACTTTTCTAAATGAGCTTGTGCAGGCCTGTCAGGGTGAACATGTCATCTATGTTATCGTGTGGGACAATGACAGTTTCCACCATGCAGAGCTGGTTCGGGAATGGTTTCAGGCACATCCTCGGTTCATGACCCTCTACTGAATTGAAAAATTCCTCAATTGGGTTGAGGAAAGGAGAGTATGGGGGAAGCCCCATACTCTCCTTTCCTCAACCCAATTGAGGAATTTTTCTCTACATGGAGGTGGAAGGTGTATGATTGCCATCCCAATGAGCATGTCACCCTTCTTCATGAAGCTTGTGGTGATATAACTGCAGAGCCATGTCAAGCCTGGATTCGTCATGCCAGAAGGTTTTTTCCCGTGGTGCCAGAACAATGAAGACGATGTTGATGGAAAATTTATGGCCAAATGTTTCAGGACCACATTTACAGGTTGTTGTTGTTGTTTGCTGCTTTTTTTTCACATGCAACCACAGTATTGTTGCAAACTAAAATTTAAATAAAAAGCTTTTTTTGTTTGCGTATGTAAATGACTTGATATGTTCTTTGATCACCTTACTTATGAAAGTTCAACTTCTTTGTACACCTTACTTATGAAAATAGTACCAAACGAATAAAAAAACCCGGAATGAGTTAATGAACTAAAAAAAATTATGTATGAACCAAACGAATAAATTAAAAAATGAACAAACTAATAAATTAACGAACAAGCAAATGAAATGAATGAACATACAAATGAATGGATGAACAAACTAATAAATTATAAAAAATTAAAGAACAAAAATGGATGAAGAAACTAATAAATGAACAAACTAATAAAAGTTAAACTAATGAATGAATGCATGGACAAACTAAATGAATAGACAAACAAGCAAATTATTCAATTAATTAATTAAAATGAATAAATGAGCAAACTAAATGAAAAATGAAAAGCTAAATAATAAATTAAATTAATGATCAAACAAATAAGTAAACAAATGATTAATTGAATGATTGAATAAATAAACAAGCAAACAAAATGATCTAAGAAACAAACTAATGAATGAACAAGCTAATAAATGATCGAGTGCACAAGTGAATTTGTGGTTGCTTTCAGGTTGCAGTAGAGTAAAACACTAGTTGTTGACATTTGTTGACAGTATGGAGTTGCTGACTGGTGTACTGATTCAACAACGCAGCCAAAGGAAACATGAGACTAACTGTATTGCCACAAGCCTGAAAAATAAATAAAGATAAATAATGATATCTAAGAGGGGTGTTAACGGTTAACGAAAACTGCAAATCATAATGAAACTTTGATAATGACAGGTCATGATTAAACAATGGAAGAGAAGGTCAGAGAGAGAAAGAGTGTGTGAAAAAGAGAGCTCCATCTTGTTGATGGCTGAATTGCACTCCAATTTATTGTGAGCCATTGCATCTCAATTATACTGACATTACAACAGGTACATGTGTAATTGAGCAGAAACAGAAGAATGCTTCTCTACTTGATTCTTTGGCTAATCGACAATTAACTGTCATCTGTTAACCATTGGATGATACGCGGGATGTTAACCAAAGGTGAAGTGTGTTCAGTCAAGAAAAAAGGTGAAGTGTGTCATAGTTTGATACAATGAAAACTGGTAATATTGTGGTTCAACGGCTCTATCAAAATATACAGATTACAAGGGAGTGCAAAAACCACACACTTCACCTTTAACACTTCACTGTGCAAAGATCTTACCTCCATATTTCTGAATGATCAACAGTAAACAGATTTGTCTCATTTAGGTGTTAAATTTGAAGGGTTAACCTTTCAACTGAATGAATCTCTGTTCAAGCGTAGGGTTAAGTGTTGGTACACAGCAGCTTAATACGTTTGTCACTTTTGAGTACTTAAATGTTTTTTTTACACACAGGTTCTTTAAGGGAGGGACACTGGCATTCTACAACCAAATTTGCTTTAGAAAATTTCTAAAATTTAAATTGGTCAAGTATGCAATGCACATAACTGAACAACTAGTTTAAATAATCACAGAAATACTAACACACATGTTGATGCTGTTTCTCTCCACTGTGGTAGCTCCATTGGGAAACAGCAAAGAGTGAAAGAAAGATGGATGAGAGAGAATGGTGAATAGAAAAGTAAAACTGGTAGTTCTTCAAAGGCTTATTATCTACTCTAATGTTTTATGAAACTCAATCAGCCTTTCCTTTATGCATCTTTATGCAACAAGACTTTTCATAATTATACAAATCACATGCAGTGACTTGTAAATGAAGACATGCTTATAGGCATTTCTGGCAGACTTATAATGGACGCCACATGTGAGACCATAGGGTGTCCCATTCCTCATTTTAGCTTTCAGATGGGTGCTTGCGAATGCCCCCTTTGCAGCCGCTATGCGCCCTCGATGCACACTTCTGCAGATCCCGCACTGAGGCGAGCTCCGCAGCAGACTTCACAGATTTTCCGAAAATTACAGACAGTTACATATATATTCCCTACCTTTCTTTATGTTACACCACAAGTAACAAGGGAATTTATAGTAATGTTAATATTTAGCCAGTCCCCAAACTCATTCACTCAAATGACTTGGATGTGCAGAGCATTCACAGCTTGCCCTGTTGAAAAAAACAGCACATGCTGGTTATGTTTAAAGCATGGCAGCTGGTTTAAGTTGGTCCTGAGCTGGTTTAAGCTGGTCATGGTCAACTACAGTGTGTGCATAATTATTAGGCAAGTTGATATTCTGATCATATTTTTTTCCAAGAACATTTTACCAATTCCAAACCACATCAATCTTAATAACTACTATTAATTTTGTATGTAATCATTTATAAGTGATATATAATTGTCCATGAAGGCTGGAAGTGAAAAACACCTTATATTCAAGATGCAAGATTCAAGCTGAAGTGTTGTGAAATACATGAAGACTGATTTTTATAGGCTTTATTGACAGATAAATTGAGAGTGACTCTTGAAGGACCAGCACCACTCTCTCTTGTACCACTCTTTCAAGAATTTATCTTCCAGAATCTGGCAGTAAGTTTTGGGAGTTCATTCCAGACAGACTGGAAGACCTCAGATCTCTGAGGAGCACTTGCTGTTGTCAGGCTCCTTGTGCAGACAAAAATCTCACTGGATTATTACAATTAATGGAAAAATTAATGTTTGGAAATGTAAACTGATATTTCCTACTGACCTACTGACACACTACAGCAAAAGATAGAAATAACTTACTTAAAACCATTTTTAGCTGGTGAAAATACTAGTGTCCAAAAGGTAGCACTGAAAAATTCAATCAGACCAAAAATACTAGTGTTCTAATAATGTTGGCCACCACTGTAATCGTCCATGAAGCATGGAAGTGAAAAACTTGTTATATTCAGGTGTGCATAATTATTAGGAAGGTTTTCTTTTTCATTTTAATCCATCTCTGCAAGACAGGCTTTTCAGGATAGGAGATGGGACTAAAAATTGTAATTGTAATAATCCATCCATTAATTGTAATAATCCAGTGAGATTTTTGTTTTCAAATGGAGTCTGACAACAGCCAGTGCTCCTCAAAGATCTGATCTGATCATCATCCAGTCTGTCTGGAATGACATGAAGAAACTGAACAAACTAAGACAGACTAAATGCAGAAGAACTGTGGCAATGTCTCCAAGATGCTTCAAGAGATCTACCTATGCACGCACTGTAGCTCCTGCTCAGGACCATTTTATAACCAGCTCTGGACCATCTTAAACCAGTTTATGATCAACTAAGGACCAGCTTAAACCAGCTGCCATGCTTCAAAACATGCCTAACCAGCATGCTGTTTTTTTCAACAAGGATTTCTGGTTAAGGAAAAGCATCTATCATTTAATCTCTCTCAAGGAAAAATGAATTTCATTCTAAATTTGACAGTCTACTTCCCTAACCTCTAATTTACTTGGAGCTTCGAGAAAGAGGAAAAATAATGTCTGCCAGATTCAGCCCATCCACTTTCTAAAGTGTCAGGCCGAGACACGGTTTAAAATCAAGTTTCTTTTCTAAAGCCAAGCGCACACTTAAAGACTCCTCATCTCTTGTTTTCTGTCATGTTGGTGCGTGCATTTCACAACTGAATGCAGACTAGCTGTGCTGGAAACACTGTCTTAGTGTTTTAGTCCAGTGTTCTGTTTGAATTAGCAGATGCATACCTTGTTAACAAAACAGAACATCATGAAAATCATTCGGTTCTGGGACCAGTTCTGAACAACAGCCGGTTCTCAGCTAACAGCCTACTGAGGGCAGATAAAGGACAGTGCAGACAGACATGGGGGGCGTGTGGAATCAGCCCAACCTCTAACTTATTCTGAAGTTTACACAGCCGGCAGACCTCGGCCTTCACACCTCCAACTGGCCCCACCATGCAGCTCTCGGTTAAAGCAAATGGAGATGAAAAGCTCCCGCAATGAGCTGCCTGGGATGAACAACATAACACTGACATGCCCTTTAGAACAAAATAAGCCTACAGCTTGCAAGTGCAGGCATGACCGAAGAGGAGTTGCCTTTGAAATAGGTGTGAGTATGTTTGTGTGCAAGTAAAGGGTTCGTGGGAAAATGGGTGACTGGGTAATTCCCGCAGTCTGGCCAAACCTCTACAACCTTTCTCACACTTTCACACAAATAGCTTTCAAATTACGCAAACGCTGCCTTTGAGCCAGTCAAAGCCTACCTCTGCACACATCTGTCCCATAGATTGATGCTCATTTTCTCTTCGTACACTATCAGGCACTTGCTTGTCTTGACAGATACTCACTATGACACACACAGACACGCTCTGCCAGGAATCCTGCTCGCTTGAGGACGCAAGGCTTGGGTAGGGTTGCACCAAACGTTTGTATGTTCTTTCTTAAAATGAGACATTCTCAGCAGAGGCTTAGCAACTAGTTTTTTGTAAATACCTCTCTGGTAAATTTGGTTGCATCGTTTGCTTTTAAAGCCAATCTAGGTCGTAAAACCTCAGCGTAATCATATAATATGACATTTACCTTTAATGATCCAATGAGCAGCTGAAAAAAACCTGAGCATTTCAGTTTGACCTTAATATGAGTTTGTTTAAAACATATTTTGACTCATGTAACTCTTATTGGTAATGAATCAAATTACCATAATGCATACATTTACATTTATATTCAGTTAGACTTTTAGTAGATACTTTTATCCAAAGTGACTTAAGGAAAGTCACAAGCAATTTGTCATAAAAGCCAAAAATATTCATAGTACACAATCCCAAATTTAAAGTACAGAGTTACAGTATAGTAAGTGCCTAAATAATCATGAAATGTAATGAATAATATTTTAAAATACTGTACATTTTAATTATGTAAATTACAACATCTAAAATTAATTAAGGATGATAAATAAATACTAATACAACAAAATTTGATATTATTTTTTTTGCTAAAGAGCCGCTAAGTAATATTTTAATCACATGATGTTTCCTTGTGCTCAATATAAATGAGCACAAAAGTCAACATCCTCATATACTGTATGTCTAGGAATTAAGTCACACCAAACATAAGCTCAGTGTAATTCAATAGATCAGCCATCTTATTCCTATATATCATATGTACGGTATTTTTCAAGTACATTGAGAGTTATGAAACTCTGATGTGTAGTACTGTGTAAGCTGTAGATAAGTGCTCATGTAAGCCCCAACTAGCATAAGTTTCAATTTAGGACCGGTGTATCCAGCCCATGGTTACTTGTTTGCACTGTCATTAACAACCGCAAACAGGATTTACTTTGTGAGCTCTACCTAAGAAGTCCTCAACTTTTCATGTCAACAAACTGAAGATAGCCTATATATGGAAGTAAATTAATTGGAGAACAGATTTGCTTGAAGCATTGGTTGCAGCTTTAATAAGAAATAGAGAGCTGTTCGAAATGGAGCACACAAAATGAGATGTTAATAAATATCTATGCATGCATCTGCTTATATTCTTATTAATATTTCAACTCATAATTCAGGCAACATCTCTGTATATGAACCCATGTGCTTGTGTAAATATATCAGAGCAGGATGCCCAGATTATCCACATGGGAGAATTTATAAAGCTCTCTGTCTTTAATAATGGGGGTCAGTCCTGTCTGAGATGGCAACATAAAGGCAGGCGACTGTAATTCTCAACACCACAACGAAGCTTATGATGGAACATCAATAATTCACATCTCCGTCTGTGTTAGACTACAAAGAGCGGAGCAATTTCCAGGGTCGCTTGGAGTCTGCGGCCAAGCCGTGTCACACACTGCACACCTGCCATATCAGGGGCCTTAATGGGACCGAGACTGATGCTGTATACTGATATTCAACCAAACTATTCACTCTCTGATATTCTATTACTAGATTACTTAGTGTACTGTTCATTGATATTCTATTACTCTATTATACTACTATTCATTGTTTCGACTGAACACGAGACATTCGGACAGGGCAGCCAGGATATGACCAAGGCTATGTCCTTGTGTTTGTTAGTGATAATCAAATACAGATTTAGGACTGATTTGAAAGCATGTAAAAATGGTGTAAAATGACATGAAAATGATGTAAACTTTATAATGGCTGTTGTACATATAATTATAACAGTGGTGTGATTTTAGATGACTATGACTGTTTTCAAGTTAGTATCACTAAAATGTAGCTGCAATTAATATATTTCTAATTTCCATAGCCTACAAGTACTAATAATTCTATATTAATCCTTATCTAGCCAATCATATTAAATATATTTTTATCATGTAATTTAGAAACATTAGACGACCTGACAAAAATATCAGATGTACAAATACCATCCTAACATCAACAGATTAAAAGATGAACGTTGTCTGACCGTTTGGCATCAGATTATCATATATCTGCATTAATGATGGCTGCATGGCTCTTTGTAGCTGCAGAAATATTTATGACAGGCAGCCAACCCCTTTCGTCGTCTCTATGCAACCGGGGTTATCTGAGCATTCATCTGAGGCCTTTGCTGCAGAAATGATGCAGGTGGCATCAGAGAAAGAGGAAAGCACAACACACACCTGCTGCTGGCGCATCCATGTGTTTTCATTTTGGTGTAACCATATTTTGAACATTTAAGTTGTTTACTAAGGGCAATAAAATTGAACAGGTATTTTCGTGTGTACTCTGTTCATGTCTTGCGCAATGCACACTGTCATTTGGAGCCACTAATACAAATATCTTCATACTGTTTCTAACTATTTTTTTAGACAAAACAGCTTGTTTGATATTTAAGTATATGATAAATATATTAAACTTGTTATATTTTCTCGAGTATCAACGCACTGTTCCATACTGATAGCAATGAAAAGTTGTGCACGGTTGTTATGGTTGCCTGCTAGCATCTATTTGGCGAGGAGGTGATGCCTCCTCTGACTTAACTTTTGTAGTTGCTGAAATGTTAACAAACACTGAAACGCAAACTTGCATGTATAAACAATAAAGACTTTTAAGAGCCCCCCCCTTCCACCCTACGACTTTTGTTTCGACTGGAGAATCCAGCTGTTGACTGTGTTTTGGAACATGGAAGCCAGTTTCCAGCTGGTCATTTGCTAGTGCAAGCTAGTAGACTGGTTTAGTTAGTCCTACTGCTGGCTTTGGAATATGGTGGCATCTTAATGATTGATTCTTTAACCATGTTCCAAATCACAGCTGCCATTAAATGGATTTTCCAACATGGTTGGAGGCACCCTGAAATAGCCACAAAAAGACTTTACCCAGTCCTCGAAGTGTTTGCTGCCGTTTTGCAGCAATTCCTCGAACTGAATGGTGCAATTGGCTACAAAGTCGTCGTAGCCAATCGGCGCGTCGTGAAACACCGACAGCTCGATCTTGCGGCCGTCGTGCACCTCGGTCACAAACTCATCGTGCCAGACGGGACTGTTGGTCTTCTGCTTGGTCGAGGTCTGACCCACGCGAAATTCATCTACGTTGAGGGCGATGTACGTGTCCAGCAGGAAGGTTCCCGTCTTGGGGCCGACGGCGTGTCTCAGAGACCAGGCTGTGGGCTTCAGGTCCAAAGCCTCGCAGATTTTAATCTTCAGCAGACCATTAAAAAACACCATGGCCACTTTTGAGCGCTTTAGTAATAATATTCCTCTTCAGCGCCTGGTTAATTATTCAACCAATGTATGCCACGGTCCACCGGTTTGTGACTGTTTCTCCTAATGTTATAACGGTAAATGCCCTTCTTCGTCCTCGTGGATCTGCATGCAAAGTGTAGAAGGTCCAGACAGAAAGGGAATCTATTGCTATGACCTACGGACAACCTGCATGTGATCTCGAAGCTGTCCAAACGCCGCTAGGCAGTCAGCAATGCAAGTTGGATTGAAAAAGGACGGCTACAGTGTAACAGCAGCGATACGACCAGCATTCCACACCTCAAAATACGCCAGAAATATATGCTGGATCTCCCCAGGGTGAGCAGCCCGTTCCCTCGTCTGACTGGAGCGCTGGATGTGTCTCCTCCGCGCATTGGGAGGAAAGTTATCCCCGCAAAAGCGTCTTTCGGTTCGCCCCAGACAGGAGAACCAGTGTTTACAAGGGTTCCGTTCTCACTTGCTTTTTCCAGGATCCTTGTTTGTCCGTCGGTACTCAGTTTCCTGCAGACCTGCCTCCTTTTCTCCCGACTGTGTGTGTGTGTGTGTGAAGGCTGGTCCAGGAAATGCGCAAAACACGTCAGTTATTGCGCGGAGAGGGCTGAGTGAGTGCGGCACTGGAGCGGCCCTGCTGGAACCACTGCTTCGGCTCTCTGATCAAGCATCACCCACAGGGCTGTAAAGATGAAGTGTGTGTGTGTGTGTGTGTGTGTGTGAATACCAAGTGTGAATAATGCACCCTGCTCAAGTCATGCAATGCAGACGACCATACGGAAAAGACCACAGGTGTCTCAATTCTTAGTCATGTTTTACTTGTTTATATCATTAATGATGATTTGAAACAACGCTGTACTGTGAGAAAATAAAACTACCCGTTTTTCTCCACCTCATTATTTTATTTTTCTGATTGAATTCACAAAGGCGAATACAAATGACAGGAGTTAAGTGGATGCAAGCCAAGATGACCTAATTGTACAGTGTATAACCGAAACTAGTTGAAAACATGTTGTGTATCATGTAAATGTGTAAAAAAAAAAAAAAACAGTGATAATTTGTAACACTGGGTCTGGGGACAGACTTTGGACAACAAGTTTGTTCTTGAAAAAATTGATATATTGAGGTCCACCTTCTCAATATCATTAGTCAACCAAAAGCGCCATCTCGTGGATGGAATTTCTATTACAGCATAGATGATGTTTGATGATCAAATGAAGCATTATGACGAAATTATAAATAATGTGTGCTGCCTACTGTTGCTTAATTCATTTAAATGTCAGTGTGCCATCAATGGCGTCGTGAAAGCACATATACATTTCTTAAGTCTGTTTTACAAATGCTTCCCTGTTCTTGAGATGCTTCATAGTGTAGAACATTTGATTTAGGAAACAGTTTTGGCTCAGGGTGAATATAAAATGTGATATAGAAGATCTGTCTATATCATTGAAACAACTAATGATAACGATTAAAAATTAAAATCACATTAAGTGAGTATCCAGTAGATGGCAGTGTCCTTATAGAAGTATAAGTTTGACAGTTACTGTATCTGCATTGTGTTGCTTTGACTTCTGAACTGTTGCATCTTTTGAGTAGACTGCTTGATCATGTTAGTTTAAGTAAATGAGCATATATATAGTTATTTCATCCTCAAATCTACAAAATGTATCAAGTGTATACTTTAAAAAGATAAAACAAAAAAGATAAAGAAAACATGGCAACAAGCTGAAATGACTATTAAAAACTCCATTATTGCAGCATGCTTTATTACAAATACTTTTATTAATCTGTTTTTGTCTTATAACCCACATTCTGGGTTAATTGATGCTTGCATCCCTTTATTTTGGCTCATGATGTAACCACAAGTATGTTTGCTCAGTTCACAACACCAAATTTGCAGTGACCAATAAGGCTGAGCCACTGGAGAAATATCTTGTCACTGGTTGATAAAGTCTTTTTAAATAATTAAAATGGCATCAGCTTTAGAAAACTCTCAGTTTAATGCAATTCATTTTGAGCTGTGTGTCCTTTTGTTTCAGACACAATAATTAGATGAGTGATGTCTGCTGGAGGATGAATGGGGATGTTGTTTCGACATCAGGATTTTCCCTTAAGGCTGATTCTCAGCCTGCAATGACATTAGTCGAAGATGTTCTAGCTCACACTATACGGCCTCACATGAGTCTAGCATGTGGTGTGACTCCAAATGATGACTTCACCAGTAGGAGGAAAATGAATGCCCCTTTGAGACACTGATAGTGCAGGGTTTATGAGTGTGTAGGCTCTGTGTTGCAAGAATAGAAGCAGCCATTTAGGGCTCTTTGAGGGTCTTAAAGCTTACTTCATTCCACCCCCAAAATGCCAGCGTCTATGTTCTTATAGTTAGTGCATTAGAAATCACTGTCGGCAACTGCCAATAGTGGAAATCAGACCTCTGTGGACAATGCTTCTTTGTTTGGACATAAATAGACACATGAAAGGCCATTCTGAACAAACTTAAACCTCATGACCAGAATCATATGTAACATGGCACATTCAATTTTGTGCATCAGTTTGGATTATGTAAAACAATAAAAATAATAATAACATTCCCCATATGTGAATTAGAATACTGTATCTTCTCTAATAAATCATAGGCCTATGGGTGAGCATTTTTGTCCCACTGGACTTTTAGTGTCTCATAAAATACAATATTTGCTCTCTGATTACACAGAATAGAACAAATAAAAACTGTAAAAACAGGGCACAAGGTATTCTATTAATATGAAGAAAGTTTATGTATTAATGTTTTTACAGTTGTTTTACCTGTATTTGAATTTTGCACTTGATTGCATTTGTTTAGGGTTAACGGAAATGTCAATAAAATTACTAGATAATGTCCTGGCATAAAATTATCAGTACATTTTCCATGCTTTATTGTTTTGTTTTTCATACACATCTCAAATTAATTGTAGCTAAACAGAATTCCATTATGGAAATGACATTTCAATTTTTTTTTTTTTTTATAAAACATTTACTTAAAAACAAAAACTCTTTTTTAATTTATCCTTTTATGATTTGATGTGTCCTAAATATGCACACAAAAAATCCACACTTCTGACAAAAGAAGCTTGATTGATGATGCATAATAAAAAATATATATATTTTCACTGTTCTAGAACATAATAATCTAAACATGTATTTTTATTATAAGCATTTATTATATATTTATTAATTATTTAATTGATACAACTGGATAATATAAATATGAACAAATATTTTGCTTTTGAATGCTTCAGCTGTATATTATTTATTTGTATTATTTAATTTTCATCGCAGTATATATATATATATATATATATATATATATATATATATATATATATATATATATATATAGTAATTATTATGTGTGATAGTGTCAACATTTCCTTTTTAAGATTAAATTACATTATGGATCGCTCTCCTATTGATAAGCAATACACAAACACACACACGGAGCTGTTAAAGGCAACAGATGGCTACTTTGTCTGATTGACTATAATCATTAATCATTCATCCCGCGGCACTCATGCATTATCTCGAGTCTCCACGTTTTCAGTGTGGCAACCGAGGCAACGCTCTCTCGATCTGCAATCTCATTGGTTGGCCACACGCTCGTCACTCTCCCATCCGTCGGAAGTGCGTTCTCCTGCTGCTTCTCCCTACAGTCTGAACGCGTCTGCGAGCTCGCGCTGTCGGCCTCTTCCTCACGCCTTTGCTCGGCTTGTCAAGCAGAAGCACGGGCTTGGCGGATCGGAGATTTGGCCTCGGATTATGCTGACATTCCAACCGACTAGAACGACGTGGGCCTCAACTGCTCTCCTGCTTTTTAAAAGCCAACCTCAGGAATGAGCACTTCTGTGTTTTATTCGCCAGGGCTGAGCGTATGTGGGACAGCAGCGAGTCTAGCAGCTTTAACAGCCTTCAGACAAAAGACGGCTGCGAAGTAATATTCACATATAGAAAGGGTGAGTACACCAGTTTGCGGTGTCCGCTCTCTGGATTGCAGTGCGCCATGCTCTGCGTTATTTCTAGCCGCTTTTACGCGTGATTTAATGTAACGGAGCGCGAGTGATGTCACCGCTGCTTTTGCATGTTTCCCCTCAGCGAATGTTACAATGTAACACTCCAACATCCTCCAGTGTGCGAGTCTCTCTCTCTCTCTCCCACGTTGCTCACTCACTCGATACCTGCTCTTAAAAGAGATTCAAATCACCACAAACATAGCACACCTTTGATTCTGAGTGTTATGTGTCCTTCTGCGTTCGATAATATGAGCGTTGTTACGGTGTTTTGTTGTTACGCACTGAAGGAAGTATAGACAGTAGGCTATACATTACTGTATATATGTATATTACTGGATTTGCGATTATATTCTCGGCTGATGTCTTCGTACAAAAATACAAACAAGCTAGCTACTGAATCCACTTCGTAGCAGTCAGATGGTTCAGTTGCTTATCTTGTCAGCTGCATGTCGTTTGTTGCTAATTGATATCACTGGGGTCCTAGTTATGGTAGTTAACACGTGTCTAGTCCACCATCAAGATGTTGTTGAAAATTATGAGTGAGGGAAAATGTACATTTTTGACCATGTTATTGCAGTCATTTTTAAATGGTCGTTGTGACAGATTAATTATTTTTTAAAGTATACAAATACTCCGTCAACCCCATTTCTGAGGTGAATACATGCGAGTTTGTACATTTGCCCAGTTGTTAGGCACTCAGAATTAACTATCGTTTGTTGAATTAATTCATTTCTTAAGGTTACGTTGCAGGATACGCTCTTGCCCTAAGCCACTCCACGTCTTTGTCTCTGAAAGTAATGGTCCACAAATAACTATTCTTTACTTTTTTCCTTCGTTTTTTTTTTCTCCTTTCGAAAGAGAACACACTTCCGCCCCTTAATGTTGTCCAAAAGCCAGGCCACTCATCTGGACCCCATGAGAATAGGCGTGTCGAACCGAGAGAAATTGCAGAGGATATTTTCTGGGTTTAATATGAGGCTACTTAACAGCGGTAGTCTAACTTTGTCCAGTTTTTCTCTTTAGGCTGAAGCACTTAGGTGTAGCTTAGCTGCTTCTTCAGAAGGTCTTAAAAAAGTGGATAAACAGAATATTTGTGTATTATAATAATGCATTTTTTATTGCTTAAACTATAGTAGTGTAAATTTGGATATTGTGCCTTTGAATGGCTTAAAATGGCAAGATTTCCAATTACATTTTCAGCATGCGATTTTTGATTTAGCACCCTGTACATTTGTCCTTTTTTTTTCTCAGTTTGGAGGAAACATACAGTTGGACTGCATTTAGTTATTGCAGTCACTGGTCAGTTTTATGTGTTGATTAATACGGTTCTGCAGCAACATTTCTACTTTTTCTGTGATTATACTGTTTATTTGTGTTGTCATGTCTGCAGTTTCTCACACTACTTTTCTCAATCTTGCTCGCACACCACTGCTAACTCTTGCCACCCTTTGCAATACATTCAAGGAATCCATGTATGATGTATTATTTCCAAGGTACTATTATATAGGATATATAAATAATCAATAGAAGCTTATGATGAGTCACTTCTTTAGAATGCTTTAGAGTCTCCTTTGATATCTGATCAGAGTAATGAGTACACACTACACAGGGTAGCGGTAGATGAGCTGCTGAGCTCATGACGCTCATTCACAATGGCACTTCATCCACGCATCCGTGCCCCCACACTGCCAAATTGAAGTGCCTTTATGCAGGAGAGCTACACGAGGAGTTTCATATCCCAAACTGCTGGTCTGATAATGATGTGCTTGAGCTCTGGCCTTGTTAATTTTGGGGAACTCATGCTTTTTTGCATTTTCTCATCCGAGGGAGAGCTGGATCAGAGCAGTTTTTGAGAGAAGACAGACTGTCCCTATTTGACTGTCTAATTAAGAGTCTTAAGAAAAGGGTTCTGAAGAGAACTTCCACATGACATGCAAAGTCACAGAAGTGAGAGTTATCCAACTGCTCTCATCTCTGCACCCGTTTATTAGCAGAAAGAAGGGCAAGACATTTGTTTGCTGAGGACGCATTGACATGTAGTGTGTCTGTTGGGTGTTCTTAGTTCAACCAAAAAAAAATGTAGTCACTTTTAGGCAATCCAAAATATTGGTGAGTTTGTTTCTTCATCTCAACAGATTTGGAGAAATTTAATGTTCCATCACTTGCTTATCAATGGATCCTCTGTAGTGAATGGGTGCCGTCGGAATAAGAACCCTAACTCCAGTCCATCAATTAATGTCTTGTGAAATGAAAAGCTGTGTGTTTGTAAGAAACAAATTCATCATTAAGGCATTTTTACTTTAATCTTTTTCAGCCAGAAGTCCTTGCCAGTGAAAAGTCCATCCCTTGTTGTCCTCTCACATCAAAATCTTTTTGTTTAGATGTTTTTGGACTTTTTTTGCATGTAAACAGTGCTTGATTTGTGCACATCTCCTGATTCAGGTGAGATGAGTTGTTCACTGGAGAAAGCAATATTATGGATAGAGGACTCTACTCTTTTGCCAGAATTGACTGTTTAAAGTTAAAAATGTTTTATTGATGGGTTTATTTCTTACAAATATGCACCTTTTAGGGCTGCAGCTATCGATTCTTTTTGTAATCGATTAATCCAGCACTTAATCGATCGATTAATCGAGTAATCGGATAAAAACTTTTTTTGTGTTTTTAAACAACCAAAACAAATAATGCATAACAAAAATGATGTGGCTGTAAAATGATCAAGCATTTGGCTTTTATTTCTCAAAAAAAAAAATTATTTATTCAAACTTCAACATTTGAACGGTGCATGACTGAGCTGGGCGAACAAAGCTGTCCATACTCCGTTGTGAAGTGCTGAGAGGGAGAAAAAGAGGAAAAGCAATTTAGCTTATTAAAATGCACAACAGGTTTCCCCATACACAAAAGAAATATGTTTTCACAATATATCTGAAATATATTTGCATTGTTGTTCACTTATATTTATCATTTTGAAATATATTCTGAAATATAACTAAAATATATTTATTGGGCCAATTTCGAATATTTGCATATATTCCAAAACATATATTTCAAATATATTTATTTTGTGTATGGGTCATGCTGTAATCTAGCCCTGAAAGTATATAGTATGTTTCATCGTAAAAGCCATTCACAACTTTTTTGACAGTAAATTATTTCCATTGGTTAGTTACCCCACAGCTCTCCAATCAAAAGCCCGCGCTCTCAAATCAAAACACCGCTAACGACTTGCGTCTCCTTCCGCTTTTTGGGTGACGTAAGCGCGTTGTGTCATACAAAAAATAATAATTGCGAAAGAACGTGATGTGAGCTTTAAAATTATTTAAAAGAGGCTTAGAGGCAGAGGAATTTGCCTCGATAATTTTTTGTAATCGAGTTACTCGAGGAATCGTTGCAGCCCTAGCACCTTTTCATCTCACAAGATGTTAACTGATGGACTGGAGTCATGTGGATTATTGTGATGTTTTTATCAGCTGTCTTAACTATGTTTGTGACGGCACCCATTCACTGCTCACCATTGGTGAGTAAGTGATGTAGCCTAAAGGCCTGTTCACACCGGGACAAATTTCGCGCGCGATATTCGCCGACGTTTAACGCCTCGTGACTAAACAAAGGGCGCCAATGTGAGTGTGCACACCGACGCGAAAAACGTCACGCGTAAAAGCGTCATTTAAAAAAAACCCCGCCTCAGGTTCGTTTTTTGGTTTGACGCACCGAATCAAAAACTATCCGACCAATGAGATTGGCGCTTTTGCTCACGTGTCTGGAGCTGCTGAAGTTACAGTAAAACACAACTTGGGGGCGCTCAAACACAAAACGGTCTTGCCGAGCACATACGTAACGACGAAGAAGATATACGCCAAGTAGTGTCTACACTGCCTCATTCAACAGAACAATAATTTCTTCATCGCTGGAGCTGCTGGAGCTTGAAATATCCATGTTTTCTTTGTATGATTTTGACAAGCGCGTAAATTCTCTCTTCTTCTGAGTGACAAGTGAGTGTCAGAAGCGTAAAGTTGCGCAGTGCCACCATGTGTACCGGGGTATTTCTGTTTTACATTAAGCGCCATCTAATGTCAGGGAATGAATTTGCATGTTCACTCGGCTCATCTTCAGCGAAAATCGCTTGGGTGTGAACAAAAAACGCCTTGAAAAACCCTGGCGAATAACGCGCGCCGATATTCGTCCCGGTGTGTACGGGCCTTAATGCTAAATAAACACTTGTACATGGATGATCTTAGGGTGAGTACATTTTCTGCAAAAGCCAATTTATTGATACACTGTTTCTTATGAAAACCAAAATTAACATTTTCATTTAGCCAAGAAAATGGAAATAGTTTAATTAAATTTCAGTACCTGGGTAACCAAACTCAATGCTATTCAAGGTGTTGTGTTCTCAGATGATAAATTAAAACCGTCATAGTGAAGTTCTTCAGCAATGAGCAGCTCTTGATATTTAAAGCAAACAAATTTTACATATTGCCAGTAAATTTAAAAACCTGTTGTAGTTTAAAGTCTTTTGTAGCTTGAAGCAGATGCTAACACAGTCAAATGGACGAGCACTAATTAAACATCACTGTTTCTGTCAATGGTTTCAGCCCTCCAATACTATTCATTTCATTCCAAAAAGTTTTTGCTGTTTTGCCTGAATATTTTTGGTTGCAGAAATTTGTGCATCACTATTTATTTGCATTCAATTTCATTGCATGGAAAGGATAATCATGGGCATTTTGGCTAATATTTCCTTTGTTTAATGGAAGAAAGAAAATAATACAGAGAAAGAAAATGAAACAACATGAGGGTGAGTAAACGATGATCTAAGTCATTTTTGAGCGAATTATCCTTTCAAATAGTGTCTGTGAAGAAAGTCATTCTCAGAAATGTTCTTCAAAAAGTTTTTTCATCTTTGTTGTCCCAGGAACATTTAGGAGAGGATACCTGCTCTGTGCATTCATTCCTGGAAGCCAAAGCTGTTTGTTTTTGCGAAAGTGATCTGCATAGTCAAGGAAAAAATTATGCCAACTCTCATGGAAAAACAACAAGGCTGATGCATCTGATATTGCGGTACATTAGAGATGTATTTGGAGGCTGAAAGGGTAGAGTTAGAAAAAAAAAAAAAAAGTGTGTGAAAAATAAAAGATTACATGTCTCATCACGTCATATATTTGAAGTGTTATATGAATGTTACTCTGCAGGTGCAATGTTATTTTTTTGGGCTGGCGATCAGAAACAGTAAATGTGAAATTTTTGATTTAATGTGGCTTTGCCAAAGATCGACTTCTCAGCACTTTTAACGAAACCTTTAGAATTGTTGCTGGAATGAAACTGGATAATTTGGTAGCTTAGAGCTATGGTGCTTGAAGTGCTGGATCATTGGACGGGTTCAGTCCAAACCCTATCTCAGTGTTTCTTGTATAACTCTCTGCATAACATCTCACTGCTCTTCACTGGCTTATTTAAAGTCATTTACGATTTCAAAGAGGCTTAACATGTTCCAAAGAGTTTAAATGTGGTGTCTTTTATAATACAGTATGTTAAAAAAATAAAATGTTATAACATAATACACGATAGCTTTGATGAACTGTTTTGTAGGCTATGTGATTTCTTGTGCATTTGTCCTGTTGGTTTGGTCCCTCTTCATTTTGGGAAAGGTGGTATTTGAAGTTACTTCCTGTAGTAAAAGGAAGCAGCACTGCCCCTTGAACATGGAAACAACACATGATGTTAAACTATACTACAAATATGCACTGTTAATACACTTTCAGCTAATAACCTATTACACTTACTGTGCTCTGTACAACTGAATTGTATTTAGGCTTTCAAGAGTTTTCTAGGTGCATTTACAACTCATGAAATTAATATAAGGTTAATTCAACAAAGTAATTTGGCTTATGCAATGCAGAGTAGATAAGAATGTAAAGTCATAAATGTTGTGCATTACATAAATGCAAATGTGATTGAACAATGTTCACACCATGTTAATTGCTATTTGCTACTACAAACTACTGTCCTGGAACCTAATAAGGGACGAATATTTAGTTTAGACCTAGGGCAGAATGCACCTTCATTCAAAGAGGTAACTGACATGTACCTTGTCCCAAATAGAGCCCCCAGCCCTTGAGAAATTGGGATTTCTATTTGAGATTGTCACATTAAAAGTGATTGATTGTTCCTTGTTTCATCTCAAATCTTTCTACATCTTTGTTTATGAATTAAATTCTTCAGTGTTTTGATTTTAAGTAATAGTGTCTAAAATAAGTAACAAGTCATTTCATTGAATCAATTTGTATACATCTCTCATTTTGTCATTAAGTTGTACTTATAAATGGGCTGCCTTGCTCTTGTTCACCTTACCCACTATTGACCATTTAAAACCTCTCATCGATTGACCACTATTTGTGAGCTCCCTTCATAATCAGTAGATGACAAATGGGATGCCCTACATTGCCTTGGACTTCACGTGTGCATGAGTGAGCAAAGGCCACAAGACTGGAAATTCACATCAAGTGCACCATTTAAAAGCATGCAATCATGATGCTCTGAGAGCAGAATGAAAAGACTAGGTTTTTCCTGCTTATATGTGTGGTTTTATTTGCATGCCTTAGAAAATAAATGCATAGTCTATACACAGAGTTGCTTCATTCCATGCAACTTCAAGTGTTGGTATGATTTGGATTTTGGATATGTGAATAATGTCCCATAGAATCAAGCCTCTCCAGATCTTTTTTGAGTTGCTGGAAGACTTTTTGCAAGCTTATGAGATTGCCTGTTCAAATATTAAGTTCTCCTTTTAATTCCTATGTAGTATCCTGGCATTAGACTAGTCAACCGTATATTTTGCTCTGTGAAGATGATACGTTTGGTCTCCTCTTATAATGGGGAGATCTGAGCGTGATCTCCTGGTGGCTTCAATTTAACATAATTTGTGCAGTGCAACCACAGTGTTTTAAACAAGATCAGCACTTTTTCTTCCTGAAAAAGGGAACAGAAACCACCCCTCAGACAGACTTTTTTTGTCTGTCTGCATGATCTCTGTCTGTGCTCCCCCTATCCATACTTTATCTCTCTATTGTGCATTTGAGTATGTATGTGTCTGCTGTCATGACAGTGAAAGTTCTTGGTCAGGTCCAGACTGGCTCTGTAATACAGTACATACCAGCAGATCAGCTGGGAGCAGATCCCTCAGTTCATTTATAGCCATGGCCTTGTGTCGATGCATGTCTGCCTGGCAACTCTGTGCTAACTGTACCACTCCTGCACCCACCCAACCTATACATGCTCTTTGTGTCAGAAATGATGCACACGTTCTTTGTGCTCACAAACAAAACATGTTTCAGTGCTGCTTTATCTATATGTCTAACATGTTTCCCATTCCATTTTGTCAAACTACCATCTTAACATATCACCCTACAGTTAACAAATCTCTAACAAAGGCATCTCTAACCCTGCTCCTGGAGAGCTACTGACCTGCAAACTTCAGTTCCAACATTGCTCCGATACACCTGTCTGTGATTATCAAGTAGCCATGAACACCTTGATTAGTTGCTTCAGGTGTGTTTGATTGAGGTTGGAGCTGAAATCTGCAGGACAGTAGCTCTCCAGGAGCAGGGTTGGAGACCCGTTAAATAACATCTCCCAACCAGTGTACACCAAGATAACATCACAAGTCTTTGATTTATAAACAGCAACAAGATTTTAATAGCTAATTTTTTGTTTCTCTGATAGGTCGTTGTCTCCAGTCTATGGAGAAAGTGAGCAAGATGTGGGGTAACCTCAGGAGTCGATGCCAAGCCCTCTTCCACAATGATGGCTCAGAGTCCCATCTGTGTAGCCAGGATTTAGATTGTGTCCACTGTGTGGTGGACTTGAGCAGGAGAGCACATGCAGAACCCTATGAAACTAGGTCTTCCACACCCTCGCGGACCTTGTCACCACTCCCACTGGTTCCTGGAGGACGCAGAGGCCATAATTGTGTGGCAGATATTCCCCAGATAGTAGAAATATCCATTGACAAAGAGAGCGAGGATGGACGGAGGGGTCCCCTTGACCGTAGAGACTCCTACTCACGTCATGCTCCCTGGGGAGGTAAAAAGAAGCATTCTTGCTCAACTAAAACACAAAGTTCACTTGAGGCTGATAGGAGAACGGGACGCTCAAGAGGAAGTACAGCTAGGAGGGAGCGTTGCTATGGAGTTAGCTCTATCCAAGAGATTAATGATTCTGTAGGAGCTGGCAGCAGTGGGCGCAGCCTTAGCACCCGTTCTCTACGACAGCGACTTCGGGACACTGTAGGCTTGTGCCTTCCTCTCCCCACACACCGCCGCTCTCAGTCAGCCAAAGGCCAGGTTTCCTCCAAACGTAAGATCCACCTTACTGAACTTATGCTCGAAACATGCCCTTTCCCACCCGGTTCAGATCTGGCCAACAAGTGGCACCTAATTAAGCAACATACGGCGCCAGTCAGCCCTCATTCCTCAACTGCTCTTTTGGATGCATTTGATTCAGCACATCCATCCCCTGAGGACGAGGAGGAGAGGCTGCGTGAAAGACGTAGACTTAGCATAGAGGAAGGAGTAGATCCCCCTCCAAATGCACAGATCCATACGCTGGAAGCAACTTCACAGAACTCTTCTCTCTATAAACTGGGACCAAAGATGGCTCCTGGTGTTGGGGAAGAACTTGGGGAGGGCAGAAGTCTGGGAACGGTCTCCTCTATTTCTGGGGGCTTATCGGGGATTGCAGCACAGGTTGCAGCAAGTATGGCAGTGCCATCCCACACTGTTGACTGTGACTCTGAGGAGGACTCAACTACTCTTTGCTTACAGACACGGAGGCCCAAGCAGAGGCATGCTTCTGGGGACACTCACTGCTCCAGACAGCCGGGGCCTTGGAAGGTCCACACGCAGATTGACTATATTCATTGTTTAGTGCCTGACCTACAGGCCATAACTGCACTTCCTTGTTATTGGGGGGTGATGGACCGGTACCAAGCAGAAGCACTGCTGGACGGACGACCAGAAGGCACCTTCCTGTTACGTGATTCTGCACAGGAGGACTACTTGTTTTCCGTTAGCTTTCGACGTTATAATCGATCACTGCATGCACGCATTGAACAATGGAATCACAACTTTAGCTTTGATGCGCATGACCCCTGTGTCTTCCACTCTTCCACGGTAACAGGCCTGCTGGAGCATTATAAAGACCCTAGTGCCTGTATGTTCTTTGAGCCCCTGCTCACTGCTCCCTTACACCGGACTTTCCCTTTCAGCCTTCAGCACCTGGCACGAGCTGCCATCTGCAGACACACCACCTACGATGGCATTGGTGCCCTGCCACTGCCTCCAACCATGCAGGACTTCCTGAAGGAGTATCACTACAAACAGAAAGTCCGTGTGCGCTGGCTAGAGAGAGAGCCACCACTCAAGGTCAAATGAGGTCTGGCTCTGCGCCCGAGAGAGGCAGGATTGTGGGCAAGAGCTTTGCTGCCAGAGGAGTATGTGGCTCATATTATCCATCATACAGCTGGCTTTAGATACACACCAACAGAGGATGTTATGAACTTCCAGCAGTTTTTTTCCAATTAATAGTATACATGGAATCCATACATATGTTTCAGTGCAGTACATTCTGTCAAGCTAGCTTATCCGATGAAGTGTTGAGCATGCTGGGAATGAGATGGTCTCATTCTCTCTGCTCTTTTTCCTTATATCCTCTGGACCTCCACTAGCCTGCCCGCATGCCCCCTGCATTCTATCTTCTAGTGTTTTACACTATTTTGAGCAGTAAAACTGAGTGTTGTCACATTAACTAGCCTCGTTTGTTAGGCAAATGGATTAACCAAAGTTTAGTCCAGTGATTAAAATATATTCAAGTAATCTTGGAAGTCTTCATACCTGAATATCTGCTACTCTAAAAATTTGATGTCAAATATCTAGTCACATAAACTATATGCATATTTGCTAAGTCACGGCTAATATATCAGCAATACCTTCAAGATACTTTACAGTGACCTCCAACAAGTGTCAAGTTCTCTGAGACAGCACTTGTGTACGTGGACAGGATCACAGTTATACACGCACCTCTCAGCACTAAGCATGCTTTATTTTTAAAATCGAGGCAGACAGAAGTGAAAGGCATGAATTAATTGTGGGGAGGAGGGAGCACAGTGCACCATGTGCCATATGATAGAGAGGACAGATTATTTAAAACAAGGCCCTCATGTAGTGTCATATCCCAGTATAATCCTCGTTTTAAACAATCTATTTTACAATTTTCTATTTTTATCAGTGACAGTCTAAAATGACATATGGCACTTTAATTGTTTGTGTACCGCACAATGACTTATAGACCCAAGTACATGCATATAAACAGATTGTATTGTTTGTTTGTTTTTTGTTTTTAATGGACCTTATTCATAGGATGTCAATGTATCCCCCATATTCTCCGCATGAGTCACCCGAAGTTTATGTTTGTGTCAAGTGTCTCTTACCTTGCCTGTGCATATGGTATGTACTCGAGGCTAATATGGTTATATATGCAACACCCGAAAGTGGACAGAGAAAGTCCTCTGTAAAACTTGTATAGATACCTCTAAGATTGTTGTCACTTTAGATATTGTTGGAAACCAGACAGATGCCATCACTGCGTATATATTTAATGTTTATTGGATTGATGTCCAGTTATGTTATAAAGTGTGATTGGTCCCACTTGATAATGTTGCACTTTTATTCATTATGAAGCATGCAGCTATGCTTCTTTCATCATAATTGTGTGCACTAGGGATTCAGATTCCCTCGACACTGTAAAGATATAGTTATACAATTGTATACTTTTGATGTGCTTAGTCTTACACACACAAAAAAACAGTAAAATTCAACAAAATCACGCTAATGTTTAATAACAGATGTTCAGTGTTGCAATGGTAGACTTTCAAGGTCCAACCAAATCTCAGACCATGCTGCATAATATCTAAAACTGGTACAATTTGCAGTATTTGATCAGCGACCAAAGGTGTGCATCTCTAGGTTGTTTTTGTGAATGAGAAATCTTCCACCATGCCTTTTGATTATTTATATTGAGCTCAATGACTTAATTATAGTGTCCAGTTTTCTGGCAGAGTAGCACCCATTTTGAAGCCATTTATTTGAACTGCAATTAAATCTCCAATTAAACTCTTTCAAAATACACCTCGGTTGACACTGAAAGGAAGTCATTTTGTTAATTTTAGATATTTTTTTTACTCTATTTTTCCACTTGAATGACCTGAATAAATAAGCAAAACAACCATCTTAAAATTTCTTCCACCCTGCACAGTGTATGCTCTGTATGAGCTCAGGCTCACATTGTCAACTGTGTAGTGGTACATGGCAGATGATGTCACCTGCTTTCAAGACATCAGCTTTGAGAATAATATGCCTTTCATTGAATTTACAGACAAAATAAGAGTGATTGGTCACAGCAGGCAGTTTCACAACCTCTCCCCGATCCATACATGCTGTAAAAAACAAAAAAACAGCCTGGTTTTAGTTGGTCTAACAGGGTTTAGGCTGGGAGGCCAGATAGACCAATTGAAGATCAGCTTATTCTGGTTTAAGTGGTTTTTTTAATAACATTGAAATTTGACAACTATTATGTGTAGTCAATTTGTTTTGTGTTGTCAATGTTTTAAAGTACCATGGTTTTTAAGATTTGGTAACATGGTAATTCCATGGGATGTGGACTTTACCATCATAGTGCCATGTTTTTAGTTAGTTCTTCTATGATGTTAATGTAACCTGGTACCACCACAGTACGCTTTTGTAAATAAATGCACATAACGCTAACCCAAGGAAATTTTTCCCCTATAGCAAACTGTCAACGATGCTGAAGGCATTCAGCAGAAATTCGTAAAGCTTTTTCCTGTTTCAGGAATTAGTTCAGATGATTTAAGCCGCTGCATTTATGACAGAAAGCTTAATTTTCAAGGGTGTTGGTTCGAGGGCTGATAAACGCTTAGTGATAGCCTGGTCCTCACCAAATCCTTTGCATTTTTTTTTTTTTTAAACACTGATGCATACTCATGCAGTCTCGCCCAATGCACAGTGAGCGAGTCTCTCCTGTCAGAGTTACACCCTGCCCTTCCTTACAGGCACTAATCACAGGCTAAATTTAATGTGCTAGCCTCTAAATTTACCACCTGCTAAAAGGACCACTCTGTGTTTCTTGATGGGTGCTATGAAAATAGACAAGAGAGGGACTTTTTGCTCTAATTTTTCCTCTTCTTCCCCAGTCTGACCACATCCTCAGCATCACCCTCTTTCTTGGATATGTAGTGCTGAAAGCAGTGAGCGTGTTGTTTGTGTAGTCTGGATACTAGCTAAAGTTAGCATTAGCAAGAGGCTAACGCACACAGTGCTCCTTTGAGGAACATTGAGTGCTGCGAGGAATGGGGCTGTGTTTGAAACCGCAGTCGTTATTTAGTTAATAGTTTAGAGAAAGTATTACGAGGGAAGTAACACACCAAACTAATTCAACACAGTGTTCTCCAGTAACTCAGGCCTGGTTTATTGTGTTTAAAATAGTGCAAATAAAATAGTAACGGTGGGACTGCAGAAGTCAACAAAGATTACAGTGAGGAGTCTTGTTTTGAGACTTCTATGAGCTGTGTCTTGTGCTTATGGCCTGGGGATGCTTTGTCCTTGTTTTCATGGTTAATAACTTGATAATTTTGAAAGCGCTTCTCTACATGGAGGAGTCTGATGTTCTTTCTGCCCTTTTTCCCCATGGGAAATATCTTATGTCAGCCACCGTAGCACATACTGACCATATGACCATGTCAAGTACACCCTGCTTGCAAACTAGCCGGTGAAAAAACTGATACATGCACGCGTACTCGTGCACCCATAATTGTTAAATGTTGAGATTTATTATAGAGTGGACTTTATGCTACAGACTGTGGCAGGGCAGCAATTGATCTTGAACTTACTAATCCTTCTGTTTAGATCATAACTCTTTTTAGCTCTACTTTAGTGCCAGCGTGTAAAGCTCTGGGGCCTCATTTATTAAACGTGTATAATAGTCCTTAATATGAAAGCACGATAATTGCATGAAAAGCTGTTATCTGCCCATATTCATTGCAACAAAATTTGGATATTCCTAAATTTTGGTTTATGTAAATATAGTCGTTTATTTACTCATTTAGTCAGTTGTTAAATTTTTCTTTAAAAAATCATGCTTTTCACTTGGTTTACGTACAATAACGCTGCCGTGAAAGTTTTAGCCTTCGTAAATCCCAATTTGTTCCTACGCAGGATCAAATCCATGGACTTTAGGATTAAATTTGAACTTACATGGGTTTTATAAATGAGGCCTCTGATCTTTTCGACTTTGGTGCCAAAATATGTTGCGAAAGGAGTTGAATAGTTTTATGCAAGCAAAGTAGCATTTAACAAATTATTTTTACATAAACTGTATCTCTAATACACATTGAGTGTGATCTAACCATGGTTGCAATCTTATGTCACTTTAATGCTATACATGCACGCTTGTAGCAGTATGTACGTGGGCGCTGTGGTGACAGGGCTTGATGATGATGGGGGCTAATGGTTGTCATTCTGCCTCCTCGACCGCCTTATACATTCTGACCAATCACAACAGCCTTCTCAGCTGCCACAGACTAACCGATCTCTAATCCTACAGTATATCACCAAATATTGTTCTCTGTTTCGATCTTCTCATTTTATGAACTAATATCTGGATGAAAAATGTGTTTTTAGAAAACAAAGATGTTGATGTTTTAGTTTTCCTTTTGTTTGTCCTCTGAATTTTTTCTTTGACTGTTTTATTCTTTGCATAACCTGTTCATTGTTACAGCCAATGCACTTGTAGATGTCACTCTTGGTGCTTTGTGAATGCTTCATTGTCTTAATATTATTAATAAAATATTGAGTTTATTCCATGCAATAAATAGATATGATCACAAATTGGTTTCTTTCATCATTATTTTAGTTTCATACTTCATTTGTCACTTTGTGACATTCTGTCCCAGGTTTACTGTAAAGTCGACATTGACTAATGTAATCAGTGCGAAGAAATCAAATTATTCTAATCGGGATCTACCTCGAAAACGATTCCCCACATCACCAGGCCCTCTTTATTTCTCAACTACTTCCCTTCAAACAAACATTTGAAATTAATGAAATCACATCCTACTATTTTTTTTGTTGTTGCTTCATTCACATTTTGGAAGTAAAATGATGCACAAAGGCGGTTTTGTATTGACTTTAGTAACAAAAATCTTATTCCATCATAACAGAAATTCACGTGAGTTGGACTGAGTTTGGCCTGGAGGTCAGCGGTATTATTTGTCCTTTTGAAATGAAATATAAATAGCATCCAGGTTATCAGTTACACATTACCCACCCAAAGCTTGTGAATAATTGAACGTATCCTTTGGAGAAGAGGATTGAGCAGAAAAAGATAGGCCATTAATGTTTACTTTATTGAAAATGGCATGATTCAGTGCTCAAATACTGCCGGACCATCAATGAAAACTGATCTTTGAAAACAACACTTTCTCAATTTCTTCTCTTTATATCACACTGCACGCACAGATCGAGTTCTATCCGGTGGACTCGGTTTATTCTCATATTCGCCTCTTTGGTGAACGTGATATGGTCAATGGAGGTGAATGAAAAGCCGTCCTAGTTTCGAGTCTCTCATTCCCAACTCCGCTCGTGCTTTCCATAAGCAGCATACCTCTCGCTCAAAACATGTGCGTGAGCTTTTCTCATGCCTCATATCTCCGCACATCATCCATAAGCAGAGCAGAATGAGAGAGGGAGAAAAAGCCACTGTCTCTTTTGCGTTGGACGGCCTCCCAAGTCTGTGGTGGCAAAGTGAATGCTGACCTCTCTCTCACCTCTCCCTGCCTAAATATACATGCACAGGCTCCCATCCATATTTCATACCAGAAATGCATCTCCAGACAGTATTTTGCCCCCAGTGTGGAAGGCAGCCGTCAAGTCCAGGAGGAGAGGGCAGGGCCTAAATCTTGTTCTTGCGCACCAACCTGGCCTCCAGAGCCAAGAAAAACAGCCATCACTATCGTACTGCCATCTGGAGGAACGAGCCTCTGTTCTGTTTGTCTACAGTGGATTAGCCACAAGCTCGTGAAAATATGACGACTCTGCCATGTACTGGCGAGATTAAACTGCTTGAAATGGGAGGTGTGCTTAAGTCCTTTTGGCACGGTTTAAGCCCTCACTTAGCATGTCATATGCACAACTGCCGCAGTCCCTCTGTCAACTCCGTGTGGAAAACATGACCACATATATGGAGTATACAGTGTACAATTTTTCATTAACATGCTCTCGTCATACATAATAAGAAAAGTGGTCACACCAGCTGCGATGTGTCTCAACAGTATAGTCGGGGTGAATTATATGGGGTTTCTGTCCACTCTAATTAGAGAACCTCACCCCAAAGGAAGTGAATACAAAGATTGGGGTCTTAAAAATGTTATTTTTACATCTTACTAACACCAAAAAGTTTTATTAGAAATAAATTATGCGTTAATCGTTAGCAGAACTTTGCATGACATTTCAATTCCACCTATTTTCTAAATGCACCTAATCTAATGCTATTAAATAGAATTTTGTTTTTATTAAATATAATTTTTGGTGTACTTCTCCAAACATTTAGTTTGCTTAAACCCCACTTCGTTCTTACAACTGTCTGCAAGCTTGCATTCAGATCTTTCTCCATCCAATCACATTGATTAACCATTTTTTTCTTTACCCTATTTTTTTTCAATAATTATAGATATGTCACAATATGGCAGAAATGATCTCTCACTACCATTACATCAAGATAAGTAATGAACAAAACATAAATACTGACATTTTTCAAAATCATATTTTTTTTACATTGAATATTTTGCATCAGATTACAGAAGTAAAATGGGTAGTAAAGTTTATAGGCATGGAGTAGAATTAAGGGATCTAATATATGGTCATGCAGAATTATGAATGCATTAATACAAGTTATATTATAACTTAAATGCTTTATAAGTACTAATCAGTCAATTGTAGTAACATGCATGCTAATAAGAAGCTAGTTAATAGTGAGAATTGGTCCCTAAACTAAAGTGTTACTGTAAATGGCTTGTGAGCAGCATTTCATGTTGTCTTTAAACTTTAGTTGACTTTATTGCCTTTGGCAGAACTTTCCGCATCTGTTGCTTTTCAGTAATATTCAATACCTGCTTCTTTTCCAATCCAGTATTTCATCTTTTTGCAATTTTTCAACCTTTGCCGTTTTGCACTCTTACCTGGCAAGTGAATGAAATTATCTGCCATCGTTTGTTCCATTATCTCATACTGGATATGTCCTACCAAGAGTCTGTGTTTAATTTAGCTCAAGCTGAATCATGCTAAAGTTTCCTCAAGCTGAATGTAATGTATTTAAAAAAAAAACAGATCTTATCATCAAGATCAACATATGCTTTGGATCGTCAAAATGTCCTCTCTAAGCATTTTTTATATATATATATTTTTCTCTCTCTATCCCCTTTTCACCACTACAGTTGTGTCCCCCTTCTCACTGTAGTGCATCAGTGTTGTTTGGCTGGCCTTACTGTAAACCCAAGGACTGGGGGCTCTGGTCTGTCTCGCCTTCTCTTGCCTGCCTGCATGGCTCAAACCAGCTCTGGAAAGTTTTCCTCAGTCTTAAGCCTGGCATAGTTATTCCACTCTATGTACGTGTTTATGAAGTCCTGACAAAATCCTTCCTCTTCAGCCTCTCCCTCTCTCCTTCACTTCCCCTCTTTCTCCCCCTGGGGCTCCACTTGCAGTGATTTAATTTCAACTCTCCTGTCGAAAGTGAAAGGTTCTAGTACTTTGTAGGGACAGAAACTGGACTGTTTTGAAACTCGTGTTTTTGCAGACTGTATGTTTTGAAGTTTAAAGAATTATTGTGGGTTAAAAACAAGTTAGACCCCATGCATGATCACATCCACGATCAAAATATTATTTTTGTTTTGTTTCAGTACGTAATAGCCATGTGGGCATTGATACATTATTGCCATCCTGAAAGTTGACAAAATTCTCTGTTAGCATATATATGCATTCAAAATCTACAGTCTGGGAAAGTGGACCAAACTATGAATGACTCATCTTGCACTTGTAGGCGTGTCCAGACTATTTACAAATCAGATCTCTGGAATGAGAGTGTCCCTCCCACTATTATCACTTGCCTTTGACTAACAATAGCAAACCCTTGTTAATTACTGTTATGTAATTCAAAAAAATTAATTCTCACAATTTTTTTCTGCTTCAGTATGAAATACAGTACAGAAAACTGTGTTGAATCAAACTCTGTTGATACCAATTGGAAGCTAGCTAATTCGGCAGTTACAACATGGGAAGTCCTTGAAAATTATGAACCAAAAAAAAAAAAAAAACTACAAGGTAAATGAAAATATGATCTAGACTACATCACAAATGGCTTAAGAGATATGTCACCACTTGATGTCCAATATAAAACCTGGATCCTGAAGTAAAACCATTTGAGAGCAGTTGATATGTAATTGCATTACTGTTCATGCATTTTTACATAAATGAGTCATAATTAAGCTCAAGATGCATGCAGCCTAGAATTTGGTTACACTTTATTTCGATAGTTCACTTTAGACATTCTACTAACTATAAGTAACTTTGTAACTATATGTCAACTACATGTCAACTAATTCTCATTAATTTGCAGCTACATGTCTGCTAACTCTCAGTAGAGTAGGTTTAGGGTCAGTAAAATAAGTTGACACATACTTGCAAAGTTTGTTATAGTCAGTATGTTGTATGTTGTGGACCCATCAAAATAAAGTGTTAGAAGATATTAAGCATACAGTCTACTAATACTCTATTGACTGCTAGTTGACATCTAGTTGCAAAGTTACTTACTGTTAGTAGAATGTCTAAAGTGGACTATCGAAATAAAGTGTTACCTAGAATTTTTTGGTTTTTGATCAATTGACTTCATGAGAAGCTGTGGTGTGCCATGTGACAGAGCTGTGAAATATATTTTGAGGAAAGGTTTGAGAAGATTAGTAGGCTCTCTACTGAACGTGTTCATGCAATACAGTTTAGCTGCCCTTGTGGCAAAAATATGTATGGAGATGGATTATTGTAAACCTTAAAATGGAAACGTGTGGTTTCTGAGATGAAGCGCTCATGGCCACAGTTTAGACCACTGTTAACTATGTTTTGGAGATGACTTGGCCTTAACTTGGCAGGAGATGTTTTCACCCTCACTAGATTTTAGATCCAGATACTGAGAATCCACTGTGCCAAGTAATAGTGTTTAGAAAGCGAATTTTGATCAAATGTTACAGCTCTGGCCACAGCTGAAATGATGTGATTCATAAAACCCTTGGTAGGTCATTTTACTGCTTTCATTAACATGTGAAATCACACTGTAAATCACAAGGTTTTATGAAAATTTATGTTTGTTTAGCATTTCATTCCCCATTGGCTGTGTGTCATAATATTTGAAATCATGTGGAACAGCTCCAAGAGCCGCAATGGATTGGATGCAAGATTAAGCCTCAAGGACTTCTGGGCTGTCTCATTTTTTAAAAGGCACACTTGAGCGATGAGGGTAAGAACACTTTCACACTGGAGCTTTTTGTAACCGAGTCTGTTTGATGCCAGAGCTTGGTTCGTTTGGTTGGTGTCAAAGCATTTTTCCAAACTGATATACACCAGTGAAACTAGACAGAGTCTTCTTGAAAAGATAGCATTGGGTTTGGTTCGTGTAAATTCTGAATTGCAAGTATGAAAGAAATTGTCCTAAACTGAACCCCTATACATTTTTTTTTTCCGGAATTAATACACATGACATTTTATAACCTAAACCAGCTAACAAACTAATTTCATTGCCATAAAAATGTTAAGTGGGACTTGACTTTTTGTGCGTTCAAGTTATGTTGGATAGAATTTATGAACTGAACATGAATGCCGCCACCACAAATTGGGAGATAAGTAGAAAACTAATGGTAAACGATTTTTTATTTATTTGTTTTATTTTACAATAAAACAAGCTGTTGCATGTACAAAAGTATTAATTACAATAGAATATAAATCTCTAATAACACCCGATGTACATTGTTTATCATGATTTTTAAATGTTTTAATGAAGTCTCTTATGCTCTTATGCTGTATTTATGTGCTCAAAAATACAGTAAAAACAGTAATAATGTGAAATAATATTTTCATTTAATATGTAAAATTTTAAATAACTGCTTTTTTATTGTAATGTATTTTAAAATGTAATTTATTCCTGTAATGTAAAGCTGAATTTTCAGCAGCATTACTCCAGTCTTGAGTGTCACATGAAATTATTCTAATATGCTGATTTTCTGCTTTAAAAAAAAAAAAACTTAATATTTCCAAACTTTTGACAAATAATGTACATTGATCACTGGCTCTGACTAATGCAATTAAAACACACTTGGAGCCTCAATTTAAAAAAAGGTGCATATAATGAAATGTGAATGTAAAACAGTTTCTGAAATGTTCCAATTAACGATTTATAAAATGTCTGTACACTCAAAAATGTTCCTGAATACATTCCTCTTTATAAATCGTAGTTCATCTTAAATTCAAGCGCAATGTGTGCAAGCACATCAACTCCAGAACACCCACAAATATCTCTATATGGTTCTGAAAAAGTATGGCACTCATCCTCAATAGGCAAAGAAATCCAATCGTATGCGAATTAGGCCCCTGATGTGTTAATTACGACTTCCAAACTCATAAATTCCAACTTCCCAGGAAGATTCCAATGTGCACATTCATCGCATCCACTGTTAACTGTTGCCATGATAGTTGTTGACCTGAAAGAGAAATCTGTCTACAGTAATGCCCACTAGAGCACCCCTTGTGGCAACGCTGAGAATACAAGGTACACGTGTGCTGCATTATGAATTGTGGTCTGACACATTTCTAAACACAACTACGCACAAAATCACAATTAGCCAGAAGTGTTTTTGTTCACAAACTCGCCTTGGGTATGTTTCGACCTCAGTCTATCTCCTTATGCTGTCTTGATTGGCCTGTCACTGAGATTGTAGCTCTAAAGAAGGAGGGAGCCTTCTGTGGTTTTCTCTCCCTCTGCTCTTTCCCAGAAAGATGAATCAGAGAGTGGTGACCGCTGAGTGGCCCAGGTTCCTTTCATCCTGCTCTTAAATCTCCCAGTGCGCTGAAGGGGGTCCAGGACTGCACCATCTCGGCTCCCCCGGAGGGGATAAAGCTGTTTAGAGAGTCCTGGCCCTGGATTTAAACACTACAGATTAAATTAGACTCTTCGCTGTGATTATACCAGCAAATGCATTCATAAGCTTATTGAAATGTTTTGTTTTCATCTTCATGTCTGTTTAAAAAATTGCAATTACATTCATTAGTTTTGGAACTGTGGTCTAGCGGCTTCTCCAACATATGTTTTTCAGCTTGTGACTTTATTTTTTAATACAGCATAAACTTTGAAATTTCACACAGCTTTTTTCATGCGAAAGAGTTGATAGAGGACAAAAAAATAACCCGGACTTGGACGCTATTATGGAGGGCCACAGTAAGAAATCTTCATCGCTGTCTGTCATAACTCTTAAGTTAAATTATTCAAAAAAGATTTAATGTGATGTACTGTCTTTTAAAACTAACTGGAAAAGCCTATCTACTTTCCACAGATCTGATCAGTGGAAAAGTCTTGTTCCCCTCTTCCTCTATGTTCTTCTCAAGAGTTATGGGTGGATATTTTCCTGGTAATGGTTATTAATACTTTTCACTCTGTATTACATCCAGATCTGCCTGCAAACACGAACTCCAGACATGAACAATAGTCTGAAACACAGATCTAGCTTTGCCTTACCCATCAACTACTGTTCTAAGCCTAAATGAACCGCCGGTCACAGCTCACATCATTTGGACAAGCAACATAACCGTGAGCACCTCCTTTAAAGTCCCAAACGGCAAACGTCACACAACACTAGCCGCAGGAAATGACCAAACCCTGCATGCAGCTAAAAATAAGGCTCGTTGTTAGAGGAGAATAGGACCAGGAAGGCGGCAAAGTACAGCAAATATTATTCCTATTCAACCGCTGCTCGACCACAGCACTGTTTTGGGAGTGGAATGGAGGGAAAAAAGCAGCAAAAAAAGAAAAGCGAGGGGGCTGTTGGGATAGAGAAGGGTGAAAAGAAAGGCCTCACATAGAGTGCTGGAAATCTGACAAAACAAACTATGAGAAATAAGAAGGGGGAGTGAAAGGAAGAGGGTGGAAATGAGCAAAAGGAAGAAAAAAGCTTCCTCGCTCACACAGACACAGCTGAAGACGCTGTAAAACCTCAAAAACCTGGAGAGCAACGGCGCAAATAAAAGCAACTTTAGACTGGAGAGCCCAGAAGAGTGTCTGCTCGCCCCTGCCATTTTGGGTTTCTCAGTGGCTTGGTCGCACTCGCTATTGTCAGAGAAGGAAAAAAACTGCAGAGCTGTAATGTTGGCACGGGACCCACACCACAACCCCATCCCCCTCACCTCCCTTCCTCCCTGGCAAGCGCGAGGCAGCCTGGCACGGTGCTGAGCCCAGCCAAGAATGGAGCTCTTCGTCGCCTCACGCAATGTGGTGCGCTGAAATTTCCTGCAGTAAAATCCTGATTGGGAAGACACCCATTAAAAACGTGTAAAACCAGAGCGCCAGACACGGCAGCATGCGAGAGAGAAGAGGTGCGGGACGGGGGGCACAATGGGAAGGAACCAAAAAACAAAATCGATTCCAATCAAAGTCGACTGCTTACCCTGCCGCTGTTCTTTCGCCTTTCAATTTCACATTATTTCCTCCCTGCTTTTTCTCAAACCCTGTTTTGATTTAAATTGTGGCAAAGCTCCCTCTCGCTCTATGTGTTTCCCAAACCGAGAGCTATTTCCTGATTCACTCCCTCTTTTATATAATTATTCCACAGTCTTGCTTTCTTTTTTCTTTTTTTCTGCACGTTCTCACTTCAGAATGACGTCATGGCCTCCATAGGTTCATTGTGGCTTGGCATGAGTCTGCAAAGTGCAAAGTTCAGCAGGAATTTGGGAGAATGTGGCAGAGAGAGAGATGAAGGGAGGGAGGGAGAGAGTTGAAGAGAGAGAAGCTGCCAAGTCAGTTCTGGTTCATTGAGAATTGCATGCATGGTTGTTCTCTGCACCAGCGCCCACAGTCATGTCCTCAAACAGCTACCTAGTAACGGTTGCTACTCAAATCTATAATACATCAGAGCAAACACAGAATGACATCATTTGGTAAGTATTCTATTATTTCAAAACACTCCTGTAGTAGACATTGACAGCTAGAGGTTTAATATATTCAGTTATTAAATTACAATATTCTTTACATGCTGTTTAGCTGGAGTGATATGATGATTGTAGTTGCAGAGATTTTTACTGAAGCCGATTTTTGCTTCAGAGAAGAATAATAAAGTTAATTGCAACTTTATTTCTTAGAATTTAGACTTTTTATCTCACAATGTGACTGTATATTGCAACTGCAACTTTATATCTCACAACTGCAGCTTTATTTTTCAAAAGTCGCAACTTTATGTCTCACAGTATGACTATCTTGGAATAGTGTCTTTATATCTCAAAATTGCACATTTTCATCTCTAAGAATTGAGGTGTTGGATCTCACAATGTGATTATATCTCAAAATATGTGACTATATTTCTCAAAGGGACTACAGGTACTTTTCAAAAAATTAGCATATTGTGATAAAGTTCATTATTTACTGTAATGTACTGATAAACATTAGACTTTCATATATTTTAGATTCATTACAACACAACTGAAGTAGTTCAAGCCTTTTATTGTTTTAATATTGATGATTTTGGCATACAGCTCATGAAAACCCAAAATTCCTATCTCAAAAAAATTAGCATATTTCATCCGACCAATAAAAGAAAAGTGTTTTTAATACAAAAAAAGTCAACCTTCAAATAATTATGTTCAGTTATGCACTCAATACTTGGTCGGGAATCCTTTTGCAGAAATGACTGCTTCAATGCGGCGTGGCATGGAGGCAATCAGCCTGTGGCACTGCTGAGGTGTTATGGAGGCCCAGGATGCTTCGATAGCGGCCTTAAGCTCATCCAGAGTGTTGGGTCTTGCGTCTCTCAACTTTCTCTTCACAATATCCCACAGATTCTCTATGGGGTTCAGGTCAGGAGAGTTGGCAGGCCAATTGAGCACAGTAATACCATGGTCAGTAAACCATTTACCAGTGGTTTTGGCACTGTGAGCAGGTGCCAGGTCGTGCTGAAAAATGAAATCTTCATCTCCATAAAGCTTTTCAGCAGATGGAAGCATGAAGTGCTCCAAAATCTCCTGATAGCTAGCTGCATTGACCCTGCCCTTGATAAAACACAGTGGACCAACACCAGCAGCTGACATGGCACCCCAGACCATCACTGACTGTGGGTACTTGACACTGGACTTTGCATTTTGGCATTTCCCTCTCCCCAGTCTTCCTCCAGACTCTGGCACCTTGATTTCCGAATGACATGCAAAATTTGCTTTCATCCGAAAAAAGTACTTTGGACCACTGAGCAACAGTCCAGTGCTGCTTCTCTGTTCAAAAGTGGCTTGACCTGGGGAATGCGGCACCTGGAGCCCATTTCCTGCACACGCCTGTACACGGTGGCTCTGGATGTTTTTACTCCAGACTCAGTCCACTGCTTCCGCAGGTCCCCCAAGGTCTGGAATCGGTCCTTCTCCACAATCTTCCTCAGGGTCCGGTCACCTCTTCTCGTTGTGCTGCGTTTTCTGCCACACTTTTTCCTTCCCACAGACTTCCCACTGAGGTGCCTTGATACAGCACTCTGGGAACAGCCTATTCGTTCAGAAATTTCTTTCTGTGTCTTACCCTCTTGCTTGAGGGTGTCAATGATGGCCTTCTGGACAGCAGTCAGGTCGGCAGTCTTACCCATGATTGCGGTTTTGAGTAATGAACCAGGCTGGGAGTTTTTAAAAGCCTCAGGAATCTTTTGCAGGTGTTTAGAGTTAATTAGTTGATTCAGATGATTAGGTTAATAGCTCGTTTAGAGAACCTTTTCATGATATGCTAATTTTTTGAGATAGGAATTTTGGGTTTTCATGAGCTGTATGCCAAAATCATCAATATTAAAACAATAAAAGGCTTGAACTACTTCAGTTGTGTTGTAATGAATCTAAAATATATGAAAGTCTAATGTTTATCAGTACATTACAGAAAATAATGAACTTTATCACAATATGCTAATTTTTTGAAAAGGACCTGTATATCTTGCAATTGCGACTTTAATTCTCAAAATTGCAGCTTTGTTTCTCAAAATATGTGACTACTCTTACCAAATAGTAGTAGACTTCAAGTTTATTTTATTAAGTATACTTAAGTAAAGTTCAAGTATATTTTTAAGTATACTTCATGTAGTAAGTATACAAATATCAGTATAAGTGTACTATTTCAGTACTCCTTGGGACTAAATTGGCCCACTTTCTAGTATATAAAAGTATACTTTTAAGTATAAAAGTAGTAAACTTTGAGTACACAACTAGTTTACATCAATGTTTTTAGCTTGTACTACAATTTTAGCTTGTACGATCCGTCGGACCTGAGTAGGTATCAGTCTTTGCTTTCATCTTTCTCTACTGAAGTCCACACTGCCAAATCTTCACATTTCCACAACAAGATCAACAGCGCTGCAGACATGCATAATCTCTTCAGAACATTTAATTCTCTCCTCTGTCCCCCTCCTCCTCCTCCCACCACTTCAATAACCGCTGACGATTTTGCCTCGTTTTTCACAAACTAGAACAATCAGTAACCAGTTCTCAACTCCACAGGACCTCTAATCAACCACATCCACTGCTCTAACTCCCATCTTCTCCTTCTGTCCCCTCACCGAGGCAGAACTATCCAAACTTCTCCTCTCCAGCCATCCTACAACATGTCCTCTCGACCCAATCCCCTCACACCTTCTCCAAACAATCTCTCCCACACTCTTACCGGCACTCACACACATTATCAACACATCTCTCCTCACAGGCATCTTCCCCACAGCATTCAAGCAGGCTCGGGTAACGCCACTGCTCAAAAAACCTACATTAAACACTTCTCTTTTAGAAAACTACAGACCTGTCTCTCTCCTTCCATTCGTAGGGAAAACACTCGAACGAATTGTCTTCAACCAGCTCTCATGGCTTCTTTCACAGTACAACAAACTGGATGCTAAACAGTCAGGTTTCAGGAGTGGCCATTCAACAGAGACTGCGCTACTCTCAGTCACTGAAGCCCTGCGAATTGCAAAGGCCGATTCCAAATCATCAGTCCTCATTCTGCTGGATCTTTCTGCTGCTTTTGACACTGTCAATCATCAGATCCTCCTGTCTACCCTCTCATCACTGGGCATCACTGGAATTCCACTTCGCTGGTTTGAATCCTATCTCACCGTTAGATCCTTCATGGTGACCTGGGGAGGGGAGGTATCCAAACCACATCAACTGGTCACTGGAGTTCCTCAGGGATCGGTTCTTGGACCCCTCCTCTTCTCCACATACACTACATCACTGGGTCCCATCATACATGCACATGGCTTCTCCTATCACTGCTACGCCGATGACACACAGCTCTATCTCTCTTTTCAACCAGATGACCCAACGGTAGCTGCAAGGATCTCAGGCTGCCTGGCGGACATCTCGGCATGGATGAAAGAACATCACCTACAGCTCAACCTGGCAAAGACGGAGCTTCTTGTCTTCCCTGCCACTCCGACTCTACAGCATGACTTCACAATTCAGTTAGGCACATCAATGATTACCCCATCAACTTCGGTCAGAAATCTTGGTGTAATCTTTGATGACCAGCTGACCTTCAAAGAGCACATTGCAAAGACTGCTCGATCCTTCAGGTTTGCACTACACAACATCAGAAAGATCAGGCCCTTTCTGACAGAGCATGCTGCACAACTTCTTGTCCAGGCCCTTGTTGTTTCTAGACTGGACTACTGCAATGCTCTTCTGGCTGGTCTGCCATCAAACACAATCAAACCTCTACAAATGATTCAGAATGCAGCGGCACGACTGATCTTCAACGAGCCCAAAAGAGCGCATGTTACACCTCTCTTCATCTCTTTGCACTGGCTACCAGTGGCAGCTCGCATCAAGTTCAAGACACTGATGCTTGCGTACAGAACTACCACAGGCTCTGCACCCTCCTACTTCAACTCACTATTACGAATCTACATCCCCTCCAGAAGTCTGAGATCTGCTAGTGTGCGACGCCTTGTGCTACCATCACAGAGAGGCTCAAAATCACTCTCCAGAACATTCTCGTTCACCATTCCTGGCTGGTGGAATAATCATCCCACCCCTATCTGAAATGCTGGATCCCTGTCAATCTTCCACCAACAACTGAAAACTCATCTCTTTCTGCAGTACTTGACTTCATCCTAAACTAAAAAAAAAAAAAAAAAAACCTTATTCTTTCCCTCTATCTTTCTCTCCCTCCCTTACTAGCTTGTACTTATTTGAACAATGACTGAGACTTGGTGTTACGAGCACTTCCTCTGTCTGATTGCCTCTTCAAGATGAATTGCTTTTTGTATTCCCCAATTGTAAGTCGCTTTGGATAAAAGCGTCTGCCAAATGACTAAATGTAAATGTAAATTATACTAAAAGCGAGCTTATAGGTATACTGGTACTATTAAATACTTGTAGTAGCATTTTTAGTACACTTTGAAGCATAGTCTCAGTAAACTACTAATTTAGTAGTTTTATACTGAAAGTATACTTGTAATTTTTTTTAAGTGAACTTTACGTCATACTTTAAGTATACTACTATGTCCCTATTTAGGTATTAATTTTTTGTATATTTTTTATGAATATCTGAACATACAAAACATCAAAAGAAAGAACAGAGTATCTGCTTGTAAACAGAAACATTTTATTCTAGCATCATGCATTCTTTTTTTAAACACTTGAATGTGGGTAAGTTTCATAAATAAAAAATAAAGAAATAAACAACATTTTGAACAAAAAGCAGAAAAAAAGAATTGGATTCAGAATGATAATCAAGACGTAGATGGAGTTGATCAACACCCCAAAGCTTGACAGTCATTATTACCTCTTCATTGGTGACATTTTATTCCATAACGTTACAGTTAAAAATGCTGTTTTATGTCAGATGATCGTGTCAGATTACATGTGGAAGCATCTGTTGTTTTGGTTTCTTCTTCACTTGTGTTGTTTTGGAAATTCTGTACAGAAGATGTTTACTCGCGCCCCCTACCATATAACAATGAAAACACGGATCCTAGAAGCACAAAGACTTTTTCAGTACACATCATTTTATTTTGGGGGCCTGTTCAGTGTTTATTATATTTAAGGATTGTGTCTGTAATGTGTCTTTATCCCCTTCAGTTGACGTGTTTAAGTAAGGATGATTGTAATGCTTCTTGCTTTAGTTGTGAGGGTGCGGTTGTGGTGGTTGGCATGATGGGAGATGTGCACAAAAATGAAGATGCTGTTCTAATTAATCCTGCAACCAATGAGTACCCACAATGACACATTCTCTGTCCCTCTCATAGACACAAACATCACACACACTCTTACTCACCGCAGAGGGCTGTGCTGTGGCTGCAGTTTAAAATGGCTGACTGTCACGCCATACCCTGGTCCTCTGGGCCTATTTCACTCTAATGTACCGAGGGCTTTTGAGGGTGGAAGAAATTATGGCCTATGCTATTTAAATGAACTTTCTGTACTGGGAATGTTTTATTTGAGATATAAACACAATTGCACACACGTTCAGAGAGTTACGTGTCAGTGCGTGAACAAATGTAAAACATGCAACGTGTGATTTTCTTGGCCTGTCTTTATCATGTTCTGTCTTCTTGCAAGCCATTTCCAACAGGGTTTGATATTGTGTGTGTTTATGCATGTGAATATTTTTTGTGTGTGGTCGTGTTTGTGCGTGCTTCAGGCTATGATCTGAGTCACAACATGAAGAAATAAAATGTACAAACAAGCAGTACCCGATGGAGCGATGAAACAAACCTAAACGACTCACAGAGCAAGGACAAATGCTATGACAAACAGAATTAGGACTTGCACAACTACTCGTTTTCGCAAGTTATGTTTAACTAATTGCCCAGAAAAAAGGTCGATTGGTTGCCAACCCAGTCAAAATCGTAGGTGTTTGCAGAACCAGTTTTAATGTTTTTTTATGAACATGATTTTTTTATGATATAAAACTCATTAGATGTCTACACTGGGAGAAAATGTGAGCAAACTGGGTCCAAGTTTTCAAGCACAACTGAAATCACGTGATCCATGATTAGTTAATACAGACCCAACGCATTGAGCTGTGACAGAAACAACATCACCAGCATAAAGCACTAAATTTGTGAAACTTTGTTATAAATGTAGTCAAAAAGGTTCATTTTATTCAGAAAATTAAGGGGGGAAATGCAAGGTACAGTGCAAAGATAAAGATAAACAGCTTTACCGTAAACCAGCGGAATTTAATAATCAAGCTTCATTCATCCACACACACAGGTGGCAGTATAATAAACACTAAGACCACTAGGATAAAGAAGATCCAGCAAAAGTTTGTGTGTGGTAGCCCAGGTACTGCAGCGTACATCCTACAATCTGAGGAAACTGTCAAAAAGAGAACAACAGATCATCTCAGTTTATACAGTAGAACCGGTAGCCATAATACTGGGCCTGCAGTGGATAGAACAAAGGAATAAAAATAATGTAGTAGTTGCATCTGATAGATTGTCTGCTCCCACAAGTATTAGATCTGGGATATCATGCAGACTTGATATTCTAAATGAAATATATCAAACAATAAAAAGATTGCATAATACAGATCCATTCGTTGTATTCTTCATTGCCTGGTAAAGGAAGGATGCATTTCGAGGCCGCAGTTTGAGGGAGCCTTTGAATTGGGACCGCATTTATCGTCCCACAGTGGTTTTTGAATGCAGCCTTTAAATGATGCAGCCCCTGAATTGGGACACAGCTTATTATTGTTGCTTATTAAACCCTTGCCCTAAATATAAAACGTTGACATGTAACTCAACCATTTTGTGCTATGGACACAAATTGCTTGTGAAGAAATGGGCTGTCACTTTTTTAAGTGTTCGAATGTATGAATTTTGGTTGCTGAACAATAAAATAGCCGGAAAAAAATCCTGTAGAGGTTTTGGGATGGGCTATTTTGATTTAGGCCATCTAGCAACCTAGTGTTGTGGTGGTGGCTTTTTACATGAGTTAAAAAAAATAGTTCCTTTTTCTGTTTTGGAAAGTTCCTGAAAATGAGCCGGAGCTGGTGTGGTGTGTGTGTGTGCAAATTGTTGGCAAGTTTGTCTGGCTGGGTAGATTTGCCGAGGTGTTGTCTGGATGCCTGTGAGCGGCGGTGGTGTCCTGTTTCGCGCAGTCCCATCTGAGATCCCGTGGAAGCACCTGTGTCTCTTCTCTCTCTCCAGACAGCTACAGGCATATACTGAGAGGCCAAGACCGCTGGGACGGGTGAAAATTCCACTATCCCACTCACTTACAGCATTTCGTGCCCCAGACACAAGAGTTTGCACATCACTAGGGGAAAGGGAAAGGGAAGTGGTGTTTCAGAATTTGTGCTCTGCATTTAACCCATCCAAGTGCACACAAAGTAGTGAACATACACCCGGAGGCACCCAGGGAGCAGTTGGGGGTTCGGTGACTTGCTCAAGGGTCTCACCTCAGTCGTGGTATTGAGGGTGGAGAGAGTGTTGGTTATTCACTCCCCCACCTACAATCCCTGCCGGACCTGAGACTTGAACCCACGACCTTCAGGTTACAAGTCCAACTTTCTATCCATTAGGCCACGACTGCCCTTGCGACTTGCGAACGACTAGCGAACCTCAGCAGACTATACATCTGCTTTCCCTCTTGCTCCTAGAGAAAAGTGTATACTACGTGGGAGGGGGAACACAGACATCTGGATAATTGCCTGTCTAGCTGCATTGGGAGCAGCTTTTATAGGCTAATAAAGTTCTCCTTTATAGATATAAACCTGTTTATTATCGCACAAGTCTCCATTGATAAAACTTTCTCTTTCACCTTGCACACGAGTCTGTTCTCTCACATACAAACGAATGGGAGAGTCACCAAATAGATATATGTTGGCAAGACACAAATCTGTCCAGTACGGTTTAAAGATATCTGTCTGATGTTAGAGCACTGACGTCTTTCATGAAGACCATGTGCGAGACTGCACAAAAATGACATTTTCACAAACCACAAAACAACTGTAATGAGTTAAGAACATTCAGTCTCCAGTGCACTAACAAGTTATTTTTTGTTTATTTTTTGCTGGCCAATACCAGTTTTCAAATTCCAGTGTAGAAATACTCTATTCTCACAGGCATATTTGTCTCCCTTGGGTAGTTTATTCCCCAACTCAAAGGGTGTGATAATGGGGGGTTACCAAGATAAAATGAGTGATATTTAGGTGGTCATGTGATTTTAACATGGTAGACACCTGAGGGCCAACTAAGGGGTAAAGTTTGGCTGATAGCACTACTTCATTTGACCCTGCTGGTAGGTGTTGTAACTACACCATCAATCAATCAATCAATAAAAATCTAAAAGAAAATTAAAAACAATTAGAATAAAATGTAGGTAGAATAAAATAACATTTTAAACATCATTTTATAAGTAAAATATATATTGCTGATATTTCATCAGATATTTTTGTAACAAGTGATCCGTTATTATAGTGTATTATATTTTATATTATATATTTTATTTTATGTTACATTGCTTTCTTCAGGTATGATAGGAGTCCATTGTTGGTGGAATTAAACAATATTTTAGAGACCATTTTAAACATATTTGTCAAAAGTACTGGACAATCATTTATGGCTAATATATTTATGCTAAATAATGTACTTCCTATCTCTTTAAATTGTAGCTGTTTCCTTGATAAATGGAAAAAAGGGTGAATCTGTGTCTCCATCACCCTCTTGTTTGTGTGCGCACACATATGCAGACATGCAAGCCACCAAGACAGGGCAGAGAGTGTTGGGTTACATTCCTTCCATCAGGGCTGAAGGATAGCCAACCAGGTCACTCTTAGTTCAGCCCCAGGAAACTGGGAGAAGGACGTTCCTCTCTGAGTATCAATAAAATGTTACATGCGCATGTATGCTTGTGTATTTGTGTATGTGCGCAAGTCTGTGCTTGCGAGTGTATGGTTGTGGTTAAACTGTGGGCCTCACAGGCAGAACCTCCTCCCAGTTCTGTACCGGGACTAGTCAGAGTCAGAATTCCTCAGACTTTTGGAAATTCCCTAAGGTCTTCGGGGGGCAGGCTGGCCACAGCGTTCTGGGGGTCTGCAGAGTTTGGCTAGTCCCTGTGATTCTCCAGCTCTGGGAACAGGCCCTTGGGCTGACCCTGCCTACTCATACACACCCATCTGCTTCCTTTTCATTTGAGCTCCTTCTTACACAAGGCTTAAATGCTTAACAGCAGTCGTAGACATTAGGCATTAGTACAGCAGAAGTCTTACTAATTCCACTCACTATGAACAGCACAATGGTTCTATATTTAATAAGAACGTTAACGTGCTTTCATACTTTAGAATGTACATGTAAGTATATCAATATCTTTATCTTTTAACTTTAAAAGAAATTAAAAAAAAATTATAAGGAATATGTAAGACAGTAGCCAAATCTAGACAGACAGACAGACAGACAGACAGACAGACAGACAGACAGACAGACAGACAGACAGACAGACAGACAGATAGATAGATAGATAGATAGATAGATAGATAGATAGATAGATAGATAGATAGATAGATAGATAGATAGATAGATAGATAGAAAAGCACAACAGATAGTAAAACATCACAATAATCCACAAGTAATCCACATGACCCCAGTTCATCAATTAACACCTTGTGAAGTGAAAAGCTGTGTTCGTAAGAAACATGACGGCACCCATTCACTGCAGAGGATCCATTGGTGAGCAAGTGATGTAATGCTAAATTCTCAAAATCTCTTCTGATTTTTGGTGGACTATTTGAATCACTTTTAATTTAGTCTCAAAAATATGAGGTGATAACATAACACATGTTCAAAACATGAAGTAATCTAAATATGCTATATTCCCAGATCCCAAATATTACTGAACATGTATTGTTTAAAATGAAACAAGTTTGGTTGTATTGCTTTTGGTATCCAGAGACCATCACCTTGTGTATATTTATGTTTACTCTCCCTCTGGTGGTGGAAACAGTCAATTACAATTTTCTTCTCAGAATTCCAAGTCCAATATTCCAAAATTCCAATATTATTTTTGAGTTATCACTGCACCACTGAGACTCAGATTTATTAGGAACATATTTACTCACAAATACTTATGCGTATTATGACAGCAAGCTAAATTCATTTCAGTTTTATTTTACAATTCACACTGACTGTAACAGGTACATGTCAGTGTGGGCTTCAGCACAGGGTGAGAGGTGTGACTGTTCTATGATGTCACACTAGATAGCGGTGAAAAAGCAGAGTTGGGTTCGGATGGGGGTCAAACCAGAGAGAGTTTGAAATGGACACAGATAAATCTCAGCAACAGTTCTCTGAAAATTACTCTGAGGTCACCGTTAGCTCAAGTGCAGGTAAGAATGCTTCATTTGAAATATTGATGAAAAATAATGACAATTTCGTAATTTAGCAGATGCTTTCATCCAAAGCAACTCACAAATCAGGAGCATCACACTAATTTTGAATGTAGTACAAAAAACTAGAGCTGATATAAAAGTGTTAAAGAGAAACTAGAACAGCAAGTGTTCAAGAAAGTTGTGATTGTGGTTTTAATACATAATACACTTATATCAGTCAGCACTTTTTGTTTAGTCTTTAGGTGTTTATTTTATTTGATTATTTAATTTATTTCAATTATAAAATTGTCAAAAATTATAAAAATAAGCTGCATTGAAAATCTTTTCTGTTGTCTATCTGACTTGAAATACCATGTTTCAGTTACTCTTTTCGAGGTGTGTTTTTTAATAATCCATTAGATAGAGTCAGGGTTATTATCGTTAACAAAAAATAAGAGAAAAATAAAAAATATTACTTGGAAAAAAAAAAAAATGCATGTAAAAATAAGAAATGTTGCCTTGGCAAGCAGCTGAAATGAAATGAGTTTAAGCTATCAGTTTAAAACTAATTAAAATTAAATAAACTAAAACTAAAAACTATATAGACATAAAAAAGCTAACAAAAACACGAAAAATAAAGTATAGTATGGTACTATAAACTATAAGTGATACAAAAATAACACTGCACAGTATGACATTCAAAAATCTAATTTGAGGTCAGTTTGGTGCACTTCCACTCTATACCCTAATGTCGTGAATAGGCCCTGGAAACCGAGAGGCCCACAATTTGACAAATTAGTCACTTTTTTTTGGCCATTGTTTGCCTAAGCTGAGCGTAATCCTCAGGCCTCTCTCTCACGATATTGAGTTTAGGTGGCAAAGCCTGCTGTCTTTTGAGTTCCTGGACGTTTGTTTGGAAGCACTAAAGCCCTTAAATCTTCCGTCTCCAGTGAACATCTTTTGAGAGATGTGTACCTACAAATACAACATCTCAGAGGTGTCAGTGGTTGATGAAACTCTCACTGTCAATAGGAAATCGCTTCTAACTAGAGAGAGAGACCTGAGTCAAGACTCTTTCTGTTGGCGACAAAGAGTTCTTCTCATAATGAATGTGGCTCTTTGAATTTCACCCTATTGGATGCAGATGTTCAAAATCACCCAAGAAAAGATTCTGGGACATCTGAGAGCGTCCGTGGTGGTGGAGGACGAGTGAGACCATACCCTTCACCATCCCGCAGGAGACACCGAACTACCTTCAGCAACGAGCAGCTGGAGTTAGCTTTCAGACAGAACCACTATCCTGCTATCTACTACAGACAGGAGCTCGCCAGAGCCACCAAACTCAACGAGGCTCGCATACAGGTAACTCGCCTGATCGCTAACATGCTGAGCTGATACAGTTACGTGGAACTGAATTAACCAGGGGTGTTGAGACTGTTCACACTGATAGCGATTTACAGCGACGCAGCAAAACGTGTGGATAGAAACCCAGCAGAGACTTCATAAAGCTTGCTGCATTTGTGGACAGATTCACAAAAATCTTCTTAAGACAGACATTTCTTGAGAAAATCTTGAGAATGCAGCTAAGTGGAATTCCTAAAAAATTCTAAAAAGTTCAAACATTTATTTAAAAATTTGTATTTTTCTTAACATCTTTTTCTTTGAGGCTTTGGAATTACCCATTTTTTTTTTTTTTTACTGAATTTCAAATTTAGCAAAAAGTCACAAAAGTCACTCATAATAATACATTTACAGTACTGATCATTGGTTTTACTTGTGCCCATCCCTTAGTGCACTGAAAAAAAACATTCATGCAGAAAAAACAAATTCAGAAATTGCATTTTTTTTTTTTTTTTTTACAAATAATCAAGTAACACATTGAACTAAACATTTTTTGTATTTACAAATTTTGAAGTAGAAAGTAGAAATTCCAAAAAACTTTGTTTTGTTTGTTTTATTTACAATTTCCATCAATCATTTTTACAGAGTAGTAGCCTAGTAATAGGCTATATGTATGTATGTATATGTGTGTGTGTGTGTGTGTGTGTGTGTGTGTGTGTAGCCATAGTGTTGTGTGGCAATGCTTAATAATTGAAACAACCGAATAAATTCGTAAAACAATTTTTTTTTCTCGTTGATGAGTTGGAGGTTATCCTAATTTAAGAGATTATTTATATTTAGGCCTATTTGATTCGATTTTTTCATTTACAAACATTTTTTTAGGAATTCAAATGATTCTGTTTAATAAACTTTTGTCTTTAACAAAGTCTTAAGAAAAAAAAAAAGAACATTCTTAAGGAATATTTGAGAATACAGAACACTAAATATTCATAACTTTACTCATAAATTAGAAAACCTGAAGTCACGTTTTTGTAAATCCGAAAACATTTATTCAAATTTAATCATTTCTGATTGGTTGTGCCACACAAATGACTTCCTGCTGGAAACTTGTTGCCACTTGTTGGTTCATGGCCACTGTTAAAACATCTAATACAGGGGTGTCAAACTCAGTTCCTTTTGGGCCTACCAGTTCCAACCCTGCTCCAACACACAAACCATGTAGTTTTCAAATGAACCTTAATGACTTGATTTGCTGGATCAGGTGTGTTTAATTAGTGTTGCATCTAAACTCTGCAGGGCTCCGGGTTTGACACCCCTGATCTAATATAATATAATAACATATTAGCAATTTAAATGTTGCTACAGCAGCCAAACCTTGACTGATTACTGTATTTGTTCTGTCGTTGGCTGCAGGTGTGGTTTCAGAACCGGCGTGCCAAGCAGGACCGTGTCTCTCAGAAAGTGCTGCCGGTGGGCTTGATGCCAGGACGAGGACCTCTCTTCAGCAGCATGTGCGTATCTTCCTCCGCCACGAGCCGGCAGTACCAGCGTTACTGCCCCATATCCCCCGATTCTCATCAGTGCTGCCCCCTGGAGGATACCCACCCCAGCCGTCCCCCGGCTCTGCTCCATCATCGTACGCCTCCAGACAGCTTGATGACTGGTATCTGCGCAGCATCGGACCAGCCACCACTTCAGCGCTCTCCCTGGCCTCTGTGTCCACGCAGGAAACCACTAGTCACTGGAACTAGAGAAAGTGCTGTTTTACAACCAGTAGAATGAATAAAGTTTTTCATTGGCAAAGAAAGATTGACATTTTCTGTCTTTATTACAGTTGCAATCACACAGAACAGATTCTCTCAATTATTATTGCTGTATCTACCTAGACAAAAAGAATCATATTTATGTTGATTTCCTTGTTTACACTGAACTGTGACAGTTAAACTAGATTCAGTTTATATTGAACATACTGTAGAGTTTATAGAAGGACTATTATGAAAATGTCATTCTCAGATCTCAGATGAAATGTACAATAGACCCTTTGAACATCTGAATTACATTTCCATTCAGAGTCATCACTAACAATTTACAGCTTTGGTATGAATACATTACACGGTTTATGTCAAGTGCCGTTCTTCTTGCCATTTTAGGCATGTACAAGGAGCAGATGTGGGTCAATGACAATATTTTAGACATTTTGTTGAAAACTATGTGCTAAGTTGCTAGAAATGTCCTCTCTGTAGTCATGTTGGTTACATACAGTTTTAAAAAAATATATATACCATAGTCAAGAAAGATTTGTATTTTTGCATTTTAGTAGCACCACACGAAATGACGGACATAGGTTTTTCCAAATATTAAATAGCAGTTTTTCCCCCCTAAAGAATATCAATTAAAGATTACGCCAAAACAGTTTCTTCTGAAAAATTCTTTTAACAGTGTTCATTATTATATCGTTTTTTTTTTTATGCACTAAAAAAATATTTAAAAAATTAAAAACTTCATGATCAAAGCAGCAAATTAAAGTTTAGAATCATTAGGATTTTTTAAATGTTTTTCAAAGAAGTCTCTTATGTGCATCAAGGCTGCATTTATTTGATGGAAAAAACTAAAACAAAACAGTAATATTACAAAATAATTAAGTTTAAAATAACTTTTTAAACCATTTTAAAATGAAGCCCTTTTTTTTATTTATTTTAAAAAAACCATGAAAAAGTATCAAAGTCTCTATATGGCTAAATTACATTTTAAATGTATTTCCTAATTAAGTTCAGACAAAATGAGCATCATCTCATTGACCCTTATGACATTTTTTGTGTACATTCAGACTCTAACAGCAAGCTGAACAGTGCACCATTATGTTTTAGAGCAGAGGTCTTCGACCCTGTTCCTAGGGACCCACTATCCTGAAGAGTTTATCTACAACCCTAATCAAACACACCTGAAGCGGCCAATCAAGCTCCTCTAGACTGCTTGAAAATTGCAGGCAGGTGTGCTGAAGCCGGTTGGAAATAAACTTTCCAGGAGAGTGGGTCCCCAGGAGAAGGGTTGAAGACCTCGGTTTTAGAGTATACAATTCCTATTCCTGTTTTAGAAATGCATAACATCATCAAATATATACTTGTTTTTAATGTCAAGCAAATGAACATTAGGGCTACATTAAGATGTACAGGTCCAAACAGGCATATTGCACATTTATATGTAAATCTAGACAATCCCAAATCTAGATAGGTAGATACTTTGTGCTTACCAATCATTGCAGATCATTCTGAATGGGCATTTTTGTAATGACAGTAACAGTGAAAATCCCTTTAAGGAAGAAAGAGCATGTGTTTGCCATCATTTATCAGCAGAGCAGCGATTATTATTCCACTTTAGCTTCATTTAACCATCAGCTTAGCAGGAAAGGGTCACTGCAAAGCATTTATTCGATAATATCATAATTTATGCTTGTTTACAGTGGATAAATTTGGCAGTTTATACATTTAGGTCCATTCTGACAAGACATATGCAGATGTGAGTGCAACAACGAATACATGTTACACTGATGGCATACATACAAAACGTCTCATGTCACTTCATCATGACCCTCACCACTTCATTGTATGACATTTTATACAGGTTATATTGAAGCACGGATATACTGTGCCTGTGAAATCGCACACATGTGAAGGAATGTGCTGGAGATTTGTACATCAGAGGTAATCTGCATTCACAGTAAGGCAGCGGCTCTTCCTGTCGTCTTTTACTCCAGAGATCTCGCAAACTCTGCATAGTCAATGTAGCCATCATTGTTTTTGTCATCGTCTCTGAGAACGTCATCAATGAGGTTGATCAGATCCTCTTCCCTCATTGGCTGGCTGTCATCTCCTCTTTCCTGAAAAACCAAGAACAGGTGACAATATTCTAGGTGTGATAAAAAAAACAAAAAAACATGACAATTGATAGAAATAGAGGCTGAAACAAATGTACTTGAGCTAAGATTATAAAATTATATTTAAATTCAAATTAAATCTCATATAAATTTAAAAACATTTATATTTGTCATTATAAAGTTAATATGCGTAGGTGTCTCCGAGCTTTAAACTGGTGTAAAGTAAAGCTCTAAGTTGGATCACTCACCTCTCTATTAACATGAGTAATGGCAGTGGCGAGCTCGAGTCCATCCAGCAGATTGTTGCCGTCATAGTCGTGCATCTTGAAATAGTGAAGCTGCAGCTCTTGAGGCGTCATGTCCGACTCTGGCTTTTCAATCACCCCTTCCAAATGCTCCATGATGTGGCTACAACAGAACAGAGGAAAGGTTCAATTAAAGACTCGTGGAATAGTCACTTTGAGATGATCGGTATCAGTCAGTAACTCTGACCTTTGGTCAATTAAAGTTACAATTCACTGGAAGTAGTGACAGATCTTTTTTCACTTCTAATTATTTCTATACAGCTTTTGATCGTCAAATGCTGTTCTTCTTGCCATTTTATGCATGTAAAATGAACAGACATGGGACAATGACAATCTTTTAAAGATTTTGTTCCTAGAAATGTGCTCTCTGTCTGTATTGATGTTGCTTTGTATGTTTATACCATTTTCAAGAAAGATTTGTATTTTTTTCTGCATTTTATCTGCACCACACGATTTGACAGAAAAAAAACTTTCCAAGCTGATTTTTCCAGCAAGAAAATCTAAACTGAAGATTAAAAATGTGTATATTACACACACACAGACATACAGTGTCCTCCACTAATATTGGCACCCTTGATAAATATAAGCAAAGGCGGCTGTGAAAATAAATATGCATTGTTTATCCTTTTGATCTTTCACTCCAAAAATTCACAAAATTCTAACGTATCATTGAAGTAAAACAATTGAAAGTGGGGAGAAAATCTCATTGTGAAATAAATGTTTTTCTCCAATGAATGTTGGCCACAATTATTGGCACCCCTAGAAATTCTTATGAGTAAAATATCTTTGAAGTATATTCCCATTCATATTTACATTTTTTAGCACACCAGGATGACTAGGAGCATGAAATTATCCTGCCTTCCTGTTCCACAGGATTATAAATATGAGGAACACAAAGGCCATATTCCCTTAATCAGCCATCACGAGGAGTAAAACCTAAGAATATAGTTCTGATGTGCAGAACAAGATTGTTCAGCTTCACAAAATAGAAAGTGGCTGTAAGAAAAGAGCTAAAGCATTGAAAATCTCCATTCCCACCATCAGGGCAATAATTAAGAATTTCCAATCAACTAAAGATGTTACAAATCTGCCTGGAAGATGACGTGTGTCTATATTATGGTGAGGAGGAGAGTTTGTGTGGCCAAAGACTCTCCAAGGATCACAGCTGGAGAATTGTAGAGATTAGTTGAGTCTTGGGGTCAGAAACATACATACATACATACATATACATATATAGCACCTACATCACATGTTGTTTGGGAAGGTTTCAAGAAAAATTCTCCTCGCGCATCCAAAAACAAACTCCAGCAAATTCCAGTTGTCAGACAGGACTGGAACTTCAAATGAGACTGGCTTCTATGGTCAGATGAAAATGAAAAAATACCTTTTTAGCAGCAAACCCACCAGATGAGTTTAGTACAAACAGGGATAAAAAAGTACCCCATGTCCGCGGTTAAATATACTGCTGGATCTTTAATGTTGTGGGCCTGTTTTTCTGCCGGAGCTCAACTTGTTCAGAACCCTGTAGAAAATGAGTGGGGTGAACTGAAGAGAAGCACCACCAACATGGAGCTGGGAATCTAGAGGATCTGGAGAGATTTTGTATAAAGGAATGGTCTAACTCTCTTATCAGGTGTTCTCCAAACTCTTCAGGCATTATAGGAGAAAACTCAAGAGCTGTTATCTTGGGAAAAGCACGTTGCAATAATTGGGTGTCAATAATTGTGGCCAAAACAAACCAGAGAAAGCATTCATTTCACAATGAGACCCCCCCACCCCTATCAATTATGTTACTTCAGTAGGTTAGAATTTTTTTGGAGTGAAAGATCAAAAGGATAAACAATGCAGATTTATTTTCACAGCCGCCTTTGCTCATATTTACCAAGGGTGCCGATATTATTGGAGGGCACTGTATATACATACACATATGTGTGTGATTTATATTATGCATACATGTTTCAAATTTGTGAAATATTACACTTTGAATTACTTTCAATTTGAATTTATTTTAAAATGTTAATTATTTCTGTGATGCAAAGCTGAATTTCCAGCATCATTACTCCAGTCTTCAGTGTCACATGATCCTTCAGAAATCACTCTAATATACTAACTGGTGCTCAAATTTGATCAGTTACTACTAGTGCTCAATTATTAATAATTACTAATAAGAATTATTATTAATCATTCTTTTTATTATCAATATTATGAACAGCTTTTCTGCTTAATATTTTTTGTGCAAAACACGATAAATGATTCTTCGATGAATAGAAACTATAAAATTACAGCATTTATTTGAAGAATATTTTTTTTGTAATATTATAAAATGTCCTTAGTCACTTTTTTTAAATCAATTTAATGAGATATATATATATATATACACACACACATACACACACACACTGCCCTCCAAAAGTACTGGAACCGTAAAGACAAAATTGCTCTGTTGGCTGTGGAGTCAAAACATTTGCAAATATGATTAAAAGATGAATATGAGACAAAACTACAGAATGTCACATTTTATTATTAGCCGTTTCAACACATTCATGGTTTACCAAATAAAAAGAACAGCACTTTTAGAGTTCATCCCACTCATTGATGCGAGCATAAGTATTGGGACAGTTGAACATAAGGCAGATATAAAAGATTAAAAGCTACTTGGACAAACTAAGACTTTCCATTTCTTTGCCCTTATAAATTCCTTGACTGAACTGGCAGGGTAAAGTAAAGAAGTAAAGTCGTGACGTATTGTCAAGTATGGTGACCCATACTCGAAATTGGTGCTCTGCGTTTAACCCATCCAAGTGCACACACACAGCAGTGAGTAGTGAACAAATGCACACACACACACACACACACACACACACACCGTGAACACACACCCGGAGCAGTGGGCAGCCATGCTGCGGCGCCCGGGGAGCAGTTGGGGGTTCGGTGCCTTGCTCAAGGGCACCTCAGTCGTGGTATTGCGGGTGGAGAGAGCGCTGGACATTCACTCCCCCCACCTACAATCCCTGCCGGCCGTGGACTCGAACCCGCAACCTTTCAATTACGAGTCCGACTCTCTAACCATTAGGCCACGACTTCCCAGGGTGTTTTGGGTCATTGTCCTGATGCAATATGAAGCACTTCCCAATGAATCTGGTGGCATTTTCTTGAATATTGGTAGGCAAGATGGTTTTGTACCCTTCCAAATTCATTCTGCTACTGTCATCATACATTAAGTCATCAGTAAAGTTGAGAGGGCCTGTTCCAGAGACAGTCATGCATGCCCATGCCATGACAACACCTCCACCATGCTTTACAGATGAGGCTGTATGCTTGGGATCATTTGCAGTTCCCTTTTTTTCTCCACATTTTTGCTTTCCCATCACTTAGATAAAGGTTCATCTTTGTCTCATCGGTCCATAAACACAGTTCCAAAACTCTTCTGGCTCACCTTTGTGCTTTTTTGCAAACTCTAATCTTGCCTTTCTATATTTGGTGCTGGTCAGAGGTTTGCATCTTGCTGTGTAGCATCTGTAATTCTGTGTCAAAGTCTCCTGAGGACAGTAGATTGTCAGAGCATCGCCCCAGCTATCTGGAAGTTGTTGGTGATTTTACAGACACGTCTTTTAGGGTTAATTTTCACAGCTTTGATGATTTGTCTGTCATCAACTACTGTTGTTTTCTCAGCCAATCAGGTCGTTGTTGGTGTCGCTGGTGGTTTCCAAACTCTTGATTTCTCCATGCCCTTTGTTTTTGCTAGAGCTCTAACTGACTTCCTCTTTTCTTTTAGCATCCAAATTGCTTGCTTTTCTCTCAAAGTCAGCTCCCTCATCTTCTTCCTGTTTGTGTGCGTCATGATCGAATGCAAGATTCAGAATACAGAAGTAATGGATATATCTGATACGACACATTCCCTGCTTTTAATATCTGAAGAATTAATGCAACAGGACACAGCTGATCACTTAGAAAGACCTGTGAGGCAACTGTTTCAATACTTATGCTCTCATCAGATAGAGGGATGAACTCTAAAAGTGCTGAACTTCTTAGCTGGTAAAACAACTGTGTGTTGAATCACCCAATAATTAAATGTGACATTCTGTAGTTTTGTCTCATATTCATCTTTTAATCATGTGTGTAAATGTTTTGACTCCACAACAGAGCAATTTTGTCTTCACTGTTCCAATACTTTTGGAGGGCACTGTATATATATGTATATATATATGTATATATATATATATATATATATATATATATATATATATATATATATATTTTTTTTTTTTTAATAATAAGTACTGAGGATGGATTAATTATGAACTTTGTTTTCCTGACATGTTATTAGCTGGAAGACAGCCACCCCAGAGATCAGGACAGGCTGCTCCGGTGCAGAGGTCATTTGGCAAAGAGTGCATTTTAGAAACAAATCAAAGCTAAATCAATGAACACTATCGACATACGCATCACATGAACAGCTTCACTGATTTGGATATGTGCATAGGTTCTAAAACAAGTTTTAAAGTAATGAAAAACTACTCACTCTTTATCCTGAACCATGTTCCTGTCCAGCCGGGTGATTGGTGGAGGCACTTGATTTGAAGCAACTGGTTCTCCATGCTGTCCTCCATGAGCCCACACAGTCAGCATACAGCTGGAGCAGAGCAGGAACCAGCTCCACAACCTGAGCTGCCCAGACCTTTCTTTCAGTCTCATCACACTGAAATCACCAGCTATGAAGAGGTAACGCGAGAATAACAAAGACAGCTCCATTCATTTGATGAATTTAAAAGCATTGAAAGCATTTAAAGATTTACACTGATTCGATTATATAAAATATCTGTAACGAAAAAGCAGTATATCTATTTAGATATATGATGTTAATTAGAAATGGGCTCATGTGGTCGACATATGGAAGAACTTGAAGAATCGTGGAGGAAAGCAATAACATAATTACTATCAGAAATTAAATATAGTCAACGCTAAGCATGTGGAAGAATAAAAAGATAATTGTGAATACTGAAATATCACAAGAAGAGCAGTGTAGACACTCAAACAGCAGCTGTAGACGTTGCCCGTTACACAGTCATCTGAACGCTTTTCTAATACATCTTACAGTGATATAACAACATACACATGCAGATTTACTCACCTGCTATGAATCACAGCTGACGGGTGAATATTCGCTCTATTTGTTCGGGCAGAGTGGAGTAACAATGAACTCCTGCTGATGCTTACTCAACGCCGCTCTTTCTGACCGCCTTAGCTTGCCGTAGTTACCTTTCACCTCATGGACACGACAGCTAAACTCTGATTGGACGCGTTGGTTTTTATTTATTTATTTATATATATATTTACAATGTTTTAAGTGTTATGTTTTATGACGTTTTATTTTATGTGAACAATAATAAAATAAAGTGAACAATAACAAAAACGTGTATGTAAACTCTACAAATAAAAGCTTTTTAAAATGTTTTAATTTAATTGCATTTTATGTTTTATTTTATGTGCACACAGTACAAAATACAGTGTGTTACATATCAGGATCGAAGAAAAATGCACTATATTAAAAACCATACCGAATTTTACGACGATAATAGAAAAAAAAAAAAACATTACATGTTTTGCTCTGATTAACTTTATACTTACATGTAAAATATTTAAATACCAAAATATGACAGAAAATGTAATCATGTAAAGCTAAATTTCAGCGATGTATAAGAAAATATACTGAATTCTAGTGGCTCAGCTTTTTAACTCTTATTAGAATAACATCTTTTAAAAATGTTTTTCATTCAATTTAATAATTAGACAAGTTGGAAGAAAGAATGCACTATATTAAAAGCTATACCTAATTTTCCAGCAATAATAATAACAAACCATAAAAATATGTCTTGCTCATATATAGCTACTGAAAAGTCACAAAACTCTAAACCTTAAAGCTAATTATATTTACAACCCGAATATCTAGCAACTAAGTTAATTGACATCAGGTCTGTAGCATGATTAGCTATAAAAGGGATGTCTGAGAGTCAATTAAAGCTCTATCATGCAAAAAGGAAGCCATATGTGAACATGGTCAGAACTGTTTCAGAGTGGAAAAGTGTTCTATGGTCAGACGAGTCCAAATTTGACATTCTTGTTGGAAATCATGGACGCTGTGTCCTCCGGGCTAAAAAGGAGGGAGACCTTCCAGCGTGTTATCAGCGTTCAGTTCAAAAGCCAGCATCTCTGATGGTATGGGGGTGCATAAGTGCATACAGTATGGGCAGCTTGCATGTTTTGGAGGGCACTTTGAATACTGAAAGTTATATAAAGGTTTTAGAGCAACATATGCTCCCCTCCAGATGACGTGTATTTCAGCAGGACAATGCAAAACCACATACTGCAGCTATTACAACAGCATGGCTTCATAGTAGAATAGTCCAGGTGCTGAATTGGCCTGCCTGCAGTCCAGATCTTTCACCGATAGAGAACATTTGGCACATCATTTAACGAAAAATACGTCAAAGACGGCCACAAACTCTTCAGCAGCTGGAAACCTATATCAGGCAAGAATGGGACCAAATTCCAACATTAAAACTCCAGAAACTCATAACCTCAATGCCCAGACGTCTTCAAACTGTTTTGAAAAGAAGAGAAGATGCTGCACCATGGTACACTATTTTAAGACCTGCAGCAGGCATCAAATTTGAAATTAGCTCATTTTGTGCATACAATTGTAAAATTTCTCAGTTTAAACATTTGTTATGCTATCTATGTTCTACTGTGAATAAAATATTGCCTCATGTGATTTGAAAGTCTTTTAGTTTTCATTTTGTTCAAATTTAAAAAACATCCCAACGTTTCCGGGATTTGGGTTGTACATTTACATTTAGTCATTTATGCTTTTATCCAAAGCGACTTAAAAATGCATTTGAAGTAATGGAAAGGAAGCATGCAATGGAAACAATAAAAATCAAAGAGCAATATGCAAGTGCTATATATATACCGAATTCCAGTGGCTCCGTTTTTTTTTTTCTTTTCTTTTTTTATGTACCTTTTTTATCCTATTGAGCCTAAGAATTACATTCTCAAATTTCAAAGCGATATTTATTTATTTATTTATTTTTTATGCACTTTTTTAAATCCTATTGAGCCTAAGAATTACATTCTCAAATTTCAAAGCGATATCAAGAATAAAAATAAATGATAAATGAAGCAGATGATTTTTTTCCAGGTCAGCACGGCTTCACGCTGATTGGATTTGAGTAGTGCGTCATAAAGCCGAGTCTAGCGCACTGGGCAGGTAATAATCCACACACAGCATAGCCGAGGAATGAATGGGCTCACTTATAACTCTCATATGATGATTTTGCGCCTAGTTAATCAGTCACCACGGTCATCTGCATGGCAAACCTCTGCAAAGAAAATGAGAGGGCCAAGGCTATTTTCCGACGGCTGGTTCGTTCTTGGTGTTGTAGAAATGAGACTTTAGGATAGCAGTAGTGCGTGATGTTTCCTAGCAAGTATTGAATGTAGGTGGATAATGGATATTTTATAGGCGGTCGATGAGTGATTGTTTCATTATTGGACTTTATGAAGTTTATAAAACCAGTGGTATTTTGATATCTGGAAATATATATATATATATATGTAATGTACTAGGCTACTTAAAAAGTAGCTACTCTAAATGTGTTTTTTTGGCATAAGTTGTTCCAAGTTCAGGAGTTACGCTACCAGCATGCGGATGACTTCAAAGCTAGCAGGTGTGACCTTAAAGCAATAGTTAGTAAGAACATTAAAATGCAGTCCATTTTATAGGCTAAGGTTTTGTGGATGTACATATGTCAGTTGAAGCTCAGTTTGTCGTCCACTAGATGGCGTCACTGTTTCGTAAGGTTGAGGACAGGCGTCTCATTTTCTTGCCATTTGCATTCTGTGGCAGGTTTTGCATCAAATTAGTCAGTATTTTCATCTAAACAGGCTCATGACTTGGTCTCATTCCAGACTATGATGGAAGCAGCTCCCTCTCTTGATCTGATAATTCATTTACAACAAGCCCTGCAAATAGTTTACACAATATAATTGGTTAAATAGATTTAGTCATCCAGCAGTGAGGGATTTCAGGGAAATAGTAGGACATAGGCTAGTCGTCAAGGACAAGGCCTTGCTTTGAAAAAAAAAGACCTGTTAAACTACATTTATGGTCTAAACAGACACTTAACACATTCCTGTCACAAGACTGAGACTTAGCTTGTGTCCCAATGTGCATACTATCCATCCTAAATTCTATGTGATAGTAGTAATTTTCAATACTATTTAGGGCAGATAGTTGAAGTTCAAGTTTATTTGTATAGCGCTTTTTACGATACAAATCGTTGCAAAGCAGCTCTACAGGAAATTACGTTCCCACAATATATTTATATATTGCAGAACCTTAATATATTTAATTTATGGCAAAATTTGGTAATTCTGTATGTTGTCTGAGCGTTGGCATCCTCTGAGGTCCTCTGAGGGGTTGGCATTATCTTTTCTCAGGTGTTCGGTCATCTCAGATCATTTAAGGGTTGGATCCAGACTGAAGCTTCTGTCATTACTAGATAGATACCATGGGATGTTAATCCCGTGGCAGAAACAGAGAAACAAATAGAGACATAATTAGTGTAGCTGCTGTTCCATCTAAGCAAAAATAATTTGTTCAACCCAAGGTAAAGAATAATAATAATGTACATTTGATCAGATATAACTGCAGTACAAGATTATAAGATGCATTATGTGAATGCTTGGCTAAAGAGATGTGTCTTTAATCTAGATTTAAACAGAGAAAGTGTGTCTGAACCCCGAATGTTATCAGGAAGGCTATTCCAGAGTTTGGGAGCCAAATGTGAAAAAGCTCTACCTCCTTTAGTGGACTTTGCTATGTCCATTAGAGGTACTACCAAAAGGTACTAGGTACTACCAAAAGTCCAGAGTTTTGCGACCTTAGGGAGCGGGTTGGATTGTAGCGTGGTAAAAGACAAGTTAGGTACGCAGGAGCTAAACCATTTAGGGCCTTATAGGCAAGTAATAATATTTTGTAAATGATATGGAACTGAATAGGTAGCCAGTGCAGAGACTGTAAAATTGGGGTAATATGATCATATTTTCTTGACCTGGTAAGAACTCTAGCCGCTGCATTTTGGACTATCTGTAGCTTGTTTATTGAAGATGCAGGACAACTAGCTAGCAGTGCATTACAATAGTCCAGTCTAGAGGTCATGAATGCACGAACTAGCTTTTCTGCATCAGAAACAGGTAGCATGTTTCGAAAGCTTGGCAATGTTTCTAAGATGGAAGAATGCTGTTTTTGTAACATGGGAAATATGATTTTCAAAGGACAAGTTGCTGTCTAATATAACACCCAGATTTTTGACTTTAGAGGACGTAACAGTGCATCCGTCTAGTTGCAAATTGTAATCCAAGAGATTCTGTGTACTGTTTATTGGTCCAATAAATAATATCTCTGTCTTATCTGAATTTAATAGGAGGAAATTATTGGTCATCCAATCTTTTACATTTTTTTACACAATCTATTAGCTTAGATAGTTTAGGACCGTTATATTAACGAGATGGGGTGGATAGTATGCACATTGGGATGCAGGGTTAGTTTTGCAAGTCTTATTTCTTTTATTGTTGGAAATGGACTCATTCTCAGGGCATCTTAGATGTAGATGAGTTTGTTTCTTTGTCTGAATGGATTTGAAGAAATGTATACAGGTGCTGGTCATAAAATTAGAATATCATGAAAAAGTTGATTTATTTCAGTAATACCATTCAAAAAGTGAAACTTGTATATTAGATTCATTCATTACACACAGACTGATATATTTCAGATGTTTATTTCCTTTAATTTTGATGATTATAACTGACAACTAATGAAAGTCCCAAATTCAGTATCTCAGAAAATTAGAATATCAGTTAAGACCAATGCAAAAAAAATGATTTTTAGAAATGTTGGCCAACTGAAAAGTATGAGCATGTACAGCACTCAATATTTAGTTGGGGCTCCTTTGGCCTGGATTACTGCAGCAATGCGGCGTGGCATGGAGTCGATCAGTCTGTGGCACTGCTCAGGTGTTATGAGAGCCCATGTTGCTCTGATAGTGGCTTTCAGCTCTTCTGAATTGTTGGGTCTGGCATATTGCATCTTCCTCTTCACAATAGCCCATAGGTTTTCTATGGGGTTAAGGTCAGGCGAGTTTGCTGGCCAATCAAGAACAGGGATACCATGGTCCTTAAACCAGGTACTGGTAGCTTTGGCAGTGTGTGCAGGTGCCAAGTCCTGTTGGAAAATGAAATCTGCATCTCTATAAAGTTGGTCAGCAGCAGGAAGCATGAAGTGCTCTAAAACTTCCTGGTAGACGGCTGCGTTGACCTTGGACCTCAGAAAACACAATGGACCAACACCAGCAGATGACATTGCACCCCAAACCATCAATGACTGGAAACTTTACACTGGACCTCAAGCAATGTGGATTATGTGCCTCTCCTCTTTTCCTCCAGACTCTGGGACCTTGATTTCCAAAGGAAATGCAAAAAACTTTGGACCACTCAGCAGCAGTCCAGTCCTTTTTGTCTTTAGCCCAGGCAAGACGCTTCTGACGCTGTCTCTTGTTCAAGAGTGGCTCGACACAAGGAATGCGACAGCTGAAACCCATGTCTTGCATACGTCTGTGCGTGGTGGTTCTTGAAGCACTGACTCCAGCTGCAGTCCACTCTTTGTGAATCTCCCCCACATTTTTGAATGGGTTTTGTTTCACAATCCTCTCCAGGGTGCGGTTATCCCTATTGCTTGTACACTTTTTTTCTACCACATCTTGTCCTTCACTTCGCCTCTCTATTAATGTGCTTGGACACAGAGCTCTGTGAACAGCCAGCCTCTTTAGCAATGACCTTTTGTGTCTTGCCCTCCTTGTGCAAGGTGTCAATGGTCGCCTTTTGGACAACTGTCAAGTCAGCAGTCTTCCCCATGATTGTGTAGCCTACAGAACTAGACTGAGAGACCATTTAAAGGCTTTTGCAGGTGTTTTGAGTTAATTAGCTGATTAGAGTGTGGCACCAGGGGTCTTCAATATTGAACATTTTCACAATATTCTAATTTTCATTTCTTAGACTTTCATTAGTTGTCAGTTATAATCATCAAAATTAAAGGAAATAAACATTTGAAATATATCAGTCTGTGTGTAATGAATGAATCTAATATACAAGTTTCACTTTTTGAATGGTATTACTGAAATAAACTTTTTCATGATATTCTAATTTTATGACCAGCACCTGTATATCACTTGCTCAGCAGTGGATCCTCTGCAGTGAATGGGTGCCGTCAGGAGGAGAGTCCAAACAGCTGCTAAAAACATCACAATAATCCACACCACTTCAGTGTATCCACTAAAGTCTTGTGCATGGAAAAGCTGTGTTTATAAGAAACAAATCCAACATTAATTTATTTTTACTTTAAATTGTCGTTTTTTTTTTTGGCCAAATTACCAGTCAATAATTCATAATAATGCTTATTCCAGAGAAAAGTCCATCCCCTGTTGTCCTCTCACAGAAAAATCTACTGACATTGTTTAACTGTTATGGACTATTTTTACTTTTATGGTGCTTGATCTGTGTGTATTTCTCTCCTGATTCAAGACAACGTTTTTCATTGGAGAAAACAATATTACGGTTAGACGACTTGAATTTTAGCTGGAAGCAACAGTTTTAACGTTAAAACATCTTGATGAATTTGTTAATTACTAACATGCAGCTTTTTACTTCACAAGGTGTTTATTATAATGTTGTTATCAGCTGTTTGAACCCATTAACTGTAGAGGATCCATTTATGAGCAAGTGATATACATTTTTTCTAAATCTGTTCTGATGAAGAAACAAACTCCAAGGTAAATTTTCAGCTAATTTTCATTTTTTGGGGGGAACTATATAAGTCTGGTCTATAGCTGGTTTCTGGTTGTTTTTAGCTGCTCCAAGCTGGTTATTATCAACATATAGGTGGTTCAGCTGGGTTTTGGAACATAATTGCTGGTTATCCAGCTATGACCAGCATGCACCAAATAATGACCAACCAGGAAGATCAGACTAGTCTAAATCAGTGAGACCAGCAGCTGGACTGATTTTAGAAGTTTTAAGAGCATTGCAATGTATTTTATTAATTAATTATTTTTTCTATGACATTTTTCTTAACAGAGAGTTAGACTTCCCACTAACCTGTGAATATATTATATTGTGAATATTAGAAATGGAATTTCCAGGGTTGAAAAAAAAAAAAAATCATGGAAAGTAATCAGGAAATCATGGAATTTTTCCTCAGCTCTAAAATAGCCTATTTGTCAAAGGACGTAGCAACCATATGCAAAAACATTAATTTTGCATATCCGTAGTGAAAATGTGAAAATGTAGCTATTTGCATAAAACAAAACCGATTCCATTAGCTAGGCCTACATGTCACCGCCCACGTTTTGATTCCGCAAATCAGTTCATTTGATCAAAAGCAGACAAATTGATTAATATTCATGAGCCCAACATGCTGGTGAATATTAGCGCAACAGATAAGACAATAAATTATCTAGGCTATAATTATAATAATATATTTAATATTTTTTCACAGCTAGGCTAATATTAATTATGACATTTTTCATTCATACATTTCATTCATTGATTAAATACTTTGATTAAACCGAAGACTGTAGAATACCCTTAAAGGGACTTTGATTAAAAGTTTTAGTTCTAACCCTTAAATTTTGCGATATTCTTAAAGTTCTTTCAACTATAGCCTACTGTGTAGCCAACTAAAGAGATGCTGATTAGAATATAAAGTAAAATGTCATGAGGGAACGCTGAGTGAAATTTAATGTGTTTTACAAAGTTTGGTGCAACTGGGCTGGAAAGCTCATCAAAACCGATCATATTCTTCAGTCACTGAAACGGGCAAAGTCTTGTAATGTTTGTTTGCACATGCTCAGTGAGTTTCCCGTTGTCAGCCGGCAGTCACTCCTCTGGTGTCGGTGGAGCGCGGACACAGAGACGCGGGCGGGATGTCATCGCGGCTCTCCTTCTCTCAGTACCGCTTAGAGGCGGAGGTCGAGCGCTGCCGCGCGGAGTGTCAGTGGGACAAAATACCGTCTTTACTGGACCAGCTCGCTGCCGCGCGCCTGCATGACGACGGTAAGTGCGCGTGCCACAATAGAATAGAATAGAATTTAATAGAGGAGAGCCAGCAGTGATGAGTGAGGGAGAGTGTGTGTCTTGTTCCGCATGAACTTTGCACCTTTCTGTTAAACTCTGCCCGTGTTTATGTTCTGTTATCAGTTACAGAAACTCACATGCACTTATTGAGACTTCGGTTTTTGCGTTTAGATTTGTATTGTCAGTGCACTCAGAGAGAGAGAGAGAGAGAGAGAGAGAGAGAGAGAGACTGACTGTGTATAAAGCCAGTTACTCATGTGAATCAGAGTTGTAAATGCATGCACACACCCTTTAGTTAATACAGGTAGAAACTTAAAGCAATAGTGTCATAATTTACTCACCCTCTCTTTGGGTTATGTACTGAATTTGATGTTGCGTTCCTCCACTATTATGTTGATGCAGATGTGTAGAAGGCTATAAATATCCCAAACACACTACTGTTGGCATTTACCTTTGACCAGGTGATGTTACCTTGGTGTTGTTGTTAAACAACTACAATTATACTCTGAGGAACAACTATCTTGGCACTACCAAACTCATACTTTCTTGCTTTTTCTTGCCAAATTTTTGGGTTTCTCAAATCCTGGGTCATTACGGGATAGCAAAGTGTCCACCAGTTGATGTACATCAGTGGTCACCAAACTTGGTCCTAAAATAGAGTTTAGCTCTATCCATATTCAAACACACTTGAAGCAGCTAATCAAGGTATTAGGTACTTGACACGTCCATGCAGGTGTGTTGAGGCAAGTTGGAGCTAAACTCTGCAGGACACCGGCCCTCCAGGACCGAGTTTGGTGACCCCTGTTGTACATTATGCATTCATTTTCTAGACAACCTTCTACTGTCAGTAAGATTTTTGTTACTGAAAAAAGTTACATTTCTATTCAGTAAGGATGCATGAAATTGATCAAAGACCTTTATAATGTTACAAAAGATATATGTTTCAAATAAATGCTGTAATTTCTTTCTATTGATCAAATAATTATCATAAATAAATATTAAGCAGCACAAATTATTTTTTTTTTAAACATTGATAATAATGACAAATCATTCTTGAGCACCAAATCAGCATGTTATAATCGTTTCTGAAGGATCATGCAACACTAAAGACAAATTTCAGCTTTGCATTACAGGAATAAGTTGCATTTTAAAATAGTAGAAAGTAGAAAGCAGTTCTTTTAAATTGTAATACGATTTCAAAATATAACCGTTTTACAGAATTTTTGATCAAATAAATGCAACCTTGGTAAGCATAAAAGACTTAAAAAAAAATCTTACCAACCCAAACATTTTGAATGGTAGTGTACACTGTAAAAAATGACAGTGAATTTAACGGTAAAAGACTGTAAAAATGCTACAGTGAAAACCTGTTAAATGATTAAAGGTAAGGTCCCCTATACAGCGAAAATCTGTATTGGACATTACATGTCATTTTACGGTAGTATACCGTTTTGGAAGTGAAAAAGAACATATAATTTACAGTGAATAACCCTAAATTGACATTCCAGGAATTCCCTGCATTACATTTCAAGTTTGATGTTTTTTTGTTGAAATAACAGGCCTATGTTTCTTAGTTTATCAGTTTTGTACATTAGGGTTGTACGTTACATCTACCCTCGGTTTCACAAACAAGGCTTAAGCCTAGTTCTAGACTAAAATGTAAGTCTGAGCTGTTTCAACTGAAATAAACTTGCACTGACTGATCTTAAAACATATCAGTGCCTTTGTTTTGTCTTTAGAGGCACAACAGTAATGGTTTTTCTAAGACGCGTTTATAAAAATTACTTAAATGAACTAATTGAACAATGGCCTAATCCTGGCTTAGTCTAAGCCCTGTCTGTGAAACCGGGCCCTAATGTTGTTAATTTAATATGTATTGCATTATTTAAGTTTCATGTGTGTTATCATGATGGTGTTTAGTGTTTGTGCGAATGACACTGTACACCTTCTAAATATGTTAATATTTAAAAGCTGCTTGTAATGGGCTTTGGTTCATCATGTGACTCTCATCACCACCTGCTGTTGGTGGTTATCAGTGTATTACAAAGGTACAAAGATTTCACTACTTCACTAGGTTATATATTAACATTATATCAGTTAATAAAATTACGGTATTTACCTGTAAATTTAAGTTAAAACTGTAAAACCTAAAATGTTGCTACCATATTTTTATGGTAAAAATTTGTCAACCTCAGCTGCTGGTTTTTTAACATACATTTTACAGTATATATATATATATATATATTACAGTGTATGCTTTCACTGTAAGGAAAACAGGAGTATGGACTGTCTGCTAAATTGGTGTTCCACAGAAGAAGAAAAAACTCAATTTGGCCTACAGTGGCATGACAAATGTAAATAAATGTTACTTTTTTGGATGAATTATCTCTTTAAGGTTTAGAATTAAAAACCCAGTCCTCTCACTTTCTCAATTTCACAAAGGTGGTAAAAGATAAACATGCTGCTTAAACATGTCTCATGTTCATTGTTAAATCAACAGCAGTAATCTAGAGGTTAACACATGGCACTCCCAGGAGGTGTGTCCACCACTGTCCAAATCCGGTCTCTTACCCAGCACGTCTTGTTCACCATTGCAAACACTAATTTCCCAGTGGGGAAACAAACTCAGTCAGTAAACGGTGGCCACAGAACATAGTATTCAGTGTATTTTATAAATGCTACCAAGGGTTTTTAAGTGATGTACTGCAGTTACTTCATATTCAGTAAGGAAATGGCATGCATAAACCTGACATACAGTATAACACAAGTCTAGATTGAATAGGGAGTGAAAAGTTAAACCAAACAGGAAACATCTCATCCACAGAGTTTACACAAAATATGCACCTTCTTGCTGTACTGTATACTCTTAAGTTAAAACAAACACTTAACTCTCTAAACCTGATCAGAATGCTGTTGTAGATTAGTATCCAAGCTAGACATTCTGGCATGATAAAGTCCACCGTTGGATGAAAAATGGCACCATGAAGTTGTTTTTTAACAAAACAGTATTTTAGATACAATGTTGCTGGTGAGCATTTTATCCTTAAAGTAACCCAAAGAAGGTACCATAATCAGCCAACATCAAGCATGTTCTAGTCTTTCTTCTTCAACCTTTGCCCAACTTCCCTCTCTGTTTGTCTGTAGATGATTACAGGACACTGCTGCTGGCAGAAGCTCTGTTGGAGGAATGTCTGCTGGAGAACATGACCCTGCTGAAGAATTCTACATTTCTGACTGAACAATCACAGCCCAAACTAGCCCGAGCCAAAGCTCACCTCGACAGCATCCTAAGCAGAGGACACTTGGAGGTCTGGCACAGCACCTACCTGAGTTTCTCTGTTTCTAAAGTCTCTCTGTCAGTTAAGCATCTCTGAGAAAGAGAAGAAAGGGCTTATGGATTACAGAAGCACTTTGGGGGATTTAGTTTAGTTGTGTGTGCTTACATTTTTTAAATATTAAATGTTTTATTAACTTAGTTAGAAAACAAAATATCAAACCATTAAGTATCTGCGAACAATGGTGCAACAGTTTTTTTTTCTCAAAACATCACTTTTCTGAGCACTTTTTTCTTTGTGCTTAAAAAAGTACTTTATTTATTTATACTGTATTGATTTGCACATTTATTAATACTGTATTGTTTGATATTTTATCATAAAAAAAAAAACAAAGGAAATGTATGGTTTGTTTTTTTGTCATTGTTCTTAGAAGAAAATTTAGAGGGGTAGAGGGTTAATGCAAAAAAAATAAAAAATAAATTAAAATAAAACCAAAGTCATGAAATGGCTTAATGCAATTTAAAATTTCCAAAGTCTGGGAAGTAATTAAATAAATATATGCATTATGTGTTTCAGAGTGAAGTATGGCACTGTGTTCATTTAAATTTATACGTGAGCAGCTCATGATCTGCTGTTTTCAGTGTCTCAGTTCCGTTTACAGTAAATGTTGCTCCACAAAAACTCATCTCTCTCGCATCTTCCCATACTTGTAATGAGAAATACTGATTAACAAAAGAGCCTAAACAAGCCCTATAAATATTTTTAAATCGCAATCACAATTTTTATTGTAAAAATCACAATTTGATTTTTTTCCTCAAATTGTTCAGCCCTAATTATCAGTGATTTTTGGTCTTTTCCCCTGTAGCCGCACTACCTGAATGAAGCTCTGCTCCTGCTGGCTAAAGTGCACTACGTTCAGGGACGCTACAGGGACGCCCAGGGCATGTGTGCCAGAGCAGGTGTGGATGATTTCACCCGCCACGAGAAGCCTGTCTACCAACTACGCATGCTGGCAGAGGCCTTTGTCATCAAAGGTATGAACAGTTGAGAAATCACTGACAGCTCATTAATCCTCCCTCATTATTGTATAATTAAGTTATGATGACAAGGCAATTAACATTCTGTATGCGTGAGTTCTAAATATTCAGCTAATTATAGAATGTGTTGTAGCGTCCTGCAACCGTTCAGCATTGACACAACCTCTTTAATTGTGTGAAAAACTTAAAAGTTCTCTGAGGTTTAATGAGATGTAGTTGCTCTTAACTGAAAAAAATGTATTATTATTTAGACGCTAAAGTTAAAAGACAAAGTTCTTAATATGATCCTTTTAACTGTCGGAGCTATTTTAATGTGTATTTATAGAGTTATTAAGCAATTCCCATTGCTGCATTCCACTGAATATTTGCTTCAGGCATGCTTTTATTGGATTCATACCCAGGCTAAAGTGTACACTGAAAGAAAGGTTGGCATTGCAGTCATAGAGAAGTGCGTGGATAGGAGTGTGTCACTGCTTATATCATATCCTTGGACAGAATGTAACCACAAGGGGAAAAAAAGGCAGTTTTACGTCATTGTCTACAGGGAAGCTTCTATATATAACTAGTTATTATTTAAAAACGGGTTTTTCCAGCATTTTACTCATCCTGTATTTGTGTAATGTCCCAATAAAGCAGACTTGACTTGACTTGACTTACGTTCGAATTTTCCATGATTTTTAATACAGTACATAACATTCTCTCACAAGTGCAAAAAAGTATGTGCTGTTATATCTATCTATCTATCTATCTATCTATCTATCTATCTATCTATCTATCTGTCTATCTGTCTATCTATCTATCTATCTATCTATCTATCTATCTATCTATCTATCTATCTATCTATCTATCTATCTATCTATCTGTCTATCTGTCTATCTATCTATCTATCTATCTATCTATCTATCTATCTATCTATCTATCTATCTATCTATCTATCTGTCTATCTGTCTATCTATCTATCTATCTATCTATCTATCTTGTATTATGTTGTAGTTCCTTATACAGTTTTATTTTCTCTGCTCATCAAAGCCAGTTTCACTTGCATTAGGCACTTGTTGAGTGTTAATTATGGTTGCTGTCTACAACTCTTCTCTTCAGATTTGTATAGATGGGGAACTCTTTTTTTTTAACAGTTATGTGGTAAAGTTACACTAATTGCATAGTTCCTCATTTTTATTTCTCCTCTGTGTATTTCCTCATATTTGGATGGAACTAGTGACTTCTGGGAAAATACAATGTAGGCAGAAGTCTTGGTAAATCTGAGATATCAAAGCATTTTCTAGGAGGTTCAAATATTTGTTTGTCTATAGTTTCTGCATCTTGCCCTGCCGGAGCCCTGGATGGAATGTTATAGATAGACCAAATAAATTATGAAGTCCTTCTAATTTCATTTAAAAAGACAATTTTTTTTGATAAACAGTTATTTGCTCTCATGGTGTTTCTCAATTATATGTATTAATTGGCACATACCATTTAAGAATTGACTGTACCAAACATAGAAATCCGTTTTTGTTTCACATGTCTAATTAAGTCTAATCAGCAGTACTGTAATTGCAGATGTAGTGCTTTGCTGTATTAATTTTGCACGTCTTGGCTCCATGCTTAAACTATATTTCATTCTCTCTTGACCTGAGTGAGTCTTAACCTAATTGTTTTCTATGAATGTTCAGGTTTGTCTTTGGACCATCAGTCTATGTCAGGTGCTTCCCGTGTTAGACTGTCCGAGAGAGAGGAAGAGTGCCTGTCCTGTTACCTCATGGCCTGTGATGCTGGCCTGCTGTACCTGCAAGAGCTTGACAAGGTCTGTGTGTGTTTTACATCTTGTCAGGGGCTGGTTTACTCCGAACATGTTTTTCTGTGTAGACATGTCTCTAACTGTTTTCTTGGTGTGTCTCGCTGCGTTGTCTCATGCATGATTGATTCAAATTTAGAGACAGTTAGCTTGTATAAGCACGGACTGTAAATGCAAGAATGTGTTCTGTGTGTATTATATGTTATATATAGAGTCTAAAATTGGTAATTTTTTTTATTTATCTGTGTTCATTTCCGGCCATCATTACATTGCATGTGTCTTGTTCACTAGACTGTTTGCACGCCAAGTTCCAAAACCGCTAAAAGTGGTACATTAGTCCCAAATTTTGACGTGGACCCAGGCTTTTTCCTGCAGGCAGCTCTTCAGAGCGCATACCTGTCGCTGCTGAGAAAAGGGTGAGTGTGCACGTTACTACTCTCAGACTCTGTAACCACAATTCTCTGGCCTTTATATTGAGCACTCATGCAGCTATGCACATACAGTGCCCTCCAAAAGTATTGGAACAGTAAAGACAAAATTGCTCTGTTGGCTGTGGAGTCAAGACATTTACAAATATGATTAAAAGATGAATATGAGACAAAACTACAGAATATTACATTTTATTATTGGGTGATTCAACAGATGTTTTACCAGCTAAGAAGTTCAGCACTTTTAGAGTTTCATCCCTCTATCTGATGTGAGCATAAGTATTGGAGCAGTTGCCTCACAGGTCTTTCTAAGTGATCAGCTGTGTCCTGTTGCATTAATTCTTCAGATATTAAAAGCAGGGAATGTGTCGTATCAGTTATATCCATTACTTCTGCATTCTGAATCTTGCATTCGATCATGACACACAAACCAGGAAGAAGACGAGGGAGCTGACTTTGAGAGAAAAGCAAGCAATTTGGAAGTCAGTTAGAGCTCTAGCAAAAACCAAGAGTTTGGAAACCACCAGTGACACCAGCAACCAACAACTACCTAGTCTCAGCCTCAGACGTCACACCCACGGACCGTTGGTTAAACATCTGATGCATATGGCACACTTTTCTGGAAACACTTCATTAATGTTGAAGTCATCATCTGACTGGTTGAATTAAACTGGATTTCTGGGAGAAGCGAGTGTCGCGTTTATTTTCGGTCCGCCGGGAAACAAAGATAGTTGAGTCAACTAAATGCTGGATTTTCAAAAGTATGTGGAATATTTAAATTTTGCGGCATTGAATCTTTAAAATACATCCGAGAGTTTCACACACCTGTTTGTTATTGTTATTTGTTATTATCGACATTTCCACACCCTTGAAACATGCTAAACGAAACAAACTATGATTGGTTGTTTGACATGTCGGTCAAATGGACTCATGGGCGGGCCTTGGCCAATGAATGCGGCCATCTATTCCAGACCTTCAGCCATCAGTCTGAAGGTCTGGCTACGCGACACCAACAACGACCTGATCGGCTGAGAAAACAACAGTAGTTGATGACAGACAACTCATAAAAGCTGTGAAAATGAACCCTAAAAGACGTGTCTGTAAAATCACCAACAACTTCCAGAAAGCTGGGGTGATGCTCTGACAATCTACTGTCCTCAGGAGACTTTGACACAGAATTACAGATGCTACACAGCAAGATGCAAACCTCTGACCAGCACCAAATATAGAAAGGCAAGATTAGAGTTTGCAAAAAAGCACAAAGGTAAGCCAGAAGAGTTTTGGAACTGTGTTTATGGACCGATGAGACAAAGATGAACCTTTATCTAAGTGATGGAAAAGCAAAAATGTGGCGAAAAAAAGGGATCGGTAAATGATCCCAAGCATACAGCCTTATCTGTAAAGCATGGTGGAGGTGGTGTCATGGCATGGGCATGCATGGCTGCCTCTGGAACAGGCCCTCTCAACTTTACTGATGACTTAATGTATGATGACAGTAGCAGAATGCATTTGGAAAGGTACAAAACCATCTTGCCTACCAATATTCAAGAAAATGCCACCAGATTCATTGGGAAATGCTTCATATTGCATCAGGACAATGACCCAAAACACCCTGCCAGTTCAGTCAAGGAATTTATAAGGGCAAAGAAATGGAAAGTCTTAGATTGCCCAAGTCAATCTCCAGATTTAAATCTGATTGATGATGAATTTCACCAGCTGAAGAGGAGAGTAAAGGCAGAAACTCCCCAAAACAAGCAACAACTTGAACTGGCTGCATTAAAGACTGGGAAAAGTATTTCAAAGGATGAGACCAAGAGTCTGGTGATGTCTATGGGTCACAGACTCACTGCTGTGATTGTGTGCAAGGGATCTGCAACTAAATAATAGCTTTTAATCTTTTATATCTGCCTTATGTTCAACTGTCCCAATACTTATGCTCACATCAATGAGTGGGATGGACTCTAAAAGTGCTGTTCTTTTTATTTGGTAAAACATGAATGTGTTGAAACGGCTAATAATAAAATGTGACATTCTGTAGTTTTGTCTCATATTCATCTTTTAATCATATTTGTAAATGTCTTGACTCCACAGCCAACAGAGCAATTTTGTCTTTACGGTTCCAATACTTATGGAGGGCACTGTATATTCACTGCACAGCTTGACTTAATCCATTTATGGACTCCATGTGAATTAACTATATGACTGGGACCGTGTAAACACACCACTGTTATTCTTGTGTCAACATGACCAGTGTGTGGTGTGGATGTGCCAGTCGTGTCCAGCAGGTGTCAGTCTTATAACACAAGTGATTTTATACATGAGGTCTTTGTTTGAAATGGCATACTGACATACTACAACTTTAGGACTGTCAATGGATTAAATTAGCAGATCATCAACATATTAAACAAAATAGTTTTTTTCAGTTCCAGAAAGAAAACAAAAATGACATGTAAATCGTGTCAGAACGTGTGCACATGTAGCATATTATATGTGCAGTATAGTCTATAAAGACACTGAACAGAGGTAGATTTCTGCATAGTGCACTTTACTTGTCTCAGCTGCCCTTCCCTCTTCTTCAGTCCAGTGCTCTAAGACAGAAATCTGTGACTGTAAATGCTGTAAATACAGTTCTATATTTCTCAAACATGCATCAAAAGACAGGGGAAATGCAAACACTTAAATCAATCAAAAGCAAGCATAAAATAATGATATATAATAACACTACACACATTTTTAGACTTTAGTCTTTTTGTAACAAAAGTGTTTTTGCAGCGAATCACTGTAATAATGGCCATTTTAATAATAACCATTATTACAGTCTAAAAATATCTAGTATAATGTGAATGTATTACAATTCTGATATAATGTAAATGTAAAAGAACACATTTCATTTTTGTTGTTGTTGAAGAACTTTAGCCTATGGAGATACATAAGACAAAAAAGATTGAGATACCTGTTGTTTCATACAGTATAATGCAATGGACATGACTTGATCATCCATTGGATAATCCACAAAATAACCTGTTGAAACATCAGCTGTGAATTTTTAAATCTTCTTGACATTGTATTAAGCTGTCAAGATTTAAGAAAATTTTTAAGATCAAAATAAAGAAATCAATACTTTTTTAAGCAAGGATGCATTTAATTAATCAAAAACTAAAATATGTATAATATATGTATAATATATGTAATATATGTGTGTGTGTGTGTGTGTGTGTGCATGTTAATGTGGTTTATGAGGACACAAATTTGTATAATGACATGGGTATGACAGAGGTATTAGAATATGAAGGTGGTTTATGAGGATTGAGGACACTGCCTATGTCCCCGTAATTCAAAAGGCTTTAAAAACATACTAATGGTGTTTTTTTTTTAATCTAAAAATGCACAAAGTCTCCTGAGAGGGCTAAGTTTAGGTGTAGGGTTGGTGTAGGATAATGCAGCAGCAGTATAAAAGCACAAACTTGGCAACACTGCATACTGTAGGCAACATCCACTGCAAACAGTAGTCTGCAGGGAGCAGGACACTGACACACCATTGCAAACTAAAGTTTGTCATAATCATCCTCCTCCACACCCTTCTGTCTCTTAATAACTGACACATGCTCACATGTACAGTAGTTATGATATAATAATCATTAGTGTTGTATTGTCCATCCAGTAAGTCAGTCATCGTCTTATATTTAAATCATTTTAATTCCCGCAATCACTTATGCCTATTTGTGTTTTAGTCACTTGGCTCAGGGAACTCAGCAGCTGCGGCGGGTCATGAGGGCTATGGAGAGTCGGGGCTCTCAGAGTTTTCGTAAGGTGAGATCTGGGTAAATGAGATTGTTGATGCTCACAATCACACAGCAGGAGTCAGAGGTTGTTGTCTGTTGTGTTGTGTTGTTCAGACAGTAGCCTGCAGACTTGCAGAAGTGTTGCTGGGCTCAGTGTGTGAGGAAGCGTACTGGGGTCCACTGTCTCCTCCACCACCCGGCTGGCTGAAGAGAGAAGGAGCCACACACCCCAAAAACGCCATCTACCCCTCGTCCAGACCACCACAGTGCTACAACACTGAGGGGTCAGACTTTCTTTCCATTCCCATTCTCTGTATATTCAAACTCATTTTTCACATAGAAAACAATATCTAAAGCATAATCAGAAAATAAAAGCACAACAAAGTAAAGTAAAGTTTGATGGCTTGACAAATTAAAAACTTGAAGTTTTAATGTTTTACTAAGATAAGTCATGAAAAGTCAGACAGTACAATAAAATCTAATTTAGACCTCATTAGACCTCATCAGACTAACATAAAACCATTAGTCCTTCACAAAACCACCTGCTGCTTGTTGCTTGGCATTGTTAACAGTTGCTGGCATGTTCTTAGTTTTTGTTAACATGCTTAATAATACACTGAACAAAATTATAAACGCAACACTTTCGTTTTTGTCCCCATTTTTCATGAGCTGAACTCAAAGATCTAAGACTTTTTCTATGTACACAAAAGGCCTATTTCTCTCAAATATTGTTCACAAATCTGTCTAAATCTGTGTTAGTGAGCACTTCTCCTTTGCCGAGATAATCCATCCACCTCACAGGTGTGGCATATCAAGATGCTGATTAGACAGCATGATTACTGCACAGGTGTGCCTTAGGCTGGCCACAATAAAAGGCCACTCTAAAATGTGCAGTTTTACTGTATTGGGGGGGTCCGGAGGGTTATGGGCATACCATAACCCCATGCCCATACCATATCTGGTGTGACCACCATTTGTCTCACGCAGTGCAACACATCTCCTTTGCATAGAGTTGATCAGGTTGTCCACTCCTCTTCAATGGCTGTGCGAAGTTGCTGGATATTGGCAGGAACTGGAACAAGCTGTCGTATACGCCGATCCAGAGCATCCCAAACATGCTCAATGGGTGACATGTCCGGTGAGTATGCTGGCCATGGAAGAACTGGGATGTTTTCAGCTTCCAGGAATCGTGTACAGATCCTTGCAACACGGGGCCGTGCATTATCATGCTGCAACATGAGGTGATGGTCGTGGATGAATGGCACAACAATGGGCCTCAGGATCTCGTCACGGTATCTCTGTGCATTCAAAATGCCATCAATAAAATTCACCTGTGTTCATTGTCCATAACATACGCCTGCTCATACCATAACCCCACCGCCACCATGGGCCACTCGATCCACAACGTTGACATCAGCAAACCGTTTGCTCACCCACACGACGCCATACACGCCGTCTGCCATCTGAAAACCGGGATTCATCCGGGAAGAGAACACCTCTCCAAAGTGCCAGACGCCATCGAATGTGAGCATTTGCCCACTCAAGTCGGTTACGATGATTAACTGAAGTCAGGTCGAGACCCTGATGAGGACGACGAGCATGCAGATGAGTTTCCCTGAGGCGGTTTCTGACAGTTTGTGCAGAAATTCTTTGGTTATGCAAACCGATTATTGCAGCAGCTGTCTGGGTGGCTGGCCTCAGACGATCTTGGAGGTGAAGATGCTGCATGTGGAGGTCCTGGGCTGGTGTGGTTACACATGGTCTGCGTTTGTAAGGCCGGTTGGATGTACTGCCAAATTCTCTGAAACGCCGTGAATTGAATGTTAATTTCTCTACCATAAGCCGTCTCGGCTTATGGTAGAGAAATGAACATTCAATTCACGGGCAACTGCTCTGGTGGACATTCCTGCAGTCAGCATGCCAATTGCACGCTCCCTCAAAACATCTGTGGCATTGTGCTGTGTGATAAAACTGCACATTTTAGAGTGGCCTTTTATTGTGGCCACAATTGGTTACTTCTGGTAATACTTTACACAATTGGTAAAGTATTGTTTACTTGTGGAATAATCATGCTGTCTAATCAGCATCTTGATATGCCACACCTGTGAGGTGGATGGATTATCTCGGCAAAGGAGAAGTGCTCACTAACACAGATTTAGACAGATTTGTGAACAATATTTGAGAGAAATGGGCCTTTTGTGTACATAGAACAAGTCTTAGATCTTTGAGTTCAGCTGATGAAAAACTACGATGTTTTAACAAGTTGCTAGCATTATAGCACATTGCCATAATGATTTAGAAAGTTGCTGACATGTTTTAGCGAGTTGCTAGCATGATTTAGCACATTCCTTGCATTTTTAGCATGTTTCTAGTATGTTTATAACATTTTTAAACATTTTGATAGTTTACCATGTTTAAGAAATGCTAGCATGTTTTAACATATTAGCCTATGTTAGTATGTTTTAGCACATTGCTAGCATGTTTTAGCTTGTTACCAACATGTTTTAGCACATTGCTAGCATGATTTAACACATTGACAGATAGGTAGAGAGATAATGGAACAAATACAGGATAATTGTAAGCCTGATCAGTCATAAAAAATATAGCATCCTGAAAAGATGTGAAAAGCGAGTTTGGCAGTCTCTAGGATGAGTTACTTTTAGAACTTTTGTCTCAGACAAAGAAAAAGAAAAAAATCTTCAATAGGAAATCAGTATGCTTTGTCAAGCTAAAATAATAACTCTTCATTTTAGCAGTTTAATGTAAATCTCACTGCTCACATTAAATTGTAATGTGTACATCAGCCATTGGAAAATATTGATCGATTACTAGAATCAGAGAGCAATGAACAAGGAGACGAGCTGGGGTTTGTTTGCCTGCTTTAATATTCAGGACACGGCGGAATGCTGTGTTGTGAATAAAACATACTGTAACTGTACCTGTGAGTCTGCAAACGTCAAGCAGAGAAAGGAAAAATACAAGGGAGATGAAAAAAGATGGAGAGACTTTTGACAATGCATCTGAAGAACAGAAATGAGAACAGATGAAAGGAATATTCTAGTTTACCATTCCTGGGACAGTTCAGTAACACACTAGGATGGGACTCCAGATGGTATGGAGGGAAGTAGGATAAAGGAAAGAGAGGGGAAAACAGGGATGAGAGAAACAGAGCCTGTAAAGAAAGACTAAATTGTTCAGAATACCAATAAAACATGTTAAAAATGTGACAACTGTGAGTACAGAAAGCTCAGTTACAGACTGATATATGTAACTAGAGACTGACACACACACACACACACCTTGGTGACGTGTTTTTTCCTTTTCCTGTTGCTACCCTGCAGAGCTTTCTGTCCACAGGACGTGGTTGAAGAGGCGGTGCTGGTGCTCCTCATCACAGAATCAATGGTGAGACAGTCTTCCTCACATTCATCCTTTCTTTCTTAACATGCTGTGTTGTGACGTCTCTTCTCTTTAACTGCATCTTGAGAACCATAGCATAACTATATTATGAAGGAATAGAAAAATTTGCATAACCTGTTTGTTGTTATTTGTTATGTGGAACACAAAAGGAGGATTCTTCTCTTCCATATTAAGATTAGAGTGACCTCTAAATTGTCCTTTGGAGGTGGGACTATTTTTCTAGGTGGATGAACTTGGATGCCCCAGTATTATAAATATACTGCATTTGGCACAGAAAATACTGTTAGAATTTTTGTTTAAAACAAATTAATACTTTTATTCAGCAAGGATACATTTGACCAAAAGTGACAGTAAATCCTTTTATAATGCTACTTTTGAACTTTACATTTATCAAAGAAACCTAAACACATACAGTATATATCAGGGTTTCCACAAAAATATCAAGCAGCACAAATGTTTTCAACAATGATTATAGGAAATTTTTCTTGAGCAGCAGATCAACATATTAGAATGATTTCTGAAAAATCATGTGAGGCTGAAGACTAGTGATGCTGAAAATTCAGTAAAAAATCATTTTAAATCACTTTTTTGATCAAATAAATGCAGCCCTGGTGAGACTAAGAGACTTCTATCAAAACATTAATTTGCAAAAACCTTACTAACCCATAACATTATGAACAATAGTTTATGTTGTTTATCAAGGCAGAAAGCAAATTTGGAGACATGTAGGATTCATTTATGGCTATTAGACATTCATTCATGTGGTTTTTGCTAGTGGTTACTGGCCATGGTAAAACTTTGCAATTATTTGACATATATGACATTTTCTGGTAATACAGACCTAGACGTTTGTACTAGGAACGTTTTAATGCCATGTTTATGTTTATGCCATGTTGAGCTCAACCATAAACAAATTATTTTCATTTGTTTGTCAGATACTTGTACTTGTATACTTCGGGAAACACAGCTTTAACATATTCCTAACCCTCTCTCTGTTGTCCCATGTAGGCCAGTGGCGAGGCGGTGATCAGCCGCACACCGGAGCATCAGGAGGCGAGGGAGAGCAGCATGCAGGACGCCTCCTCCGTCTATGACTTGCTGAGCATCGCCATGGCCAGGAGAGGGCAGTACGCCATGCTGTCAGAGGTGAGATGAGTCAGCACAGATCTGTATCGACCCCGCGCTTTGCAAACAGGAGCAAGTGACCTGTATTTTATGTAGTAGCCTTTCTCCTCCTTTGCCACAAGTCGCCTCTTTCGGTCTATCAATCTCTCTCTTCTCTTCTCCCAGTCGTATGGGTGCTTATTGACCATTCCTCCTTCGTCCTGTCCTTCAGGTTGTTTCAGTAGTTGGGCTGTTGTGTGATGGTGAGCGTTTACTCAGAGACGTTCTCAGGTGAATCTGAATCTAAGTTCAATGTTTTCATTCAGTTAATATCAACTGAATTCATGTCATTTCACTGGTAACCCACTGCCATTACTCGGTATTACTAACACATGCCTGCGTGTATGTCAAATGTAAATCCCTTTCTCATCAAATTTAGGCTCACTTTCTCATGCATGTGCCATTATGTGATGTGTACAGGATACACACAATCCCCTATCTGTGCTGAAAACAACAAGATCCTTCCTAGAAATAACTAGCTATGCTGAGCAATGTCAACCGTATTATCATTTTCTTGGAAGGCTGATTCCTTGATTCAAAGTTTCTTTCTGATTGTGATGTGGTGTGTGAATGTTTGTCATCAGTGTTTGGAGCGGGCCATGAAGTTCTCCTATAATGAGTTTCATCTGTGGTACCAGCTTGGCTTGTCTTTGATGGCAAGTGGGAAGGTGAGATTCATGTCCTATTGTCATCATCATCATTGTTCTATTCATTTATTATTCATTCGTCGGCTATATTTTAGATTTAGTTAAATATATATGTTCTAGTAACTGAAAGAAATAAGTTAGCGAAGGTTTTATCTAAATTAAATATATATTTGAAATCGAAAAGGCCTGTTATAGTTCACCCAAAAATAAACAATCTATCATTATTACTTGCCCTCATGTTGTTTCAGACCTGTAGTTTCTTTCTTCTGTTGAATACAGAAGAAGATATTTTGAAGAATGCTGGTAACCAAACAGTTGACGGTAGCTATTATGGAGTGGCTGCCGTTAACTGTTTGGTTACCAACGTTCTTTAAAATACTTTCTTTTGTGTTCAACAGAAGAAAGGAATTCATACCGGTTTGAAACAACTTGAGGGTGAGAAAATGATGACACATTTTTGGGTGAGCTATAATTAGAGTTAAGGTTTAAAGAAGGTTAAAGGGATACCCAAAATGCTCTCATCATTTGCTCACCCTTATGCCATCATAGATCTGTATGATTTTCTTTCTTAAGATTTTTAGAAAAGTAATGTATCTGATACAAGTTAATAGGTTTCCAAATACAACTCCAGTGGATGAATACAAATTTTCTAAAGCAAAACAATTTCAAACTTTTTTTTTTACATTATCTTTTTAACTATAAACTATCGATGCATTGAAATATACAGTATATGTATTATTATTATGTATTATTTTAAAACGGAAAATACAGTAAATTGGATCTTTATTCTGTTTAGGGTGTCGTATTCTCAGGTGATATAACCCCAGTCTTAGTAAAAGTTCTTCAACAACAAACTGCCTCTCCATATTTCAGAAAGGTTGACTTTACACATAAACTTAAACACGTTTTGAAGCATGATGTGAGTACCTTGTGAAGTTTGCACAGGAAGTGAGACGGAAGTGCAAAAGACTGTCACTTCTCATGTGAGCTTCACAACATGCTTACATTTATGTCAGAAGTATTCTCAACAGTTTCATGAATGTGTTTACAACATCTGGGTACAGTCAATGGCTTTAGGGTAAAAAATATATATATATTAGCATGTAGTAGGACTGGGCGATATACGGTAAACCAATTTGAATTAGGCATCCGCCACAGTATGATTTTTTTTTTTTTTAAAGTGGATAAGCAACATAGACAGTGTCCTGAATTGAGAGGAAATCCGTTTTTAACTGCATACACTTCTGGCTAATTGTTGGAGAACTTTTAGAAATATTACACACAACTAATTCTTTAACTGGGCATATAAACCAACTGTAAGCAGCCACTTACAGAAGCCAGAGACACTGAAGATGAACACAAAGAGGAGAAAATACTGTAGCAGGCAGAGCAAACTCACTTCACCATGCGCAAAATATTGGAACAAAATCCTAAATAATCAATTGGGGGTGGGGGTTGGTATTTCTGAGGGGAACTGACTGTCTTCAGAAAAGTATTTTCTTTTCATCTTACCTCTATACAATGCATATTAATGTGGCATTTAAAAGCACAGCACTGCTATGTTTACAGCGGTAACCAAGGAACCGCTTTATCGCTGCTGCTCCATAAGCGCCACCTGCTGTCAGAGAATGAATTTGCGCGCTCATTCAGCTCGTCTGCTGTTTCTGTTTCATGCAGGCATGTATAATCAGGCATAGCATAATTTCACAAAGCTGAGGTTAGACCATTCTGTTTTTGCTTCAGGTTTTGAAATTATACAGGCTAATTTGCATCAAAAACTTTTCATTCTACATGTAGCATGATTGTTTGGATCGTGATCGTGGTTCTGCAATTGTTTCATGCATTCTGATTCATATAAAGGCACAGTCAGGGAAAACTCTGTGATAAACCATGAAACCATCAGAATCCAAAAAAAAGGTGATACAGATTTTTGGTCAAACCGCCCAGTACTAGTATGTAGTATATAGTATATATTAGTATGTTTCTTACATGCACCTATTGTTGAGTGACATTGATTCATCTGCTGGGGTCGTATGGATTACTGTCATGATGACTGGATGTGCTTTTTGAGTGTCAACTCAAAAAAGTGTCTTGATCACAGAGATGGATTATTTGTCTAAAAATCTTCATTTGTGTTATAAGATCAAGAAAGAAAAATCCATCTACGTCTGGGACAACAAATAAATAAATATGAATAAAATAAAACAACATTTTGGGTGGGCTCCCTGTAGAATTATGTGAAACAATTCGGTGCTGCAAAGTTAGTAACAGACCACCAATCATAAACTGCCTCAGTGTCAGCCTCATCAAATATTCATGAGCTTTGTAGATGCGGGAGCTTTAACATACTGTGTCTAGTTTCAGAAATGGGTAAAAACATCAAATGGTGATGGCAAATTCCTTCAAGTGTTTAGTCGTTGTTTTGTATTACGTTTCAGAAGATAACCAGAGCAATTACTGTATTTGTGACAACATCTCCACACACAGACAAGCAGTTATTAAAACAGGTCGTGCTCTTGTTGTGTAATCTGCTTGTCCAAGCAATGTTATTAACCTCATGAATATGCAAATGAGAATGTTCATCCAGGGTTTACGGATGTACCGAGGGATAAGACACAATGACCCTGGGTTAATGACTTTTATGAGTGAAGGTTCACGCTTATTCTGTTGTATGTTAATGAATGTCAGGGTTTGTGTCACTGCTACATTTTGAATTAATGTACTATCTTACATGTGTGTTTGTATATTTGAAAGCTGTATTATTAATAATATTTTACAGAACGAGGGTGCAGTGTCAGTGCTTAAAGAGTGTGTAGCAATGAAACCACAGGACCCCATCCCACCTCTGCTTGCAGCAAAAGTGTGCATCAACCAGCTGCACTGGGTGAGAGAAACACAACAAGCAGCACATGTGCACAATGTGCAAATTCATTAAGCCAGAAATAATGAATTAAAATAGTTAAAGTAATAAATAAATAAAACAATATTTATATTTAGAGCAGTTCCAGCCTCTACACTAACTTTTAAAAAGTAAATTAATACTTTTATTCAACAAGCATGCATTAAATTGATCCAAAGTGACATTAAATACAGTATTTATGTTACAAAATACTGATTTTAAATAAAGCTGTTCTTTTGAACTTTATATTTAACAAAATACATTAAAAAAATGTATCAGATTTTTCATAAAAATATTAAGCAGCACAACTGACATTGAGATAAGAGAAAAAAAAATTCTTGAGCAGCAAATCAGCATATTAGAATGATTTCTGAAGGATCATGTGACACTGAAGACTGGAGTAATGATGCTGAAAATTCAGTTTTGCATATCAGGAATAAATTACATTTTAAAATATACTACATAAAATAGAAAACAGGTACAGTATTTGAAATTGAATTAATGTTTCACAGTATTACTGTTTTTACTGTATTTCTGATGAGCGTATGGGACTTCTTTCAAAAACAGAATCTCATCGACTCAAACTTTTGAACCGTAGTGTGCAACATCCCAGCAAAAGGAATAAGTATGCTTTATGCTATGAATGAAATAAGCAGTGTGCATTTCAGAAACAATCATTGGAAATATTCACTTTGGCATCCTTAAATCCATAAATCCTAATCCCATAAATCCTATATAATCCTAATATATTTATATTAAAACTAGCTATGCTCATAGCATTATTAATTTAGAAGTGATTTTTGATCCAGATCAAACTAGAAACATTAAATCTGTTTTTTCAGCCTTTTTATAATCCTCAGTGTACAGTATTCATTGCTCAATCCTAGCAAACACTTTTTCACACTGGGCCATGTGGGTTTGGATTTAGTTTTCCCTTCATAAAAAAACCCTTCATTTAAAAACTGCATGTTGTGTTTACTCGTGTTATCTTTGATTAATATTTAAATTTGTTTGATGATCTGAAACATTATAGTGTGACAAACATGCTAAAAAATCAGGAAGGGGGCCAACACTTTTTCACACCACTGCATTTATACATGTGATGGCAAAGTTGAGTCTTCAGTCACATGATCCTTTAGAAATCATTGAAATATGCCGATTTAGTGCTCAATTATCATCAGATATTATTGCCGCCCAATTATTAAAAATGGTTCGTATTATTGTCAGTGTTGATAACAATTTTTGGAGCTTGATGTTGTGGTGAAAACTGTTTGAGTATCTAAAAACACTTTTTTATAATGGTTTTCTAACAATTTCTAAAGGATCATGGGGCACCGAAGACAGAAGTAATGATGCTGAAAATTCAGCTTTGACATCTCAGAAATAAATTATATTTTAATATACAGTGGTGGCCAAAATTATTAGAACACTAGTATTTTCAGCAGCTAAAAAATTGTTTTTCTATCTTTTGCTGTAGTGTGTCAGTAGGAAATATCAGTTTATATTTCCAAACATTCATTTTGCCGCTAATTGTAATAATCCAGTTAGTTAGGAGTCTGACAACAGCCAGTGCTCCTACTTTCCTACTGACACACTACAGCAAAAGATAGGAATAACTGACTTCAAACCATTTTTAGCTGCTGAAAATACTAGTGTTCTAATAATTTTGGCCACCACTGCATATTAAAATAGAAAACCGCATTTTAAAAATAGAAAACAAACCCGGAATATTAAATAGAAATAATACAATATTACTGTTTTTAACTAATTTTTGATCAAATAAATGCAGCCTCTGTGAACATAGGAGAGACTTCTTTAAAAACATTACAAAATATTTTTTTCAAAACTATTACATGCAGTTTTATGACATTATAATAATTGAGCAACACATTTTAATCTAAAATCAATTTTTTTTTACAATTATATTTACATTTATTCTTTTAGCAGATGCTTTTATCCAGTTTTTATTTAGCTTAAGCTTTTGTTCTAAGTGAATATATTGTTCTTTGTTGGGTTTGCTTCCAGCTCAGATCTTTAACCTCTACACTACACCAATATATCTCACAGTAAGTTGAGAAGCACTGATATAAATCATCCAAACATCTAACGCATGTGTAAATGTGTGTGTGTCAGCTGGAGGATGCAGTGTCCCTCTCAGCAGGTGTGGTTGCTTTAGGAGAGGGTGCTGGAGAGTCCCTTCCTCGAGCTCATCTGGCCATAGGACTGTGCCGTAGTCTGCAGGCCTCTGACGGTAAGCCTGCCCTTTAACCGTGGCTATCCTTCTCTGAACCTAAAAATGATCCAGAACCCCAGCTGTCCTCAGCTGCTCTCTGCTCCCTCATGTCTGCAGTGACTCACTCTTTAACTGTGTGTTTGCAGCTACGCTGAAAGCCGATCGCGATGAGTTCAACAGAAGAGCGCTGCAGTCACTACGGAAGTACGCTTGATGTTTACCTCTTATATTTCAGCATGTGTACTTAACACAGATTGTGTTAAGGAGGCTTCAGCCACCCACTTTGTGTGGGAATTATTTTAGTTGACCCTTTGCTAAATTGGAAAAGCATCATTACTCCAGTCTTCAGTGTCACATTATCCTTCAGAAATCATTCTGATATGCTGATTGCAGCTATCAAGGTTGAGAACAGCGTTTATTTGAAATAGAAATAATGTAAAAGACTGCTGTTACTTTTTATCAAATGAATATAGCCTTGCCAAATAAAAGTATTAATTTCTTTAAAAAAATCTTACTTTTGTACAGTAGTGTATCTATAGCATATGCAGTTTCTTTCCAGTTAAAAACTAGTGTCCTCTACAGAAGAAAATAATCACAAATAATCTCATGATTATTGATCAGTATTTATAAAACAGACTGAAATTGGTGATACATAAATTTGGTGAATGTCCATGTTATTTCTTTTTTTCAATAAGCATATTTATTAACGTTAATATCTTGAGTTGACTTTTTTTCTTATCATGGGTATGTAGTTAATGTGTTATGCAAACTTGATCCTGAATCTTTTCATTTATGCCAATGCTAATGTTTTCAAAATTTTTAATCATGTTTTTTAATCATGTTCCTCTGCTGTTTGACAACTTCCTAAAAAATGTCAGTGTCACAATTAATTGCAGCATCTAATCTTAGTAAGAAGTCAGTTGTGAGATGGCAAATGTCAGACTGGTAATAAAGTGATGGCAACTTCACACGGATTCTTTTTTGTCTTCAGAGCACATGCACTGGACCCTGGGGACCCTCAGATCTCCTTCTACCTCTCTCTGCAGCTCGCTCTGGTTCGACAGGTTAGCACACTAACACATCAATCTCGCTGACTAGATGCAGAATCGCGTCAGCGTATCAGATTTCTGTTCTTCATATCTTCAAAAAAAAGAGATTTATATTAATCTCTCTTCTTATTTTGCATGACTGTGGATTTTTGTAGCTTTTCTTTACACATATGACTGTCAAGGTCACTTGATTGTGTGAATAGTTCTTTATCTCATCATATTACTACCCACTGTATGAGACCTCTTGTGTTTGTGGTAGGTGTCAGAAGCGATGGAGCCATTGCAGTTGGCTCTGAATATTTGTGGGGATGATCTACACTCTCTACATCTGCTGGCTCTACTGCTCAGTGCCCAGAAACACTACCAACACGCCCTTGATACGCTTAAACTCGCCATTAACCAGCACCCGGACAACTTTAAGTACGTTTTATGTGTTTGTTCTACTTCAAATGGGATAGTTCTCCCGAAAATTTAAATTCTGTCATTGTTTACTGAACCTCTTGGTTACACTTGATAGTCCACTTTCTACTAATTATAAGTAACTTTGCAACTACATGTCAGCTCATCTCAGCCTCAGACGTCGTCACGCCCACAGAACATTGGCTAAATGTCTGATGCATATGGCACACTTTTCTGGAAACACTTCAGGAATGTCGAAGTCGTCATCTGACTGGTTGAATTAAACTGGATTTCCGGAAGAGCGAGTGTCGCGTTTATTTTCGGTCCGCCGGGAAACAAAGATGCCGTGGCGCCAAACCCCCTCACGAAAGAACAAAGCCGTCATGTTTACAACTGTGACGACAAACGCTTATCAGGGTCAACTAAACGCTGGATTTTCAAAAGTATGTGAAATATTTAAAGTTCGCGGCATAGAATCTTTAAAATACATCCGAGAGTTTTACACACCTGTTTGTTATTGTGGCGACATTTCCACACCCCGAAACGTGACGCTAAACGAAACAAACTATGATTGGTTGTTTAACATGTAGGTCAAACGGACTCATGGGCGGGCCTTGGCCAATGAAAGCGGACATCTATTCCAGACCTTCAGCCGTCAGTCTGAGGGTCTGGCTACGCGAGACTACATGTCAGCTAACTCTCATTAACATTTTAACAGACTGTTAAGTTAGGGTTGGGGTTAGTAGAATAAGTTGACATGCACTTGCAAAGTCAGTACAATATATGTTGGGGGAGCATCAAAATAAAGCAGAAATTAAGCAGACAGTGTACTAATACTCTAATGCAGGTCCTGGAGAGCCACAGTCTTGCAGAGTTTAGCTCCGACCTTGATAAAAACTCGCCTAGCTTTCTAGTAACCCTTAGACCTTGATTAGCTTGTTCAGGTGTGTTTGATTAGGGTTGAAGCTGAAGTCTGAAGAACTGTGGCTCACCAGGACCTACACTGGCCACACCTGTTCTAATGACTGCTATTTGACACGTTCTGAAGGCCACTGCACACTGAGTCTGAAATTTTCGCACGTTGAAAAATAAATACAACTTCACATTATGTCAATCACGTTTAAACACTGCCTCCGAAACTTTTGTCCATCATAAAAAAATTAGCTTTTCGCATCCGTAGCAAGCATTTTGAGAGGTGTTTTGACGGTTCAGAGCCACCGTACAAGCGAGCGCCAAAATCCAGAATGGCGACTGTCAAGTTCATCCACTTCGTCTCGCAGCACAAAGCACTGTAAAGATCCTTGCACACCGAGTTCTCAGAAATTGGTGGTTTTCTTTTTAATATATGGCTCTAGTATCACTAGCAAAGCATTAAACTGAGCCACTGACATCCTGAAGTAAACTTTGAATCGCCCGTGATAATCCCGCTGCTCCTTAATAAGGAGAGGGAACTCTCTTTCCTCTCTATATCTCAGGATTGGATGGACCCAATATTTAAGAAGTGAGAGGACAACAAAATCATCCTCACTACTTGAAGACTCCCCTTACGAAAAAGAAGTGTATTCAAGTGTGCTATTAGTATACTTCTTTTAAACTTAAAATAGGAAAGTATACTTGTAGTCTTTTATGTACTTTTCAGAAATGGGCTTTATGTACTTCTCAGAAATATATTTAAAATGACATTTAATTATACTTGACTTATACTTAGAAAAGTCTAAATATATTTGAGCTATTACTTGTGCTTCTAGAATCCGTGTTTTCATTGTTATATGGTAGGGAGCGCGAGTAAACATCTTCAGTACAGAATTTCACAGTGAAGAAGAAACCAAAACAACAGATGCTTCCACGTGTAATCTGACACGATCATCTGACGTAAAACAACATCTGTAACGTTATGGAATACAATGTCACCAATGAAGAGGTAATAATGACTGTCAAGCTTTGGGGTGTTGATCGACTCCATCTACATTTTGATTATCATTCTGAATCCAATTCATAGTTTTTTTTTCAGCATTTTTGTTCAAAATGTTGTTTATTAAAAAAATAATGCAAGAAAGAAACATCTTTCATGTACTCGAGCTTTACTTTTAAAATAGCATAAAATAACTTTCTCTCACTGAGAAAGAAGCTTTTCAGCATCTGTGGCCTTGCTTTCTCTTCATTTGCTTAGTTGCACTAGAATAAACTCTACTTCAAAGTGTACTAAAAATGCTACTACAAGTATTTAATTACTAAACTATTATTATACCTTTAAGTACACGTTTAGTATAGTTGCAGTACAAGCTAAAAGCATTGATGTAAACTAGTTGTGTAGTCAAAGTTTACTACTGTTATACTTAAAGTATACTTAAAATTATACATTTATATACTAGAAAGTGGGCCAATTTAGTCCCAAGGAGTACTGAAATAGCACACTTACAAGTATACAACTAGTACACTGATATTTGTATACTTACTACATGAAGTATACTTAAAAATATACTTGAACTTTACTTAAATATACTTAATAAAATAAACTTGAAGTATACTACTTTTTGGTAAAGGTCCATTTAGTACTGTTTTGCTCATTTTTTCACAATGGATTAATTAATACGCATCAGATTCAGTGTGTAAGGTTTCTGTGCATGACAAATTTTTAGGATGACGAATACGAAAAAACGCAGATGAAAATTTCGGACTCAGTGTGCAATGACCTTAAGGTTACGTTTAAACTAGTGCATTTTCGTTTTAAAATACATAGCTTTTGCTAGGGTTAAGCCTGTTTACACTCCAGATTTCGAAAACGGAGACTTTTGAAGATGCTGCTGACCCTGTTTTAGTTTGAAAACTCCGGGGTTGCGTTTCAGTGTAAATGGACCAAAACAGAGACTTTTAAAAATGATGGCATGGTTTCCCACATTCACTCTGCGTATCCTTGATGACCGTGTAACAATAACATCATGCTCATTGTTGTACCCATAGATATGTATAGGTAGATTCCCCGTTCGAGCGCTCCAAGCACGCAAACGCGTCATCATCTAAATAATAGGGAATCTAGCTATACATATAACTATGGTTGTATCTGCATGAATGGTCATGTGACATGCGTCGGTTGTGTAGTGTGGACGGAGATCATTTCTGAAACGATGTAGACGAGGCTCGTTTTCATTTTACAGGGGTCAATGGATGCAAAATTCACTTTTATATGTTGTTTGAACATAAATGTATGGTGGCAGTGTTTGTACACATCCACTCTATAATGATAAAAATCCACTCAGTGTTTTTTTTTTAAATCCCTATAAATAATATTCCCTTTATCAAATCAAGCTGTTCTCAGCTTCTTGGCTGTGTGACGTCACACAGACCCAGGCCCCTCCCACAATTGTTGATTGACACTAGCCTTTTACCTTAGACCCGCCCTGAGTGAGCTGTCATCGGTCCGCCATTGTTTCTCCGCCGGAGCAGGTACAGACAAGAATGTCTCAGATTGAGCGATTGAGGTGTTTTGTTGTTGGATGTAATAATGAACATAGCAGTCGTCATTTACTCCTGACATCTGAGCCTCTGAAGACGCAGAGGATTACTTTTGTTTTTGAAGGGAATGCACCCCTTGATCTACCTAAATGCATTTATGTTCGCACAAATCATTTGTGATCCAGCCTCACCTACAGAAGAAGTGAGTATAAGGTTCTTTTATGAATCTTTGCAAATCACCTTTCCTAATAATGTGCTAGTTAGCAAGTTCTCCGGCTAAAGTAAACAGTATCATGTGAACGGCTCGTCACCCCACAGAAGAGAGGGGCGGAGTGAGCAGAGCTCATTAGCATTTAAAGAAACATGCACTAAAACGGCTTGCTGTGTGCAGAGCTGTTTTTAATAAGGTAAAAAGGGTGTTTTTTTACACTACCATTGAGAAATAACCAAAGGGGGGCGCCAGCACCTGTCAAGGGGGGCGCGAGCATCAATTAATTCAGAGACATTGCCTTGAAGATTTATGAATACGAGCTTTCAAATCTTCAGCCATCCGCTAGGGGGCAATCTGACTCCCGCTGTTAGGCGACAGTGAGAATGGTGTAAAACGATTTACGGTTAGTCATGTCAGAAATCCAACCACGGATTGGCATGTTGTTATCTCAGAAACAGGCTCAGCCATCACACTGAATCAGGTAAACTGGTTATATGTTTATGTTTCTTAATGCTACGCACTGGAATCGCAGCAAACAATATGTGAATGATGTTCGCACACTTTGGGCTCGCGCGGCGGGGGGCGCGAGTGAAATTAGACAAACTTGGGGGGGCGCATGTCCTAAAAGGTTGAAAACCCCTGCCCTAAAGAATCATATCAACTTGTGGAAAATGGGCATCCGATGAGCCCTTTAAAACGCCGTTTTAAAACGAAAATGCACTAGTGTGCAGGGCCTAAACAGGGCCTAAAGTTCATTTAATGTGTTCTAAAGTTCCAAAACGTTCTAAAAAGACATGCTCTAAAGTTCCAAAAAGTTGCTGGTAGCCATTGACTTCCAATTATATTTTTTCCCCTACTATGGAAGTCAGTGGCTACCGGCAACTTGAACATACTTCAAAATGTTTTCTTTTATGTTCCACACTAGAAAGAAACTTGTACAGGTTTGGAACAACTTAAGGGTGCGCGAATAATGTCAGGTTTTTTTTTGTTTTTTTTTGGACTATCCCTTTAACTGCATTAGAAAACAAAATATCTGTAATATTTTAGTACAGGGACCAATTCTCGGTATTAACTAGTTGCTTATTAGCATGCATATTATTAACATACTGGCTGTTTATTAGTACTTATAAAGCACATATTCTATATCCCTAATCTTACCCAATACCTAAACTTAACAATACCTTACTAACTATTAATAAGCAGCAAATTAGGAATTTATTGAAGCAAAAGTCATAGTTAATGGTTTGTTAATAGCGAGGACCTTAAAATAAAGTGTGACTAAAATATCAAACCTAGTGGCATCTGAACGTGACTGCAGAATCTTTCCGAAGAACGGCGTCTTTTTTGCGTTTTATATTTTAATCAGCTGTTGTTGCAGTGATTTTAATTGTAATGCTTTCAGTTAGTTACTACATTTATAGTTCATCACATGAGCCACTAATATTTGACAATACTTTTTGTCTTTATTCCCAACTGCATCTACTGTTACATAGTTTTAAACCTAAATTACTTTTTTTGTAAAATGTGCACAGTGCACATTTTATTCCGAATATTTTCAGTTTTTACATCTCCATGTGGGGTCAGTGTTGCACTCGAGACAAGAGTGGAGAGAAAATAATTAGGATCAAGTTTATAGCAGAGTAACACATACGGAAAAAGTGAACTCAGCTTTCTAGAAACTGTGTTTGTTGCTGTATGGGAGGAGGAAAAGTGAACCATGCTGCATGTAAACTAAAATTTTGCTTATTTAATCTGACATTATTTTAACATTTACAGTGTAAATTTTAATTGCATGTACATTTGTATATTAGAGTTTTAGTGCGTTTAAGTGATCTGAGTGAATATAGTGATTTTAAGTGAAATGAAGAAATGTCCTCTTGCCTTCACCTGCACCTGATCTCCAGTTGCTCCCTGACCTCCAGTCCAGTTCTCCTGGCCCAGTGTTGTTAGTATTAACTAAAACTAAAATTAATAAATTGTTTTTGTTATTTGAAATAAAATAGAATATAAATACTAGATAATAGATTTAGAAAAAATAGTGTTTATACTGAAATAAAATAAGTTGAAGTACTAAAATTAATAAAATAAAATAAAAATAAATTATATCTAAATACACAAGCATTTAAAAAAATGATAAAAATGACAAAAGCACATTACAAAATTACTACAAATTTTAAATATAATCTTTCAAAATTTTAATAAATACTATAAAAGTATATTAATAATAATAAAATAACACTGTCACTCACTATCCTGTATGGGGTAATGACCATTTTGTCTATACACCAATTTTAGCTTTAGTCCTTCTGTGGTAAATGGGTGTAACCCTATAAGGTAAATTCAGATGTAAATGTGTACTTCACCACCACACTACTGCTGTTCCAGAACAAGGCCCTGTCGCAGCAGGAGCGTCTGCGAGTCTCGCTGTATCTCTTTGTCACTGGCGTGAATGCTCTGCTGCCCTGTTTACACACACGCACTTAATAACACACACCCACACAAACACACCTTCACATTCATCTTGCTTCACCCCTCCACCCTCGAGCACACACAGACGTCCACCCACTCGCTAAACCTTGCTAAAGAGAGGGACAGGTCAGGGGAAGAATGTCTACAGACAGCTGCAAAATTGCTAGTTTCTGTTAAAAGCAGCTGAAGCATCGGCCACTGATGATGGAGAACTAGGGCTGATAGTGTTTGACCCAAGGAGGTCTGAAATACTTGCATAAACCTGCTATGTGTTACCATCTCAATGGCAGTTGCTCGTCTGCACATCCATCTCAGGAAGTATGTGAACTTGATACATTTCCATCAAATCAAGTAGATTGAGCATTTTTCATGTAAGAACAACAAAACAGTAAATCATATATCATATATTGTATATAACATACAACATTTTAAATAGCAAAATGTACTATTTGAGTTATTATACCTTTAATCAAAATATAATAACTCATTTCATTTCTAAAATGAATATTTTCCCTACTCTCTAACTCCATTCTAGCCCTCGGGATGTTTTCCTTGATTTTTTTTTCTAGAGTGCATAAGTGAAATGAGTTGATTATAACTTTGTCATCAGCAAAATCTTCTGGATATTTGATATATTGCATAACCATTATATGTTTAATGCAATATATGTTTTATATACACTACCATTCAGAAGACTGAGGTCAGTAAGATACATTTTTTTTAATAGTCATTTATGCTCACCAAGGCTGCATTTTTTTAATCAAAAGTACAGTAAAAGCAGTAAAATTCTAAAATATCATTACAATTTAAAGCAACTGTTGTGTATTCTAATATATTTTAAAATATATAACTACCTGTCAAACGATTAATCACGATTAATCACATCCAAAATAAAAGTTTTTGTTCACATAGTATATGTGTGTGTACTGTGTATATTTATTATGTATATATAAATACACACAAATGCATGTATATATTTAAGAAAAATGTGTTATGTTTATATATTAAATATATTTATATATAATATAAATTATATGAATATAAATAATATATACACGAAATACATTGCAGGTATTTTCAAAATATATACTGTTTATATAATATATAAAAAAAAATCTGTCATTACTGTTGTAAAATATATGTGTGTGTATTTATATATACATAATAAATATACACAGCACACACACATATATTATGTAAACAAAAACCTTTATTTTGGATGTGATTAATCGTGATTAATCATTTGACAGCACTAAAATATATATATATACATATTTTTTTTAATATACATTTATAGTATTTATTAATATTTTGAATAATTATGTTATTAATTTTAGTAATTTTGCTATGTGCTTTATGTGAATTTACCATAGTAGGGTTACACCCATTTTCCATGATAGTTACAGGATAGTAATTTTGTAATTTTTATCAGTTTTTGTTTTTTTAATACTTTTATTTGTATTTAGATTTAATTTATTTGTATTTGAGTAATTTTAGTATTTCAACTTATTTTATTTCAGAAATGTATATAAATTTCATATCTAATATTTATGTTCTATTTTATTTCAGTTTTACTTCAAATAGCAAAAACAATGTATTCATTTTAGTTTTAGTTAATAATAACAACATAATATATATTGTAGCATTATAATGTATTTTAATCAATTTAATGCATCTTTGTTGAATAAAAGTATTAATTAAATAAAAATCTTACTGGTCCCAAACTTTGGAATGGTAGTGGAAATGTATATAACCCTGTATTATCATGTTTGATTATTTTACATCAAATATAAAAAGCAAAGCTATTTATTTTTGGTGCATGTTGCACTGTAGTTTATTAACTGTTATTGTCTTTGTGTGTTTTAGTCTTCTCTTTACCAAAGTGAAGCTGGAGGAGGTTTTGTTCGGACCTGCTGCAGCGTTACAGACCTGTGCAGAAATGCTGCATCTGTGGCAGAGTCGCTATGATTTGACCCGCCTCAGGTAACGTGTGTGTGTGTGTGTGAGTGAGTCAGTGTTGTATGCTGTGATTTCATGCATTCTGCTCTCTATTCCAGCGAGGAGGATGACACTAGCAGCATACCTCCAGATCCCGGACCGCTGACCAAGAAACCCAGCGGCCTCCATCTCACGCTCCCAGACTTCCAGGAAACAGAGACCGGTGTGTATCACGAGTGTGTGTGTGTGATTGTGTACATGTTTATGTGACTGAGACGTGTCATGTCGTGTCAGGGTCTCAGAGTGCCCCGTCTCTAGCTGTGTCCCGTCTGGAGCAGGCCATGTCTGAGGTGTCTGCCATCAGCTCCGCCCACAGGCACGGCCCCGCCTACATTTGGACCACCCTGGAACGCATCTGGCTGCAAGCAGGTACGGCTTAACTCCTTTTTTGAATATATTATTAAAATCTATTATTTCTGGAACTTTTATTAACATTAACCAGGATTAAATTACTGGTTATAAAATATTTGTGCAACATTTTAGAAAGGCATAAATAGCCGTTTGGCTGTTCGCTGACATTACTTTCCTGTAATCGTACAAAACATATTTTTGAGACTACTTTTTACTTGTTGACCTTAATACATTTGGAAAGTCTTTGACGTACTATGATAGTATTTGGATGTTATTTTTGCGTTATTTATATGCTGCTCTGCATGAAATGTGTTTCCCAGGGCTCTTATACTGGGTGTTTGTGCCCTCTTGTTCCCATTCCCAGCATTCCTCTGGCATGGGTTCATTTCCTGTCTAAAATGGGACACATCCTGATTCTGTACAAATGAGTGAATGTGAGAACACAGGCAGCGGCCCATTGACATAAAGAATGGGCGTGATGTCATACTGATAGTTTAAAATAGTAAGGGCCCACTGAACGCAGTCCATCATGCAGCAAACATTTCATTTTTTGCATAAGCTGTCATTTGAAATGTGTGAGTGTTATGCGCTTTGTGTCAAAATAGCATATTATAATAAATAATATTGCATTACATATTACAATAAATCATATTAAATTAAATATTTTAATAATAGTAATAATATTCAATATTTTAATATGTATTATGTATTTAAAATATGAAATTAATATTTTTATTAAAATACAATTTTTAATTTTATTGTTGTCATGACATTCAGCTTATGAAGAATCAACACAACACAAAACCGAGCAGCTATACATGGTTAAATACATGCAATAAAGGAAGTTTACTGTGCAAATAATTATTGGAAAGATGACCAGTATGCAAATATTACAATAACGCATTCATTGCCTTTTACATTTTGAATGTTAAACATTGCAACAAAATCATTGGGAAATTTGCAGCTTTCACCTTGAATTTCCCAAAAGTATGAAATATACATTTGCAAAATTTTACAGGCAAGAAAGGTCCATTATCTATTGTCAGTAGTGTAGCAATGTCACTTTCAAACCAGTATTATTTTAGTATTACTGATATACTATTATATTATTTAATAATATTTTGAATTGGCTTTTATTTTTATTTTTTATGTTTAGCCTATATTTTCAGTTTTCATTTTAATTTTAGTTTAATCTTCAGTGATTTTGTTGTGTTTTTGTGATTTTTAAATGTTGTTTTTTTAAATTTATTTATTTATTTTCAATTTTGGTAACTTAAGTACTTAAGTACTTAAGCATATTTACTTGAGCTAGTTGCCAAGTCAGCAAAAAAAAAAATTATATATGTATATATATATATTACTTTACTTTACTTTACTTTTGTCATTTAGCAGACGCTTTTGTCCAAAGCGACTTACAAATAAGAAAAAGTAACTAAAACTAAAAAGTTACAACTCTATAAATACTATCTACCCACATATTTAAGAAAATAAAGAAATTAAATAAAATTAACACATGCATATAACAACAACATTTAAATAATAAACATATCAATGAAAAAATTAAATAAAAAGCTACTACTATCCCTTGCCGGTGTCCCTGCCCGGTGGAGTCGCACGGTAGAGTCGATGGTCTTTATTTATATATATATATATACACTCATATATATATATATATATATACATATATATACATATATACATAATTGTATTATACATACAAATATACATATATTATGAGGTGCCAAACAGGAAATAATTATATAAAAATCTGAATATATAGTTATAAGTCTGAATATATAAATGTAAATCTGAATATATAGTTATAAGTCTGAATATATAAATGTAAATTGTGAATATATAGACGTAAATCTGAATATATGGTTATAATTCTGAATATATAAATGTAAATCTGAATATATAGTTATCGTCTGAATATATAGAAGTGAATTTGAATATATAGTTGTTGTAATTCTGAATATATAAATGTAAATTTTGAATATATAGATTTAGGCCTTTCAAGCACCTCACATTGGACAGGCAGTGTGCCATTCACAGCGAGAAGCTGCTCAGTGCTCTGAATGGCCTTTGATGCATCAGAGCAAGTGTCACAGATGTAGTAGCCCAGTCGCACACCCAGAAGTAAGCTGGAGTTATTGATTGTTTCAATAGTATTCACAACAGCTAGAGTCCTTACAAGCAAAATGAGATTTAATCTACAAGGAAATGAGGGGAAATCTTGATTAGAAATGAAAACAATAGCATATTCACCTTTCTAATCTAGGAAATAGATATATTCATATTTACTTCTATATATTCAGACATAACTATATATTCAGACATAACTATATATTCACAATTTATATATTCAGATTTTTATATAATTATTTCCTGTTGGCACCTCATAATATGTATACATACATACATACATACATACATACATACATATACATATATACTGTATATACAGTGCCCTCCAAAAGTACTGGAACAGTAAAGGCAAAATTGCTCTGTTGGCTGTGGAGTCAATACATTTGCAAATATGATTAAAAGATGAATATGAGACAAAACTACAGAATGTCACATTTTATTATTGGGTGATTCAACATATACAGTAGATGTTTTCCCAGCTAAGAAGTTCAGCGCACTTAGTGTTCATCCCTCTATCTGATGTGAGCATAAGTATTGGAGCAGTTTCCTCACAGGTCTTTCTAAGTGATCAGCTGTGTCCTGTTGCATTAATTCTTCAGATATTAAAAGCAGGGAATGTGTCGTATCAGTTATATCCATTACTTCTGCATTCTGAATCTTGCATTCGATCATGACACACACAAACCAGGAAGAAGATGAGGGATGATGCTGGGGTGATGCTCTGACAATCTACTGTCCTCAGGAGACTTTGACACAGAATTACAGAAGCTACACAGCAAGATGCAAACCTCTGACCAGCACCAAAAATAGAAAGGCAAGATTAGAGTTTGCAAAAAAGCACAAAGGTGAGCCAGAAGAGTTTTGGAACTGTGTTTATGGACCGATGAGACAAAGATGAACCTTTATCTAAGTGATGGGAAAGCAAAAATGTGGAGAAAAAAAAAGGGAACTGCAATGATCCCAAGCATACAGCCTCATATGTAAAGCATGGTGGAGGTGGTGTCATGTCATGGGCATGCATGGCTGTCTCTGGAACAGGCCCTCTCAACTTTACTGATGGCTTAATGTATGATGACAGCAGCAGAATGAATTTGGAAGGGTACAAAACCATCTTGCCTACCAATATTCAAGAAAATGCCACCAGATTCATTGGGAAGTGCTTCATATTGCATCAGGACAATGACCCAAAACACCCTGCCAGTTCAGTCAAGGAATTTATAAGGGCAAACAGAATCAGAATCAGAATCAGAATGAGCTTTATTGGCCAAGTATGTTTACACATACAAGGAATTTGTTGTAGTGACAGAAGCTCCACAGTGCAACAGAAAGACAGTGATGCTAAATGATCAAACAAATGGAAAGTCTTAGATTGCTCAAGTCAATTAAAGGCTGGAAAAAGTATTTCAAAGGATGAGACCAAGAGTCTGGTGATGTCTATGGGTCACCGACTCACTGCTGTGATTGTGTGCAAGGGATCTGCAACTAAATAATAGCTTTTAATCTTTTATATCTGCCTTATGTTCAACTGTCCCAATACTTATGCTCACATCAATGAGTGGGATGAACTCTAAAAGTGCTGTTCTTTTTATTTGGTAAAACATGAATGTGTTGAAACGGCTAATAATAAAATGTGACATTCTGTAGTTTTGTCTCATATTCATCTTTTAATCATATTTGCAAATGTCTTGACTCCACAGCCAACAGAGCAATTTTGTCTTTACTGTTCCAATACTTATGGAGGGCACTGTATATATATATATATATATATATATATATATATATGAAATGGCTTCTGAATTTTTGCTGAATTAACATGATAAACTTTAACTCGTTGCAAATTCTTGGGGAAATATGGGGAAATCTTTCGCCACCTAAATCACATTGATTCCTATTATCTACAAAACAAAGTTTGAATAGAGTCTGTATGTTAAGCAGTTAAGTCTGAAATAATTTAGATAAGTGTGAAGGAAAAACATGTACGCCGCTTCCAAATGATTGTAAACCCTTCTTTCTTGGTATAGTTGCTGCCTAAATTGTCCCATCAGGGATTCTGTGTAAACAAACACAAACACACAACAGACAGCAGTTGATATGAACACAGTTTATTTGGCGTGGTGAGTCCTAATTGCCAGAGTAGGACTGCAGATGCTTACACAGCGCTCCGTACATGGCCTTATTTAGACATGGCCATGAATATCCCTCTGTGACCATGTGTGTGAGATTTTGGGTGGAGGGGGAGGTCAGCATGTATTTGCAATCGCAAATGTTGCCAAAGCTGTATTTGAAATCATCTGGACAGAACAAAATGCAACGTGCGTGCGATTCAGCTTGTCTGAAATGCTGGAGCATGTTGGTATTCATTGCTTACTCTGAGCGATGCCGGGACAGCAGATACATCTTTGAGAGTTTATATTCCAGATGGCTGTGTCATGGCTGTGAAATCAGAGCCGTTTCATAAAGATGAATCATCATGTACTCAATGATATCAATAAGAGAATCTCACAATATGACAATGCAGTCGATGAAAATGAAGAGTTGTAACTGCAATACTATGGTTTTTAGTGCAATTATGTATCTCATAATGTCGTTTTATGTTTTGTGATGTGGTGCCGAGCAGGAGAGTTGTTCATGGCTGACGGGCGGATGAAGGAAGCTCAGTTCTGTGTGCAGGAGGCAGGAACTCTCTTCCCCGCCTCACACTCAGTGCTGCTGCTCAAGGGCCGCGTGGCCGAGCTCAGGGGCAACGACACAGAGGCCAAGAGCCTGTATGATGAAGCTCTCGCCATCAACCCCAGAGGACACCACATACTGCTGCACCTGGTGAGTGACACATGCTGTACATCACACACACACACACTCACTCACTTTAGCATATTCAACCCACACCACTGTTGGTAGTGTCAACTAAAACAATAACTAAAGTAATTTTTGATCATTGAAATGAAGCTGAAATTGCAGGGAGGTTTCTTGAAGCGTCTTGGGGACGTTGCCACAGTTCTTCTGGATTTAGTCTGTCTCAGTTTGTTTCTTCATGTCATTCTTCATCATTGGATGATGATCAGATCAGATCTCTGTGTGGAGCACTGGCTGTTGTCCAATTAATGGCAAACATAATGTTTGGCAATGTAAACTGATATTTCCTACTGACACACTACAACAAAAAATGGAAAAAACTGACTTAAAACCATTTTTAGCTGGTGAAAATATTAGTGTTCTAATAATTTTGGCCATCACTCTGTGTGTGTGTGTGTGTGCGTGCGTGCGTGCGTGCGTTTTTGTGACAAATGAGGACATAAATTTGTGTAATGACACAGGTATGACAAGGTGAAGGTGACTTTTCAGGACATTGACCCATGTCCCCACTTTTCAAAATGCTTATTAATCATACAGAGTGAGTTTTTTTTGGGAAAGTTGAAATGCACAGTCTCCTGTGAGGGCTAAGTTTAGGCGTAGGGTAGGTGTAGGGCAGTAGCACACACAGTACAGTATAAAAACCATTACGCCTATGGGATGTCCCCACTTTTCACAAAAACAAACGTGTGTGTATGTGTGTGTGTGTGTGTGTGTATATGTGTGCGTGTGTGTGTGTGTGTGTGTGTGTGTGTGTGTGTGTGTGTATATATATATATATATATATATATATATATATATATATATATATATATATATATATATATATACAGTGTTGCCTTTGCAACTAAATTAAAAGTTAATATTGAAGTACTAAAATTACTGTTACAAAAATATAATGAAATTGTAACAATAATGACAAAGCACAAAACAAAATTACAAAACTTAAACTAAAATTAAAATAAAAACTTAAAATATATGAAACAAAAATCACTACTATTATAGTACTATGCTATTATAATACTTTGTGTTTTTTGTTGTTGTTGTTGGTTTATTTATTTAAAAAATGTAGTTTATTTTAGTAATTTTGTTGTGTTTTTGTCATTTTTATTTGTCATTTTATTGTTTATCTTTAATTTGTTGCTATTTCAGTGTTAGTAATTTTAGTACTTCTTTTTTAGCCAAGGCAGCAATTTTTTTTTATTGCTTAAAAAGTTTTTTTTATCAAATATATACATTATTTAATTTTATTGGAGCTTTATTTTAATTAAGAAAAAAGAAAAATGTAAATTTTTGGCAAATCCACATGCGCAACTTTAATCTGCGTGGGGAAATTTTTCAAACTCACGTGAAATTCCCGAACACGTGGATTCCTGAAATCACTGTCTAGTAATTGAAATAAAGCTGAAATAAAATACAATTCCCCGGTTTCACAGACAAGGCTTAAGCCTAGTCCCAGACTAAAATGTAAGTCTGAGCTGTTTCAACTGAAAGCAACTTGCATTGATTGATCTTTAAATATTTCAGTGCCTTTGTTTTGTCTCAAGATGCACACCAGTAATGTTTTTAATAAGGCATGTTTATAAAAAAATTACTGAAATGTCCTAATTGAACTATGGCCTAATCCTGGTTTAGTCTAAGACCTGTCTGTGAAACCGGGCCAATATATGATGAAAAATGTTACCACTACAAAAAATAGAAATGTTGCCTTGGCAACTATCTGAGATAAATAAGTTTAAATTGAAGTGCTAAAAATGCTAAAGCTGGAAAAAAAAACTAAATTGAAACAAAGATAGATTTTTTTAAGTAATAAAAATGTCAAAAGCAAGTAAGAGAGTTACTAAAACGTAAACTAAAATGAAGATAAAAAAACTAAAAATATATTAAAAGGAAGAGTTAAGTCAAAATACTAATATTTATGGTCACACTTTATTTTAAGGTTCAATTTTCACTATTAACAAACCATTAACTACGAATTTTGCCTCAGTGAACTCCTAATTTGCTGCTTATTAATAGTTAGTAAGGTAGTTGTTAGGTTTAGGTATTGGGTAGGATTAGAGATATACAATATAGTCATGCAGAATATGTGCTTTATAAGTACTAATAAACAGCCAATTTGTTAATAATAGGCATGCTAATAAGCAATTAGTTAATAGTGAGAACTGGTCCCTATACTAAAGTGTTAGCATAATTATTACTGTAATAGTATATAAATAATACTAAAATAACTTGACTTGAATCCAACAGTCTGAGACTACAATGAAATTATGGCATTTTAGTCAATTAAATGTGATCATGTGATCTTTTTTACAGACAGTGAGATGTTCTTGCTTCCATTGAGGCTCATGATGTTCTTCTGATCATTCTCAAATCGTGTTTGACACAAACTTGCATGCTGCTGTCATTAAAGCAAAAGAGAGACAAAGCAAACATCAAGAGATAATAAATTCATATTAATGGATATTTCATGGTAGTCAATCAGAGTGAAAAGCTTTGACGACCACTGGAGTCCTGGGATATGGTGATTGAGTTATTGCATATGCAATTTACTGTACATGCAGTACAGTACGTGCATCTTTACAACCCACAGTGATGTGTGCTAACATTAGCTCTGCCTCCACTCTCTGCTCTCATTGTGACTGCATAATGTCAGGCCCTTCATTACTCATCTTCACTGGAGTAACCGGAGTGAAGCTAGGCCATTTTCTCCCTATATCTGGCCAATCAGAGCACACATCCCCGCTATTTTTGGACAAAAGACGTATAATATCAATTCCCTGAGCTGATGAGAACTAATTCTGAGCTGGCTGGTGATGCCCTGCATAGTTCACACACACACACACACACACACTCACACACACACACACACACACACACACACACACAGAGACACAGCCGGTCTTCATCAGAGCATCACAGCACTGATTTCTCAGGATTAAGCAGATAAGATTGAACTGAGGTGGAAGTTTGAGGGAATTCATCAGCTGGATCCAATGAGGAGAGGTTAAACATTTCTGTTCTTCGTGACACCTGTGACTAGAGCAGCAGCGCTCTCATTACTTCTGTACTTCCTCTGAGACAATTTATTTCAGAGCCTCTCGGTTCACCCAAAAATGGAAAATTATGACACAGTTTACTCACATTCTGTTCCAAAACCAGGTAAATCTCATGGAAACATCTCCAAGTCACCTTGAGTTGTGATGTAATTAAAGTAGAGACAGATCTTTACTTCCATATTGTGACTTATATTATTATTATTATTATTGAAAAGATTATTGAAAAAGAAAAACATGTAGACTTGATTAAATCAATCGGTTGTTGATTGGATCGAGGCAGATCTGAATGTGATCTTACAGTCGAATGTAAGAAAGGGGCGGAGTTTAAGTGGACTAATGCGGTATATGTTACCAAAGAGAAATTATAATGGATCGAATTATGATATTTTGATTATACATTACAAGATCAAATTAAAAAAGAGAGACAATTGTGAATAATTTATAATCAGACAAAATAGCATGCATTTAGAAAATGCAGTTTCATGCAGACTTTAAAATCGAAAGAATACAAAGGAAAATAAATATTTTTAGGCCCAAATATTAATTAAGGTGATGCATCTGGATGTTTTCCTTTTTTTTTGCAATTCTCATTTATTCTAAATATAGATTTCATTATAATATTTTTTTCTGAAATACCTGAAGAGAGCTATCATTCTTTTTAGTCAGTCAATGTACAACCAATACTATCATGATGTAAAATACTTTCAATTGTATTTTTATTTAAACAATATTATTTTTATTTTATTTAATTTTTTGTATTATACTAATAATAATGATTTGTCATTATGCTAAAGAGAGGGGCGTCCTTAAAATTATAATAAGTAAAAAAAATTGTGGTACTACAAATAGACTTTGTATTCTTTAAGTAAAAAGGCACCCACCCAAATGAATATTTTTTTTCTTTATTTCAATAAACACTAAAAGATATAGCCAAAATATGGGACAGGCTTCAAACACCAGTCCCATGAGCCAACAGCTCCTTTGTCCCTCTGCGCCATAAAACAACATTCATCAGCATCATTTTTGAGGAGCTACTCCTTTAAATAAGGGTGGGAGATGGCAGGGTGCAGTTGAGGACAGAGGAGCTCTGCTTGATTTAACCATATGCAATTCGGCCCATTTTTATACAACTCATTTGGTAACGTCATTAAAACTCACACTTACAGCATATATATGAATCTGCGTCTGTGGGATCCACATGGACGTGTGTGTTTGAGTCATTTCTCAGGGCATCTGGTTGGGTATTTTTCATTTTGGGATGTCAGCTGAGGTGAGTCATACACAATCTCATGTCATATGAGTTTACTAGGCTGTGACTCAGCATCTCATTTGATTCTCTTTCTGCCTATACATGTGCTATTTCATATCTTTCTCTGTTTGTTATGCCTCTTTCCCTCCTTCTGGTTCTCTTCCATTGGCCTGTCAAGTAGATTAGATAATGCAAATGCATTATTTATAACACTTCACTCCTCCATGCCTTTATGGGATGCCTAGCAACCAGGCAATTGTATCATACGGTGCAAGAGAGCTGATAATGAGACATAGAACCAGTGTTAAGGCCATTTTATATGAGACGTGGCATGCATTAAAATCAGTCAAGGCAGAGGGCACTTCATGCTTTCACAGACTGATGTTGCTTTGGTCATCAAGTAACCATGTTGTAACATTGAATTTGGTCTGCTAGGATCCTTTAGGGTGCGTTATTGTATTTTATATTTTGGAAACCACTTTGGTTGCCTGCACATTCACTCCCAAGCCACAAAAGAGCTAATCTAATTAATCTTTTTATGGTTGGAATAAAATTTGCAATTTAAAATGCATTTTTAAAAGAGGTCACGGTGTCACAAACAGAGCCAGGAGAAACAGGTTAGTAATACAGAGGATTTATTGACTGAATGCAGATGGAGAGGTGAGAGAAGCAGGTGAGTGCCTGAAGCAATGTCCAATACTGAGTGTCACGGCTGGAAACTGAACAGAGTCTCTTTCGTGATCGTGAGCCCGAGAGAACAGGAGTCAACGCTGGAGGATCGCAGGAGTAGTTCTGGGAAAACAACAACGTAAGTAATTCGTAGGTAAATGTGAATGGAGTCGGGTAACTGTTCAGGATAGTGAACCGTAGACCAGACGATGAGTGTCAGAGAGAGAGTGTTACTTATGGGAGTTGGAGCGCGCCGGGCATCCGCAAAGTCCTTCTGTCTCCGCACTGCCCGCTGGAGGTGGATGTGAGCTGAGTCCCACACCCTCTTGCTCGCCCGGAAACAGTGGTCTACAGCTGGAACCTCCCATGGCTCCCCCGTCCATGGGAAGAGCGGAGGTTGGTAGCCGAGTATGCACTGAAATGGCGTAAGGCCCGTGGTGTTCTGACGGAGGGAAATCTGTGCATACTTGGGCCACGGGAGGAAACGGCTCCAGCAGTACTGATCTTCCTGGCAGTATGCCTGGAGGTACCGTCCGAGTTCTTGGATCTTCCGCTCAGCCTGGCCGTCTGTCTGCGGATGGTAACCGGAGGACAAGCTTACCGTGACTCCTAGCTGGCGAAAGAAGGCTTTCCACACATGGGAGATGAACTGTGGACCGCGATTGGGTGAGTGTATTTGGGATAGAGTGCCAGCCTTGCAATTACGGTTTCCAGGACAGTATGTTATGGTGAATTCAAACCTGGTAAAGAACAAGACCCAGCGGACTTGTCAGGGATTGAGCCTTTTTGCTTCCCGGAAGTACTGGAGATTCTTGTGATCGGTGATGACTGTGAAAGGATGATTAGCTCCCTCCAGCCAATGCCGCCACTCTTCTAGGGCCAGCTTGATGGCTAACAGCTCTCTGTTTCCGATGTCATAATTTTGCTCCACTGGGGTCAGTTTCTTTGGATAGTATGCACAAGGCATGGAGGCTCACCAAACTGCTGGGACAGCGCAGCCCCGACTCCCATGGTGGAGGTGTCCGCTTCTACCACGAATGGCGCATGGGGGTCTGGATGACAAAGGATGGGGGCCGTGCTGAATGCGGTCTTGAGGCTTTCGAAGGCTTCGTGGGTGCTGGAACTCCAGGACAGGGACTTGGGCTTTCCATGGAGCAGGGTGGTAAGCGGGGCTGTGAACAGACTGAAATCCTTGATGAAACGGCGATAGAAATTGGTGAATCCCAGGAATCTGTGCAGCTCCTTAACAGACTGGGGAGTCAGCCATTCAGTAACTGCTGTTACCTTCCCCTGGTACCCAGGAGTAAATAAGGATGTCATCGATGTAGACTATCACAAAGCGGTGGAGGAACTCCCGGAACACCTCGTTCATGAACTCCTGGAAGACTGAGGGGGCGTTGGAAAGGCCATACGGCATCACAAGGTATTCATAGTGGCCGGAAGGAGTAATGAATGCCATCTTCCACTCATCACCCTACCGGATTCGAACGAGGTTGTACGCACTTTGCAGGTCCAGCTTAGAGAATGTGTGGGCCCCACGGAGTTCCTTGAGAGCGGCCGGGACCAGGGGAAGTGGATATGGGAGCTTGACAATCTGGGCGTTCAGAGCTTGATAATCAATACATGGCCTCAAGCCCCCGTCCTTCTTACCCACGAAGAAAAAGCTTGATGCCGCTGGTGAACTGGATGGCCGGATCTAACCCTGGTTAAGAGCCTCTTTGATGTATTCCTCCATAGCCTTGCACTCTGGGATGGACAACAGATACGCTCTACCCTTAGGGACTTTAAATCCAGGCAGTAGATCAATAGCACAGTCCCATGGGCGATGGGGTGGTAACTGGGTGGCTGCCTGCTTGCTGAAGACATCCTGGAACACTCTATAATCAGATGGGATAGCGGGAGTCACGCCGGACTCGGGACTCTCAACACGTGTGGAGGCGACCTGAGCGGCGGGTAACTTGAGAGGTGGACGTGGAATTTCCTTGAGACAGTGTTGATGACAATTTTCTCCAGTGAATTACCTCACTTGACTCCCATCTGATCACTGGAGAATCGAGTATGAGCCAGGGGTGCCCCAGGATGATATCCACAGTGGGTTCCTCCAGTACCAGAAATTTGACCTCCTCCTCATACAGGTTGCCGTTCTTAAGCTTCATCGGGGGAGACTCAAACTTCACATACCTACGTCCTAGCGGCTTTCCATTGATTGTCTCGACTCAGAGCTCCCGGGCATGCCGTTGGCGGAGCAGGTGTAAACAACTTAGGAGGTCTTGGGAGATGAAGTTGCCCGAGGAGCCCGAGTCGACAAGGGCAGAGGCTGTAACGAATTGGGCTGGAGTGAATAGTTGTACAGTAAGCACAGAAAGCTTGGAAGTTACAGGGTCTATCTGGAGAGTACTCACCGCTTGACGTGGGGGTCTGATGGGGCAGGATCTGATGAAATGGTCAGCAGAACCACAGTAGAGGCACAGCCCAGCTGCCAATCGGCGGGCACATTCATGGCTGGAGAGACGAGCTGTGTCTACTTGCATGGGTTCTGGTATTGGGGAACCGTTGGCCGGTGAGACAGACTGGTGAGCGACTTCGGTGGTGTGGCAGGCAGATAAGCGTTGGGAGATTCAGTTGGCCTTTTGCATAAAGCTTTCCAATACTACGGAAAAGTCATATATCGCCATCTGAGCGCGGATATTGGTATCCAATCCCTGCCTATAAGCGCTGAGGAGAGCCGCTTTGTTCCAACCGCTAGCTGCCGCCAGAGTACGGAACTGCAACGTGTACTCGTAGATAGAGGAAGTGCCTTGATGCAGGCGCAGTAGCTGGTCCGACACCATGAGCACTCCGGTAGCTGAACCGAACACCTCCTTCAAATGGTTAGTAAATACTTCATAGGAATTAATTATGGCAGTATTAGCGTTCCATATGGCTCCAGCCCATGATAATGCTCGACCGGAGAGAAGGGAGATTAAAAAGGCTACCTTGGAGCGATCGGTGGAAAACTTCTGTGGCTGCATCTCAATATACAACGCCAGTTGTAGGAGAAAGCCACCACACTCAGCCGAATCACCCGCATAGGCAGCCGGTAATGCCATGGGACTGGCAGAGGCAGATGGAGGGGGTGGAGCTGGCATGAGCGAGGCCGGAAGAGTGTTGACCAGCTCCTTCAGGATGTCGGAAGGTGACGAAGGCCGGGAATCCATGGGAGTGACGGTGTTGGTCCAGTTTTCTGTCACAAAGTTTTCTGGTAAGTAGTAATACAGAGGATTTATTGACTGAATGCAGATGGAGAGGTGAGAGAAGCAGGTGAGTGACTGAAGCAATGTCCAATACTGAGTGTCATGGCTGGGAACTGAACAGTCTCTTTCACAGGATACTTGGAGATCATGAGCCCGAGAGAACAGGAGTCAACGCTGGAGGATCGCAGGAGTAGTTCTGGGAAAACAACAAGGTAAGTAATTCACAGGTAAATGTGAATGGGTAACTGAGTGAGTCGGGTAACTATTCAGGGTAGTGAACCGTAGACCAGACGATGAGTGTCAGAGACAGAGTGGTACTTATGGGAGTGCTGATGAGGGATTGCATGTGCGGATGATTAGAACTCAGTTGATTGTAATCTGGTAATTGCTGTTGACGGCGGTGACTGTGATTGTGACTCTCTGACACACGGTTTGCTGTGCTTTTTTTTTTGTAGGGATGCTTTGCACAATTTGGCTAAAAATATTGTGATTATGCATTAATATAATTATAAAACAACAACTATTATTATTATTAGTAATATTATTATGCAAAGTAAGAAATATGAGTACTGTAATAATATTATTTTAGCGTAAATTAAAAATTTAGTATTTTAGAAAAATAATACTTTTGTTTTACATTCAAAAAATACAATTTGGTGAAATTACAATACTAATATTTATGTTTTTAATTTCTTAATTTTCAAATGGGGGAGGGGGATCTAATTGAGATTTTTGTGATAAAATTTGTGATTTAAAATACATTTTTAAAAAGCTCCAGGTTGCTGTGCTTTTTTGTAGGGCTGCACAATTTGGCCTAAAAATTTTGGATATGATGTCAATATAATAATAATAATAATAATTATTATTATTGTTATTGTTATTAAATAAAAAAATAAACAAACCATTGTAATATTTCACTGTAAAATTAAAAATCAAACTATTAAAAAAGCAGCTTGATATTACTGTAACATTACAATAATAATATTTATATTTTAATTTAAAAATATTAAACCATCTTATATTTATTTCATTATAAGCGACGAAAGAGCAGAGCAAATGTAGGGATGAATTCATGTGGAGCAACATTTATTGCAAACTGACTTGCTCTGAAAGACTGAAAACTGGATTGTGAGCTGCACGTGTGGAAATGAACATAGTGCCGTGCTTTGCTTTAAAATGTGCAGATCAAATATTGAATTAATTTGTTTTATCATAATAGTTGCACCAAGTCATAATGCGAAGAAACAACGAGAATACAGGTCTCTGCATGTGTAAATGTTCTGGCTGCTGTGTTTCTCTGTAAATCTAGTTGTGTGTTTACACATGAATCAATGGTGTATCTATGTTTGTCTTCTTGAAAAAACATGAATTAGTGTTCGTACTGTGTGTGTATTGTCTGTCTAGTAGATGACACTTGTAATCGTAGCTGGTCCCAGCTGGATGGAATCAGTATCCCGTTGGATTACAGAGTTCAGATGCAGGGCTGTGACCTTACGTCAGTTCTTCAAGTGGCGCCTCTACATCACTACATAAAACTTAGCTCTTTTATGTCCACATGTGCCAGCCTTAAGTCTATTTACATTATAAAACCGCCAGCGTGTGCTTTGCTGTTCAGTCGTCCAGGTACAATCACCAGTACAGCCTCTTGCTGAGCTGCGATTGGTCCACAGGCCTGTCAGTCAGTGTATTCCTGCAGCTGTGTTATGATCGTTCTTTCAAAACATGCTCTGCCTTTGGCTGCTTCTTTCACTTGTGCATGTGAGAGCCTCATTTCCTGCCTCACTTTTCCCTCTTCACTTTTCCCTCTCCCCAGCGGAGTCATTCTCCTCTGTGATTGGCTTTTGAAGTGCCTGCATAATCAGCAGTCATGTGCTACCACCCAGAAATAAAACTCTGCATTGGTGTGTGTATGTGTGCTGAAAGAGGGGACGATGAAATATAACTGCAATGAGTAAATCATGCTGTTGTTGGCAGGATTAGGGAAAGTAACACAATTTAACTCTAGGCATACACACCAACATACACTGCTGTTCTAAACACACTTTTCATACAATACTGTTAATTTACAATATAAATTACATTGAGATTTCAGATTCAAGAAGCTTTATTGGCATGGGGGAAAAGGCTTCACGTTGCCAAAGCATTGGTAAATATGCATATATACGCTTTTACAAACAGAGTGCAGTCCATGATTTATAATAAATGGTTTTAGTTCATTTTCCAGGAAATGAAGACTGTACATTTTATAAGTGTAGTAAGTTGCAAGTATGTATGTACGTGTACTGTATGTGTAGGCCAAAGAAAGAAATGCAGTAAAGCCATGCTTTACTGTTTGAACTACATGAACCTCAATATTCATTAACCTTTGACCATATTTTATACATTTTTATATTTGTTTGACCTCCAAATGGCTTAAAAGGTGTTTTTTTCCCTTCAGATGAACCCTTTTTTTTTTTTTTTTTTTTTTTTTAAAGGGCCTTTTCCACGACACAGTTTTCAGCTAAATATGTAATAGTTTTTATGTGTTTTGGCTATTTATTTACATGCAAAGATGCATGTAAACAGAAGATGCAAACTTTTGAAAATGGGTTTCAAAGTGCAAGTTTGAGCATGCATTGCATTGTGCATGATGTCATAAACATGCATTTTACATGTTCAGCCTATAGGAATGCATAAGTTTGCAGGAGCGTAGTGTTGCTTTACAAATTGGCATTGCCAATTACTGGCCTGGCATGAATAATACAGCATTTGTAGTTCTGTCATGACAACTCTCTGAGAGTTTAGCATGGTAGAATACATGGCAATGTTAATGTGTTTGGTCTTGGCAGAATAGATCTGCTATGCTGCTGCTGCTGCAAGTACTGAGACTTGCTACTGCCAATACATGTTGCTGTGAGCATGTAAGAAATACTGCTGCTCCACATATAACATACATGAAATAACCCCCATATATAACATACATAAAATTACCTTTTGCAGATCTAGACAGGTGGAGCTGGGGAAGGTGGAGGGTTTCTAAAGTGCTCTGTAACTGCTACAGCAAGCACTAGCCAAGTATTTGAATGTTGAGCAGCAAGCTCATTGGCTCCTGATGTGAAAAGAAACCAAACAGATGTGCCATGTAAATGATGATGTGATTATATCAGAATGATTTAGAACCTATCGGCCTGTGTCATCTAGAGTTTCATAACAGAAGTTTGTATTCTTTTTTGTGGATCTGTGTGAATAGAGATGTTTTTGACAGTGTTGTCGTCTGCTTGCGAAACTTTAACAAAATGCAAAGAAGAAATGTTTCCAATTACATTACGTTATTGTTGTGTATTGTAGTGTACCCTGAAACTGTTTTGTACTGATTACAAGTTTAAAGCCCCATTCACACAAACAACGATAACTATAAAGATAACGATATTAGCGTCCACACCAGCGGACGATATCGTCTGTAAGCGCGCGCTTTAAATTCTCAAGCTCATTATAGCAGGATTGATTCCAATTGGCCATCAATGTTTTTATCGTTCATCAGCTGGAAAAAACATTTTCTTAAAGTGATTCCAATGATATCGTTTCTCTGTGCCTTTATCGTTATAGCCGTGGTGTGGACTCTGCTATTCTTTAATATTGAGAATGATTTTTAGAACTATATTTATCGTTATCTTTATAATTATCATGCTTGGTGTGAACGGGCCTTAACACTTTCCACTTTATCCATACAAACACTTTTATGTATAGAGTGATGTGTAACATCAGCACACCATCACAAACTCCCCACACTCATGTTTTTCTTGCCCACAAAACAAATTAAATGTTCAGTTCTGTAAAAATACGTCTTTACACAACAGAACAAAAAATAGCTTTACTCTCCCTTCCTGTCCACAGGGGAAGTTGTTGGTGCACACAGGCCGTGTGGGTCTCGGGGAGAAGATACTGAGGGACGCGATACAGGTGGAAAACACGGCACACGAGGCCTGGAGCAATCTAGGGGAGGCGCTACAGAGCAGAGCCAGCGCACAGGCTCCCGACTGCTTCCTCACCGCACTGGAGCTGGAGTCCAGCTGCCCTATACGGCCCTTCACCATCATCCCACGAGAACTCTGACGCGTCTCTCACACTCATACACGTGTGTATGAATGACTGGACCGAATGCTGTTCTTCAATCACTTTAATGACACATACTGTATAACAATAACATTGCACGTTTAAGCTTTTTACTCTGTTGAAAGGCAATGGTCTAAAGATGTAGTCACATTAGTGAAATATCAGCAACATTTTGGGGGCAAAAAAGGTCTGTTGTCAATAGAGATGTATAAAGCATTGATCACCCAGATATCTCTTTCAAATCAAGCAGCTTTCTGTTGTTCAGCTCTGGGAATTTGCATGGCCAACTTGAATATGAGCGGAAACTGGGTAGGGAACTTTTTTCGACTTTGCGTGAAACTCATGTGGAAATGACTGGATTTTGCCTGCAAAACTTCGCCAAGCAACTGTAAATATGAACGCTCATTAATTCAGTGGCTAAAGGCACGATCACATTAGCTAATTAATAGGCATAAAAAGTCCATTGTGAATTGTGTATGAAGCACTGCTCACCCAGGAATTAACTTTCAAACCAATCAGATTTCCATTGCTCGGTTTGGTGAATTCACATGAAAAACTTGAATCTGAAGAGAAATCTGCGTATGGATTGTTTCGGCCCTGACACAAAATTCTTGAATTTCTATTGAAATGCCTACGAATTTGAACTAGCAACAGTAAATGTGACCTTAAACACACTGTCACTTTCAAACTAAGCAGCTTTCTGTTAGTCAACAAAGCATATTTGTGTGATCAAATTGAACATAAGCAAAATGCGCATGGGAAACTTCCAGTCGAAATGTCCAATCGGATTTCTATTATAATGACTGGATTTCACAAACCCTCTTTTAGCGTTAAAAAAAGTACTGTCAGGAATTACTGAAGATGAAAATTTATTTTAAAAAATGAGTTATTTTTGGGGCTGATGTAGGCGCCAAATTTTATGGGAGGAGAGTTTTTAAATGAATCACGCAACATGATTTACTAAGTTTTGCAGTAGTGAATTTACTACTTTCATTTGCGCTATTTACCGCCCCAAAAAAGCATGTTTTAACACATTTTGTGCTTGACATTATGGAAATAAGATGTTGCGTCTGTTTTCTTTATTTAGAGCATTGTCAGTAAATCACTTCCAGAAATTTCCACTCCCATTTGTACTTTTTTGTTTGTGCTCTAGTGCTAATTTGGCTTGTTTAGTAAATCTGGCCCTCAGTCTGGGCGAATTTAACCAGATAGCTAACATCTTTTAAAGCTCCTTTAGCATGATGAAAAACATGTTAGCCCAGGGTTTTGTGTAGTGTAAAAAGTCTTTATTATTATATAATACACTGTAAACACAGCACTAAAATAGCGCCGCCCTTGTGACCAAAACATAAACACAACACAGAATGGCTGAACACAACAAATTTTCTTTCTAACTGCAATAGTTTTTGCAAATATGCTGCAACATGTTCCAAACAGGGACAAAATTGTTGAATTCTTGACTCTACATTCTTTAGTATTTATAAACCTAATAATCTTCTGTACTGTATGTTGTTTGAAAATTGTTCTTCTCATAAAGAGTTATTTTGCAATCCCAGTTTCTCTTGTATTCATTGCATATCGGTTTCAGACCTGTAGCTCCAACCCTTAAGATCTTATGTAATGTTTCCAGTGCTGCTGGTAAAAGCCTTGGTCTTCTTTCTCTGGGGCGGCTGTGGTTGCCTAGCAGCCGAGCCTTGTTTGAGTTTCTGGGGAGGCTGTTGGATCTTCAGCACGTGGGTCTAAAGCCTCATGGAAAACAGCGCTGCGCTATTTTAGCTGGTTCTCTTTGATGACGGGATCAAGATGTTAATTAGGGAGAGCATTGAACGAATGCATAGACTATTGAGTTGAGTTATATAAGTGTTATAAGTGGGATTCTTGTTTACTTGTGTACTGTACATGCCTACTGTTTCTGCTGGCACAGATGAACAAAAGTGTTCTTTAAAAGGTATTTCTGTCATCCTCCCATTTCTAGTGTTTGAAACCGGTCTTCTGGTCTTTCTGTTTGTTTTGATATGTGGAAGTGATTCAAAACGATGCAATTTATAGAGTATCATTTGTTTCGCTACTGCTTCTGCACAACAATTCATGTTTCACAGCAGGAATAATACGTAGGTCCTGTTAAATGGGTCAATGGCACGATGCTTCTGTCTGTTCTAAAATACATTTATATGCAATTCAAAACTTACATTCACATCCATGTTGAGACATTGAATTTGAGCATTTCATGACATGGAAGAGTGCAGGCTTTCTCATGCTAAAACCCAATTTAAAAGAAAAAATGTGACAGAAATGTCCATGCTTTATGTGAATATTTCATTCAGTAATCGACAGTAATACCACCTGATTTTTTGGTTAAAGATTGCATTGCTAGAATATTTTTATTAGTACATACCTAATTGTTAAAAATGTGTTCATAGATTCATAAAAAGATGTGATGCATAACATGATATTGACTTATAGTCTACCAGCATTCATTTTTAACATATTTCATCTTTCTGTTAGCAGCTGTGTCCGGCAGTTGGAGTGGCAGTGGTGATGAATGGGATTATTTGGAGAGGTTCTGACTGATAAAGTCATGCTGTTTATCTCCTAGCATAAGCCTGTATAATTATCCTGACCAGGCCAACCGAGTGATCCCAGCATCCCTTCACATAACAATGTTCCTGTATGGCTCACACAGGAGAGCTGGGCTCATTATGGTGCATACATTTTGAAAGAAAAGGGAATGATTAGATGGAAGCCTTTGAAGTGGAAGATTGTCTTTTGGGATTTCCTTAGTTAATCATTTAATGGAGCAAAACAACAGGGTTCTGGAAGTAAAACTAGCGATCATGTTCTGCATAGAGAAATAGATTATGTACAGACCTTTTAGGACAGAAGAACCCATAAGCTCTGAAATTGTTAAAGGGATGGTCCACCCACAAATGAAAATTCTGTCTTCTTTATTCTCAATTCACCCTCTTGTTATTTCAAACCTGTATGACTTCCTTCTTCAATTGAACATAAAAGATGAAGAATTTTCAAGAATGTTGGTCCAAGAACTTCTAAAAAATGTTATGTATCATACAGGTTTGGAATAACATGAGGGTGAGAAAAGAAGACAGAATTTCTATTTTTGGGTGGAGTATCAATGTGCCTTCAATTTTCAAGTTAAGTTCAAGTCAAGTTCTTCTACACCAAACATATCCAACCATGTCTTAATGGACCTTGCGTTGTGCACCGGGCCAAAGCCATGCTGGAGTAGAAAGGGGTCTTCCTCAAACTTCCCAGAAACTTGAAAGCATGGTATGCTTTAGTCTTGGAATGTACAACGAAGGAAGGCAGGTAAACATTCTCCTGGCATCTGCCAAACCCAGACTTGTCCATCAGACTGCCAAACAGAAGCTTGATTCGTATTTTACGACGCTTGGCATTGTACGTGGTGAGGCTTGCATGCAGCTGCTCGGCCAAGGAAACTCATCCATGAAGCTCTCACTGCACTGAGTGTTTGTGCTGATATTGATGCCAGTGGAAGTTTGGAACTCTTTAGCTATGAATCAGCAGAGCGGTGGACACTTTTACACACATGTAGTGTACTTTAGTCCATATAGTATACATAACCTAGTAAAAAAGTAATATATTTAAAATACATTTATTTCATACTATAGTTCAAATCTATTAACATATTTACTGAAATGCCGCTCGATACTTACTGATAAAAAAAAATAAAACTAAACTTTATTTGGAGTACTACTTGTGCACAATGCAAATTTCGTAATGTTGAACCTAAAATGTGTTGTAATGTCACTATTGATGAGGTTTGGTCTTTAAATGTAAGGTATTTTAAGTGTACCTGAAGTTTACTTGTTGCAATAGTTCCACTTTAGCACAATCAAATATACTTGAGTATATTTTTAGTTGGACTTCAGCACTACTTCCGCACAATTATAGTGCATTAAATTAGTTGTTCCAATTGAGCAGACTTTAAGTATACCAGTTTAGTATACCTAAAGTGCAACTGCACGGTATCAAAACTCCTGAATGTTGTATTTATGAATATCCATGATCACTGACCAATTCAGTCAAATTAATGGGAAATAAGAGAAGTTACTCTATTGCAGATCATGGTAATGCTTTTGAGGGCATCAGCACATGCAGGTCACTAAACAGCATGTTTGTCAAGTTCCTGCTCATATGTTTATTCTTCTGGATTGATTATGTGCTAATGAAACAAAGCGATCGGCATCATGAGAAAACCTTTTCTCTCAGGTGTAGCTCTGCCGTGTGTGACACTGTCCCAGCCTCGGACGGCTCTCTGGTTGCTGCTCCTGCTCAGACTGGGGCAGGACCCTGGAGTCATGGAAGGTCAGGTGTCCAGACTGAGTTACAGCCCTGACAGCTGGCTGCCCACTGATTGATGGCTTTGTTTTTGATAAGGATGGTACAAAGTTATGATGCTGGAAAATGACACAAACCCAATGACATTTTGTGTTTCTTATGCTTTTACTGTTTATTTACAGTAGATCTATTTTTGTATGTTTGTGGTAGTAGGTAGGTTGTAAATGACGGACGTGCTGGTGTTTTAAATGGGTCGTATAACGGCAAATCAAATGTTGTCATTCTGCTTATCCTTCCAAAGATTCTTAAAGTTATAAACGTGGCTGAAGTTTACTATTAGAAATATATACTATTAGATATATATCTTGATGCGCGAAAATAGCTAAAACTGAAATAACATTAGTATAAATCTAAAAAAGAAACCAATTTAGACATGTTTATGAAAAATAAAAATGACATTGTTACTAAAACTTAACCTAAAATTAAATTATTTTAGATTAAATTATTTAAAATTAAATTACAAGTAAATATAAAATAAGAAGTAATTGAAAATATTAATTAAAACCGTAAAAATGTCTTAATTATAATAAAATAACAAAATCTGACCAAACAATTATTCAGCACATTTCAGCATGAATTATTTTATTAATCTGTCATAATGGGAGACAGTTACTAAAGAAAAAGCAATATTACTCATTGCATATGCAAAGAGGACATGACAAAAATCAGAAATACCCATTTAATTTTTAGAATCAGAAAGAGGATGAAAATGGTCATTAAAAACACTGGTTTGAGTGGTGGTGGGGATTTACAAACTTTAAAAAAAATGATGATATGACCACTTTAAATGTATTGATTGTCATTGTTTTCAATGTCGTTAACCTTGCATTCACCCTCACATTCGGAGTGCTCAATCAGTTCTTGTTCTCAGTATATGGACAAAATAAGCTGCTACACAATTTGTGCTGTTCATATTTCACAAACAATAGTACCACTCCCTGCTGTCCTGATCCCAGACCATCCTCTTTAAAGTATTATGAGTCATATAATAGACCTGTGATATAGTACCAGCACCTGACCATTGCAATGTAACATGATACGAAGCCTCCAAACACTTTTGTCTTGTGTGATATTGACTCTGAACCTGACCCTGTTAGAAAAGACATGAAGCCCTACAGTGTCACCTGACTGCACATTAGTCTCGTTCACATTCTATTTTGGGAAGAATGGAAATGGTCACCATCTTAGCGGTGCACTTATCTTGGGCACGGGTATACTAATTTTGTACTGACTTTGTGCAGTTGTTGATTTGACCCCAATAGTTTTGGTTTCCCTTCTTTTATAAAACAGTATATATGAGCAATATCACACTAGCAGCCGCGTGATATCGCTCTATACCAGCATGGCTGTGATTCGGCTGTAGACACGAGATGCATGCATTTGACTAATGTTTCTCTATCGCTCTCTCAATGTATAACCCACACGGAGACTACATTCTCAGTCTCATTAATGTCAGCAGAATTATTCAGGACCTCAACAATGGAGTTAATCTAGCTATTGGTGTGAGAGTGTTGTAAACAGCTGTTTTATTGTGTGACACTGACCTCTTTGTTCAGGCTGAATGAGTTATGTGAGTGTGAGAGTCATCACAAAGCTTTGTGCATTATCCATGTTTTTCCTACGCCCCATAACACTTTGCACAAATTATAGGAGTAACTTCCGTTTACACTGTAAACAATCAGCAAAAGGTTCGCTCTGTGAATGCAATAGCAAGCATTTTCCAAAAACTGGGTCCAATGCGGTGACATTATTTTACTCACCCTTCAACCATCGATCATTAAAAGGAAATTTAAAAGTGTAAAAGCATTAACAAATTACTTTCAACATACCGTGAGTAATTCCTAAAGATCCTCCTTCTATCCACAGCAATATTACGGACGTGTTAAATATCATTATAGTAATATATGTATATATTTAGTAACAATTACATTTTACAGCATCCGTGTGAAATCAAACCTGGAAAGAAAATGAATGAAAATTTACAGCCCATTCAGTCAAAATGACGGATAAGGATTATTTGTAGCACAATCTTATGATTTGAAATGATTTGTTACAGTCTTTTTGAACGGAACTTCCCTAAACCGGAAGTTCCTCACATAATTTTAAATACAGTGGGCTCGTTTGGAAAAAGGTGGATATGGGCGGTCAGAGCATGACTAATAGAGATAGCAATGAAACCTTGCATTGTGAAATTAAAGTGTGTGAAAATGTATTAAATGTGCACCTGTAATATACTTTCATCTTAAAATAATATTTTTAAAAATATGTATTTCATAATCATTTTTAATTGATTTGTACCCTTTTAAGAGGGGAGCATTTAAACAATTATTCACAGGTGAAGCAACATCATGGATAAAGGTTGAATCACTATTGAATTTTGTTTTGATTTTTCAAATGGAATCAATGTAAATATGGCAATGTTGTTTCAATGTCTCTTCAATATCTTGTTAAACTTTCAGTGTAGACATACATCTTTTGTTAACTTTTTTTTTTACAACAATTCAGAATTATTGATTTTTTGTTCCAATGTTAAAACAACAGCTGGCAGCACTGTATTTCAACTACATTTCAACACTGAAGGTCAGTGGGAAACACTTTAATTGCAAAAGAATGGGAAATAATAAAAAAGCAATATATGAAGTTCAAGGTATGTTGCGAAAAAGGAGGTCATGGGCCCAGTCCACTTTGACATCAGTGCTAAGCCGCTGACCTTTGTGCCATGTGGTCTCATACACACCTGACCCTGGAGTTCCCTGTCAAAAACAGGCAAAATAGCAAGGTTTTGACATTTTTAACATCATTTCACTCAAAAACATGTACTTCCTTCCTCTATATGATGGTCAATACACTGGCTGTGGTGTTTTTTGGCCTTAAAACTGGTTTTGCTGTTTATAGCTTACCGAGTGCATGCTTTACAGCCGTGGTACAGTAGACCTAAAGCAGGAAGTGACTGCAATGCATGGTCTTGGGTTGTAATGTCCAGGTGCTGGTCCCTCCTTCTAAATCCGTCAGTGGAAGTCAATGAAACAAAAGAGAAATGATCCTTTTAGGACCTCTTTTAGAATTTCGGACCATATTAGTTTAAGTCACTACTCGCTTCCATTGTATGGAATAGAGCAGCTAGGACATTCTGTTAAACTTCTCCTTTTGGCTGAGCTATTATTTAAAGATCCAAAATTAAATTAGAAGATCAAATCCCCAAAAAAGCAATTCATCAACTTTAGCTTTAATGCATAAACACCAATAGGCCTATTTATTTGCTTTCAAAAGTGTAGTTGAGAAAACGCCTGTGCTAGAAAAGCTGTCTGCTATCATTATATGCCATTTGACTCCCCCGGCGGCTTCACTTGATCCAGCTGGCCTGTGCTGTGGTGTGTAGTGGGTTGAACTGTGCCGGAGGTGTTAATGCTGGCCGCAGGGGAGCTCAGTTCCCTCTGCCTGCTTGCCGATGAGGTCAGCTTCCAATGGTCTTAGAGCCCTCATGCCGTTGCGCCCTTCTTCTATGTTACGACCAGCCAGCTCGACATTCCCCTGGATAAGAGCGGATAGCTGTGCCATAGTGCACATGTCTGTAGAGGCACTGAGCTATTATTTCATTACGGGTGTAATGAGTCCTGTCTAGAAGGGCCAAATTCAACACCCTCCACTGCCAGCAACTCACAACTCCGCAAAGAAAAATACGATATTAGTAATTAAAAAAAACTATTTCATTATATTTTCAAATGTTGGATCTGTGAAGGCCAAAATGACCCAGCAATGATAAGGTCTTTATAGTATCTCATTTGTTCTCTTAGGTATCAATTAGGTTAAATTACACCTTTCCCCTGTTCGAAATACCCTGGTAATTGAGTTTTAGAAACAAGAGACCTTTTTTCATCAAATAACCTGAACTATGCTATCCACATTAATTTTATAGCTCTATATGCTTACTTTGCCAACAACTGTCTTATTACATGTCTATTTTTATATCTCCTAAGAAATACTATCAGAGGGTTCTGAGATTAGCACACAGCCTGATGTTACAGTCCAACAGCATTGGGACGTGTCACTATTTGAATCACTCCACTTGTCTGTTTTTGTATGTTGCAGACAGACTCACTTCCAGAATAACATTTTCCTGATAATTTACTCACTCCTATGTCATCCAAGATGTTCATGTCTTTCTTCAGTCGAAAAAGAAATGAAGGTTTTTGAGGAAAACATTCCAGGATTTTTCTCCATATAGTGGACTTCAATGGGAGGCGACGAGTTGAAGGTCCAAATTGCAGTTTCAGTGCAGCTTCAAAGGGCTCGACACGATCCCAGCTGAGGAATAAGGGTCTTATCTGTCGAAGCGATCGGTCAATTTCTAAAAAAATATATTAATTTATCTACTTTTTAACAACAAATGCTCGTCTTGCACTAGCTCTGTGATGCGCATGCGCGTTTTCTGCTTCTCCATAAGTTTATTGTGTTCAGAAAGACTTGAAAGTCTGGTAGTGTGTGATGCCTAGTATAACCACTTACAATATTGGCAAGTGTACGATGTCTAGTGTTTTAATATATGTTCAGAAGAAGTGTTTTGTGTATTACAGTCTTAAGCTATAAAAGATCATCCAGCGAGTAATAGAATTTGGCTGTTTGCTGCTGATCTGCCATCTTAAGAATAAGCTTGAGGTTTCTTAGCTACTTAACCTTTGACAAAACACTTGTCTTACATGAAATGACACACTCTTACAACCACACAAAGCCCTAACGTTCAGTCTAATGAGACCCAGAGGATGACTTAGCATCCTCACTGTTCCGTCAACACCAGACAGCTGCCAGCACAGCTCGAATAACCAGCCAACACGCCACTGAAGCCATGGTGCAACACTGACGCACAGCAGTGAAACTCACTCACAGGAAACTAGATGCTTTAGAAAACATTCTGGGCAAAAACAGGAAAAGCATTTAATATGCACATAATAGATTAGTTTACCGGGAGAAAGCTGACCCTCTGTACCACTGATCGGAACATCACGTGTCTGCAATAAGAGACCAGTGTCATAATACAAGACAATAAAACGGTGCAGACAGGCTGGAGGAGAGGAAAGAGTCAACAGACAGGTGAAACGCTACAGGCCTCAACAATAGGTCAGACTGTGATTCAGATTTGTACTTGCTCTGCTAATATTTTATTGGCCCCATTACAAAAATAATGCATTGTATGTATTTACTTATTCATTTATATTCTCATTTACGGTAAAATGGGTAGTTGACATGAAATTTACAGCACTTTTATCACTGTCCTGTCATGTGACCTTCTATAATTCAGAAGTCTGTGAAGTACTTGGGTAACTGTATTTCATACTATTTTGAGGAACTTGTGTACTACTGAAACTGAATACTTTTACTCAATCGCATTTTTTAAGAAGTAGTCATACCTTTCAGTTGCATTTTCAGATAACACATTTGACTGGTCATTATGAAGCAATATGTCCTCTCATTTCTTCTTATTTAGTGGAAAAAATCTCCACTGTTTCTTGATTTCAGCAGTAAATTTCCAAAGCTATGAAAAAGTGTTAACTTTTTATTTAAGGCCTTTTAGAACAATTAAATTGAGTAAACTTTGAACATTAGATATTTGGCTTGATACTTCAACGCTAAATTGATTAATTGTCCACATTAGTTAAACTATTTACTGAATTTTAGGAATTGAATGTTCCTCTACGTTTAACCAGTGTTAAAGGTATGTTTTTGAGCTACTTTAGTATAATTTAAAGCTTGTTTAGTCTTATTTTAAATCATTTTAAGTTATCACAAGTTGACCCCGGAAGCCTGGTTGAGAACCACTGCTCTAGAATTCATCTAAAACATTTAAACAAGTCTACAACAGCAAGTAATGTAAATGTCTTGCAGCATTTAAAATGAACTAGTGATTACAAAGATTATTTAAAACGTTCAGAAGAAATGATAACAAGTTACAGGACCTAAGATAACTTATGTCAATTTTAACACTTTTTTGTCAACTGTATGTCAATATATGTCTGTATAAGTTTTTCCCCACAATAAAAAAAGTAACAAATAATTTGGAAAGTTGTTTAAATCAGCAGCAACAGTGTTCAGGTAAGTACATCACAGAAAGCCAGAAACACATGGATTTGAGCATCAAGTGCAAATGCAATGGAAAGCACCATGAGAAGTTAATATCCTGCGTTAAACACACACAAACACCACATAAACCAATTGTTTTCACATACTGAGTGTGAGCTCCAGCCACTGATTATCACATAAATATGTTGCCTGTTTTTAGTGTCAGGTACTAAGAAACTTCAGCGTAATGCTGTTTACACTAAACATATACATACATGTCATGGAATAAAAGGCAGAATGTTGTAGCCACCTTGAGGAACGTTTTAATGCTTAGAAATGATTGGGGTCAGGGGTGCAACAAACAGCTATTTGTTTACATTCAGCTGTCTTAATTAAAACTCTGTCACATTGAATTCTGGGCAAAGTTATAAAGCATAGAAACCAATTCTGAACAGTGGTATAATTACCTCATCAGATTTCTGAATCAATTTGTTGAAACCTGTAGACCAGAAACACCTACCGGCCGGAAAATGTAGGCCTTTTGTGGGAAAATGTAGGTTTTTCCATTCCAATTGACCATATGCACTTGTTCCGTTCCATTCATTTTCCTATGTCAACATGCGCTATACTGTCTAACTGTTAAGAAGGTTCAGTTTTTAAAAATGCATCTCAAAACTCACATCTCACTGCACTATCGTACTTTTAACAGTAAAAAGCATTCTGTGTGATTCGTGTGAACTGCGTTCGTTCAGCTGGCTATATTTTGTTCTGTGTGTTGACCCTGCATTTTGTTCCATTTCACTGCACTGTAATACATATAAAAAGGTCAACAAAATTATATGGAGTCATTAAGATTTTAATCTGGAACATGTTTATTTTTTATGTTTTTCAGCCAAAATGTCCTTACCGCAACGTTACGATAACGTTCATTATATACATTTTTCTTTTTTTAATTTCTATAAAAAATTTAAATAGCTTTTTCAAATGTTGTGCAGTTTTGTAAATACTGATATTAAAAAGTAATATACAAAATACGGGATTTCATGGTTTTCTCTATGCCATATAAAATTTAGACTAACCTTAGATGTCAGTTGTTTCCATACACACTAAAGATAACATATTTAGCTTTTTATGACAGATGTTGCAATTTCAATGTGTAAATCATCTCAACTTAAGTGTTAAAACATTTTTTTGCAAATAAAAATATGAAAAAATAAATAAAGCTACGGTAATGACATCTTGTGTCGGTAAGGACACAATGTTAAAGTGCCATGAAATCAAAAATAGGCTACTCTAGAGAACAACAGTATAAAAGAAAAAGAATAGACTGAATATTAAATATAGACTGAATATTTGTAATTTAATATACAGTAAACCTTGAACTTGTCTCTACTGCAACACCTAAATTTGCTGCGGTAAAGACATCTTGCAGAAATGACATTTTTGCTAATATTGCAGCTAATTGGGAGCATTTAGTTGAGAAAAAAAAAGATAATTAAATAATACAAAAAATTTAAGATGCTGTAAATTAATATGTATATTAATCAATTCCATGTCAAATTGCAATTCAATTAGCTTATTTTATGTATCTCAACATTGTGAACAGAGTTGTGGGACATGAACAAAAAGTGGTGTTTGGACCTATAAATGCTTCATAATTTTATATTAAATCACATTAATCATATATTTGTGTAATGACACTGTGAATATATTTATAAAGCATCATATGACAAATTTTAACGTAAATCTAAAATTTCACTGCTGGGACTTAAAAGTGCACGTAGTTGCGGCATGAGTTGAAATGCTGGTGATGTCAGGGCACAGGGCACTGATTTCGGTGACTGACTGACCTTATCCCTGAGGCCCAAAGTGTGGATGTCTGGTCTGGGGCAGCTTTTGAAGAGCAAGTTGCCTGGCGCCGCAGAGCCTCATTGGTTGAGTCGGTGAAGTTATATGCTCCAGGCAATAGCATGTCCCCTCAACGCACAGTCGACATGAGGGTGTTTCACTCGGGGCCTTTGAAGCTATACGTCCTATGCACAGGGTTAAGACCCATCTCCTCTATGAAGTCCCGAATGTGGTAACTGCCAGGAATGGGATAGTCCTGGTGGAAGAAAGAGGAGACCTATTTTACACCAGTTTCACGCCTAACATGATTCCTTGGGGTACTACACTGAATATTATGTGCTTTTGTAAAATAGGAAATCCACATTCACATCCAAAGGGCTATTAATCTACATGATGTGAAGCCCAAAGTTTAAGAAACGGCTGGACTGAAAACAAAATTGTATCGATAGTAGGTTTATAATGCTTTTTTTTCCATGGCAAAAATAAGGTCTACTTGCAGCTATACGGTGCTGCTTATGCAGGCAGTGTGAAAGCTGTAACCTGTTAATATGAGAACCAAAATAAATACAAGCTGCTTTCGTGTGTGCTTTGAAACAGGCCTTATGTTTGCCACTTGTACACCAAAAATGCACATAAATGTTTCAGAACAAGTGTTCTTGTTATTTTTAACTCTTTGCTGGATATTTCGTAAAATATCACCTACCTTAAGTGTTTCTCCACCACCCACTTCTGTCAGTGTACATTTCTTTCAGTTTCAGAATAAAAACAACTTTTTTCAGAATACTTTGATGAATTTAAGTTTAAAAGAACATTTTTGTACAATTATAAATGTGTTTACTGTCACTTGATCAATTGAACGCATCCTTGCTTTGTAAGAGTATTAATAAATCAATTAAAAAAAAAACCATTATTGTCATCAAACCTTTGTAGGTGCACATTGATCCAACTCAGATCAAACACGTTTGTTAGAAAATTACTAGAAGGTGTGTTTGGTGAGGGTTGGAACGAAACCCCTTAAACTCTGCATGACTGAAGATCCCTGTGCAATAGAGAAATATGGTCTTCCACCGCAGTAAATGTGAAAACTTACCCCATCTATACCTTTTCCTTTGGGTAATGTTTTCTCTCTTCCTGTGGTCATACTTCTGTTGTTCCTGTTTGTCTTCTGTAACAGACACCTCAAGGACAAGAAGCGTTGCTTAGATACTAACACTATTTAACTATTAATCAAGAGTACTGAATACACAAGTTCTGCTATTTGTTTGCTCCCTTATTCATTAGTTACATTTGCTGATTTAGTTTGATATTGTAAAAAAAGTATCTTGATTAGTTTGTACATCAAAATTCTGAAATTTCAATCTAAATTCAGTCATTTCTTATCATTTTTTTTTCCAGACTAGATAAACTGCTATTTTACTCATTCTGTATGTACATATGTTACGTTAGACAACAAAACTAGTCATAAGTAGCAATAGCCAACAATACATTGTATGGATCAAAATGATTGATTTTTCTTTTATGCCAAAATTAATCAGGATATTAAGATCACATTCCATGAAGATATTTTGTAAATTTCCTACCATAAATATATCAAAACTTAATTTTTGATTAGTAATATGCATTGTCAAGAACTTGGACAACTTCTCAATATTTAGATTGTTTTGCACCCTCAGATTCCAGATTTTCAAATGGTTATGTCTCGACTAAATATTGTCCTGTCCAGTCATCCTTATGACTGGTTTTGTGGTCCAGGGTCACATATGATTCAATTTCTCATAAAGAATCTGCAGAGTTCTGCAAAAAAAAAAATCAGCCAAACTTAAATCTAAGTTGCTGAAACGATTTAAAATAGTTTGATTTATATAAACGCGTTTGCAAGGGTTTGTCACGCATGAATAACAGCAAAGAAAGCAGCTCTCTCTGGGAGTTTAGGGCAGAATGATCTGCTCTGTTGTTAGGTGACCAGGAACACATGCTTCTAACAAGCAGCTGAAGGGCCCAGTGTTTACTGTTTGTCAGAGCTGTCTCTCGTACCAGTGCACTTCAACACTGACATACCGTGAATAACCAAGCCATGCTTCACGGCTTACTGCGATTATTGTAATGAGCTCATGAAAAAAAAAAAAAAAAAATCAGTGTAACATTCTCATACTTTTGCTCTGCATTACCCAAAACGCTCCTCTAGTGTTAGTCTAGAAAATCTTTAAACCAAATGCATGCATGCTGCTTTATAGAGGTCTAATAACTTCGCTAATATTGTGTAACACTAGGTCTTAGTACAGCATACTCCAAAGATACATAAAAACAACTAGCCCCACAGCTACATTTCTGAATAACACATATTTATAGTCAATGGAATAATGACATACAACATTTGTCATTCAAGAGTACTTTAATGAGCTTTTTTGACATGGAGGCCTCACCCCAATCCTTTCCTGTGTATACACATTTTTTCCAGCTGACTCAGAGACGCATTGAATAGTGATTTACAAATGAATCATTTCAACTATTACAATAAATATTGTAAACATCTCGGTTAAATTAGCGGTTTCAAACCACTATAAATCAGCTCTGGGATGCATAATGATTAACATAAGAGTTTTTAATTAGATGCTAAAAGACGCATCGCAAACAAAGAAACTTTTCAGTATGGGTAAATAGTAAATTTTATTGGAAAACAAATATACAACTTGGAATGGACTATCTGAGGCATGACAATGCCATTAAGCGGCTTTTAAAAAAAAAAGAAACGAAGAAGTAAAGAAAGAAAAAAAATAGTGTGAATAAGTGAATAAAACATTTAAAAGCATTGTAAGATTCAAACTAGTTCTTGGTATAGAACAGCAGATACAAAAAGAGTTTATGTACGAGTATCTTGTAGATACACCCGTGTCTTTTTTTTTTTTGCAGTAGTGCAATGCTGAGAAATTTCATATATATATTATATACTTTGTCCATAGTCCATGCAGAGTTACTCCTCTACATTGATGCCATGCCAGCGTCGCTGCCAAGAGACAACCAGCTGGCAGGTCTCCACTCTTGCTACGCATGAGGAGGGTAGACAGACGTGACGTGAGGTTTTTTTGCACGTCACAACCCCCTCTTCGCGGCAACAAGCACCTGATCGTGTAACCGCACCGCCACTCCAAAAACACGATGACAGCAAAAGAAAGGGACATGAGGACTGAAGATCCTATGCAGTTTACATGCAGTTCCTTTGGACAGCCGGGAGGAGGAAGGGGAGGGGACTTAACGTTTTACAGATAAATTAAACAGAAAAAAGGCAAATTATTTATAGAAGAGAGAGGATCTGTACAAGGCCTTCATTTCGCCGTCATCATCTGTACAAATTCTGTGGAGACAGAGAACGTGTTAGTCCGTTTCCGAAAGAGGAGACGATTTCATCCGTGAAGTAAAGTTGCATGTCTTGTGGAAATCTTATTGGCCCAGAAATCCCAATTAAACAAACCACGTTCTGATAAGCTGTGATCGCGCAGTCTCACTCTTATTGAGGACGAGTTGTTATAAATCAACTTCACAATGAACTCACCTTCGTAGTTAACCTGTCCGTCTCCATCAATGTCTGCTTCTCTGATCATCTCATCAACCTCTTCGTCGGTCAACTTCTCTCCGAGGTTTGTCATGACGTGACGCAGTTCAGCTGCGCTGATGTAGCCATTCCCATCCTAAAGCACAGGATATCCAGGTCAGCAACTGCACGTGACTTCACGTGTGGCGCTATTCTGGAACAGGACGAGCTTTACCTTATCAAAGACACGGAATGCTTCTCTGATCTCCTCCTCGCTGTCTGTGTCCTTCATCTTCCTCGCCATCATGGTCAGGAACTCTGGGAAGTCTATCGTCCCATTTCCTGTGCAGAAAGCAGAAGTATTTATTTTTTAACAAGCCCCAACTTTTATCATTCAACACTTGGGTCGAGGATGGATGCTCACAGTCGTCCTTACCATCAGCATCCACTTCATTGATCATGTCTTGCAGCTCAGCCTCTGTTGGATTCTGTCCGAGCGAGCGCATGACAGTACCCAGCTCTTTGGTTGTGATGGTGCCATCGCCGTCCTTGTCAAAGAGTGAGAAAGCCTCTTTGAATTCTGCGAAGGGTGACAGATAAATGAAGCAGGACCTTGTATTAACAGAATCTCCCAAAGATAAACAAACACTGAACACAACAGACACAGAGGAACCAGTGGGGCCAGTTCCGAAGAAGGGATGCCCTTCTTTACACATTCACTTCCAAAACAAGCTTTTTCAGATATTAATGCCAAAGAAGCTTGAAGCCAAAGAGCATTTAAAGTCAACATGACGCATACTGACTTTGTTTACATTAACGAATGTTCCTGGTCTTAATGAACAATCGATTCATCAGTGCCTGTTGTTCTAAAGAAAACAAATGTTTTAGCTTTTTGGCTGACATAAATCCATAAGGCTTCATTCTGGAAAATAACGGCCACTTTTACAAATCAAACCAACAACATATCCTGATGAATATTTGCTTTCACTGAAATTCACGCTGCATTCAGAAAAAATAGAATTTTGGAAGCAAACAAAGTTTCATGTCAGCTTTAAAATGTATGATCAGAGAGACAACTACAGAAAGCAACAGCAAAGCTGTCCATACTCACAATGAATATTACAGTATGCACACACACACACACACACAAAAAACTCTACATACACGCCTCCATTGCTACATTAATCTGTAATTATCAGTTTATTACACAAGACACACGCAGGAAGAACAAGTGTGACACCAAAACTAGAACAGGCTTGAATGACTAAAATGGAAAACAAAAGTCCCAGACATCAATTCCTCTAAAGAGAAAAGTGATGCATCTATGTAAAAATGCCACTGGCTGCTACAACGGCCTGTCCCCGTGCAAACAAAACCTTACCCTGCTTCTATGCAAACCATCAACTCAGAGGCACGGTTTCTATTGAGATCCAGCACTTGTGACCTCACTCTGTTCCTATGGAGACCCGCTGAACCATATGGAGATCTAATGCTGTGACCCCATTGAGCTGATATAGGATCTAGACTTCAGAGCAGTATGGAAACACTGTCGTGACCTCACACGATCTCCAGGGAAGCACACTTCAGTGACTAGGTCTCCATGGATAAACCACCATGACCTCACTGTCGCTATAGTGACCGGCCACAATGACCTAAATGGTTTCACAGCCTATGTGTTTGAGGTTCTCAACTGTAATCGCACAACCACGGTTAAAACATTAGTAAAAAACAAAAGCCGTGCATCTTGAAAGTGAGAGGTTTCACATCCATTTTCTTCCAATGTATTTAGAATAGACTGGATGGCCTTTGCACGTAACACCAGAAACATGAACCCCAAAATATTTCTGTTGACATAAACGAGCACACTATCACAATTCTAGCTCATATAAGATACACAGAGAAAAACAGAATTCACAAATTTAACACTTGGCTACTTAAAGTTACCTAAATAAGCCAAACACCCTAGAAATGCATTATAATGACAGCATGTCCCACCCATACAAGTCCATCATGATAGCGGAACCTGCAATATTAGGTCATAAATGACTCAAACTGAACCAGCGCCTGGTGAAACAGTAACTTCACGTCAAAGCCATCGAGATGTTCAGTCCAACAGGGGACACACCCTTGTTCCTCGGTGCCTGCAGTTACTAACTCTCTCCAACAGAGAAGAGGGTGTGCTCATCGAAAACTACAAGCCCTGGGAATTACTCATTCACTAAGTCTTAAACACTGGTGTTACAGGTTTCCCAACACAACAACCTGTCCATTCATTCAGGGAATGTGTCCCGACCGAGTCTCAAGGCTCGCCATAAAAGGAAATAAGATAAATCCACGGAGAGAGGGGGGCGGAGAAGGGGGTAAAACCACCGAATCCACACCACCGGCCACGTGCAAGTGGACAGGAGGGGGTATATCTTACCGGCAATCTGCTCTTCTGTCAACTGGTCAGCCTGCAAAGAAGAAAAAGAGAAGACACACACTGAAAACGAGGATGACACCTCATCTAAAAATGTACAAATCAGCCATCAGAAAACATATACTGATCCACTATTAATAGCAAAATTGGTGGCTTAAAACACAGACGTCACAAAAGATCAGATTCTCTTCTATTAAAGGAATAATTCACCCCAGAATTAGACAGAATGACAGCTTCATTCGCTTTCATTATGTGTGTGTGTGTGTGTGTGTGTGTGTGGGGGGGGGGGGGGGGGGGGGTATTAGACCCTTACATCTCCTTTTGTCTTCCAAATTAGAAAGTCAATCAGTCTTATGAATTTATAGCAACACGAGAGTCAATAAATGCCAGTTTTCATTTTGGGATGAACTATGCCAAACTGCAGAAGGTGGCGCAACCCCTCTTAAAGTCTTTGTACTGCTTTATTCATTTAAAGATGGTTAAATTAAAAGACCACAGACATCAAATGCTTTCCATATAAGTATATATATATATATAGTATATATATATTCAAACATGAGCTAAAAGCGCGACAGAAATGCGCCATATTTGCAGCTGACGCGCCTGTATTCGCCATCAATGAAGCTTTTCCAAGCTGTTGCTTTAAATTATTACAAGTTACAGCAAGAACTGAATATTTAACTTGATGTTTACATACGAAATTAAATGCCTACGCCTACATAAAACCACGGCAGAAGACTGCCTGCTACTAAACCATATCACTCCCATAAATTAAAGGAAAATTATACACAGCCATTCAATATCAAGGAACTGTATGCCGACTGTAACGCGCATTATTTTACATATGCTGACTATAATAACTGCGTTTTGCACTAAATAAACAGTGAAGTTAAAATATAACAGTTTTTACTCACCATCGCGCTGTTTTAACAGATGTATCTCCACACAGAACAACAGTCCGCAGCTGGCAAACAAACAGGATGCACTCATACAGAGCAAGACGCGCCTTTAATGGTCGCTTATAGACTCCTCCCCCTGCTCTCTCTACATCCGCCAACACACTTCCTTCCCTATCAGAAACGATCGTCAAAAATATCACTATTGTGATGCCTGAACGTGCAATACAGAGTACCGTGGATCTTATACGATAGCGACGTCTTCAAATCGCAAAGATGTGCCAAATGCAGAGAGCTGGACCTGTTTTTAGCGGAACTAACTAACCGGCGGACTCATACATTCTGCTAAAGTGTGATGCGGCAATAGCAGTACTGTACGCTATGGCCAGGAGAGGCGGCTTCTGATTGGTCCTTTCGCAGCCGCAATGCGTCACTCGCTAAGATCCGAGTAGAGCTGCATTCCCAGCTAGACTCACTCACTCACTACACATCAGAACCAGGGCTTGTGGCAGGAATGCCACGGAAAGGGACAAATTTAATCAACTATTTAAAATATTAGGGGGGAATTTATGATATGTAATATTTTATATATTTAATAATATTATTTTCTGAGCTTATCACATTTATTATGTGTTGACTGAACATAAATTGTTATGATGCAATGAAAACTGGCTTGAAAATCGACACCCTAATGTTGCCTATTAAAAATAATAATTAAAAAGTTCATTTTTGACACTACATCAAGTCATGCACACGGAGATAGTGTAGCATTTAAGCATCAAGTGATCTAAGACACATTTACATTTTTTTTTTTTTTTTATGATGATAAAAGCAAATGATTCACTACAATCATTAGGAGTGGCAAGCAATGTGGAGAAGCAAAAAATTTCTCCACATATTCAGGATTGAGCCCCATAATACATTATTAATCAAATCATCAAAAAACATAACGGTCAACCGCTAATCTGAATATTGTGGGGAGCGTGTCGTTATCGATGCAACTTGAAGAAAAATTTATTAAATCTATAGGCCGGCATATAGTAGGCCACAGAGCATTGCATGTAATATTATGCCTTTAATGTAATCAATTAAATAAAACATGGTTGAACTGATCCCGCTCTGTTAAAAGGATTTGAACATTAGTTATGGAGAGCAATCCACTTAATTTCTTTATCAGATTGATTTGGCAAGGACGGACCGCTGCAAGCTTTGCAGAAAGTCTGCCTAAAATGTTTTATATATGGCATGAAGAATAAAGCATTTAGAGGCATTGGCAATTAAAAGCCCCTGTGACGATTCAGATCCCATTAATAGGACATATACATCAACTGAAGTAGAATAAAATTCGGCTTGATTGCAATTAAACCACATGGTTATGGAGATATAAAACATCTCACTGTATTAGATCCATAGCTCCTCGTAACAGGTTATGAGCAAGTGACTGACGGTGACTGATGCTTTCGGCGTGCATGCAATCGAGTGTAACATCAGCTGAGACAGGCTCATCTAGCGATATGTCAGATGTGGCATAAGGAGCAGCAGGTTTGTGGGCACACGTACAGTAGACGCTAGGCCTGCTTGTGCTCATTGAATGCATGGGAGTATCTGATGGCCTGCTTCTCTATGCTTGGCTGCCTGGCTCTCTCTCTCCCACTGGCCACCTGTCTCTGGACCAAACCCAGGGAAGCTGCAGGTGGGAGAGAGTTGAAACTCCAGGGTCAGTTTGAGACTATCACAACAGGCCTTGTAACAAAACATGAGGTTTTTGTCCATGCAATGAAGATCAGGGACCAGAGTTGTTCTGGACACCACTGACTTTCACTGCATGGAGAAAAATAGTTGAAACAAACAAATGTACAGAGGTCGTTTTTTTTTTATCAGTGGCCTACAGAACAACAAGAGGACAGTTAAAATGGGCTTATTAAAAAATAAATAAAAAGTTATTGCAATTGATATCATATAACCAGGTATCTGCAGGATTTTTAAAATCAAATTTAAGACATTTAAAGACCTGCACTTCACATTTCAGCCTTTAAACATTTTTTAAGAAAAGGAATGAGTCAAAAGTATTAGTTATTGTATTAATTTAAACAATTATTATCAATTAATTATTATATTATCTAACAAATATATCTTAGTGTCTTAATTGTTTATATTTTTATCATGCATTAGATTCTCGTCGATCCATCGGTTCACATATAACAAATATGTAGCAAAAATAGCAGATGCGGGCTTATTAAAAATGCATATTCGTTCTCTGCCAGCAGGTGTCACTCTCGGAACTGCAGAAATATAGCGGTTTCCCCGGTAACCGCATTTCCCAAAACAGCAGCGCCTGACTTTGATACATTCAGCGGTCATATTTATTCAGTGAAATCATAGCCTTTTACGTTTAATCGCATTATTAATCTATATAGCAATTCTTGTCTTTCCGTCTCCAAATTTAGGACCTCTTATAATTAAGACTTTTTGTACCAAGAGTTTTCATGGCCTTAAATTTAAACAATTGAACTGAAGACTTTTTAAGGACCCGCGGAAACCCTAAGAACATAGTTCAGTGCAAACATTTCTGTCATGCATTTAGCAAAAAGTTTTTGTTGACTATGCAATTTACCTTTAAAATCTGAGGAAAGTGCAACTCTGCCGTTGTTTGTGAGCAGTGGTGTGATGGCGATTTAAATAAAAATATAGATTTCCAAATATATGGGTATCCCCTTGAACTTGGTAAAAAGATATTCTGTTTACCATCTTGACTGGAAAATACTGCTTTCATGCTCAGTTTTTCATTTATTATTTGCTATTCCAAATGTTTTAAAATGTATCACCCAAGTCTAATATGATCCAGCGGGCCGTATTTAAAGACACTGCAGGCCGTATACGCCAGTTGCCCATCCCTGTCATAGATTGTAGTTGAAATCATGTTGGTTAGAAATGACATCAAGCAGGTTGTGGAGTGATAACTTCTGCTAATTAATCCATTCAAGATCAAATTAATGTCAAATTATAATCATGGCATTTGAGGAATGTTTCGCTATTGTTCTCTGTTGTATTTTGCAGGTTTCCTTATTATGCACGCATGCGTTCTTCAAAAACACTATACTGATGTAGAATGAAATTGGTTATTTGTGGAATGAAAGATCAAGATTGTACATTAACTTGCTTACTTTGCTCAAGTGCATGATCTATTTATGTTTTATAATCTTAGGTTGAGAGCTGTAGTTCCAACCACACAACTTTGCGATGCTGTTTGCAAATGTTTGTTAGAACTATGGATTTTGGAAACACCGAATCATTGAACTGTGTTGGAATGATGGAACTTGTGACCATAGTTGGCTAACATACTTTTGAGAAATGCACCTCTGGTTTGGAATAAACATAAGTGCAATTAAAGCACGATAGAATTTTCATTTTTAGGTTAACTATGCCTTTAAACTGACCACAACATGTTCCCAGATTGCATAATTAACATGAAATTGTTGATTCATAAATAGATGCAAACATTCACACACAAACAGGAAGCTTACAATCCACACCCATATGCATAAACACAGACAGACACACACATACGGTACGCAAGCGCACCATTTAGCAATCCTTATAAGTAACTGCTTCAGTGTCCACTTGGCACTTGCCACCGTCTCTGCTGCCTAATCCCCAACACAGTGGCGTCTATTCATTCAAATCTGCGTTTCTACCCTGGGATTGCAACTCATAGAGAAGATTATGCAACAAAGAAAGGAGAAACATCATAAAGGGCCTTGCTATATAAATCACAAGGGGAAGTTAAGCTGGATTCAGAATGAGCATGAATGCACAGTCTTGAAGAAGAGGAAGAAACAAACATATTTGTAACAATGGCTAAATGTTAACATGTTCTAAGGCTTTCTGTGTATTTTAGCTTTGAATGAGATCCTCTTGTTTAATATAAAGATGTTTTTTTATTAGGAAGTTCTTCACCTACTCCAACATACAGTACTGGGGATTTGTTTCAAGTCAGAGTTTAATGTGAAAATAACCAAATAGATGTATAAAATTGGTCCTTGAAATATTTTATATAGCAAAAGACTATATATTAAAATGATCCTGCCTTCTGATTGACCAATACAGAATTGCAGCCTTGCAATTCCATTCCATCAGTCACCATAGTGACAAAATATTGACCTTAAATAGCTAACATATTTACTTATTAAAATAAAGATTAGCCTACATTAAAAAATCGATGAAGTCATAATGAAACAGAAGCAGACAGATATTTTCTTTCATATTGTGATGTACATCCATGTGAAACTGATTATCGAAAAAGGGAGGTCGGGACTTGGTTTTGTACATCAGTTATTGATTGGATTGAGCTAAATCTGAATGCATGCTTGCAGTCGATTGTATGAAACGGGGCAAAGTTTAACCAGACTAAATGATTCTCGATACATCACCAGAGATATGTCTGTAGTTTCACCAGATTGAAATTACACGGTCAACAAAATGTAAAAAATGAAAATGCATGGATTAATCATTCAATTTGTAATATATATCATCAATATGCCTGTCGCTCTGCACCAACACCTATTCTCTGTGACGTCTACAGATAAATGAAAATCTAATTAAATTCATATGCTTTTGAGAGTAACATTGTCATGAAGGCACCATTGTGGGTGTTAAGAATTTCAATCTCGAGCTATTTTGAGTTAACGTGGCGGTATGCTTTGAGCATGTTTGAACGTAAAACTGCATGACGTGTTTGCCCTACAATAGTTTTGGGTAGTGCTTGAGCGATGGTACCATACGTGGGCTGTAGTGTGAAGGCAAGTCGTTTATGTATATACTTCTCTAAATGTGTTGTTCTCTTGAAATGACTCACTCTTCCATGTTTTTTCAAGCCCATTTATCCGCTCGGCGCTTGGCTCTTCTCTTGTGAAGCATGCAGAAATGTGCCACTTTAAGGAAGGGAGGCCTTATCTGCCACATAACATTCCAGATCTTTACACAGTTCTCATACCTTGAGCATTTCTAGGCAAGACAAGGCAAGACTACACAGGGTCAGGCACTCAAAATACATCGCAAAACACCACTTTACAGGAAGCAGACTGCATATTTCTCCTCTTAAGGGCAAATGTTGAGAACCGCGAGGCATGCTCCGGTTTGTTCGCTGTAGGAGTCTTCATCAAATGGCTTGTGGGAGTGGATACTGAGGCCAGAGCAGGTGTCTGGGTGTAGATGTCCGCCTGTGTAACTGGAGGTTGTGTCGTCTTTAATTTATGAAGCCTGACAATGCTGGAGGGGATAGAGTTGGTTTTCAGGGGTGTATGAGGATGTTAAGCTCAACAAGAATGTACAGTGGTGGTTTCAGATGGTAATACCATGGATTTTTTTATTTAATTATTAAAATATTAATGTAGCATGTTCACATATTACTGCAAGAATACCATCCAAACAACAAGCTATTGTGGCCAAAAAATTAAGAATGCTTGGTAACATTTTAGTATAGGGACCAATTCTCAGTTGCTTATTAGCATGCCTATTATTAACATACTGGCTGTTTATTAATATTAATAAAGCACATATTCTGCATGACCATATTCTACATCCTTAATCTTACCCAATACCTAAACTTAACAACTACCATACTAACTATTAATAAGCAACAAATTAGTAGTTTATTGAGGCAAAAGTCGTAGTTAATGGTTTGTTAATAGCGAGAATTGGACCTTAAAATAAAGTGTGACTGAATTCTCTCTCACGTCTTTGTCACAATTTACAGTAACTAAATTAAAACAAGGTAATAAATTAGTACAATGTAGCCACTTATTTAGCTCCTACAAGCTACTTGTAACAAGGACATACAATGATGGTATCAGATGGTAATAACATTGTACTAAATGATTATACAAATATTGATGTAGCATGGTTTTTATATACTCCATAGTAATATACAATGTATAAAAAATATAGAGCTCTGCATAACATGCGGGCAGGGGTGGATCTAGAAATTAATGTTATGGGTGGCAAAGGGGTGGCATAGGGTCTATGAGGGGTGACAACACTAAAGCAAGCCCCCATGCATAGTTTTTGGGGATTTATTGTCTGACATGCACAGTTGTTGACAAGAGTAACACTTTTGAATTTCCTAACATTAGAAAGAAATACAATAATATCAAAGCACTGAAACTGGATCAGTTTTGAAAACTGTTTGAATTTCTGTTATTACCAGAGGTGGGCATGTCTGTAATCACCCACACTATCAATAGTCTAGCAATACCCCAGCAACTGCATAGCAAGAGCCTAGCAACCACCCAGAATATCCTGAAACCAGAAACACTTTAGCAAACATCTAGAACATCTAACTAACCAAACTGTTTATGTTTCTTAAACAAGACTTTAAGACGAGCAAGCATAAATTTGCCTTTCACATTTTTCAATCTAGTTATTACAGGTATTCTTTGTTCATTTAAATGGGGAGTCATCTCAATTATCACCAGTAAAGTATGGAGTACCACAAGGATCTGTCCTAGGTCCTCTGTTATTTTCAATATACATGTTGCCCCTTGGTAATATTATTAGAAAATACTGGATTAGTTTTCATTGTTATGCTGATGATACTCAACTAAATATCTCAACAAGACCAGATGAAACTAAACTAAACTATCTAAGATAATAGATTGTGTAAAAAATTTAAAAGATTGGATGACCAATAATTTCCTCCTATTACATTCAGATAAGACAGAGATATTACTTATTGGACCAATAAACAGTTCACAGAATCTCTTGGATTACAATTTGCAACTAGACGGATGTACTGGTATGTCCTCTAAAGTCACAAATCTGGGTGTTATATTAGACAGCAACTTGTCCTTTGAAAATCATATTTCCCATGTTACAAAAACAGCATTCTTCCATCTTAGAAACATTTCCTGTAGAGCTGCTTTGCAACGATTTGTATCGTAAAAAGCGCTATACAAATAAACTTGACCTTGAATTCTTAAATGCTTACACACAATTCAAATACACAGATGACTTTCCTGCCAAGTGAACACTCATGAGATCAATAACACTTAACAAAAAACTCTTATTAGGATTCAGGAATTATTTTTGCAGCTCAATGTCCATTACATTATTCAACATAAATGAAATTACAGATAATACTAATAATAATAATAAAAATAATTCAGCAATGAACTTTTGGGAACAGATCATTTCCATTTTACTACTGTAAAGTAATCTTGCAGTAGATGAAAAACACTAGAAAAGTTCAAATACCAAATAATTGTTTATGAACTTGGTATGCACCACAATACAGTACAGTAAACAATAAAATAAAAAAAGTAAATTCAGCATCCTCTGCACATTTGGTCAAATTTCATTACAGTATACAGCACTGTAGCAGTTTCTTGGTCTCCTGACTCAAGACTAGCTATACAGTATATCTAGGCAGTCATTTCCCAGTTCTGCTAACAGTGCACATAAAAAATGGTTACAAATAAAATTTGAGTCACACGTTTGAAGGTGTACAACATTTGCTACAGTTTACTGTACAGAATAGTGAAATTTCCATCATCGAATGTACTGGTACTGTACTGTAATTATACTGAATGTGAAAGTATAAAACCCATGTATATTATTCATTCAGCTCTCTCCTCTCTCAATTGCTAGGATGCAGAGATTCTGATCGGTCACCAGTTTTGCTACCTAATGTTTAACTTACTCATTGTTAAACTTTTTGAGAAATGTGTCTTTGTTTTGAGAACTGAATTAATGGTTTGGGAAAATAGGCAAACTAAATCAGTTATATTATGTTAACAATCGAGAAAACTGCAATACAAGATTCTTACCTAACTCTGCTATTAGTTTTCGTGATCGGCATCTTCTTATTGATTTCATGTTATTGTTTCCTCCGATATGGCAGAAAGGCCTATATCTATGAAAAAAGTGGAGCGAGCGGTTCACCAAACAATTACGGGATGAATCTCAGACATATCCGGATGGGATTGGATTCTCAGAGGGCTTCTGAATAAACCGAGAAGACAAGATATTGTGACCATGAATTAATAATTTGTTCCCATGATTGATTTATTTGTTTCCTTGTTTTAGGTACATTGTTTGTGGATACTTTGTATTAATTAATTCCCTTGCTTTGCCATGACTTACACTAAGTAAATTAAAATGAGGGAACAAATTACTGCAATGTGGCCACTTATTTACCATTTACAAGAATGCGCAGTAGTGGTAGCAGATGGTAATACTATAGTATTTTTGATTTATACCATAACAATAATTAAAATATTCTTGTAGCATGGTTTACATGCTGCTCCAAGAATACCATGGCACAATGTCTCAAAAATACAGAGCCCCATATGACATGCGTGGGATGAAAACAAGATATCGTGTCCATGAATTAAGAAATTGTTCCTTTGACTTATTAATTTGTTCCCTCAGTTAAGGTACATTGTGGCCACATTATACTAATTCGTTCCCTTGTTTTACTTAAATCATGGACAAGACTTAGAATAACAAATTAAAATGAGGGAACAAATTAGTACAATGTAGCCACGTTTTAAATAAAAGGGGTCATATGATGCGATTTCAAGTGTTCCTTTCTCTTTGGAGTGTTACAAGCTGTTTGTGCATAGATAAGCTCAACCCAAATATTAGAGTGTGTGCAGCGCATTTTATAAAGGACTATTTCCTGAACCTGGGAGTAGCCTGCCAGCTATGCTCAGGCTGTTTCTATAAAGCGGGGCAATTCCAACTTTGCAAGGACAGTCTGGCGCTTCTGACTCACAGCCTGTAAGTAGGTTTTCTTATTTAAAGAATTTGCCACTGACTATTCAAACACGAGTTTTGAGTAGTGTAGAGTAGTGCTTGTTGTTTGTCGTTTTTCCGATCACAAATGCAGACATGGTAATGTTTATGCGGCGCGATGCGTAAAAAGACAGTATTAGTCTTTATTATCAGTAATTATGTCCCTACTGGATGCAACAAATGCCTTGTTTATAATGGGTTTTATTGTTTTTGTGTCGTCACGCCGGGACACTTCATCACAATCCGGTGAGGGGCGTAACATTTCCGACTCACGCTTGAGGTATTTAGCCAATCACAATGCACTGGATAGCTGGCCAATCAGAGCACGCTTCGCTTCTCAGAACAATGGGCTTTGTAAAAATCGAAGCGTTTCAGAAAGGCGGGGCATAGAGGAGCAACAATAATGCACTGTATGTGGAAAATTATGTTGAACCTTAAACCGCATTAACACATTGCATTACACCAAATACACAAAATAATGTTCTTTTTAGCAACGTCATACTACAATATGGCCATTTATTTAACTCTTACTTCTATGAGAACAGTTGTGATATCATATGGTAATACCATGGTATTTTTGACTTGTACCATGGTAGCAAATAATTAAAATATAATTGTTTTAGTTAAATTATGGCCACAATTTAAAATACCTAAATTGAATCAAGGGAACAAATTAGCACAACGTCGCCACAATTTAAGGAAAATTTTTATGCACTATATCTCTTCTTGTAGTTTAAACAGTAGAACATAGCACTAGCAACCCCAAGGTCATGGGTCTGATTCCCAGGCAAAACAAGAATGGATTAAATGTGTACGTTGAATGCAAAGTAAGTAGCTTTGGATAAAAGTGCCTTTTAAATGCATAAATGTTACTGTTATTTACTACAATATGACCACTATTGAACTAAAACAAAGGAACAAATTATTACAACATGGCCATGAATGAATAAGTAGTAGGAAATTTATTCTTAATTTGTGTCTACAATACCTATTTATTTTCTCATGCTGGTCTTCATACAAAAACACATACTTTTTATTATCGATCCTTATGTCTGCAGAGTTGTGAGAGTCTATTAAAACCATTAAGCTCTTGTGCATCCAATAGCGATGTGGGCTGTTTAAAACAGCATAAGTACTTTCACCCTCGAGTTCAGTAAAGATTTACAGCCAGATGTTGTTGCATTCATGCTGTTTCTTAACTGCTCTGTTACACTTAGATTGAAAAGCTGTACTCAGCATTACTCAGAGCCCAACTCTGGATTAAAGTGTTGGCAAAAAGCAAGTCGAGGGCTTGCAGAAATTACGTAAAGGGGAGATAAGACCGGAGCATGAAAGAGCTTAGTTCACATCCCAAACTTTATAGTTTTATGGCTGGGAGATAAACGCTTGCAAAGTGCAGAGTCCAATGGCAAGACCATAAGAGCAACCAATAGCTCTTTCTTTTAAGAGTTTACTGCTTCAGTGTGGCAAACAATCCAGATTCAACTAGGCATCACTTTTGATCCCCAGGTAATATAACTTCATGCCATTAAACAATGTCACTAAAAACAGGAAGAGAAAATGGGTGTCAAAAAGACATAGGCCTATTGAGTCTTATCTGAATGGAAAAAAGGGTTGTGAATAGAAGCTTGTTGTTTCCAGGTAACCTGAAAAGTTAACATACCTAAGTGACAGTCGTACACCCAGGTTGCACCTTTCAAAATATGCAATAACATTACTTTTGTTTGGGCCTCGGAGATCCTAAATATAAAAGATGAATAAATGCAAATGATTTGAATTCAAACTGATCCAATGCATCGCATTGGATTCTTGTTTATTTATTTTTTTCAAAGAAGTGTTCACTGAAAGGGAACCAAAAATGGTTCTTCGGTCACAATTCTTGCTATTAATAAACAATTAACTATGAGTTTTGCCTCAATAAACTCCTAATTTGCTGCTTATTAATAGTTAGTAAGCTAGTTATTGAGCTAAGGTATTGGGTAGGAATAGGGATGTAGAATGCAGAAATGTGCTTTATAATAAACAGCCAATATGTTAATATTAGGCATGTTAATAAGCAACTAGTTAATAGTGAGAATAGGTGTTACCGGTTTTTCTATTGCATCGCAACAAAAAAGTGCGTACTATATTGAACACATTTATGAAAAGTGCATGTTTGCTTTTTGACACAAAAGGACACCCTGCCCTTGACCCCCTCTCCCTGTGTGGGCCTTCCTCTGCAGTGCAGGGCTGCAAACAATTCTGATGATCTCATCTGGCAGGCGCCACCACACACACACACACACACACACTGCATAGGGAGAAGTGCAGGTGTCTGCCTGGTGCCTCTTGTGATTGACTGTCTGCTCTCCACATCACAGAAAGATGCTGCCGCCACCCAGGGGTGAAGAGTACACAGTACACTTTCACAACACGTATGTACAAAAAGTCTGAGACCTTCGACCGTGCATATAAAATGCAATTTATCCCAAAGCTGAATTTTCAGCATTATTATTTCAGTCTTCAGTGTCACATGATCCTTTAAAATCATTCTAATATGTTGATTTGTTGTTCAAGAAACATTTCTTATTATTAGGCTATCAATGATGAAAACAGTTGTGCTGCTTAATATTTTTGTGCAAACCCTGTTATAGCATAATTAAAGTATTATTTTAAGACATTTATGCAAAATATATTCTACTCAAATTGTTATGCTAATGATAACATTTGTAATAAAAACTACTAATATAATTAATAGAAAATAATGAAAGATAGATGTATATTCATTGGTTAGATGTCTCAGAGTTTTAGACCCCACTGTATGCTGTAAAAATCATGTTTCCTCACACATTCAGTTTTTAAAAGGAAACATCCAGTAGTCTATTAAAAAAGAAATTTTTATTTTATTTTATTTGACAAAAGAGTACTAGTGTATGTAGAAATATCATAACCATTGCTAAGTATTTTAAGACAAAGTGTTTGAATGGGTTTGATGGTGCCTTATGTGTGTTTACAGACAACATACATACACAGTTGCTTTGCTTTCAACAGGAAAATTTTGACGATGAGATAAAAAATGTAATGTAGAATGCCATATTTCACGCCCAAACTAAGGGGAAAATGTATTACAGAACCATTTTTGTTGTATTTGACATTATTTCATAACATGAATGCACATTTTACCACTATTCTAGTAAGTAAAATGCATCCAGACCTTATAAAATTTTGAGTGGTCCTAAAATGTACCTAATTTCCCTAAATGTAACCATATTTCCAGCAATACCAGCAACTGATGTCTCTCCTCTTACATAAACATATTTAAATGGTAGCTTTGTTTTTTAAGGTCAGTGCTACAGAAGTGCAACTAATGCATGTCAACTGATAATTTTGTTGAAATTTGATGAGAACACATATATTATTTTCTTCACAAGAGTTAATAATTCAGCAGAGCTTGTTGCTCACAGATCGCTCCATGTTTGTTTTGCATGTGTTCTTTCACTTTCACAAATGAAAAAGTCAGCAGTCTCTGTTTAATATAAATAATATCATGCTGGGATTTCTTTTTAAACACAAATGTACATCTGCACTGATGCTGCATGAACCACACGGGGCCTGTGTTATCGATACCGGCGCTTCTGTTGAGGAGTGAGGTTATTATCAATGATACGTGGGCTAAAGTGGGTGAAGTACTGCAGAGAGGGGTTGTCATAGTTGGACGGAGGGTTGAACTGCTCCTGAATGTACTCGGGCAGCAGATGAGGAATACTTGATGGAAAGAGAGAGAGATAGAGAGAGTTAAGATCTAGCATGTAAGCATCCACATATTGTAAATGTCGTTGTATGTGTGATCAGGACACTCACTCCCCAGAGATGGTTTTCTTGCGTGAGCAGCAGCAGAAGCAGGCAAGCGCCGCCAGCAATAGCAGCAGAAGGAGGGGGATACCAATGCCCAGGACCAGCCCCAAAATTAATGACCTCTTATCCTCCGCAGTCTGAGTACCCGTCAGGTCTGTGCGGTTAACACTGTTCCAGTCTGAAGTGGAGGAGAAAAACAAATTTTGGTGAAAAATCTAATGACCAGACTCACACAGAGCCTGAACGCTGTTTTCTGGTGATGCTCTTACCAAAACTGCACGACTGTGATTCCTCCTTTAGATCAGTGCCATTGCACACACACCTGTAGCCCCCATAGGTGTTGACACACTGGGCTGTTTTTGAACACGGAGGCTCTTTTGTCGTACATTCATCAAGGTCTAAAGAAAACAAAGAATACAAAGTTTAAAGACAAGCAGTAGAACTTAAGACCTCATAAGCACAGTGGAATTACAGGTTATTATCTTATATGTAAGTTAATTCCAGTAGCAAAATACAATTGGTCGAATAGTGTTTCAAGAGGGCTGATATTCAGTACAACAGCACTGTTTGCTTTCACCGTTTATAGCGTTTGATGTCTGTGTTCCAGATAGACTGTCGGTGTGTGTGTTAGTGGTGGAGATGTTTCATTGAGTCTTTCTGCAGGTTACATTTTTATACCAGTAGGTGGCGACAAGTGACTGTCTTTATTAGTGAGTCATTTAATAACTCAAGGATTTGTTCAAAAACACTGTTGCATTCAGGAACAAAACAAGGTACTGTCTTTGTGAGTGGGTCACTGACTCATTCCCTGAAGGATTCATTCAACAATTTGCTCAAAAACACTGTTTTATTCTCGTACGAAATATGTGATTTTCTTCATGAGTGAATCATTGAATCATTCACTCAATGATTCATTCAAAAACACTGATTCATTCAAGAACAAAATGTCTTATTTTCTTTATAAACGAGTCATTGATTCATTCACACAAACAATATGCTCAAATACTGATTTATTCAAGAACATTCTTCATGAATGAGACACCCATTCACTGAACAAATTTGTTAAAGGGGTCATATGATGCGATTTCCAGTTTTCTTGTCTCTTTGGAGTGTTACAAGCTGATTATGCATAGATAAGATCCCTGAAGTTGCAAAGACTAGAGTCTCAAAACCAAAGACATATTCTTTATCGAAGTTAAGACTTGTCCACGCCCCCTTAAAACGGCTCGTTCAAACACGCCCCCACATGTCTACGTCACCATGTGGAAATATTTACGTAATGCCACCCCAAATGTTCTCACAGAGAAAGAAGGCATGGTTTCAGTAACCGCAGTAGTGTTGATGCAGCCATGACAGGGAGACGCTGTGAGTTTCTATGCGAAAGCAAAAGCACTTTATTTGGCCTTCCGAAAGTAGATGCAATTAGTAATCATTAAGATTACTTACAACAGCAACGCATTTTTTGGACGACCGTTTCGTGAACCTAGGAGAGGAGGTAATTCTGACTTTGCTATGACAATCTGGCACTTCTGAAACAGCGTCTGTAAATATGTTTTGTATTAATTTAAGTTTAAGTTTATTACTAAGTATATTAGTATTTGCTGTTGACTGTTCAAGTGCAGAGTTTTGCGTGTCGTGTGTGTGTGTTTGTGTTTGTGTGTGTAGAGGGAGAGAGAGAGAGACAGGGTCACATCACAGTGGAGTCAGCAATCTTAATCGCGGCTTGTGTTCAAACACATACGAGCATCATCACTGCATCTGACACGCGACTCTGTTCCCCTTTCGGGCTTGAACTGATGGTAAAACAAAGGACATTACTAACTGTCTTTACTTTTATTTTGAAAGCTGAAGCTCACGACTGTTGTAAGGGGCGTTACATTTCGGGCGCATGCTTGTGGTGTTCGGCCAATCACAATGCTCTGTGCCAGTTGGCCAATCAGAACAGACTGCGCTTGTCGTAAGGAGGGACTTTGTAGAAAACGAAGTGTTTGAGAGAGGCGGGGCATAGAGGACCTACAATAATGTACAGTATTTAAAAAATATTGTGTTTTTTGAACATTAAAGCATGTCGACATATTCTGTTACACCAAATACACAAAATAATGATCTTTAAATGAGCATCATATGACCCCTTTAAAATAATAATAATATTAATAATAATAATAATAACATTAATTCTCGGACTACTACAGATGATACTTAATGAGAGAGTCTTTAAATCAATAAACAATACTGATTCATTCAGACACAAAATTACTATGAGCTGCTCTACTATCACATGCAGCAGCTGGCTTTGTTTCGAATATATTTCATTGGCAGAGCAAAAACAGACAAATTAATTGGCAATATGGTTTGATATGGTTTGATCACACTCACTTTTGATAAAGCAGTGATTGGCCAATCAAAAGCAAACCGTACACAGAGTCATGTAAAAAGTGAAAATCAAATGTTTTAGTATGTTCTTACCGTCCACAGAGGCTGAACGGATGCCGTAGTACTGACTGACTCGGCTCAGATAGTCCATGACATACCAGTGCGGCGTATCACTGGACACATTGATCCTGTACTCATTCTGCCCACCTGCTGATGCTGAATCTGGAGCTATAGCACTGGCATTGTAGAACTTGTTCTGGAAACCCATTGATAGGATCTCCTCCAGCTGCAGAGCATGCAGAAATTAATGTGAGCTGTAGTGTTAATGACATGCCATGTCTGAATTTATCTGACATTTTCACAACTCAGATATATGCACTGACCTTACTAAGTTCCGGTGCTGATGCCTGATTTCCCCAGCCCAAGGACACGTTAAAAACATTCCATCCTAAAGAAAAAAAAGCATTTTTGTTGATTCATAAATTATGAAACCTAGGGTACGGTTTGCAGGAAAGGATATGGGGCAGTTTTCCCTGCCTCTGTTTTTGATATCCCCCTTCAAGTCGTTAATTTTTAGGGGCCAAGCACCGAAGGTGTTCTTCTTTTTTGTCTTTTTCTGCTCTGTAAGTCTATGGCAGCCCATAGAACCATATTGTAAAAAGTTGTGAAATTTGTCAGAGAGTGGACAGTCTGAACATGAACCAAGCCAAATTTGGAGTCTCTAACTCAAACCCTCTAGTGCCACCACTTGTCCAAATTTGGACTCATGTTTGTGCTAATAACTTTTGAACTGTAAAAGGCTAGAAACAAAATATGTGTTTCCTCTGATTCCTTGGCTCAAGATGATTGCATTCCTTGGCTAGACAAATGCACCTTATAACATAATTTTCCATCCTAAATTTTTTTTCCACCGTTTTCAATAAAAAACCAACTACTTTTTCACGTGCAAATTAATTTGTCGAAGAGCGGATGTGAGACTATATATCTGCAATGCTTTAGCATTCCCTGCACAGTGTTATCTAGTGGTCAGGAGATATTTTTATGAAAGTAAATTTGGTGCAAAACAACTGAGCGTCTGTGACAGCAGAATTTGTAGTTGTAGAGAATAGCCACACGTGTGTATCAGCAAATTTGAAGCCACAGACAAACACAACACAACAGTTACACCTTCTCGAATCCTTCATTGCAGGTACACAAATACAATTCTACGAATCCCAAATCAAGAAACTTGTACGCTCACATGTTTTGCTACTAGTGATGCAGTGAATATGGTGCAAAACACACTCACACACCTGCATCAAAAATGTGAAGTCACGGACGAATTTTGTACATCCACAAATCAGTATTTGAATTCTTGCAATGAGATTTGCACACTTGTAGAATGTTTTCTTACTTATATATGTTTTTTTCTCAGATGCCTTTTCTTCTGAACGGTTTGGCCAAAAAATCACTAGACTGGTCTCTTTGCATGGCAGCCATTTTGAATTTTGACAAAAAATGCCATATTTTGCATTGGCTTTTCTGTACGAAACTTGGTATGTGTCTACTCAACCACCACCTTGTGGTAAAAAAAAACACATTTCTTAACATTTCATGATTCCTTGGATCATGTTGAGAACATCAATATCAGTTATGGCATAACTTCCTGTCTGGCATTTTGATCTATATTGAAAACCTGCTTTTTCGTATTCCTCCTAGATTGTTGGTCCGATTTTCACCAAATTTGCCTCAAATCATCTTCAGAATTCAAGTTGATAGTTTAAATATTTTTCATTTACCGCATCAACAATTTGATGGCATGATGCCAAACTGCATCTGAGGCTTTATATCTCTGTAGAGCTTTGACATACTGACACCAAACTTTATGCGTGTCATCATCACCTCACACTGACCACAACCCATCAATTTGGTAACATCACCACCTAAGTTAATCAATAAAACAGCCTCACCTGTAGGATTAGCAGAGTCACCTAAAAAAGTAAAATAAAACAAAAGTGAAACATAAAAACAGTCAGTCATGTAATGAAGCTATTGGTTTAACTGATTGAAAGTTTCAAAATCTTGTTTTCTTCAATCGGTTACCTGTGTACAGTAAATGTAAAGTTAAAGTCATGTTGATCAGTTGTGAAATTAAAACCACTTACCACAGCCATCGGTATCTCTGGTCTTCTGATAACGGCATGAGCAGCGCACTGATCCCGGCATGTTCACACATTCAAACTTGGCGTTGGGACAGGCCGAGGGGTCCAGACACTCGTTAATATCTGTGGGTAAAATAAAGCATGCGTGACTGCAAGCGTGTCTCAGAGAGTGACTGTTAGCATGTTCATTGTTGTGGCATACCTTCACACTGTTTTCCATCACCTCTGTAGCCACGCTTACATTTACATGTGTAGTTGTAGCCGGTGCTGGTGCAGTCTGCCATTTCATGACAGGGGAAGGGGAACGGAGGGAGGCAGAAGTCTGTGGGACAGAGTTAGACAAACTTGGTTTAAGAAAAAATGATTATAACGGCTCTAAAATCTCATTTGAAGCTGTTGCAATGAAGAATAGCAAAATAAGTGTGCCTTTTAAATAACTACTCACCATTTTCAAAGCACTTGTATCCTTGTTTGCCCTGGTGAACAGTCGGAGGAGGGCACGGTCCACATGTGAACAGGTCTCCTTCTTTCGGTCTTATGCATTCAACACCAGGAAAACAGGGTTTGCCTTTACACACATCTACTCTGTTATCACAGTACTTGCCACTGAAACCCGATGGACAAAGACATCCCACAATCTAGATGTAAACACACAGAAAAACATGTTTAGGAAGCATTACAGAGCACCACTGCCCAGCCAACATTTGTATGTGGGGCCCATATGGGTATGAAGTGGGCTGAAAAATGGGCCCCATGTAGGATTGTCCGCGGGTTACATAATGGCCCCATGTTAATTGCCCAGATGAATTTCATGTAGGATTGTACTTCGTACTAGGTGGGACCCAAGTGGGCAACATGCACAAAACCCATATTGATCCCAGCTTTATGTACAGAACTGAACGCCACATACTGATTAACTTAGAATTCACCTGGTGACTTGTACACTCTAAATAAAGCTGTAGGTAAAATAAAATAAAATAAAGCTGACGTTATATATTTTTAGCCAAATATTTTGCACTATACTACTTAATTAATCAGTTTTTTTTTTCAAGATATATACACAACAGTTAAAAGTTTTGGGTCATTACACTTTTTTTTAAAGAAATTAATTATGTTATTCAGCAAGTATGCATTAAATTGCACAAACAAATGAGACATTTATAATGTTAAAAAGATTTCCATTTCAAATAAACACTGTTCTTTTTCAACCTTTCTATTCATCAAGAATTCCTGATGTATATAAATCAAGCACCACAAGGAAACCAACGTTGACTATAATAATAAGAAATGTTTCTTGAGCAGCACCATATTAGAACGATCTCTGAAGGATCATGTGACACAATTCAACATTGTATCACTCGAATAAATTTATTCAAACAGAAAACAATTATTTAAGACTGTAATAATATTTTACAGTATTACTGTTTTTTACTGTATTTTTGCTTCCAACCGGTGGTATCACACCCAATTTAAATCTAAAGTCTCTCTGCATGTTCACCTGAAACTTTCCCTGCAGATGGTTCTCAACCACGCTGTCGTACTGGCAGCTTCCTCCGTTCATACAGTTACAGAGCTGCAGAACAGGGGTGATCACAGAGCTGGATGTTTGATCGCTCACTTGAACTGTCAGATTGACTGGCTGAATACCAGAAGGGGTCCACGTGAAGATACCATCACCTTCCGAATGCAAATAAACCAATGAAATATTGATGCACCAAAATGTAGAGCATGCATGGCATTCGTTTTACAGGCATTATAATACTTTAGACATAGATCTAACAGATGATCTCACTGACGTGTGTATTACTTTGTAAGCAGACTAAGTTTATAAAAAGTATGCTTTGCAATAAATCATACCGCTGCCAATGGTGACCCGTGGAGAGCGCGGTAAAGCAATGGAGAAGGTGATTGGGTCTCTGTTTGGATCCTGCGCCTTGAACCGAACTCTAACTGCACTATTGACTTTACACATGATAACAAATGGCTCTGTCACAATGGGTGGCAGGTTTCCTGTTGAACACAAGCAAAGGGAGAGAATCGTTAAAATGTCCTAGACAGTGAATGAATGAATGTATGAAAAAATAAATGAACAATTATTGTGACTAACAAGAGGACAATTTTATCATTCACAATTGTAAAACACATATGTGACCCTGGACCACAAAACTAGCCTTAAGTGTACATTTTTCGAAATTGAGATTTATACATGATCTGAAAGCGGAATAAATAAGCTTTGCATTGATGTATGGTTTGTTGGGATCGGACAGCATTTGGCAGAGATACAACTATTTAAAAATCTGGAATCTGAGGGTGCATCTAAATATTGAGAAAATCGCCTTTAAAGTTGTCCAAACGAAGTTCTTAGCAATGCATATTACTAATCAAAAATGTAGTTTGTATATGTAAATGTAGATATATTTACAGTGGGAAATGTATAAAATATCTTCACGGAACATGATCTTTACTTAATATCCTAATGATTTTAGGCATAAAAGAAAAATCGATAATTGTGACCCATGCAATGTATTTTTGGCTATTGCTACAAATATACCCGTGTGACTTAAGACTGGTTTTGTGCTCCAGGGTCACATATTAGAAGAATTTAAAAATAAATGTTTGAGTTCAAATTGAGATTTCTTTGGTGCTGTAATATACTGTGCTAAAAATCTGAGTACAGCTTGAAATACTGTTATGGTGTCTTCTGAGCAAGTCTTTTTTTCATTTAAAAAAAATCATGGTTTCGTTTAATCTCATTAGTAACAACTGACATTAAATTTCCTTTTTGATTTTTCTTTCCCAAGTGATAAGCATAAAACAGTACCAAAAAAGACAAAAGTTTGGGGTTAGTAAGAATTATTATAATTTTTTTTAAGAAATTGATACAGTACTTTTGCATTATATTCATTAAAACTGGGAGTAAATATATCTATAATGTATGAAATCTAAAATAATTATATTCCAAATACATGCTGTTCTTTAGAAAGTTCTATTCACCAAGAATACAGTATATGTGTGTGTGTGTGTGTGTGTGTGTGTGTGTGTGTGTATTGTGGTTTTTACAAAAAAAAAAAAAACTGTACAATTATTTGCACATTGATAATAATAAGAAACGTTTCTTGAGCAGCATATTAGAATGATTTCTGAAGGATTATGTGACACTGAAGACTGGAGTAATGATGCTGAAAATTCAACATTGCAACACATAAATAAATTACATTTTAAAGTATATTCAACTAGAAAACAGATATTTTAAATAGTAATATTTCCCAATGTTACTGTTTTTACTGTATTTTTGATCAAATAAATGCAGCCTTGGTGATGATAAGAGACTTCTTTCAAAAATATTAAAACATCTTGCCAACCCCATTTTTTAGTTTAGTAAAGTTTTTAGTTAGGTTAATATATCTTTGTGCTTTAGATGAAGGTCAGTTGATGCAGATGATCAGCTAACCGTAAATTTGAGCTCGGCTCTGAAGCTGCTGCTGGTCTTTCTGAACATCCTGTCCGAGGATAATGTTTCCTGTGGCCAGGATGTCATGCACACACTGCATGCTGCCCTGGCATGTCTGACTGTGTTTGGCCAGCACATCTGGGCTCACTGAGGACATCAGTTTCTCTGTCATGACGGGACTGAATGAAGCACTAGGAGGCTCTGACAACAGAAGACTCTCTGGAGCAGGAACAGCCCCTGTGGAAAACAATCAGACAAGGAAGAAACCATAAGTACAGTGACCAATAAAATTGAAATCTTAAAGGAATATATACAGTATATGAATTTTCTTAGTATTTCAACATAGAACAAAACAGAAACTCCTTAAAACAACTTGAAACTCGTATAACAACATATTTGATTTCCTTCCACTGTCCAGCAGCAACATTATTTCAGTATAATACAGTAAGAAATAGTAAAAAAAAGTCTTTATTTAATTTATCCAGTAGGAACTTATTCGATTCTTACAGGATTCTGATTCCAAATTCTGATTCTAACACGAATCCTGTATATATTTCTTCCATACTATTTGATCCACGGTACACAATATTAAAAATGGATGAATGGCAGTTCATAATAATGGTAAATGCTTACCCTTGTAAAAAAACCAAAAAAAAGAGTACACGTAAGGATACTTTTAAAAAGAATACCTATTAAGGAAATAATATAGACTGAAGTGCAAACTAAATGTAATATTTTGGAAATGCATTATATTTACAATTAAATGAAAACGTATTATAGTTTACATTTATATTAAATGCAATTAGTTGAACTCAAGAGTGCCATTTTTGACCCACAAGTAGGGCTAAGGTACATCTGTATATGTAATTTCATAATTACTTCTATTGTCTTTGAAATATGGTTAAAATACTGCTGAATGTACTGACAAACATTTATGGTAAACTAAAATATAAAATGCTATTTCTGTTGAAACTTGTATGTTATGTATTTAAATAGCCTACATTTGTAATGAAGAAGTTGCAACTTAAATTTGAAATATTTTAACTTTGAATGCAATATCAAATAACACTACAATTAAAATGGCAGGCTAATCCAGTACTTTACATATGCTTTAGTGTGTTAGTCAACACATCAAAATGTGTACTTCTTTAAATATTATTAAAACGTAATGATTTAAAATGTACTTTTAGTAAAAGACATTTTTACAAAGTGCACTTTTTAAGTGGTCTTATCTTCCAGTTTCTTAAGCCTAGTCCCAGACTAAAATGTAAGTCTGAGCTGTTTCAACTGAAAGAAACTTGCACTGATTGATCTTTAAATATTTCAGTGCCTTTGTTTTGTGTCAAGATGGATACCAGTAATGTTTTTTCGAAGGCACATTTATAAAAATGACTTAAATGTCCTAATTGAACTATGGCCTAATCCTGGCTTAGTTTTAGTCATGAAAGTGTCTGTCTTCAAGTAAACTTAATTGGCCATTTATTTCTTTAATATTATAGCCTATTATCTGCAAGTACCATTTTTTTAAATATACTTTTAAGATACACAAAAAAGTTGCAGTTTCTACAATATTTAACATTTTCACACAAATATTGAATCCGGCTGTAAAGTTCACACACATGACTGCCCAAAGGGAAGCAGACTCTCTTCAGAGGGGACGTTGTTATTTAGAGAAGGCACCATATGGCCATTGGAGAGCAGAAAGTCATCGGTCCTGTTGGCGGTCCAGTGTCCCAGCAAACCCAGTGTACGGTTGTAGAACCTCTGTGGGACCTCCACCAGAGCGCTGAGCCTCCTAGCATTGCCTCTCCACACGAGCACGTATAAGCCCTCGCCATAAACCACTGCACAGCGGCTCACAGAGGTACAGCGCACAGCAAAGCCCCGCTCATTTACAAGCACCACTCCTGTTAGAACAGCAGAGAGCGCTCGGTTAAATCTAAACAGGAGCTGCATCAAAAATCCCTATATAGTAGGCAAAAAAATAACAGCATATGAAAGGAGCTGTATGTCTGAATTCACAGTATTCATAAAACATTTGACGTACTATTTCCTGCGAGATTCTGAAGTGCACATCTGATTGACACTGATAATGTGGGAAAAGCATTTAACAAGAGCCAGGAAACATGAAAACACCTTCAAAACTATTTAAAATGCATCCCTGGATGCTTATGGTATGCCATATGTACATTTGTGTTACTTCATAGGTATGATTATTGTTCTAAAATATGGAAAACAGAGACTTTTTTCTCTGATTGATGTTGCAAATAGAAGGACAGCATTATTATTTCTTTGCTTCAGCAAGTGAAAACGTTTAAATGCTTCTTACCAACAGACACGGGAATGACCTCATCATTAACCAAAATCTTAAGTCCATCCCCAGATTCAGCACATCGCCACTCCATCTTTCGAAAAATTATTTTACAACCTTTACATTGTGGACACACTCATTTATGCATGTAGATCTATATTTAAGCTGAAATGTCAGACTCACCTTTCCAGCACCCTGATAGAAGGCGGCTAATCGTACCAGAGCAGGCACAAGTTTGGGCTGCCCGTTGACCACTAGAACTTCTGTTTGTCCCTGCAGGGTGAAGATGTTTGAACCCGTGCTGGAGGAGAGACGGACTATAACGTACTCCCCCAAACCTTTGAAGCTATACTCACTCCCGTCAAAGGTAATAAAGTGGAGACTACCGTATACCATGCCTGGATGAAAAAGAGTACAACAGAGACTCTTTAAAGATACTTCCTTGTCAATATGAGCTTCAGTTTTATATATATATATATATATATATATATATTCAATCAAGCAGTAGTCATAAGGACTGTAAAAGTGATCGAAACTGGCAAAGAAAATGCAATCATAGATTATATAAATATGTAATAATGATGCACAATATACAGGAACCATATCAGTTATGCATACTCATTTGCCCTGTATTTACATGTAGATTACCTTTAAAAACATTAATAGTTTAATAATGAATATAATCTTAAGCAAAGTTCAAAATGACTATTTCATACTGTACATATAGTGTTAGATGCATGTAGCATTTCAAATGACTGATTTAAGTTTTTAAGGTTTTATTTTTAATTTTATGTAAACTACATACTCTGAAAATTTTTTGTGTAGGATTTACTTTACTCAGAAATTGCTAGTAAATTTCATAAACAATTATGAAGAAATGGAAAGTAACATCCTGAATTAAATGTGAAATTGTGAAGTAGAAAGACTAAAATAGTAGCAATAATCTTTGTTTTATTTATCATTTTGAAAAAAAAAATTTTTTTTTACAGTACTCTAGCATTTTAATATAACCCATATATCATTTACTGGCCATAACGTGACAATAATTATCGGCTTATTGGTATCAACTAAAATGTAATATCTGTGCACCCAGAATAATAATTTACTACAATATTCAATGCATTACATTTAATTTATTATCCAAAGTGCAATTCTCGACATACTTTCAGATGTTTAATCCATCAAACTCAGATCCCCAATCTACTTTGAGTGCTGTGCTCCACAATTTGAAAATAATTGTAGATGTCACCAAATTGTGACCACATTTCAGATTTCTTGATGTGTTGTGCAAGTAAGGAACCCCAATGAAATCAAATCATCTCCAGAGCAAATATTTACACCCTTGGTAGTCATACATAATCGATTTGATGAGGTCTAGAGCTCTTACCAATGCCTGGTGCTCCCCGGTTCCCAGGTATACTGCTGTCAGAGCTGTTCCAGCTGTACCCTTGGCACCGGTCAAGTGGTCTCTTTGCCAAGTAAATGTCACACAGAGAAGACTGAACACAGCACCACTGGAAGGGTAAAAGATCCTTGTCTAGTAACAAAGACAGCATGAAAAAAAGTCAAATCAATGATCAGGTAACACGATTACAGGTTCAACTTACAAAGCCAAAACTTCATAAGAAGAAATTATATTTGAAATGGCTTTACCTATATGTTGTTGCATCTTGTCCTCAGTATAGTACCGTTCACTGTATCCAGCCAGCAGGGGGCCCTCTGGATCATACACACATCTCTTTCCTGCCTTTTGTTTGTTATACAGGACAGACTGAAAGACACGGCCCCTGCTGCCACCCCACCTAAGAGCTCTCAGATCCCTCACTTGTGCCATCTGTTCTGACGGGAGAGTCTCAAGGCTAAAAGCCAGGTCCTCCTGCGCTTGAGCCCGAGTGCAGGGACATGGTGCCAGTCCTAATGCCCATTCTTTAGGATCTGGCTCACTGAAGGCCCATACCTGGCATTGCCTCTGAGGATCCGAGCTGACTTCAGAAGAGCCTGTCAGGTCATACACCAGCTGCCCCAGTTTGCCTGTGTTACCCATGGCAGTCTGGGGACGATAACGCCCTCCTGGGCCAAACAGGTTGTTTGGTGGCTTTGGAATCTCATTGTGAAAGTTGCTCTTGCCATCAGTGTAGCCTATAAGAGCATTATGATCAGTCCTCTGTCCTGGACCCCAGTTCATGTCGCTGTAGCGGAGCAGAGCAAATGAACGTAGTCCATCTGTGGTCAGAATGCACTGGAAGGTGTTGGTCTGTGGAGGACGTTAGGATGATTATTATACAGTAAAATTTAAAGGCCTTTAAAACAGGACCTACTTGCCAGGATAAAAGTATTTTAACTTTGAAATATCTGTCTTAAGAACCCCATGGTTTCTTCTATTCCATTCTGTGTAGCTGTGTTTGAAAACAAGAATGCATCCTGCATGAACAGCCTATTAGTCATTGCAAAAAACAATTCCCAGGATTTTTCTAATAATACAAACTAGGACAGAGAGTGGGGGTTTGGGTGGGGACAGCAACACTACACCAAGTCCATAAATCTACTACCCATATCAGGAACTAGTGAGAGAAAGGATGTAGCTTTCTCATTGTGTAAGATGAGACCATAACCCCCAATTTTATTTTCACTGTTGACTGAAATAACTTTGCAACATTGAATGAAGGTCTTATGGGTTTGGAACAACATGAGTGTGAGTAATTAATGACAGAATTTTTATTTTTGGGTGAACTATACCTTTAATGTAAATTTATCATCTTACAGGCAAAAGTAATAGGCCTACATCTTATTGCTTAGAAAAATAATGGCACACCTCTCCTCAACAAGCCATGCTATTTTTTGTGTCATTCATCATCCATGTCCACAGTACAAATGGTGTGGGATTAGTTACATGCTAAAGTTTACAACTTTGGTTTAGTTTGTTCAAATCCCTCTAATTATAAGCAATATTAATAATATTGCAGTAGCAAACATTCATAATTATAGCTACGGTTGCTGTAGTTCCTTTTGTGTGTATTCATTCATCTAACACTCACCTCAGAGAAGTTGATCTTTTGATACGACACAGGCATAACGTGATCCCATGTGATTTTCAGTATCCAGGAGGGGGAAAAGGGGGGTTTGCCCCTTTGAGTCTCAAATTTGCTAACATCTTGTGCTGTTCGTTGAAATATTGCCTCAGCATAGATGTCAGATACATTGTGCAGGCTGTATTCCTGTTGGACAGAAAGGGAGAATATCCTTCAAGGTAATTACCACGAAAATACAGTGTATTGTTCTATTTCTACAAAAAAGGGAAATTTTTACTTAAGTGAAACTTAAAAATGGTTAAATGTTAAATTAATGTTAAATTAATTTCTACAATATGCATTAATTAATGTCAATATGCACACCATTTGTTAACACAGTTTGTTTAAAAATAGTAATTTTATTATCGGTACAGCACCTTCATAACCAGGTCAACAACCATGTTTTTACATTATTAATACAGTATAATTAAAAAAAAAGCGTAGTAGAAGCATAGCCACAAAATGTTGCATTACTTATTGCAATGCTAACCTGGTATAGCAGTTTTCCATCCCCGAGTGTAAGGTCAGCATCGTCCCAGAACACAGCCAGCATGGGCTGGCCCTCATTACCATTGAAACCCTCTGGGAATGGAGCAGGGAGCAACAGTTTCTCATTCTCACTGACCGACTGGAACTCAACCAAGCCATTATCTGAAAACTGAAAATGTTCATATATCAAGAAACTGTTAACCTTTAAAATGTGAACACAGGTAAGCCTAACTGTAAGTAGACACTGTGTTTCCCATAAAAGCTATATATGGTATATTAGTTTGTTAATTTCAGATATATTACCCTGCTCACCACTAAATGGCTATTAAAACGTGAACAGTTAATTGTGCATGCTTACAAACAGTCGCTCATATATTTTGCCCATGAATGGAAAGCCTGCAGGAGGAGTGATGTATGGAGAATTTCCATCTGCCTCTGTCTTTGGCAACCCAGCATCACCTGCTTCCTCTCCAAATGGATACAGGTCACTTTCTGTGAAAATATATACAAAATACACCCCATGGGGTCAAGGTTTGGTTGGTTAGAATGGGCATTTAGCCACTGCTGACTACACCATCTGGTCACAAAAAAAAATTGTGTGATTAGGTTGACCAGTACACAACATAACATGTTGGCATTCTCTGTCTGGAAAATAAGTTTAGTAAGTTTAAGTTCATTAAGTTCATGATATGACTGGAATCTCGAGTCATGTAAGTGTGCATCATTTACTTGCACCAAAGTATTTTAGCACCAAAGTGCCAAAAGTCAGAGAGAGACACAAAGGGACAGAGAGAATGAGAAAAAATAAATACAGAGGTATTATTTTATATTGAAATATTATATTCATGATTGTAATATAATACCCACCCATTGGCGGCAGCTGTGGGCAGTGGGTATCTCTGGTAGAGCAGGCACAGCTGTAAGATCCTACGAAATTGGTGCAAATTCTGTTGCCATAACACACGTCAGGAGCGATACACTCATTCTGGTCTATGCATCCATCCATTCCTTGCCCATTTCTGGTTGAGGCATCCCATCCGTTGCCACACTGGCATTGAAAACCACCTGCAGAGTTGTAGCATGTGGCAGCAGGATGGCATCCACCCCTATTGGACTGACATTCGTCTAGATCCACACAAAGAGACCCTAGTGCAATAAAACCTGGTGCACATACACATACATAAGATCCAGGGGTATTGATGCATTGGCTTGACTTGTGGCAACGTAAGGGTGATTTGGAACACTCATCAATGTCTTTACAGTGTGTCCCATTTCCAGTGTAACCTAAGTGACACTGGCATGTAAAAGAGCCCACTGTGTTCCAGCATCTTGCCATGGGGTGGCAGGTAGAGTTATTCGCACATTCATTATTGTCAATGCAGGTACCATTTTCCTCATGATGTCCTGGTGGACAAGAGCACTGGTATGATCCAGGTTCATTGATGCATACCTGATCGGGACGGCAAATTGTGTTCAAATTCTGGCATTCATCTATATCTGTACATCTTTGGCCCTGGGCTTTAAAACCAGTTGCACATGGACACTGGAAAGACCCTGCTGTATTTACACATACAGCGTTGGCAGTGCAGGGACTGTTATTTGCAAGGCATTCATCAATGTCTTGACACACGGTTCTGTTAAGAACGTAACCCAAGTTGCAATTACATTCATAAGACCCAGGGATATTGACACATGTAGAGTGAGGTTGACATATGGATTCATTCTTTTCACACTCATCTATGTCAAGACACCTAGTGTCATTGCTCCAGAATCCTTTGTTACAAGCACAGTAGAATGAGCCAATTGTGTTAATGCAATTCCCATAAGTGCAGAGTGGGCCAAACTCTGGGTGTGAGCACTCATCTATATCCTCACATTGGGTACTACTGGTACCATTAGAGGAAAATCCATGATCACAAAGGCACAGAAATGAACCTTCAGTGTTGACACAGACACTGTGGTCTGAACATGTAGAATTGTTCAGGCATTCATCAACATCCTCACAGACTGTCTGATTGCCTGCATACCCATCCCAGCATTCACAGAAATACCATCCTGCTGTGTTTTGGCAGTTGGAGGCATTTGGGCACTGTGCTTTCCCTGTGGCACATTCATCAACATCCAAACACAGAGAGTTGTTAGAGTAAAGGAAACCACTATTACATGAACAATTATACCCTCCCTCTTTATTGTGGCAGGTGCTGTTGTCAGGGCAAGTGAAGGTTCCTACACTGCACTCATTTATGTCTTCACAGTGTGTCCCGTTGTAATGGTAACCTTCCCAGCAGTCACAACGAAAGGACCCTTCTGTATTGAAACATTGGGACAACTCTGGGCAAGCTCCTGTTTGTGCACATTCATCTACATCCCGACAGTCTCTACCATTCCCAAGAAACCCTTCCTTGCAGGAGCAATAGTTTGACCCACGGATGTTTTTGCACTCAGCATGGGTGTTGCATGCATTGGTTACATTTTTACAGTCTCTCTCATTCACACAGGTACCCAAACCATAGACTAGACCAAGGGTGCATGTGCATGTATATGTTCCAGGAAAGTTTTGGCAGGTCATGTTGTTCTCACAGATTGAGGGTGACAAGCACTCATCCACATCCTCACAAGTAAACCCATCTCCTTGGTATCCTTCCATGCACTTGCAAAGGTAGGATCCCTCTGTGTTGTTGCACATGGCAAGAAGGCTGCAGCTATGGGGTAAAGTTGAGTTTTCATTACACTCGTCCACATCTTGGCAATCAAACCCAGATCCAGTCATGCCAAAGGGACAGGTACAGTTGTAGGAGCCAGGGGAGTTAGTGCAGCTGGCAGCTGGGTGGCATCCTCCATGTTGGGATTGGCACTCATTAATGTCTATAAGTCATCCAAAATGGGACAGGGTTAGCAAAGAGGTGCAAAAAATAATTTAGAAATGGAAGAAATACTTACCAGAGCAGTTTTTTCCATCCCCAGTGAAGCCGTTGAGACAGGAACACAGGTGACTGCCAATTGTGTTGACACAATGTGCAAACTTGCTGCAGTTATTGACTCCAGATTCACATTCATCCACATCTGAAAGGTTGGGAAAAGAGTAATGTGAGAAGAAAAGACTGAAAGAATATTACCATTCCCTGGCTAACTGAACCCAGGAACTTGGATTATGTAAATATAAATGTGTTTTTATAAATGCAAGTTTATTGCACATACCTATGCATTCTGTTCCGCTAAGAGTGTAACCCACTTTGCAAATGCAATCAAAGGATCCTGGGTTATTGACACATTGTGTCTCTTTCTTTGGGCACACATTCTCTTCACATTCATCGATGTCTGAGCAAGTGAGTCCATCCCCTTTGAATCCCACATCACACACACACTGATACTTTGAAGGTGTAGGATGACACAGTCCATGTGGATGGCAGGCAGGATCACATTCACGACTAGGGAGAACACAAGTGTTGTTGTATGCTACTGTGCCATTCAGACAAGAACAGACATATGATCCAGGGGAATTGACACATACAGAGACGACTGGGCAAGTAATTTTTGAAAGAGCACATTCATCCATGTCTGTACAGATAGAACCATCTCCTGTAAAGCCCTGGTGACATACGCACAAGAAGTCACCAGCATAATTGTAGCAGTTGGCATGTAGATGGCACATACCCTCAATTGAACATTCATTTATATCTTCACATGCAATGCCATTTCCTGAGAAGCCATGATTGCAGGTGCATGAAAAGGAGCCTTCTAAATTCAAGCATGTGCCATTCTGGTGACAAGGCTTCTGCTGTTCACATTCATCAATATCAGAGCAGTCTGAATCCTTAGTGATTCGACTGAAGCCTGTTTTACACTGGCATGAATATGACCCTTCCACGTTTGAGCACTGCTCATTGATGCCACAAGCCTTTTCAGGTACCTGGCATTCATCTATGTCCTGGCAGGTGGTATGATTAACTAGCTGAAAGCCTGAGGGGCAAACACAAGAGAAAGACCCCTTGCTGTTTAAACATTGTGCTCTGTTTCTGCAGCCACCGTTATCAACAAGACACTCGTCCACATCTGTGCACTGCGATACACCATTCCCTGTGTATCCCACCATACAACTGCAGTTGTATTTCCCTGGTACATTAATACAGTGTGCATTAACATGGCACCGCTTTCCTGTGGCACACTCATCCACATCCTCGCATATTAACCCATCACCTTCGAAACCAGATACACATGCGCAGATGAATGAACCAGGTAAGTTTTCACAAGAGGCGTAAGCACTGCAATGTCCTATGGCACATTCATTCACATCTATACACTGGGTTTGGTTAAAGCTGTAGCCTGGACCACAGTCACAGAAGAATGAACCTGGCGTGTTGACACATGCAGTTTTTGCTGGGCAAATGTTATTGATGGCACATTCGTCAATGTCAGTACACTTTGAACCTGTGCCCAGGAACCCTGGGCGGCAAGTGCATTGATAGCTTCCTAGCAAATTGGCACATATTGCGTTGGGGTCACAGCTGTTCTTTCTGTCACACTCATTAATGTCTATGCACGTCAAGCCATTCCCCGCAAATCCATCGGGACAAGTACAACGAAATGAGCCTGGCAAGTTTGTACATTCAGCAAATAAGCTGCAGAAGTTGATTTCACATTCATCTATGTCCTCACATGTCTTTCCGTTGCTTTGGTAGCCATTGTTGCAGAGGCAGGTGTAGGTTCCTGGCAGGTTCTTGCAACCTTTGTACCCAAAGAAAGCAGAGCACACATTTGGAGTCTCAGAGCACTCATCAACGTCTAGGCAGAGATAATTTCCATTGCCTTTGTAGCCAGCATTGCATGTGCACACGTAGGAGCCAGGGTTGTTGGTGCAAGTGGCATTCCAGTGGCAGATTCCCGGTCTTGCGCACTCATTATCATCATTGCACTCAAATCCATTTCCAGTGAAACCAGACTTGCAACTGCAGTCTCTTCCTCCATCTCTGTTGGTGCAAAGCGCATTAACATGGCATCCACCATTATCAATTTGACACTCATTGATATCTTGGCATTCGAAACCATCGCCAAAATAACCTTTTTGGCATGAACAGGTGTAACTGCCCAGAGTGTTACTGCAGACCGCTTCTGCATGGCAGCTGTGTAGACCAGTTGTACACTCATCGATGTCCTGGCATTGCACTCCAGTGCCCCTGTATCCCATTCGGCACATGCAGACAAACTTATCATCACGTTTTTTGAAGCAATCTGCGTTTTCATGACATATGCTCCCTGCAGTTGCACAGTCACTAAGATCCGCAACTGTGTAGACAGAATGAATAAGAGGTGGGTAAGTCTGGCAATAAGTGACTGTATTCTGTAACTGTGCCTTGATCAAAAGTAGAGGACTCTGATCTTGACCATGCTACTCACCTGCAGATGTGTGCCTGAGCATGAAACACAGGCAAAGCAGATACAGCAGCAGACTCCTGCAAGAGAAAGTCAACAAAATATGAAGTCACAAAAAATAACAAAAATCGACACTAAAGCTGGTGTTTCAGTAGTTGATTTTCTGTGTAGGCCTCATGTACTTCTGGAGCTTTAGCAGCTTCACTGACTCTACTCCCTGTTAAGTTAATGACTTTAGGCTGTGGCAGGTGACCAGTTGAGTCAATGATTTGCTCACATTTGATTTGATCCAAAAAAAAATTCCTCAGAAAAAGCAAAAGCAACATACTGCTAATTTTGATTGTGTCCATGATGATTGTTTAATTTGGCAGTTTTCTGGGCTTCACTGAAAGAAAATGACTTAAAGAACAGAAACTTCAGCCTATTTTGTTGAATTTAATTATTTTTGCATCAAAGCTCCATTTTTTAACTTCTGTTCTGACGCTACAGGAAATGGTGTGTCAAAGGAAATGTTTTAGAAGCCTTTTTTGATACACTGCATCAGAATTTGGAGGCAACCCAGAGCCACCTCAGAGCTCAGTGTGAAGATATAATTTCTTTTCAATTCTTTTTTTTTAACATGTCATTAACATGACTCCCTAAATGGGAAGAAAATGTCTTGATGTGAGTAATTAGGTGAATTCCTAGTGGTTACTTATATGCATGTATATCTTTACATCTATAGAGTTACATCTATCAAGATGAACCAGTTCACAGAGAGATTGTGATTACTTTTTTTCTAAGCCTCAATTCATGGGCACAAAAAGGGATGGACATGTTCATTCCACAGAAAAATAACTTTGTTAGAAACCTAAGACATCCTACTGCTCTTGAAGAAGTCATTTGTACTACCATTTTGCCATCTCTAATATCCACAATGTAAATTTCAAGATGATAGCATTTCTCATTATCATAGCTCTCTGAAGTTGTATTGATTAATTGATGTGATAATAATTGTAATGTTCTATTTCAAATAAAGACTAGTATCACTGAGAAAAAAGAAACAAAGAGTTTCTCAAGTTTGGTAACTGAAGTCAACATGGAAGATGTCCTGAATAGGAAAAATGGAGACAATAATCCCCTATCTCTGACTGTATTAGATGCTGAAAGTTTTACTTCCGTGTGCGTCAGATTCAGTCATTGTTTGTCTGATGGAATCTACTGTATAGAAATCCATGTGGTGCATCAGAATCAAATTACATCAAGATGTGTCTCTGGCATACTAAGAACCTACTCGAAAGAACATCCTTCTCAACATCACAACATGGCTGAACATCATTACCCAAAAAGTATATTTAGCATTACAGATTGGAATTGTGTTACGACTGAAATTACCCATTAAAACAAGTGTGAGACAATTGTTATGTAATGTAATATAAAGTTTTTTCTAAAATCCTCCTAGTCTGTCCATATCAATACATCAAATAGAATTTTCTCAGTATTCAGAACATACACATTCATGTATGTTCTGAATATCATATACATCATGTGTATAATCTGGAACTCATATTATAGTATGATTAGAGTAAACTGTTATTTGCTCAATTCTGTATTTGTGATCTGAAAATAAATCATGAGCGATAATCTATAGCTCTTATTAGACAGATTTAGCACTTAACACTTTTACAGAAACAAGCCAACAATTTCCAGTTTTACTTTAAAGGAACCTGACAAACAAAAATAATCAATTTAAATCAGTACTTACAGCATATCTCACAGATGGCTGGTTGTCCTATAAGGTGGACATTCGTACAGAGAGCGAGTGGGTCCTTCTCAGGATTCAGAAAGTATGTGACTTCCCTTTTCTATGGACTCTTCTGCCCAAGTTACAACACTTTGTCCTTCCTGGTACAAAGCATAATGACCCATCTCAGCACCTGAGACATCCTAAACCAGCATAATAGGCAACACCCAGATATCCCTATGATTATGTTTCTCTCTCCTAGTAAGTGTACTACTCCCATTGGGCTTTAACTTGCCTCTGGGTGTAAAATAAAGGTTGGGGCAATAAAGACCAGCATTCAATAGTCAGTGTTTTGTGTTGAGAGAACCTTTACCTCATACACAAATACTAGATTATTATTACACGGGATGGACTTGGTCTACAAATCAGCCCTTGATTTATAGCTTAAAGGCCCATGACAGCCCTCTGGTGGATAAGCATCACACACATATAATTCAAAGTATTTGGTTCAATTTGCATGATATACTGGAAGTGTATTTCTATATAGCCCTATGTTAGATGCTTTCTTATAATTTAATTGAAATATAATTCTATCATGATTCATGACAACTCTCAGAGGGATTGGCATGGTAATGTACATGACAATGTTAATGTGTTAAGTCTTGATGGAATAGATTTGTTACGCTGCTGCTGCGGCAGAGCAAGTAGATACTTGCTGCCAATACATGATCCACAACATGCTGCTGTGAGCATGTAAGAATTACTGCTGCTGCACATATAACATACGTGAAATATCCCCCATATAGGGTAAACATACCTATTACTCTCACTAAAATCTACATTGAGACAATTTTAGTGCACAAGATATCGGTTTCAGTACAAGAGTTCTTAAAATAAAATATGAATCTCTCACACAATAATATTTTATTTTATTTTAAATGAAATAAAGCATTTCAATTAAGATGTACATAATTAAATGCAAAAGTCTGGCTGTGCTTAATGTGTATAGTACATTTAAACACATTGCAACATTGTTATAAACATATACACATTACAAATTAGGTCTAATACCATCGATAAAACCACAAAGCTGACACAGCTATGTATAATTACAATATAAAGTCATTGTGAGTGTTATTGTTATTAATATTATTTTCTAAAATAAGGCACATGATGCAATAAAAGTGCACATGTGACCAGGGGCGTGTCTAGAGGGGTGGCACTAGAGTAAACCAGTAAGTTATTAAGTTACCAATATATTACCAATAGAGTAGATAATATATTGAGTATGATGAGTATGAAGAGCTGTAGAGTATGAAGAGAATGAAGAATATGTAGAGTATGAAGTATGTAGAGTAAGAGTATGTAGAGTATGAAGAGTTGACAAGGTGGCGCCACTCATGGCAGCCTCCGTGGCATTGTCCGCAGTTGTTTTTATGTTTTTGTTAGTTTGTCCTGTCTTTAGTTATATCCCTGCAATCAGTTTCACCAGAGACAAATTGCTGGACATTCAGCAGTACACACAACCTGATATGTAATCGGTTTTCGATTATTCTGATGTTTTGCTGGACATTGCAGTCGGCGGAGTGGCGGCGCTGATGAAACGCAGGACGCGCAGATGGGGGAAGCTCAGACAGTGCAGATTTCGAATGCCGTTGCCTGGCGAATATTCGCTCTCTACCCAACAAAACGGACAAAATCCTTCCTTCTGCTTTCCCGGACAAATAAGGATTTCTCACACTCTGCTGTGCTGTGTTTCACGGAAACCTGGCTGAATGTGTAGAAGATTTTTATTAGTCAAAATATGAATTAATCAAGTATAATTAATGTGAATCTAACCACTTGTGTATTAAGTTATATTTCCAATATAAGCATATGCCTGTGTGTTAAGGGCTCGCATGGAGGGCATGTTCTGACCCTTATGATGGAAAACATATGTGGAAATACAAAGAAGGCTTCTTTCCTTAAACACGTCTAGGAGCCTTCTCTCTAGGGAAAGAACATATGTATAAATATTGCCAAAAAAGGAAATATGCACATGTATGAAATGTTCTGAACACGCCTAGAAGATAGACTATATAAAGAGAAACTCAGAGAACGTTGGGAGGACTGTTCTGCAGAAGACTCCTCAGCTTTATTGTCTTGTTATAATAAAGTCTATTTTCTGGCATCAAAACCCCACAAGACTCTAAGAGTGATTCTTCAGAAAGAAGGGAAACCACCACAAATGATGCCATTCCAGACAGCGCGCTTCATCTGCCGATTTTTCAGCTGTTTAGAGCGAACCGCGACGCAGATTCAACGGGGAAATCTCGTGGAGGTGGGACATGCTTTTACATCAATGAGAGGTGGTGTACAGACGTAACAGTGTTAAAGAAGATGTGCTGTTCAGATCTAGAAGTGCTATTCATTAACTGTAAGCCTTTCTACTCGCTGTGGGAGTTTTGCTCGTTCATTCTCGTGAGTGTTGGCTTTAGAGAAACTCGCTGATCTGATCAACAACACCCAGACTCTGTTTTACCGGAGACAGTAATATATTGGATCACTGTTACACAGCAATATAAGATGCATATCACTCTGTCCCACGGGCAGCTTTAGGACTCTCTGATCACAGTTTGGTTCATCTTATACCAACCTACAGGCAGAAACTGAAATCAGCTAAACCTGTATTAAGGGCTGTTAAAAGATGGACTAATGAAACTAAGCGGGTTTTACAAGCCTGTTTCCACCTCACTGATTGGAGTGTATTTGAAGCTGCTGCAAACGATCTGGACGAGCTCACAGAGACTGTAACATCTTATATCAGTTTCTGTGAAGATGTGTGCATTCCTACCAGGACTCATTTAACCTACAACAACGACAAACTGTGGTTCACTGCAAAACTCAGACAGCTCCATCAGCTCAGCCAACATGTCCATGTGGGCCCCACGTGGGATTTATCTGGGCCATACAGGCGTCAACTGGGCATGGGTTCAGAGTGGGCACTTTGATGGGCTGAATATGTCCCAGTTAGGTTGCCCATTATTGTTTATTTGTGGGTCCCATATTGGCCACATTTGGGCTATATTAGGCTATATTTATAGTTACAAGAATTTAGTTTTTTGCAGTTGATTTATTTTTATGCAATTATGGGTAACTACATTACTCTAACAATTGAATAAATTGATAAGATTTTAAGTATTTCATGTGTTTTTAAAGGATTATATCATAATGTACTGTATAGACCAATCCAAGACTGTTTATTTTAGGAATTTCATTTTTTTTTTTTCAAATTTATTTATTTATAAGCATCTCCAAAAAAGTAGGCCTACTCAAAAGTTTTTTTTTCTTCTTATAATCTAAAATCACTTGTGTTATGCAGTCATTACATCATGTGAAGATTGGCGTGCGTGTCTTCCCGCCAGTTCTCATTTAAAAAAAAAACGGTTTGCCACTCGCCACCAGTGTTGCCAGATTGGGCGGGTTTTGAATTTGATTGTGCGGGTAAATATTGGCTTGGGCGGGTGGACAAAATTTGGGCTGGTTTTTGGTCAGTTTGGCGGTTTTCAAAACTTATAAATTGTATAGGCGTAATTTGTTAACAAACAAGCCCAAGTGTGCATATATAGCCTACTGCATGCATCCAATCAGTCATCACAAAGTTACTAAACACACACAAGCTGCAAAGACGACTGGTGCTGACGTCATGGCCGCACTTTTAGCCAATCACTCAGCAGACAGATGTGATGATTCATGAGCAACGGGTTTTTAGCGCGATAACGGATCTGATTTTGGATGTATAACTGTAAGTGATCATAATGCCTATATATAAGTTCGATGGTAAAGAGCGGAGAATGTTTTAACTCTCAAAAGGTGAATTACACCTGTTAAGGGAGATGACGGCTATCACTGCAACTCAGAGCACAGTAAAATTATTTAATCAAAATCTATTTATATCTATACAATCCTGTCTTTTATCTTTTAAACGGACCAGATTGGTAGCCTGTATTCTTTAAAGACGCTGGACTTGTTAGTTTTGACTGTGCAAAATTCTTTATTAGCCTTTGTTCAATATGAACTTCATGAAAGACTTAGTTCTGTGTGGAATTATAGAGCAACACGAAGGTAAGAGCATTATTGTTCTTGTTTTGACTGTCATTGTGTGTGCATGAACGAGTGTGAAATACCTATAATTACGTTGCTTATTCTGATCACTTATATTGGGCACTTTTTTGCATTTAAATTCTGATTGTTGACATTGAAAATGATGCATGTGTTTTTCAAGGGTATCGGTTAATTTCTTGATTACCGTTTTGACAATGTCTGCTTGCATATTTTAATCATATTTGGTAGTAAACTCTAGGCCTAATCTTTCAAGGTAAGATTTATATGAAATTTTATATTAGCTGAGTTACTGCTGCTTTTATCTAACTGGATATTTTTTTCCACGCGGCGCGTCTGGTGGACCGGCAGGGAGACTCATCGTGAAGGCGAAAGTCTTAAGAGTGTGTTAAATGGGTAGGTATACATTAAAATGCATGTATACACTTTTCTTAATTGTCTTGTATGTATTATTTTAATGTAACTTACTCACTTTCCCAGTAAAGCTGTGCTAACTATTTTCCTCCCGCAGCGCGCTGGCAGACTGGCAGGGAGACTCGCGAAGACGAAAAGCCCTACGAATACTTTAAATAGATAGGTGAATGTTAAAACACTTGCAGTCGCATCATTTGTCTTATACCAATGCTATTTGCAATGTATAAATATGTAGAGTAGAGTTAATAAATGTCTGTAACTAACATCGGATCGGGACATCGGGTGCTCATCTCTCAGTTAAGCCGTGCTAAGCAGCATTTCTCTAAAAAATCTACATGGGCCCCACCTAGAGCCCACTATGGACCCATCATGTGCCCCTATGGGCTAACACACATGGGGCCCAAGTGGAGCCGGACAAAATTGTATGGGTCCCATTTGGGTTGCCCATGCAGCGCGCAAGTGGCAGCCCATGAAAAACCCACATGGGGCCCACGTGGAAATGTTGGCTGGGAGGCCAAAGAAGATGTTTACAGGAAGGGGGACAAAGTCTTGTATAAACAGGCTAAATACACACCGGAAAAGGAGATCAGAGTGGCAAAGAGGAATTATTCTGAAAAACTAAGGATTCAGTTCACTTCCAGCGACTCGGCATCAGTTTGGAAAGGTCTGAAAGAGATCACCAACTACAAGACACCATCCCCCAGCACTGTGGAGAATCAACAACTGGCAGTCGATCTGAATGAGTTCTTGAAAAAACACCCCACACCCGCTCTGAACAGCTCTCCACACAACCATTAACACATCCAGCAACCCCCCTGGTTGGCTGGCCCACCTGAAGGACATTCCTGGACCCTTACTGGATCCTCTTCAGTTTGCCTACAGAGCAAACAGGTCTGTGGACGATGCAGTCAACATGGGACTGCATTATGCATTATGCAACATCTTGACAGACCAGGGACATATGTGAGGATCCTGTTTGTGGACTTCAGCTCGGCCTTTAACACTATCATTCCAAACCACTTCAATAACTTTCTGGTTCAGCTCAGCTACCAAATCTGACCTCAAAAGACTACAGAGGGTAGTCCGGACTGCTGAGCGAATCATTGGTACAACCCTCCCCACTCTCCAAGAACTGTATTCATCCAGAGTGAGCAAAAGGGCTGGCAAAATCACTCTGGACCCCTCACATCCAGAACACTCCCTCTTTGAACTGTTGCCGTCTGGCACAGAAACAGTTTCTTCCCTCAGGCAATCCATCTCATGAACACTTGACAATAATCGTGGAACACATAACACTATTATACACTTATATACTTACTTATCTAACACATACTTAGTTTACATTTTGAATTTGCACATAATATACATACAAAACTGTCTATTGTATTACACCTGTACATGCAACTGTCAGTTTGTATATTGTTATTCCCTATTTACTTGTTCTATTTTTATTCTTTTATTATCTGTGTTTTCTGTTCTGTCACTGTCATCCTGTTGCACTGCGGAAGCTTCTGTCACGAAAACAAATTCCTCGTATGTGTAAACATACCTGGCAATAAAGCTCATTCTGATTCTGATTCTTTTCATGTCCTTTTATATACAACTCTTATGTTCTGTAACTCGTAAGTCCTTCTATCACAAGGGACTGCCTTATACACAGAGGCACTGTCATGTTAGAATAGAAAAGGGTCCTGTCCAAACTGTTGCTATAAAATTAAAAGCACACAATTCCCAAGAATATCATTATATGCTTTAACATTAAGATTTGTACTCTGTACAAATCTTAATGTTGTACTGTTGTACTCTTAATGTTTTGTACTTTGTATAGAAATGACTAAAGTAGTCAAACATGTTTATTAGAAGGGGGTGGCCCAATACGTTTGGCAATACAGTGTATATATATGTGCCTATATATATATATATGAATTTTTGCCTTGTGCAAGGTTTCTTGCCATAAATTAAAAACATTAGCTCACTGAAGATGTTAACTACCAATTTGAGGAGGAAATTGTGTTATATAATGAAAGGATGCGTGATGTACACTTTTCTGTAAACTGACCCCCCCCAAAAAACATTTTTTTTGTACCACTTGTAACGTTTGGTTGAATGGGAAAGCCCGTTTTCATTGATTTAGGGTAGTGCAAGAATATTTACTGTATTGTACAAGTTAGCTCATACTTTGATACAAATTTATATGCAATATTTCCTTTTCTGTTCATCATCATTAAGAGCCCATGTTTTTTTCTGGTCAACTTTATTTCTCAGTTCATAAATCCATCCACAATTCATACAATACAACACATGTAACTGAAGTAAAAGAAGGCTTGAAGTCTAAAAGGCATTGAAAACATTTAAAAATCAAATAGACAAGTAAAAAAAATGCTTCAGGTCGAAAATAAATAAATAAAATAAAATGTTGGGTGGCCCCATCACCAATTAACTTTTTTTTACCAATTTAACCTGCACAAACCTTTAAACAGAAACATGAATATGGTTTATTACTGCAACAAAAACAGTACAAACAAACAACAACAAAAAAACGCTTTTAAAATGCTTTTATTTTCAAAATGCTTCTATTTCAGATTTTTATTTTAGCAAAATCTAGCTAGTTCATGAATATTTTGTGCTCGATTAGGGCTTGCACAAATAAAAAGGTTGGAAACCACTGATTTAGGGCATAGGGAGCATATTCAGTGGTTCTCTACGAGGTCTATCATTTTATTAATTAGCAAAGACTTTAAGCACTGTCCCAATCACCCAAAATCATGCTGTCCCATGATCCACCCAAATTGAGTTTGAGTGGGTGGGACAAAATAAAAACAACCTGATTCTGAAAATAGAAACATGATATTAACACATTCTTACTGGTTTTGTAGAAGCAGTGCATCATATTTATGTTTCTTTCAAAAGTATAATACAGCAGCTATGACAATTTTAGGACCTTATTATGAAAACTAGCAAAAGATTATGTAATTTTCCTCAGTTCATGCCAAAGCCACTAGAAGGCCAAGCCTGCAATCTGCCGTCGAAAAAGCATAACGGCTAAAGCTAACTCTTCCGGTCTGGCAGCATGTGGGAAAGGAGAACAGAGGCTGTTGTTTTTGAATGGATGTCAATGGACGAGAGGCTTCACTACGCTGAATAAACAGCTTTTTAGCCTAAACAGCTCATCATTTATTGAATCGACAGCCTATCTGCTAATCTACAACATGTTTTACACCAACCAATACTTTTGAATTGAACTATTTTTAGAGTTAACCATGAAACCAATGCTGTTTTATAAGAGAGGAAGTCACTGACTTTTTGCGACAGGTGGGATTCAGTTTATGGCACTTCTCATTCATTCCTGTGGTATCTGTAAATGACTAATGAGTGTCACACAACTCTGACTGAAATTCTATGATGTCATGGCTGTAATGTGATTGGTTATTAAGGCGCATGTGATTGAATCACATCACTCCCCCCACTGACAATTCCTGGTGGACCTGAGACTCGAACCCACAACCTTCAGGTTACAAGGCCGACTCTCTATCCATTAGGCCACGACTGCCCCTTAATGTGAAGTTTAATGGCATTCAGTGTTAGCATTTTAGGTCCATGTGTTCCCCAAGGGTTTTCATGTGACTTAAATTAAAATTGTAATAGGCCCATATAACTTAAAGCGTTTTAAAGGGGTCATAGGATGCAAAATTCACTTTATACGTTGTTTGAACATAAATGTGTGTTGGAATTGTGTGTATACATCCATCCTATAATGATAAAAATCCAGCCAGTGGTTATTTTAAAATACCCTTTCTCAAATCAGGCTGTACTGAGATTCCTGCCAGAATGGCGTAGTTCTGTACAGGCCCCTCCCACGACAGTTGATTGACAAGACTGTCTTACCTTAAACCCGCCCTGAGTGAGCTGTCGTCTGTCCACCATTGTGTCGACTCTGGTGCAGGGTAAGACAAGAATGTCTCAGATTGTGTGATTGAGGTGTTTTGTTGTTGGATGTAATAATGAACATAGCAGTTGTCATTTACTCCGGACATCTGAGCTGCTGAAGATGCAGAGGATTAACGTTAATTTGAAGGGAATGCGCCGATCCCCGATCTGCCTAAATGCGTCAATGTTCGCGCAAATCATTCGTGATCCGGCTTCATCTACAGAAGAAGTGAGTATACAGTTTATGAATCTTTGCAAATCGCCTTTCCTAATAACGTGCAAGTTAGCCAGTTTCGCGGCTAAAGTAAACAGTACTGCTTGTCACCCCACAGAAGAGCAATTAAAGGAACATGGACTAGAATGGCTTGCTAAAAACAGAGCTGATTTTGACATGGTAAAAAAGGTGGGGTTTTTTACACTACCAGTGAGAAATTTTAACCAAAGTATGTTATAGACTTTTCATTTAGAGCCTAAAGTATCATATCAACTTGTGGAAAATGGGCATCCGATAACTCCTTTAAAGGATAAAAGATATTCTCAAGTTTTGTTCTACAGCTTCATTTCACACAAGCTACATAATAAAAGCGTTGGTTAAAAAAAATAAATCATAACTTTTAGTATGAGCTCAATAAGTAGGCTATAATACAAGTTGAAAAATACTCTTTGTTTGTTTTCAGCAGTACAGCAGCAAGTATTCAGCAGTTCAAGTTATTCAGTTGTTTTTACTTTTTTTTTTCCCCCCTTGTTTGGATCACAAATACTTCGTCCACAGAAATAAATAAAACTTTAACATATTTCATAATCATTAAATTTCCCCATAACTTTCATAAACTTTTTTAAATAAAAATTGCCAGTTGCCCTGACCAAGGTTGCTTTATAAAACAGAAAACAGCGCCTTACCACAGCGACGGAAGTGGCTACTTTGTGGCCAAACGTCTGCCACAGTCTGTCAAATTTTCAAAAGTGTGAAATAATGTTTCAGCATCACAAATAGCCTCCTTTGCTGTTGATCGTGAGAAAAAGAAGTCGAGATCACAAGAAAATTAATTCATGATCACGTGAAAACAAGAAGAAAAAAATTAATAATGCATGGCCGCTTAGAACTTCTGTAGGAATATGTTGAACTACTTTATTGTTTAATTTCACACACAAATGGAAAAGACAAAGTATCTGTTTCTGTTCAGTTAAACCTGTTAACTGTCACCCGTCCCCTCTGCGGGACACCTAAATTTACTTCACTATTTTACAATTAAATCCTAATCTAATCAAACTATACAAACGATATATCATTGGAAAGGTCTAAGACTCCTAAATAGATATTTTTCCACCTTTTTTGTTAAAAAATTATGTAGGCAAATTAATAGATTAATTTATGACAAGAGTGCACCTGAAAAATCTACATCAACAGGAGTTCTGACATTTTTCCTAGTTGCCTTTTTCCCTCTCACGCTTTAGAAATCATAAGAAACGATATAGTTGAAAACTTAAAATCTCAAAATTCATCCTTTGAAACCCATTTTAAAATCAGACATTGCATTACCATGGAAATGGTACATGAAAATCATGTTACAAAATGTTTTCGTTCATGAATTATAAACATTTAAGTTTGAATAGTGCTCTATAATCTCTATGTTCAAAACTGTGAGTGACAGTTAAGGGGTTTTTTAAGCAAAATTTTAACAGTTAAGCATTTACTAAACTAGTGAGATATCAATAATACAGATGCACTCTTGGAAACCACTACATTTTGTGTGGTGAGAACAGCTAAACAGGAAGCTGCTGCTAACAAATCAGAATGTGTTTATTTAAATTAAAGAGAGAACTATAAAAGAGAGATGGGTGACCTACCAGTTATTTTAGAGCATAACTATTCCACCTTAATTTCCAGATTGTGTGAATTCTGAGTGAGTATATTGTCTTTTAATTTAGTTTTGGTTGTTTAACATGCTTAAGTTTCTTCAGATAAAGAAAAAAAATGTATAGGTTAAATTATGGTCAGATGTTTTAGTGCTGTTTCTATGACGTTTACAAATATTAACAAGCTAACTTTAGAAACTGCTACAGATTCAATGTAAATGATGTGTAATAATAGTAGTAATAAAAGACATTTTATGTAGCCATAGCTGTTTGTTTAGGAAATAGTGTGTGTGTGTGTGTGGGGGGGGGGGGTCTAAATCTTAAACTAAAACTAAGACTAGAAATAATTTAGAACACATAATTGCTTTCAAGCTTTATGAGCACATATGAAATGTAACGTTTTGAGAAGCTTAAGTGATTATAGAGCTTTTCAATGGATTCAGCTTTGTTCTGTAACAAACAAGATTGCCATATTCTGGTGAGTGAGACCTTTGATAAAGTTTGTGTGTGTGTGCGTGTGTGTGTGTGTGAAAATAAAATATGACCTGCAGAGTCTGTTGTTCTTAGTTGCAACAGAATCAAGTCACACCTTAGAAGTGCAATCCTGAACATTTAAAAATGTAACACATGGTGTAGTCACAAAATATAAGACACAGTATCACTGAAGGAAAACATATAAGATGGAGATATGCAATGGAACATAGTTGTGTTAACCACATATTTTTGTTCAAACACAAGCAATGAGGACAGATCAAAACAATGTGTGACATCTTGAAATGTTTTTATGAAGGAGAGTGTGATAAATAGGCTGCAAATTTAAATTTGACTCTAGATATTCCCCGACATTTTTACATTAAGAGAATAGGTTTTATAACCATAGAGCTATACAGTAAGCGAAGTTTCACATCCATAAAGGCTCTGGCACATTAAAAACTTAAGTTAGAGCCTAAAATAGAAAGCACAACAAAACAAGCATTAAGCATCTACGAGATGTTGTTAGAGATACTACAGAGAATATGACGTCAGTTTCGGTGTTGTTGTGGGTATCAGTCGGGAAGGGTGTGTCCATTTTACAAATTGATCAGCTTTGACAGCGCTGTGTTTCTCATGAAGTCATAATACTGTACATGACAAAGATGAAATTTACGACGCAGTCCAAAAGGTTTCTGGAGAAGCTTCCAGTTTTGCTCTAAACACCTATAGCATACTATTAAAATATCCTGACTGTAAAATGCTCAGAAAGTATGACTGGCGGTTGGGCCACACTTCTGTCCAAACTTGTTCACCTGGTTTTGGCTGCATTCTTTGAGAAACACATTCAGAGAGAGAGAGAGTGTTGATGTCTAGTTGAAAGAATTCAACTAACACTTAATGTCTCATTACTGACCATTAACGCTATTGTATGTGACTCTGTTAGTGCCATTCTATCACCTATCTTCTTTTGACAGACACTGTAGTGGCATGACCTATGTTTATGCAAAACCAATTCTCTAGGTGTAACATTTATTAGATTTTTTTGCAATATGTGGCTCAAAATGTCATATTATATTTCCACAGGTTTATCGGCTGTAATTGCAAGGGGTTTAGAACTCTACTTTTTCAAAACTATGTAAATTAAGGAATGGGCATTTTAGCTGTTGTGTTTGAATTTATTGTGGTTATCAAATGTAAACAATTATTGTCACATGCCATCATCCACCCAAACCCAAAATTAGGATACATTGTGTGGGTCAAAATTATAGATTTTACTTTTATGCCAAAAATCATTAGGATATTAAATAAAGATCATGATCCATGAAGATATTTAGTAAATTTCCTATCGTAAATATATAAAAAATGTAATTTTGATTAGTAATATGCATTGCTAAGAACTTCATTTGGACAACTTTAAAGGCAATTTTCTCAGCATTTTTTTTTCTTTCACCCTCAGATTCCAGATTTTCAAATAGTTGTATCTCAGCCAAATATTGTCCTAACAAACCATACATCAAAGGAAAGCTTATTTATTCAGCTTAATCTCAATTTTTAAATAAATGGACACTTGACTGGTTTTGTGGTCCAGGGTCACAAATGTCTGTACACTGTTCCATTTTTTCAAAGCCCCATATAGTCAGGCATGATATATATATATATATATATATATATATATATATATATATATATATATATATATATATATATATATATATATAAGCTTTTTATTTATATATTTATTTTTAACTTGTAAATTAAAAGCTTGTATTGTATATTACATTGAACAAGAGAATAGTTTATTCTGATTTAGATACCGGTCAGTCATTTAAAATGAACAATGATCAAATGTAACTGTGAAAAAGGGTACATTTAAGTTACTTAAAACAGTTTGTAGTCATGTAATTTTTTAAGTCTTACAAGTTCAGTTTTTTTTCTTTAATTAGACTTTTATTCTTTACTCTTTAATAAGACTTTTATCATTTTATTGTGTTTTTCTTTCCATATTCATATTCTTCAATATTTTTGTTCTTAAATTATTTTAAAAATGCATTATTACGTTTTTGTTTCGTTATGCATAAGGCATTTGGAATCACTATTTTGAATGAAATGCAAGCAGTATTTTAGAAATTATAGAAATATTGTCCTATAGTCACCTTTCATTATGGTTTTGTTTCTAGTCTTTGTCATATGCAGCAAATGCTGCAGTTTCACCTGGCAGTACTGGAGTTGCATATGTTGAGTTTCAACCGAGAATCTTGTAGGTGCTTTACATTTCCAAAATGGAGATAGAAAGTTTTGCGTTCACTCTCGATGCGTCAAATGGCCATATATGGTCACGGGCGGAACAAGAGGTGAGGCGTTTTAGAGCTAACTCCGCCCATTTGCACCTGACGTCACTTTACTCAAACAGGTATACATAATTTGACACCTGTTGCGCGTTTAGATCAGTCGTTTGGAGGGGAAGAGAGAGGATATCTGCGGGATCTATTCCTAATTAAGCTCGAGATTTAACAAAAAGCGGAATAACTCTTTCTGGTCGGATTTCTAGTTTTTCTTAAAGCTTTGGTAAGAAGACTTTATTGTTTAAAGACTGGTTGAATTGCGTGGAGGTTCTGGAGATTAATGCACGCATCAGTTCCTCATACGGAGTGATTTCTAACGCCGAAACTATTTGTTTTTTCAGTCCTCTCTAATACCAAGATGAAGGTTTTAGTCGCCTTGGTTGTTGCGGTGTTAGTGGAAGTGGCCGCCTCATGTAAGTAACAACTATTTTAACTTAAATTAAAACGAGATGTTTAAAAGTAAACTAAATCGGGTTAAACTATGACAAACTGTTTAATCCTAGTCGATAACTTTGTAGTTAGCAGGCAAACAACCATGAGCTGGATCCAGGGTGTGGTTCAGTATGTGGGGGTGGGGGAGCTCTACTTGGACTGGGTTATGCGTTTCAGCAAAACAATTGTCTTTTTTTTTTTTTTTTTTTGTCAAACAGGTACTTGTAACAATATGAAATGGGCCAGATGTGAAGAACCGCCATGCCAGTGCACTCTTCAATTTTCTAGCACACTCAAGCAGCCGATTGATTGTACAAAATGTGAGTTTTCCCTTATTTGCACTTAAAATTGGTAACTATCTTATTGGTAATTTTTGGCCCCCTTACGACAATGCTAAAGTTTTTTTCAAATGTTTTAAGTTGGTTTAACTTGTCTCCCAGTCTGGTTTTAGAGGAGTTTTGACGTCTTGCCTAAACTAGCTGAGCTCCAGATTCCCTATCTCCTACAAACCAGGCAGGTTTAAGGCACTTTGTTCCTCCCATCAAATGTGGTAAACGTCTTAATTTCTCCCTACCCACAGTGATTCCCAAGTGCTTCCTCATGAAAGCAGAGATGTATCGTGCCAGGAACAACATGACCACAAGATCAATTGGTGGCAAGCCAGTAGAATCTGCCTTTGTGGACAATGATGGCATCTATGACCCAGAGTGTGAGAGTAATGGAAAGTTCAAGGCCGTCCAGTGTAACGGCACTGAAGTGTGCTGGTGCGTCAACAGCGCCGGTGTGCGCAGAAGTGACAAGGGAGACAAGAACCTCAAGTGTGAGCCTGTGGAGACCTAGTGAGTGCACTTTTGTTGTCAACAGGATGTTCTTCTGACTGACACGCCTAGTATAAAGTGTGGTTAGAATGGTACTGCTGTTTGTGGAAGGAAGCAAGACTTGTAAATTGACACTGCCATGTGTTCTCCTCTAGTTGGGTTCGTATGGAACTGAAGCATAAAGATGTGCCTGCTACTGACGAGGTTGCCAAATGGAAGACGTATGTTACTATTGATTTCTAGGGTCTTGCTGGAACATGTAATATGAAGCTTGTCTTGTTTTGCTGATGTTTTTGTTATTTTTACAGTGGAATTGAAAATGTTTTATTGGAACGTTACAAGTTGCCAAAGACACTTGTGTCTGAGGTTCAGGTAAGCATTTACCATTGTCATCCAGCCCCTTAACTTTTGCTTGTGGTACACAGCCTAACAAAACCCACTTCCTCTTTCCCAGTATGACAAAGCTGGCCGTGTCATTGTTGTGGATGTGAAAAAGCCCATTGGAACTAGTGATCCAGACCTGTCCCTCATGACTTACTACATGGAGAAGGATGTGAGTCCCATTGATGATTTCTCAGTTGTAATGCCTGATATTTATATTTTGTAACTTGTGTGCAAAAATTCATGTGACTTCACAGGTCAAAGCTCTGCCACTCTTTATATCCTCTGACCCATTCGAAGTCAGTGTTGAGGGATCAAAGGTGCCCATGGAGAACATCCTGGTGTACTATGTAGATGAAAAGGCACCCACCTTTACCATGCAGAAGCTGACTGGTGGTATCATTGCTGTCATTGTGGTGGTCAGCTTGATTGTGATCGCAGGGCTTCTGGCTACTGTAAGTGCCATTTCTTCTTGGTTTCTTAAGGTAATGTGTGCTTGTAATCTAACTGTTCCTCCTCTTTTTAGTTCTTCCTCGCACGGCAACAGAAGGCCAAGTACAGTAAAGCACAGGTTGGTTTATTTCAGCATGATCTAAACTTTATTTTTTTTTTCTCCTCAAAAGGAAGCAAGCTTGTTAACACGTTTCCTTCTGTTCTTGCAGCCCAGAGAACTGGAGACCATGTCTTAAAGCTGTTAATGACCTCTCACTTGAGTCTGATGCTGGGATGTGCCCAGTGCTGAAGCTTAGACCTGCTGCACGTTTGCTTGTAACCTTTTATTAGAAATTAAGTGTCTTACATGCAGAGTACAGTTTTTGTTTTTAATGGTTTCTGTTACTTTTCTATTTAATGAGGGCTCACTTTCAATTGGATCAATGTTTTAAACACTGTACAGTTTGTGACTTGTAAATTTTTAATAAAATTTGTTTTAAACATTGTCATGCAAGTTCTTAATATTCCGGCATGTGGTAGTCTTAGTAAATCAAAATCCTTTTTTCTATAGAACTGTAATGGTGTTGCTAAATGAAAAGGACTATCCTAGCACAAAACAATCCCTAGCTTTTGTTTGCAACCATGATTTGTCCTTTTCAGCCCAGGGCAAGCAGTTGAGCTGCACCTGTTCTCTGCCTTATGAGATTCACCTCAATTCAAATGTGATGGAAACTTGTTGAATGGGACTAGTTTTAGCGTGACTCACTTGTCTAAATGTAAATGATGCAGTGTCAAGTAGACAATTCTGCATTGCAAAACTATTTCATGTGAATGTGAATCACTACAGGAACAAATAGAAAAAAAAATAGAATAACATGCGGTAAACGACAGAACTGCTTGTGCTACAAACTGGAATGATTGACAAATGCCATTTTGCATTATCAAGCAGCATAGTGGACTGGTTTTGTACTGTTAATGTAAGCGCAAGCTTTGGGAATTGTCAGTTATAAATGGTGGCGTGTGCATTATCCACTTTTTTTTTACTTCTAAGCATGTGTTTTAAATAATATAGGGTCTAATAATAGCCCCCTAAAACCTGTGCATTTGTACGAACCTTTTTCTTTCAAAATGTAAAACAATGAGGCTGTTTAACTTGAAGTTGCTGACCATTCAAGTGCTCAGAAAGACTAATAATTAAACCCACGAGAGAGCCGTGTACAGAGCGGTTTGAAATACAGGTCAGACCTGTTGCTCAAGTTTCGGGCAACGAAGTTCCTATATCATTGTGGTATGACTTATGCAAAGTTCTGACTAACAAAGACTACAACCTCCTCCCAGGAACCAGGAAGCTGTGTTTACACAAATTCTGTTTTGGTTGAAGAGTTTGTCAGGTTTTAACAGGCACATTAATGAATGACTAACGAATTCGTATTGAGAAGCTTTCCCACACTTGCTAATGGCACGCGCTACAATGTGTAACACTCTGCAAAAATGTTGCTGCATTCATTTTGTGTGACCTAATGAAATATTGTGAGCTTTTATTGAAGCAGTCAAAGTGGCATAGGTCCAAACTAAATCTGACTTATTTTTTTCAAGAGAAATCTCCAAACAATAGCTTGGCTGGCATTCCCTTGCCTTGAATTCTTTGCCTTTTCGTCTAGTCCCCCAGTATATTTCCCATAAGAGCCTAGATCGTTTGTTTCTCAGACTAGTTGAGACCGGTTTGGGTGGATCACGTTGCCCTCCCCCATCCGCACTCGCACCTGAGTTAGAAGTCACACAGTCTCTGTGTTTCCATGGCAGAAAAGGAGGGATTAAATGACAAAGCCTATCAGACGAGTGTGGGTCACGGTAAGGAGGGACATTTTCACGAGGATGGTTCACCCTCACCTGTTTGGACAGAGTCAACAGTGTTTAAAAGTTATTTAAAAGCAGTACACTAAAATTCACGCGATTCCTTTTAAACAAGTCACTGTTGTTAAGGTTTTGTTACATCTTTGGCTTTAGAGTATATAAGTCATCATCTTAAGTAGTTTTCAGATTTCAGGTGTTTATGTAGATCACTAGATATTCTGCATTCCTGCTTAAATAATAAAACGGCAGAGGATGACAACAACTCAGCCTATAACATGATTTAAAGTGTGAATGGTTCCAAGTAACGTACCGACGTAACTGTAAAATGGATTTTAATCAGTGTGACGATGTGAGGCAATCAACCAGTGGAACAAGAAGAAATGCTCCTATAAAAACAACTTTGTGCCAAATGGGAGGTTGTGACATGGGGAGAATATCTGGTTTTTAATTTCAATAGATTATTGGGGAAATATCAAGGAGTGTGGCAGCCAAGGCAACACAACAAAACAGTCATTTGGGTAATATATAAAATGAGTTTGCATCATCAGAACACTGATGACAAGTAACCAAACAATCATTCACATCCTGTGCAATTTTTTTTCCTCGGTCTCTCATGGTTGAATAAATGATATTACATGGCATACACAGCTGTTATCTGGTGAACTGTAGCTTTGTTGAATTCTTGAGAAGTATAGGTACACAGTTGTTAAGTTTAAATCGATCCAAAAGTGACAAACAGGATATTTATAATGTTGGAAAATAATTCCAATTTAAATAAAAGCTGTTCTTTTTACATTTCTATTTATCAAAGAATCACGGTTTGAAGCAGCATAACTGTTTTCAACATTGATAATAATAATAATAATAAATGTTTCTTGAGCAGCAAATCAATTTTAGAAAGATTTCTGAAGGATCATGTGACACTGAAGACTCGATGCTGAAGATTTAGCTTTGCATGCAAAAGTAATTTAAAATAGAAAACTTTTATTTTTAATTTTGCAATATTTCACAATATTAAAATGTTTACCGTATTTTTGATTAAATAAATAGAGCCTTAGTGAGCATAAGAGATTAATGCCCCCGAACTTGTGAAACGAAGTATATTAACATAACTTAGAATGAATTTCTACCAAATTATGTATCTATTTGAAAAAAAATAAAATAAATAAATATAAAAATCTAACTTTCCTTTTTGAGTAAGGACATTTATTTAAAGCTGCATAATAGATGATAGAAAATACACTTTAAGAAATAAATACAATTTGCTATGACATCATCTGTCGCAGTATACCTTGTTCATTAATGTCAGTAATGCTTTGGTATTCTAAAAAACAAAACAAAGCAAAGCCTTCCAGTTTCTATCTCCTGCAGTGAATCTTTTTATGAATCTCACACCCCATATTCATTACACCAGTACAATATGTACTCTCAAAAACACCTCAGCTGTCCTACGGTATATGACTCCATGTTAGCTTCCAAAGACCACATGTATTGTTTGGTAGTGCACTTCCTGTTTTATCATAATCCATGCATTCTCTCTGCATGCTTCAACATGCTAACGTGAGAAGAGATTACAGCGAAGGGAGGTTGCAGAACTCTAGTGTTACTCATTCTGTTTGAACTCATTTTCAATTCCAGTTTAGTCAACTTCATGTCGTAATAATGTATGGCCTACATATGTAGTGTACTTGATATAATGATGGAAGGAAATGTTGTTTACTTAGTGTTTTGGGTTTCTATATTTCTTGTAGGGCATGGGCGATTTTTCTGATTTTATCGATTTATTCGAATAAAAAATTTTTTTAAAGTATTTTTCTTGATTATTTCTGAACATTTGTAAAAGATGTAGTTGTAGTTCATGCATCTTTTCACCATTTTCCATCATGCATAATTTTTTGTTTAAAATTTACATCATGTTGACAACTTCCTGTGTGCTGCACTTGGAATAGAAGTTTCGTTAACAAGAGCGTTAATAAAAAAACAAGTTACTTGAATCACGTTGTAGTTACATTTTCAATTTGACTGGTTAAAAATCGTGAATCGGTCAAACGTTCTGAAAAAATAAAGATTTGAATTTTAAGATTTTGCCATATCGCCCAGCCCTAATTTATTGCAAAAGAGATTGTTGGTAAAGCCTGAACAATAAATAAAATAAATAAAACAAATTGATGTATTTGGGTGAATCTCATGAAAACTGAAGAACAGTTCTGGCCATATTTATTTATTTATTTTTGTCTTGGGGAAAAATTAAGATCCTTTGACATTTTCTTGACAATTATGCACATTTCAACCAAAAAATGTCATTACCATAATTCATAATTCAAATTTAAAGACATCAATACTGTACAAAACTCTACTTGTAAAAGTCAGCATAAATTAATAAATTACGCAGTGTTTTGTACAGTATTGTTGCTTTTTTTAATATATACACACACACATACATATATATGAGAATTGAGAATGTGCATTACAAAAAAACTCTCAAAAAGTACAATGTCTGGACAAAATATGTTAATGACAATTAGGTGGAAAATGTCATAAAAATACGTCACAGTGCGAACAAACAAAAGCACACTTCATTTCTATATACAAAATACTATTTGTTTTGATTATTTCTGGGGTGAACTTGACTTGGACATGTTCATGAGATCTCACCCATAATGTTGAGAACTACTGTCAGTCATGTCACCCTCAGCCGCAACAGGAAGCATAAGATGATTTTTTTTTTCAACAATTCATCTCTGGATCAGCATAGCGTCATTTTGGAGAATATCCACTGAACACTGAATACGCCGCGCCACACAGATACACCGTTTTCATTCAAATCAAAGCGTAAACAAACATAGATGATGTATCCGTTTGCTGCGGCTGACACAGAACAGCATATGCAGTTTGTGTTCAGCGGATATTCTCCAAAATGACGCTACGCTGACGCAGAGGAGACGAATTGTTGAATAAAATCTTTTTTTTTTCTTTGCGTACAAAAAGTATTCTCGTAGCTTCATAACGTTACGGTTGAACCACTGATGGCAGATGGACTATTCTGACAATGTTTTTTTTATATTTTTCTAGGCTTTGACAATGTTAATTGTTTGGCAGTCAATGGGACAGTCACAAGCCTCCTGGGTTTCATCCAAAATATCTTATTCATTCCAAAATATCTTATATATTTTTAAATAGTGTTCCGAAGACGAACAAAGCTTTTATGGGTTTGGAACGATATGGGGGTAAGTGATTAATGACAAAATTTTCATTTTGGGGGTTAAAAGAAATACATCTCTTATTTCATTTTCAGATCCCCTTTGATGTGAACCAGTGTGTTGCAAATATGGTTTTGAACACTAGCCAGGGATTTTGAACTGGGATCAACTAATGAACTAGGGAATATGTCCTAAGTGAACACCAACACATACTGTGAATGCTTAAAGGAGGGTGGGTGCTTTGCTGGGTCTGCAGGCGGCTGGAGGAGACTTGCTCTTCTTCATCTCTCCAGATAGAGCCAGCAGCAGGGCTGGGGCAGACAGGTGGTGCGCTGCTGCTTTTTGTTGTTGTGTGCAGTTAATGTAGCTGGCTATGAGCAACGTCACGTCTCGAACCTAAACAACACAAGGAAAGCAGAGAAATGCTGTGTCACGCTATAATATACATAGCAAACAGAAGTACACATGAGTCTGTGTGTTTCTGTGTACTTTGGTGTGTGTGTGTGTGTGTGTTTTCTCTCTATGTGTAAAAGAGAATATACTGTATGTACAATTATGTTCAAACGTTGCTAAGATTTTTTTTTTGCTTTTGAACATAGTCTTTTATTCTCACCAGGGCTGCATTTATTTGATCAGAACAGTAAAACAGTAATAATGTTACAATTTAAAATAACTGTGTTCTATTTTAATATGTTTTAAAATGTAATTTATTTCTGTGATGGTAAAGCTGAATTTTCAGTATCATTACTATAGTCTTCAGTCTCACATGATCCTTCAGAAATCATACTGATATGCTGATTTGATCCTCAAGATACATTTCTTATTATTATCAATGTTAAAAACAGTTGTGCTGCTTAATATTTTTCAGAAACCATCTTTTCAGGACTCTTAAAGTAAACTCACCCTCCACTTGTTCCCAACCTGTATTAATTTTGGGGTGTACTGTACCTTTAATTAAATAGGAAGTTCAAAACAGCAGCAACCGTTTGAAACAATAAAATCTGATAAATTTTAATGCGTCTTTGCTGCATGAAAGTATTAATTTCTTTAAATGTATTTTCTTACTGGCCCCAGACTTTTGAACAGTAGTGAAAAAAACAACAACTGAATATTTCATATCATTTTCACACAAATTACAACTCTCCCTACAACAACAAAAAGAAAAAGACTCTTCTAAGAGAACTAAATACCTACCTTTGACGGGGCCATGGCAAACAGATGCTTCTCTGTAGACTTATCTTTGGATGTGTTGGTGGCAGAACTCAGAGCTACTACCAGCATAAAGTCCTGACCACACGCTCCAAATGTCACGATGCTTTTATAAGGGTAGGACGCAAGGACTTTCTAGAAAACAAGCAGTGAAAACTCATCTTAGCTCTTCACTAACAACATGAAGTGATTTGGAAATACTGTGAAACACTGTAGAGAATGTGTTCACTTACTACAGAGTTGAACTCTAGCATGTTGACTCCATCTTCATGTACTGCCAGCCAAACACGCACGTTCTTCTGTGATGTACTTACAGACTGCAGGGAGAAAGAGAGTGAGATTAAGAAATAATGCCACAGCATTTACACTTTTTTGAGTATTTAAATTGTACAAATCACCTTTAGCCTTAGAGAAACACTCACCTCAGCCTCAAATAGTTTGGCTCCAAAAAATGACCACTTACGAGCCACGGTCAGGTAGATTCGTATGCACTCTGATGAACTCCGACCCCTCAGAGATGCCCATCGGGCAGAGAGCCTTTGCAGCAACTGCCTGTGACGCATGCGTTTCAGTGCGTAAGATAATCAAACAGATTCGTCGTGTTCATATTTGTGGTTATGGGATGCACTGGAGGCATAAATACCTCATTTGTTCCTCAGTGCTGGAATTTCGGTATTGCTTCGGGTAGAAACGCTCAAAAACCTGTTTCAGGGTCTGGTTAGATTTAGTCTGTGCAGCTCCTGAACTACCTGGACTAGAAAATGGACGCTCAAAGTCCCCAAACTCCACCTGTACGACACAAAAAATTTATATATATATATATATATATATATATATATATATATATATATATATGTATATATAAAAATGTAAATGAAGCCTACATTAGGTCAATTAAGATTTTTTTGGATGGTGACATTATTTCTCTGACCATTAAGCATATTTCTTCTCAAATTATCATTACTGTAATGTGATATATCATCCATTACCAAATGATTGTAGAACAATAACTTTCTTTTAAAAACAGTACAATAAATACCAATGTGATGTATAAATACTGTTAATTAAATTTGTATACTTTTTGGCAAGTTACACAAATGATTAATAGTAATGATTAAATTCACATTAATGAAAACACACACACACACACAAAATTAACTGTTCCTAAAGCTTAGCTTATTTTTTGTATTTGTAAGTGATTTATAATGGATAGGTGTTTTACCATGACATCGTGATTTTTTTACTTTCCAAATGTCTTTTATGCATAGTTTGCATTGTTTTACTTTATGTCCCAGTCTTAAAATTTTAAAAATGTAAAAACTCCATTCAACTCCATCCATTCAACATTAATTATGCTTAAATCTATGATGGGTCTAAGCTAAATTTGTTAATTGTTTCATTATTTATCATGTGTAAATGATTTATATAATTTTTACACAAATTACTTTTATTTTTAAATTGGTTTTGAATTGACCTCGAAAAAAAATTGTACCTAAAATTGAGCTTGTTTTCTTCAGATATTGCTGTAAGAAATTTATTTCAGACAGGAATTGGATGGGAATCATACAATTCAAAGATTTTGGTTCTAAAAGGATACTGTTAATATTTTGTTAGCATTTGTAGAGCTGAGGGAGCTAATTTGTGTTTCTGACATTAAAAGAACATTCATTAAATTAATTCAGAATTCATTCAAAAAACTAGTTCATAATCCTCATATATTGTAAATCAGACTGTTTCAGTTGCATTGCATGTTTGTTGATACGTGCAACCAGCAAGGATAACAGAAAAATGTATTGTCTTGTATTATTTTATGGCACCGTCTTTCTCTAAAAAAAAAAAAAAAAAAAAAAAAAAAAAAAAGATATTTTTTGAATGGTGCAGTAGATTAAGTAGCAATGCAGGAAACACTTTCACAGTATTTTAGTATCATGGAAATCATTTGCTTCAAGCTATTTTTAAAAATAGAAAAGGTTCTGAGTAACTGTACTACTACCTGACTCCTATCACTGAGATAAAAACAGCCCTAGGCTGTGGAAACAATGAAAAGAGACAGGATCACCCCACATCTTTTAGCAAATAAAAAAAAAACTAGCCAATCAGATCCACGGTGAGCCTGAGAGTCATTTTGTTTGAGCATTTGAGTTTGCTGACATTGGGTTGGTCGATGTGTCTTTGGAGGTGTGGTTTCAGACAGACGGTGTGATTTTAAATGTAGTGGGCTGTTTAATTAAATGACAAAGTTAGGTAATATATAACAGGTTTGTGAGATGCATTAATATTCTGAGGAGCAGCACTGTGTACCTGAGCAAGCAGGGCGGCCATTTCTAAAGCAAGCTCTTTGTTGACAGGGAAGTGACCAGCTGTAATTTCTTCATTTGTTTGGTACGCCAAAAGCAAACGCTCTCTCTCGGTCTCCCCTCTCATCTGCTGGGAGAAGTATAACCTAGAGGAAACAAACTAGTGGTTAGTCACAAATTATGGGCTTTTGGAAATAGGTATTTTGTTTATGCTTAGGAATCTGTACTCTACCGGTTCTTATAAGTGAGTTTCACCGTCCTGGCGTTCTCGGATTTGCCTGTGTGCTGCTCCTTCGAGACCTGCTCCCATTTTGAAATAATGTCACAGATCTGAGGACACAGCACATTTTTTAAGATAAAGACACAAAGTACAGTTTCTAAAATAATAGGGTGTTTTTGTGTGAGTCTCACCTTCAGGTTTCCCTGAAGACAGTGCTCAAGGTCTTTGCCAGTGGGGTCGTCAGAATAAAGGCTGAAACCAGACTGACCAGTTTTCCTCATGCCCGTGTCCTGGTTCAGCTGACTCTGGAACTCCTCCACCGTGGTTGAAGCATCAAAACTAACAACCTGACACACACAAGACGGTTAAATTAGACAGATTACCTGCTGTGTGTAATTGACTTTTTACCAGTGAATTTCCATGACTTTTGCAGTTTTTCATGGTTAGTGGATCAAGATTTAATAATATTTTACAGAGTGGTGTGGATGAGGAAGTTTTTTTTTCTCACTTAAAGAAATTAATACTTATATTCAGCATACCGAGCATATATCACAATTCTTTTCAATAAGTAGTAGTGCTGGGCAGCGATTAATCGCATTCAAAATAAAAGTTTTTGTTTTTATAATTTGTGTGTGTACTGTATATTTATTATGTATATATAAAAACACACACATACAGTATTATTTTGAAAATATTTACATGTATTAACATGTATATATTTATATTCATATAATTTATATTATATATAAATATATTTAATATAATACAAACATAACGTATTTCTCTTAAATGTATACATGCATGTGTGTTTATTTAGATATACATAATAAATATACACAGTACACACACATAAACATTATGATGTACACAAAAACGTTTATTTTGGATGCGATTAATCGTTGCCCAGCACTAATAATAAGAAATATGTTTGAGTACCAAATCATCATATTAAACTGATTTCTGAAGGATCATGTAACACTGAAGATCTGAGTAATTATGCAGAAAATTCAGCTTTGCCATCACAGCAATACATTACATTTTAAAATATATTCAAATAGAAAAAAGTTATTTTGAACTGCAATTATATTTTGCTATTTTTACTGTGATATGTTTTAAGATTTGTTGAGAGCCGAGCATAACTAGAAAAAAAAATACTGTAATTCTCATTCAAATTAAAATTCAATGATACATCTAAGTTTTACATGACTATGGTATTATTATTATTATTTTTTGAAGAATCTTCATGCAGCTTTTTTCCTATAAGTTTGACAGATACTGAAAAGCAACTAGCATAAATAATCATTTGTTGCTTTGGGTATCAAACTCAAGTTGTTAACATCATGCTTTTCCATTCAAGCTACAGGAAAATGATTCATAGTGAATACATAAAGATACAACATGCATAATAAACTGTTATAATATTAATTAATATTTTTTAAAACTACTTTTATAATACTTTATTTTTTTTAAATAATATTAAAAAGAGCTGCATGAAGATGTAGAAGACCATAAGGATGAGTAAATAACAGATTTCTATTTCTAAATGAACTGTTCTTTCATCATGAGGCTGTTTTGCATATGTGTGGACCTGGTAGGTGTTGTTAAGGAAGTGTACAGGGACGCTGAAAGGCAGAGAGTGATGATAAGGGTTCCTGAGTAAGATTGATAGGATCTCCATTCGTGACGATCGGGCTTGCCGATCCCCCTTCTGCTGCGTCCGCTCCAATGAGCGCTGACAGTAAATGGCATACTTTCCTACTTCCGTCCTGGGAAAAAAGCAGAGACTAAGCGACTGTGTGCTGTGCTTCCAGGAATCCTAAAATATAGTTTCTGTTTTTATTTACCTGGAATCTCCATGCCTTTTGAGATGAACCTGCAAATACCAAAGAATGGGAGGCGTGGGCAGGAAAAGCCCGACACACAGAGCCAGGAACTGCCATCCCTGTGTTACAGAACATGGAAACAAGTCAAGACATCTCATGTGGCTTCACTCCCAAGATGAGGAGAAACACAAAACAAAAGCAATCACTCCCTCTAGTGGTGTGTGTTCAGATCTGACCTGCAGGGGTCCTGGCGGTCCGTGCGGCTGCCTCTTCCGTGTCTGTTTGATAAGCTGGCAGTAGATCTCGTTCTGCAGCTCTGGGTGGGTGAGACACACTTGTAGAGCACACTGGGCAAGAGTCACGTGATAATCTATGGCTGGAGTGTCAATGGCCACGTTAATGAAGAGCTGACATGTCTGTAAAAAAAGAAAAGGAGTGTTTCTCCCTGTTTTTTAAGGGTTGTTCCCTCCAAATGTGTATTGAATGAAGAGTTTAACCTTAAAGAGCTTGATGGCTTCGGTTTGTAGAGCTTGTGAAGGAAGGGTGGTGAGTGGAGACGGTAGCCCTTCCTTAGTGAAGCAGAGCATCGGGTATCTCCAGAGCTGAGACCCTGAGAAACAACGGGACAAACATTGGACATTAAATTGTTTTTATGTAGCTACAGTTTAAAAGGGCAGAATGGGGTTGAAGTAAACAAGTTGTGAATAAACTGAATTTATGATGTAATGTTTGCCATGCTTATATTTAATAACATATGTCAAATCAGTCTCAGCCTCAAGCAGCACACCCACACACCACAGTCCTTTCATTTAGAGGTGTTTACCACCGCACTAATGCTTGAGGCCCCAGAGATTTGAGGGACCCCTGCTTGCCATAAGGAACTGAATAAACCAGTTAGTTACTGCATTACATTATAGTCTTGTTGGCTTATAGTATATGTAACCGCATGAAAATTAAAACAGACACTTAAACTTAGGTCTTAACCTTTTTGACTCCAAGGCCCCCCATTATCTACAACATTATTTGAAGGGCTGAATGTTCTTCAGGATTCCCACTCTTTTTAACCAATTTACACAACTTTTCCAGTTGTTCATCATTTACTGAATAAAGACTAAGAACGACAATTTAAGAATATTTTTTAGAATACAACCTGAATTCCGGAAATGTTGGGATGTTTTTTTTTTATTTGAATAAAATGAAAACTAAAAGAATTTCAAATCACATGAGCCAATATTTTATTCAAATTAGAACATAGATAACAAATGTTTAAACTGATACATTTTATGCACAAAATGAACTCATTTTAAATTTGATGCTTGCTAGAGGTCTCAAAATAGTTGGGACGGGGGCATGGGGCATGTTGCAGCATTTCCTCTTCTTTTCAAAACAGTTTGAAGACGTCTGGGCATCGAGGTTATGAGTTTCTGGGAATTTGGTCCCATTCTTGCCTGATATAGGTTTCCAGCTGCTGAAGAGTTCTTGGTCATCTTTGACGTATTTTTCGTTTAATGATGCACCAAATGTTCTGTATAGATGAAAGATCTGGACTGCAGGCAGGCCACTTCAGAAGTACTCTTCTACTACGAAGCCATGCTGTTGTAATAGCTGCAGTATGTGGTTTTGCATTGTCCTGCTGAAATACACAAGGCCTTCCCTGAAACAGACGTTGTCTGGAGGGGAGCATATGTTGCTCTAAAACCTTTATATAACTTCTATTTATATTAAACCTTTATATAGGCTTCAGCATTCATAGTGCCTTCAAAAACATGCAAGCTGCCTATATCGTATGCACTTATGCACCCCCATACCATCAGAGCCACTGGCTTTTGAACTGAATGCTGATAACATGCTGGAAGGTCTCCCTCCTGTTTAATCCAGAGGACATGGTATCAGTGATTTCCAACAAGAATGTCAAATTTGGACTCGTCTGACCATAGAACACTTTTCCACTTTGAAACAGTCCATTTTAAATGAGCCTTGGCCCACAGGACAGGACGACGCTTCTGGACCATGTTCACAAATGGTTTCCTTTTTGCACGATAGAGCTTTAGTTGGCATCTGCAGATGGCACGGCGGATTGTGTTTAGCGATAGTGGTTTCTGGAAGTATTCCTGAGCCCATTTAGTAATGTCAATGACAGAATCATGCCGATGAATGATGCGGAGACGTCTGAGAGCCTGAAGACCACGGACATCCAACAAAGGTCTTCGGCCTTATCCCTTACGCACAGAGATTTCTCCAGTTTCTCTGAATCTTTTGATGATGTTATGCATTGTAGATGATGAGATTTGTAAAGCCTTTGCAATTTGAGATTAAGGAATGTTGTTTTTAAAGTATTCCACAATCTTTTTACACACTCTTTCACAGATTGGAGAGCCTATGCCCATCTTTACTTCTGAGAGACTCTGCCTCTCTAAGACATCGCTTTCATAGCTAATCATATTACAGACTTGATGTTGATTAGCTTAATTAGCTGCTAGATGTCCTCCCAGCTGAATCTTTTCAAAATGTCTTGCATTTTCAGTCCTTTAGAGAGCTAGTGTTAATTAGGTTTATTAAGAAATGTATTTCTATTTCAATAATTGTACTATTGTTCTGTAAAATAAAAAGAGAGAACTTATTGATAATAATAATAATAATAATAATAATAATTGAGATTCCGGTTTCATTATTTGAATGATATACTGGGATTCATATCCCATAGCTGATTTTTCAACAGGTGGCATGTCTTCCCCTTATATTTTCTGTGACTGATGTGAGATATTCGATCACAATTAAATATAGGAAATGAATACAGATCTGAGACTTACCTGGATCTCCCTCTATGCTGAGCAGTTTACCAATTATTTGCTCGAACTCAGTCCCCACCTGCCCCACTGCGGTGCCCGCGGCCATGGACAAATGGTACAGCCAGGCCGTCTACAGGACAGGAGCACAGACAGACAGGCAACAATGACATTTCGTTTCATGAACTCCCCAAACATTTAGGATTATCTTTGAATATATTCCTTTTCTGTGCCATGATGAAATTAGATCCTTTGTTAAATAGAAGTACACATACTAAAACCATACTTTTAAAAGGAGTACTATGTAAATAATATACATTAAAGTAATAATTAAATAACATCAGACTGTTAATTGCATGTAATTTACAATTAACTGAAAATGATTCAAGTTTAAATTTCTAAATGTAGTAGGACTGAAATACATCATGTAATTTCATAATTACTTTTATTATCTTTGAAATATGGATAATGTGTACTGCTGAATGTATTAAGAAGCATTTAAGGTAAAATAAAGCATACTTTAATGCCATTTCTACATGTTTAATGTTTTAATTTATACAGTATATAAACATATTTCATATATTTAAATATATTGAAATAACACATTTGTAATGGAGTTACAATTTACTAACTTTACAACTTAGTTAACTAATTTTCCAAATTACAAATTATTAATTTAGTCACGAAAATGTGCTCACTTGCATTTTTATTTCATTTATTTTACATTGTCTACAAGTACAGTTTTAAAAAATATACTTATAAAATCTGAAATTCACATCCAGCACAATTAAGTGCACTTGTTTTTCACAAGGGATGTGCAACAGTTATTTGTGGCTCTATTTCAACTAAATTCATTATGGCTTGCCTACCTTCTCATAAGGAGAGTCGATGAGCAGGTATGTCAGGTCCTGATTCACTGACTGAATGGAGAGCGTGTACTGAGCAGGGACTTCAGCTACGTCACATGATTTATGCACTTCCTCCACACGAGCCTCCCACAGTTTGATCTGACCCAGAGGAAACTTGTCTTCTTGATTTCTGAAGTAGTAGAGAGTCTTCCCAAACAGCGCACACCACACATGCTTTGAGTAGCCATGCTTCACCTTAAAGAGTCAGAGACAAAAATGTTATTAACAGCTACAACTTGATACTGTATATATTTTTATATATTATATCTGGGTGGCTTATGGTTCAAACTGGTAAAGTGACCTGACCAGCACAGTACTAACATCTTTCATGCTTTCATTTCTCAATTTTTTTTTTATATCAGTTTAAAAAGTTTATTTAAAAAATCAATTTACAGAGATTAAACAAGTGATGACAAATTTTTTTGTTTTGTCCAGGAAAGAAATGTAAATTTATTTAACATGTTAACAGCTATCACTTTACAAATCTGTTTTTGAATTTGGAGTAGAAAAACAACACATCTTTATTTAAATAATTTAATATTTAGTATTATAGGCTATTCTTTCCAGCAATAATATACACAGTAAACCATTATGAAAAGCAAAATCCATAAAACAGCAGCAATGAAAAAAGATTATCAAACAATTATTTTGGACAACAGCAAATGAAATAGAAACATTTACACTACTGTTGTTGAAAATTTGTTGCTTTTTTAAAAGAAATTAACAATTTAATGAAAATAATTTTTCAGCGAGGATGCATCAAATTATTCAAAAGTGACACTATCAACATGTATAATGTATAAAATATTTTTTTTTCAAATAATTGCTGTTCTTTTGAACTTTCCATTTATCAAAGAATCCTGAAAAACGCTCATCACGCTTTCCATAAAAATATCAAAGAGCACAACTGTTTTCATCACTGATAATGATAAATGTTTCTTGAGCTGGAAATCAGCATATTAGAATGATTTCTGAAGGATCATGTGACACTGAAAACTGGAGTGATGATGCTGATAATTCAGCTTTGCATCACAGGAATTTAAAAAAATATGTTCAAATAGAAAACAGCTATTTTAAATTATAATAATATTTCACAATATTACTGCTATACTGTAATGCAAACTTGGTGAAGATAAGAGACATTAAACAAAAACTTTTGAACAGTAACATATCTAAAAAAAAAAATTCTTTCCAACAGTATACCTTTGTCAGATGTCCTTTCATAACGGGCCGTGTGTCAGGGTGAGTGAAGAGCGGACTAGCAGCTTTGATCCTCAGGATGCTCTGCAGGACCCTCAGCCACTCCTCCAGCAGGTTTGGGGAGTCTGCCTTCAGATTACACACACTCTTACCCGTCACCACCTGAAGGGAAGCATCATCAACATCATGGATGGACATGTGAAATAATCTGAGACGCATGAACAAACATTCTCTCACACACACACACACACACACACTTTACCTGAAGCATCTGTTTGCCATCACCACGAGCTATAGTGCTGCATGCGTTCAGCTCAATCTGACCTTGGGGTTTACGGATCACGTCACTCTATGAAACAAAATCAAAGATCCACAGGAGATGTAGGAAATACAGAATGTATAATAAGAATAAAACAAAAAATTAATATAAGAACTTTATGAATGAAATAAAGAATAAAACAGAACAACCATAAGAAATAAAATAAGAGATAAATGAGTCATTTAAACTGACTGGTGATTTGTAGTAGAGAAGCTCCCCATCCTTCAGAACAAACCAGTGTCTCTTCCACGTCTTCTTCCACGTCTTTACCATCTTGAGCAGGTACCCAGACTTCTCCATAGACTCCTGGAACACGAAACATTCTCATTTGGTCTGACCTCTGTGTGTGTGTGTGTGTGTGTGTGTGTGTGTGTGTGTATGGGTCTTACAGTCTTGCCGTTGTCAGTGCTGGAGGAGCAGGTCTTTGGGAGTTTGTTTTCAGGTTCAGAGCACTCTGTGTCAGTGGAGTAAGCATCAGGAGGAATGGCGTAGTCACACTCAGATGTCATAGAAGACAATGACACAGCTGAGAAAAACAACACGTTCAGTGACTGGGGGGGGGGGGGGGGGGGGGGGGGGTTGGTGGTCTCTGAAATCCATTTTATTTTTCCCAAATTCTGTGTGTTACATTTGAATTTCTCTGGATATGGTTTTAAAGGGTTAATTTAATCAGCAAAAAACAAAAAAACAAACAAAAAAAACATGGTCTATTCTGTTTAATTTACAAAACTTAAACTATTTAATATTTTGAAATCAATGAAAATAAGGGTTGCTAAAGTTAAAAAGTAAAACGATAACAAAAAAAATTACTTGAAATAAAATAAATGTTAACTGAAATAAAATATACAAAAATAATAAACTTATTTTATTTCAGCTAGTTGAACAATATTTGAAGGCTTACATGCTAAAGTTTTACTGCATTATTTACATAATTACTAAAATTATTAATAATTAACTAATATTATTTAGTTGATATTTTTATTTTCATATCAAAATAAAACAGTTACAATATTTTTTGCTATGGTACCGAACTTGGTACAGAGAATTGTGTAATTTTACTAGTATTGGTACTGACTACTGAAATTTTGGTACCATGAAAACACATGTACCTCTCTTAAGTGAGCGGGGGCTTTCATGGCTACTGCTCTTGTGTGACTCTGATCCAGAGGTCTGGGAGTTCTCCTCCTCTCCAGAATTAGACTGACCCTCCTCCGAACTGTCCTCCTCCTCAGAACTAGACGACTCCACGGAGAACTGACTGGTGCTTAACAAAGTCGCTTTCTATGAGAGTAAAAAACACACATTGCATTCATGAATATGTAATTCAAATATTTCCTTCTATTACTGATAGAAGTGCTGACTCTTACACACACACACACACACACACACACACACACACAGGCTCCTACCCCTTTGTGTGTGGCAAAGACAGGTGTGCTTGTGTTCCTGTAGATGAGGGATGTGTAGAGCATGTAGGCGGTGCATGAGGATGGGTGGGAGGAGTCTGGAAGAAGAGGATTGGACATTTTCACTAGCCGTTAGTAAATGCACAATATGATTTAGGCAAGTAGAAATGTTTCTTGAGTACTTTGTTGGTCCTGGACTGATATTTACATTTCTATGCAACAATCATTGTCCAAACTCAATCCCATAACCAAAAACTAAAACTATAGCTCCTAAAATCAAAAGGATTAGAGGTAGATAAGGACATTTGGACAGCTGATGCAGGAACATGTCCAACTTGGGTAAATCACTATGAATATGCACATCATGTGTACCAGTAATATGACTACTGAATCAAAATTGGCAAGCTGTTGGTGTTCTTACTTTGCGCCATTAAAATTAGTTTTACATATGATAAGGACTCTAATAATTCTGCCTTCTAATTGTAGTAATTCAAGGGAAATTGCGTGAATCTCCAAAATTTGACCAAAGCTTTTTTTTTTATATATAATTTTTTTTTTGTAACATTAGTAATTACACAAATTGTACATTGTAATGTAATTAAATTTTTAAATTTCCTTCCCACAAATATCTGCCAATAAGGCAAAAAAGTAATGCAAAATAAAATACTTTTTCATTTTAATTTAATTTCTAAAAATTATAAAATACTAACTGTAAAATATACACAATTCAAATTAAATTCATATTTGAATAATAAAATGTTTATTTAAATTGTAATATAAATTTGTTAAGCCAATCTGATTTTTAATTTCAGAATTTAATCTATGCAAATTTTAAAATTAATAAAACTTTTTTTTTTTTGCATTTTGGGAATCTTATAGCCAGAATGCAAAAATTCTTATCGGTCTTAAAAATAGGATTGCTTTTTATTGCAAAATAAAGAAAATTTAAAGAAATATTTTTTATATTTATAAACTAGCTGTAAACTGGCAGTATTTCTAGTTATACAATGGCTGAGGTCACACAACTCATACAAATGCTATTCTGTTTGATTTCTTTTGCTATTTGTGCAAATCTGAGCACAAAAATTATATTTGTTGAAGTTTCCATCACTATAGAAGATTACTAAATTATGACAACTTCTGCTTCTGAAATGCATAACATCGGTTTGGATTTTTCCTCAATAAGTGAATGTGAATGACAATGAAGATACAAAATGATTGGCTGGATTGAGAATATGTGAAAATGTACACCCCCCCCCCCCAACCCAAAAAAACACACACCTTTATTAGCTACATCTGTGCACGACGTCTCTGACAGACGAATTCCAGATTTTGCCACAGCATATATTCTGCTCTCCTGGAGATAACATGAAACTACAAATTTACCACATGAACCAAAATGACAGAAATTCCTATTAGTTGTACTATTTGTGGCATGACTCACCCAAGAGGGCAGTCTGTGCAGCGGAGGGGTCGGAGGTTTACTCCCAGGCACGGCTGCAGAGGTGTCGGGTGTTTCTGGTTCCTCAGGTGGCACTTCAGCTGAGGGCACATCAACATGCTCTCGTTCACCAGTCTCCATCTTTTGCTCTTGGCCCATGTCCTTTTCCTGAGGCCGTAGAGGACGTAGCATGCTGATGGCATTTCGTGTCCGCCCATGGGTGGCTTCACTGTACAGCGGAGGCTGACTCAGATGCTTTTTAGCCAATGCCAAACTAACATTAAACGCATTTGGATTGCGCAGTCGGGGCTGTTTGGGGGAGGCTGGAGTGTCTTGGGAGTCCTGGGATGGGGTGGGTCTCTTTGGTGTGAGAGCTGGAGTTAATATGGGGCTGGGAGTGTTTGTGTCACTGGAGGATGACGAGGAATCAAGACATTGTGACTGGAAGCGTTTATTCAGCTCATCTGAGTATCCATCCTCAGCGTCCATCTTCTTGCTGTCTTTTTTTGAAGAGCTCTTGGTGCCAGGAAGGCAAAGTCTGGAGCACTCCACGCGCTGCATGTCATCGTCAAACAGCGAGCTGCTGTCGTCTGAGGCTGTGTGGTAGGTCTCACTAGCGGGTCGACTGAAACGCAAACCTCCAAACAGACTCCTCTCCCCTTCAGAGGCAGCAGTGGACAGGATAGAGGACACACCACAGGACAGTGTGTGTCTGGTACTGTCCCGCTCATCCTCTGATCCTGCCTTAGGGCAACGGCCAACACACTCTGTTTCTGGACAATCTTGTTTCATTCCAGAATCTGGATCAGACCAAACACACAGACTTGGTTAATATGTGAATACATGTAGTAAGTACTAGATATATTAAAAGACATCTCTGATTCAAAATGTCAAAATGCTGATAAATGGATCAATTGATTCAATTTTGCAAATCACTGTCAAGTCATTCATTTCAATGAATGAGATTCAAGACAAATGACTCATTTGAGTGGTTCATTTAGTGAGTCAAAATGATTCTTGAACAAATTACTCTTTTTAGTCAGTTCTGAATCAAAAACAGAAAAAGCTTTGAGAGAATTTCACTCTCTAGATATATGTTGATATTGATAGGGAAATGCAATTGATGGATCAAAACGATGGCTTCTCATTTGAAGTTGACACACATATATAAGAGTAGCAAATACAGTTGGGCAAAAAAGTATTTAGTCAGCCACCAATTGTGCAAGTTCTCCCACTTAAAAAGATGAGAGAGGCCTGTAATTTTCATCATAGGTACACTTCAACTATGAGAGACAGAATGGGGGGAAAGAATCCAGGAAATCACATTGTAGGATTTTTAAAGAATTTATTTGCAAATTATGGTGGAAAATAAGTATTTGGTCAATAACAAAAGTTAATCTCAATACTTTGTTATATACCCTTTGTTGGCAATGGCAGAGGTCAAACGTTTTCTCTAAGTCTTCACAAGGTTTTCACACACTGTTGCTGGTATTTTGGCCCATTCCTCCATGCAGATCTCCTCTAGAGCAGTGATGCTTTGGGGATGTCGCTGGGCAACACGGACTTTCAACTCCCTCCAAATATTTTCTATGGGGTTGAGATCTGGAGACTGGCTAGGCCGCTACAGGACCTTGAAATGCTTCTTACGAAGCCACTCCTTCATTGCCCGGGCGGTGTGTTTGGGATCATTGTCATGCTGAAAGACCCAGCCACGTTTCATCTTCAATGCCCTTTCTGATGGAAGGAGGTTTTCACTCAAAATCTCACGATACATGGCCCCATTCATTCTTTCCTTTACACGGAGCAGTCGTCCTGGTCCCTTTGCAGAAAAACAGCCCCAAAGCATGATGTTTCCACCCATGCTTCACAGTAGGTATGGTGTTCTTTGGATGCAACTCAGCATTCTTTCTCCTCCAAACACGACGAGTTGAGTTTTTACCAAAAAGTTCTATTTTGGTATCTGACCATACATCTGACCATATGACATTCTCCCAATCCTCTTCTGGATCATCGTAATGCTCTCTAGCAAACTTCAGTCGGGCCCGGACATGTACTGGCTTAAGCAGGGGGACACGTCTGGCACTGCAGGATTTGAGTCCCTGGCGGCGTAGTGTGTTACTGATGGTAGCCTTTGTTACTTTGGTCCCAGCTCTCTGCAGGTCATTCACTAGGTCCCCCCGTGTGGTTCTGGGATTTTTTCTCACCGTTCTTGTGATCATTTTGACCCCACGGGGTGAGATCTTGCATGGAGCCCCAGATCGAGGGAGATTATCAGTGGTCTTGTATGTCTTCCATTTTCTAATAATTGCTCCCACAGTTGATTTCTTCACACCAAGCTGCTTTCCTATTGCAGATTCAGTCTTCCCAGCCTGGTGCAGGTCTACAATTTTGTTTCTGGTGTCCTTCGACAGCTCTTTGGTCTTGGCCATAGCGGAGTTTGGAGTGTGACTGTTTGAGGTTGTGGACAGGTGTCTTTTATACTGATAACGAGTTCAAACAGGTGCCATTAATACAGGTAACGATTGGAGGAATGGACAGTGTTGAAATCAGTTGAGCTGCTTATTATTTTTGCGGAAACCATGATACAAATTCTTTGATAAATAGAAAGCAAAAAAAAAAAAAAAGAATTCATTTGAAAAACATTTTTTGTAACACTGTAAAAGTCTTTACTTTCACTTCTGATCTTTTAACATGTCCTTGCTGTATTATGAATTATGTATTACTCAGATTATGAACTAATACTTTCAGTCAAACAGCTACAGATATCATATCAGTCTTCTGACCAGTAGAGGGTCTCCTGCAGTCTGTGTGTGTGGGGTCACCATCCGGCAGGGTGCTGATGCTCTTCTGGGACGGCTCTGGGCCCGTCAGTACCTGAGGGCTCTTCCCTCTGATTTGGAAACAGCCAAAAGTCAGATTGCTGAGCCGCTGGGCCTCACCCACATTGGGCTGGATTGAACCACCAGAACCCAAAGTCAGCTCCATGGCTAAAACACATCACAAAAACATGACACTTAATAGCTCCATTTCATCACTGGAAAAATGATACAAAATTTCCTGTATCTTTTTAAAACTTATGCTGTGCTTGTTAACCCAATTCCTGTTATTTATTTATTTACATATTACATTACATATGTATTTATTTGCTGTTGTTTAGCTTGTATTCATTGCTTTGTATATAAAAACTGAAAACAATATATAAAAAATAATAAAGCACACTACATTTTGGGATAAATGCAGTGTGCTTTGTTTTATACTGCACATGTTGGCAAAGTTCTGTACTGTGTACAGTGTGCACAATATGCATGCTACATACTCAGTGTTCATTTTTACATAGTGTTTGTTTAAACTGCCCCTATTATGGATTTTTGAAAATGACCTTTCATGCAGTGTGTAACACAGCTCTAAGTGAATGAAAACATCCTGCAAAGTTTTAAATCTGAAAGTGCACCATGTATAAAGTTATTGTCTCTCAAAAGAAAGAGCTGACTCTGAATCATTGAAAAGAGTTGTTTTTAAAACGAATCTCAAGCCGTTTCATGTTGATGTCAACATGAAACATTAGCATATTGCCCGCCCTTAATTCATTCTTTGCCACTAGGTGTAGCTTTTAGAGCAGTAAAAATAGCGGTTTCACCGGTAACGCTGCACACAAAGCAGCACTGCTCACAAATGCTGCTTTATCAGGCATTACAGGCCAGATGAAATGAAAATGAGACCAATTGGACCAATCAGCGCAGATTAGCGTCACTCAAAGGAGGGGTTTGGAAATATGAATCATTGAGCGAATTGTTTGGGAGTCATTGAGCAAATAAGGTAAAAATAAATGCATATTATAAGACAATGAAAGTGTTTTTTGACCTTGCATGCATGTCAAGCTGTTGTTGGGGACTCTCAAATCAAAATATGAACCTTTCATTACCCATAGGGGCACTTTAAGTCATAGTTTTGATGAAAAATTTATCGGACAGGCCTAACCCTGGACATACTGCAGAACCAGCAGGAATAATGTGGTAGAATGCTATTTTGAAAACACAGTAGCCATGGCTTAACTTGCTATGAATGATTACATGCATGAATACCTTGCAGTCGTCTTCTCAGGTCTTGTATCTCAGCCTCCTGTTGTTGGTTGATCTCTCTCAGGGAGGCATTCTCTATATCAAACTACAAGAGTGAAACATTTACACAATTTCCTTCCACCTATTCTAGAACAAACACACGTACAAAAAGCATGAACATACTTCATTCAGCTTCCTCATGACCCATTCTTTGATCTTTGCTGCTTTTTCTTCAACCGTCTTGGCATCTTGGATTCGGTTCTGTTTCTGAAGGTGTAATGTAATGGATTTAAATAAGCCTCTAAGATGCAAACCTGATGGTTTTAGAGACTGGAGTTGGGACTGACCTGTTCATCCAGCTGTTGCTCTAGGGTGGCAATAAGCTCGTCTTTCTCCTGCAGTAGTGCTTGAAGATTTTGACAGCGCCTGAACAACCGCAGCTCTGAATCACTCGACTGGATGTCTGATGACTTTAGACGCTCTTCCATCCATTGCACCTAGTAATGGTTATATTATTATATAAAAAATAAAAATTACAGGGGTTGGACAAAATAATTAAAATAATGTGAACACCCATTATTATGGGTGTTAATATAATTTGTGTAGACTACAGAGAAAATTTGTGGTTCCGTTGTTTCTCCTGCCTCCTCCTCCTCAGATTTGACACTCACATGGGTTGCCAGATTGACACGCTACAAGAACAAGCGCAATTTACAATGGAAGGTGACGAGCCTTACACACTGCAAGTTGATGAACCGATTTACTCGTATTTAAATATTACTCTGTTCATAGATCTTTTTAGATGGATTCCAAGGCTTTTTAGTTCCAGTAGAATCTAGAATCTCACTGCAAAACGCTGTGTTTTCCACCACCTGGCAACCCAGGGAGTCGAAATACTAATGGGTAAATTGGCAGTGGGCGGAATCACACAGACCAAAACAAAAACATTCATGGAACCACATTTCAAAACAGAATAATTGAGAAACATGTATGTAACCTTAGCATGTTACCTAAATATTTGCAAACATATTTTGGTATTTTTATGCTTCAGTACAGTCAAAAAAAATTACATACAGCACCTTTAATAAAGGAATATTGCCTATTTCCAAGGTGTTCACATTATTTTGTTCCACCCCTGTGAATGATTAATATAAATTCTAATATAGTTTTGTTGAAATTATCCTTTAAATGTTGTCACCTGACCATTTTACTCCCAATAAAATGGTGTTTACTAATTTGAGGCATTTTCGTTGATGATAATATGCAAAATGATGAAAACTTTGACAAACCATAATAACATAAAACCTTTTTGTCAAGAAATATTTTCATATACATTTGTCACATTACATTAGTATTAATTGTACCAAAAATAATCAAATCATTTAGCAAGCCATTTAGGTAAAGAATCATAATTTAAATAAATCATTGTCAGTGCAGATACTTAACATTCCTAATATCGGATGAAATGTCCAAGAGAGTGTTATTTACCTGCTGGTTGGCCTCATATGCCCGACGCTCGGCTTCCAGTACCTGCGTCTCCAACTGCTGCATCTGAGAGAGAGCAAGAAGCACTGTTTAAATGAATGAGCCATGCTTGTGCATTAATATGTATACATATGAGAATTTACATCAAAACTTTCCTCATGCATAACATTTTCCATACAAATATCCTTCTGTGCTGGGATTTGATCTTTTAAAACATGTACTCGTCTCATAGCATAGTATTGGCAGGAATGCAGCACATCCATTTGCAAATCATTTTTATCATAGCTGGAATGTCATGCTATATTACTGTTAATGTTATTCCTTTAAGCCTTTTATTTTTATTTTTTTCAGATGAAAAGACCATGAGAGAAAATTGTTTATAAAGTTACGGAAATTAAAAAAACTACCAAGCAAAAACATTTCCCCCAAAACTGAAGCTGTGTTGTATTGGTTTCATTTTTGGACTGTATTGTATGTGCAGTCACAATTATAGTTGTGTATGCAGAAAAAAAAGTGGTAAACCAGAGGTAATGATTTAGTTACCGGTCATTTTGATGATTATTTCCTGTCATCAAATTCAGTGAAATTTCGGGGAATTTTGACCACTGTATTTCCAATCCTCATATTTTCAAGTTAATCTCTATTATAAATTCCCTAATCCACTTGCCAGTGTCATAAAAGTCTCACTCCACACATTCTGTGGCTTCGTTGTGCTCATCAGATTGGAGTTTGCTGAATGGGTCTTGGAGACTGAATGTGGACAACTAGTACAAATGTATTATATTTAAAATACTTTTTTCCCCCCATCACACATCACAACTTGTTTTTGTTTTTTTTAAAGAAGAAAAATGAGATGAGCTGAACAAATTTTATAATCCAACGTGCTTTATTGGAAGAACAACACGAGAAACATACTTTATCAAAATATTTCTGCATTTTTTCACATTATAATATTAAAAATATATTTTTTTTAATTATGGTAATTAGAGGTTGACTATTTGTCATAAAAAAGAGAGAATTCTATTAATTCTGCTTAAAAATATTTTATTGTTAGACAAAAAACAAAATGATATATATGCAAAAAGGTGCCGTTTTTAATCATTATGCAAAATCCCTTGACATACTACGATAGCATATGTGCTTTCCAATTTAATATATTTTTCTTATTACAGTATTGTTCAGGGTTAGCTGCTACTGCGTGGAGTGAGGAACAAAGAGACGTGGATAAACTCACACAACAGTCTTTAATAAGAATCCAAGGGCTAAGACAGGGCAGGCAGGAACACAAGTAGCACATAACACAGATATGCGAGGACGTTTACACCGAACACTCGACACAGGAAAACACAGGGCTTAAATAACCAGGGAGTAAATGAGGAAATTAATGGAACACAGCTGAAACTAATGAACAATCAAACACAGGGAGAAACTAGGTCACGGAGCACATGGGAAACAAACACATTCAGACAGTCCAATATTCCTGACAAGTACTGAGAATGTCATTTTTATTGACGGCATTGTGGTAATGATATATTAGGGGGTGCCTAATTGTCCAAAATAAATAAATAAAATAAAATCAATGTCTATAAATTTGCTTCATTTTCTGGCATTTCCTTTATTATAACTGAGAATTATTTTAAGATGGAAAAAAAGTATATTTATGTGGAAAGGTGCAACATTTTTTTGCTTTCTTTTTGGTGCTTTATCGATATAAAACCCCAAATATTACTAATAATATTATATTACTAATATATATATATATTTTTAGAATTATTATATTATTAATATAATATTATTTTTCACATTAGAGTACTGCAAATATCAATTTAATTGGATAACGTTAATGGACAGAAAAAATCTTTTAAGTAATTATTTTGTCTTATGTCTTTTTGACTTTGGGGTTAAATTACCATGATTAGCATAACACCATACAAAATTTGTGAGACATAACACCGAACATTTTGGGGTTAAATTCGCTTGTTCTGTGTTATGCGCTTGTTTCTGCTTTGGCAGGAGCTCCATCAACAACCTGTTTCTCTTCAAACAGTTCCCAAAGGACAGCAGACAAATATGACCTAACACACTGCTAATAGTTACCGCTGCACTCATATTTTCCACTGTACCCCATACAAAAGTGTTTTTATGCATCTCTGTGTATTTGACCCAATGGTATTCTGATCTTTCTAACAGCCTCTTTTCTTTACAAGCCTCCATCATTAAAGAGGTTTAATAAGTCCCAACACACAAAAGCACTATTGACAAAACTATCTTAATGATGACTCTGAGCCAGTCCAGTCCATGTTCTGCTCTAGTCCTTAAGTTAAAGCAGATTTTGTTGGATTTGTTAATGGTGCATTAGTCAGAGCTTGATGAATGACGTAAATCTCTGATTTGAAGTTGGAAGTTAAAAAGATTCACAGACTCTGGTTAGTTTTCCATGATAGAAGTCCATTGATATTCAAGGTTTAGAGAGCCAATGCCTACCGGACTAAACCAAAGGGTGTGTCCACCAAAACAGACTGATGGTCAGAAATACATCACACACTCATTATCTCTGTTGTCCACACACAGCCACTATCCCCACAGACTATTCATACACACAAGCTTAATGTGGAACTAACTATATGTATGTTTATACCACAACAACCACACACACACACGGGTACACAGTACACACCCAACCTCATCTGTGGTCAAGCTGGTCCACCATTGCCCAATGGTGCAGATATAGAATATAAAAAATAACAGAGTAATTACAGACTGTTCTGAGAACAGCTGCACAAACCCAGACAGACTCTGAATGGTTCAGCCACAGGTTAGCGCTACATATTAACGTGCTATTTTCTTGTCTTGGTGAAGACTTGGTGCTTGAATCATCTGATTGCCTGGTGCTACATACACTAACATTCACACATTTTTTTATTTATTATTATTTTAAAGAAATGTATGCTTTTATTCAGCAAAGATTCATTACACTGATCAAAAGGGGACGACATTTATAATGTATGTTCTTTTGAGCTTTCTCTTCATCAGAGGATCCAGAATATCACACAGATAAACTAATCACTAATAAAGCAGATTACTCAGGACCTCGGAAAAAGAGTTGATGTCGCTCATCAAAGCTAGAAAAGGTTACAAAACCATCTCTAAAGAGTTTGGATTCCAGTCAGACAGACTGTGTACGAATGGAGGAAACTCAAGACCACTGTTACCTTCCTGAGAAGTGGTCGACCAACAAAGACCACTCCAAAGCAGAACGTGTAATAGTCTGTGAGGTTGGTAACTTCTAAGCAACTAAACGCCTTTCTCACATTGGCTAATGTTAATGTTCATGAGCCCACCATCAGGAGAACACTAAGCAACCATGGTGTGCATGGCAGAGTTGCAAGATGAAATCCACTGTTCTCCAAAGAGAAAATTGCTTGCTAAAGATCAGGTGGACAAGCCAGAGGACTACTGGAGAAAGGTTTAATGCATGCATGAAACCAAAATGGAACACATTGGTTTAAATGAGAAGCTATTATGTTCAGAGAAAAGAATACCCTGCATTCCAGCTTAAGAATCTTATCCCATCTGTGAAACATGGTGGTGGTATCATGGCTTGGGCCTGTTTTGTGATTAAATAATCACATTGTGATTAAAAGCTGTCAAAACCTAAAAGATAAATTTTTTCCCCCACATTTAGCAGCAATATTGACAAATTCCACTAAGTTTTTGACTGATCTGCAGTGTCAGTCCGATTTGGTACTCTGATAATTCAAACAATTCAGTACGCAAGTGAGCTGTCCAATTGACTCGGAATGAATCACAAACTAATTCAGTGATCTCACAATATCTAGTTTTTCTTCTTCATGTCATGAGCAGGGCTCCATACAAAAGTGCATTGTTCTTTTTGACCAGGAGATGGTGCTCTAGGAGGACAATGGGGTGATTTGAAGCAACAAAGTGACCAGCATCATTCATTTTCAAAGATATATGGCAATTACTGGTGAAGCAAGCTATAGAGACTGCTGATGATGAGACAAAGCTCGACTTTATGTAAATGAGTGGTGACGGCCAATGGGAGTGCTGTAAACCAAAACAAATAAAAAACCTTCATGGATGCTTTCATCAGTTTGCACATGTAAACTTCACATTTCCATCAACAGCTCTTTGAATCTTCTACAATCCCCCTCACTTCTCTGCTCCATACGCTCCTGGCTACAGTCAGTCTTCCATTCCATGCATTCCATCCTCGGCCTTCTGTGGCCGGCCCGCCCTGCACCCCTCAACCGGCCTTCCTCCACAGGCCAGCTCACAAAGCCTGTCTGTGTGACAGCCTTCACTGCACCACAGCTCCAAATTCCCCAGCGTCACCCGGCCTTCTGCTCCACACTGCACTCATCTGTGTCCTGCAGCAGCACACTGTATACTACACTAGAAGCTCGCGTTTCCATTCTAGTCGAATCCCTTGCTAAAGATAGCACTGAAATAGATGGCTATTTATTATGGGGCTAAATTCTGAAATACCATTAAACTTTTATTTCACATATGTGACCCTGGAGCACAAAACCAGTCACCAGATTTTTTTGCACACTCAGATTCCAGATTTTCAAATAGCTGTATCTCGACCAAATATTGTCCTATCCTGCCAAACCATATATAACCATACATAAACCTAAATTAAAAAAAAAAAAAAGACTGGTTTTGTGGTCCAGGGTCAAATATATGGAAACATCTAATTTTATATAAAATAAATTATATTAATTATTATCAATATTAATATAATATTGCTCATTTTTAGTTTGTGTCAGCTAATTCATTGACTAAAGTTAACAAATGTTACCAATTATACATACATTAAAGCTCTAATAGTGTGTACAAAAAGAGACTAATACAATCTAAACATTTTCCAGATAATAGTAGTATCAATATAAAACGCAAATATATAATTTTGTAGAGGTATATATATAATTTTGTAGAGGTATATATATATATATATATATATATATATATATATATATATATATATATATATATATATATATATATATATATATATATATATATATATATATATATATATATATTGTAGGCCTGTTGAAGAAATGTCTAAACAGAGACTCAAGCCTTAGAAACATATCACAATAAAACAATGCCTGTAACATCACTGAATCGTACAATGTTCTCTCTGGCTACTGCCACCCAAATGTGGAATCAATCTGAGGGTGTTGCTAACCAACAACAGCTTCCTGCTTCACATAATGTGCTCTCAGTGTGAGAACACAAGTTCATATGTATTTGACTGCACTTGAAAGTTGCCATAATGGTTTAAAAGAAAGGTTTGCATCTGTTCATAAGCAGGATATGGTGTAGGCACTGAAGTCTTCATGTGCGCCTTTGTGACATTTTTTGAGGATGGCTCACAGCGAAAGTCCATTACTGTTTTGAGTTTCTTTACATGATGAACAATTGCTGTCCAAGTCTGGTTGATTCATTTAAACTTCACCAAACAGGATGTAAACCAGGGGAGAAAATGACCTACATTTCTCCCAACAAACCACACTTGGATTAGCATATATGTGTTTGTGTATGTATTTAGCATGCTAACTTCCTGTATAGCACGAGGCCAGGCATTTCCTCCCTTGGGAGTCTCAGTGATTAAAGGAAAGTTTGTTTTGCCACATGGTTCGTATGTCTTTCTCCTCCCATTTTACTCCCTCTCTTTCCCTTTCACTCTTATACCTTCTCATCCGTCCTACAACAAGACGTGTAAAACGCGTAAATCATAGTTTGAGACAACCCACTGATTAGGAGAGATAAATAGGGTCTACTGTCCCAAATCAGATACGTTTCGCTTTATATGCTCTATACATAAAGCAATATAAAAAAAGACAGAATAAGAGAATATCTTTTCACCTATAAACAGGCTAAATATTTGTAACATTTTATACAACAGTTATATTCATTCATATTTCAGATAGACTGTCAGTCTGTGAGGAATTTCTTTTTCTGCAGGCTACATCTTTACATCAGAACAAGCCATCTTCATGACTGAGTCATTTGAATCACTTTGAACTGATTCATTCAAAAATACTGATTCACTGTGGAACAAAACGTATGACTGTCTTTATAAGTGAGTCATTGAATAATTCACTCAACCGATTAGTTCAAAATCACTGATTTGTTGAGGAACGAAACACTACATGTAAGTGTGGGACCTTTTCAGTAGGTGTGTGCGATATATAACGTCTGCAATAATATCGTAATTGTTGATTTAACGATGTGAAATTTGACATTATCAAGTATTTTGCAAAAACCAAACAAAACAGCTACGGAGTGCATGCATACATTAGCCTACGTGATGAAGTGGGTTAAACAGTGCACGTGCGCATTTAGAGTGTGTTCTTTCACTGCATGATTTCAAAAATCCAAGATTTACATCATTTCATATATTTCACACAAAGAATGCCATTTTTCTTCAAAAATAAGCATGATTACAAATGTGATATTGGTTTGATACAACAGTTCAATAAACAATAAGTTAATATTAAGAGACTTACGTTTTAGACACCATATTGCCTGCTTTTGCCCCATTTCGCCAACAAAAAATAATTCCAAACAGCTACAGCACTGTTTTGCATCTCTGAGCAACATGACGATGCCTGCGTCCCAATGTGCATACTATCCATCCTAAATTCTATGTGATAGTAGTCATTTTCAATACTTTTTAGGGAAGATAGGGTGGATAGTATGCACATTGGGATGCAGGGGGTGTTTCGTTCCTGAATGAATCAACTGTTTAAATAATTTGGTTCAGTCGCAATGACTCACTTATTAACAGTGATTTTCTGCCACCTACTGGTGGTTTTAATTTCACATTTAAAGTCATTTTCATTTTTAAAATAATTTAAAATATCAGTATTCTACGGAGCCCCTTAGAGCTCATGGTGGTGGAAAGATTTCGGACTTTGCATTCTCTAGTTTTGCGAGGGAACGCAAAAGTTTTGCGAGAGAACGCAACGTTTTGCGAGAGAACGCAAAAGATTTGAAAAATATTTTTTCCTCCCACCCCAATTTTTTTTTCACCCACCCCGAAATCTTTCCACCACCATGAGCTCTTAGGGGCTCCGTAGTATTCAATGTTTTATGTTTAAAATGTCAAAAAAATTAGTATTTGTAACTGGTTAAAGCACTCCATGTCCCTCTGAGCTGCATTAAATAGTGTGTAAATACATATAAATGCCACTTCGAATGCAACTTCTGCAAAGATTAATTTTGATGATAATGGTTTCATTTGTTTGGTCACAGCCTAAATGTCATATTATCTTAATTGACTGATTAAATGTAACAATTCGACTCAAAAGATGCATACTTTTAGAAAAAATGGCTTTATTAAAGGTAAAAATCAATTTAAACTTATATGAAAAGATTAATTAATCACTGATGTGAACTGACCACCCAGAATATGAAGAATATCAAAACCTGCAGCTGTCCACGGTAGTCAGATATCAGCACAATAACACACTCTGCAAAATATTGTCTAATTATCGTTATCGAAAAAACAATATTGAGATATAATTTTTTTTCAATATCGCACACCCCTACTTTTCAGTGAATCTTTCTGCAGGTTACGCCAGAATGTTGTGCCATCTTTATGCGGTAGGTAAGTGACCTTCTTTATGAATGATTCAATAACTCACTTATAAAGACAGACAATCTTGATACGTCACTTCACAGGAAGTGGAGAGGGAAATTTAAAGCAATTTGAACAACTGGTTCAAAAACTGATTTAAGACCGAAACAACTGACTGCCTTTATAAGTGAGTCATTGAATCATTCACTAAACCTATTAGTTCAAAAACACTCTCTTTAGAAAACAACACTCTCTTTAGACTGGAATCTCATTCAAGATGTTGGAATACCCTTTGAAGTCCACTTCGCAGGGCACTTAGGTTCAAAAGGAGCGCACCTACTGTCTTAATAAGTGAGTCATTTAATCATTCACTTAACCAATTTGTTCAAAATCACAGATTCATCGTGTAAAGAAACGCCACTACTGTTTGTTGCTCAGAGATGGACAACTGTTCTTTTGTGAACTATTTTAGTTGGAGCAAAAATAGACAAAGTAACTGGTAATATTATGTGTAAAATGTAAGTAACTAACATTGTTGTAATATAGTTTCAATAGTAACATTGTTTATTAAACTGCATAAAACTGTGATTTAAATCTTATGTTACAATCTAGACTGCAAATTTGTTCCAAAAGCACTGTGCTTTAAATGAGGTTGAGGCCTATTCACTCAAAGAGCGATAACGATAATCTAATTCTATGAGAATAGTGAAATCTGTTTCTTGAGTAAATAGCAAATAACGTTAATGTCTAATATATTTATTGTTATAATTCTCTTTATAGTTATTGTTCTTGGTGTAAATGGGCCTTTAATTTAATGACACAACTTAATAGCAGGTTTTAGCATCACAGGATGCAAAAATTCTCTCTACGAAGTCTTAATTCACCTCCTTTAAAGTGCCGTTGCTTAAAACACAGCTTTAAAAATCTACATAAACTAGTCGCCCCTTTATTTGATTATTTGGGTGACTAGTTGATCATCCTGCCCATTCCTACTTCTCTACTTTCTTTATCCTGTGTCTCAATCCTTCCCATTCATCCTCTTCCTCTGTTTTTTTTTCCACCACAGGATTAATCTCTGACATATCCTCAGCTTAGACATATCCTCAGCTATGCTTCCCAGCTATCTGTGTTTTAACAGCTCAGCTGATCCAGGACCTACAGTGAGAGGACAATTCAGGAAAGAGGCCCTATGTAAACATTTAATGGCAGCTTTTAGTCACTGCAATAAGGGATTCTGTCCACATATGCAAGGGAGGAATAATAGATGGCACACATAAGTAAGGCAAGACGCTACCCAGCTGCTATCAATAATATGCCTACTGATGAAGGAATGAGAAACAATTACAATAAGATTCTCATATGATGAAATCATACACTTGAATCAGCATCATTGGGGTTATGATGCTGATTCATCACGCTTACTGAGACCGAGGCTGCATTCAAAATTACGCATTCACAGTATGTGAAAAGATATGTCCGAATTCACACTATTCATAAAATAATACGACTACGAGACAAGTATGCAGATCACATACTTCTGACAAATTCCTGAAGTGCATGCTTTGCTATCCCATGAGGCCATGGGAGAGGAGTTGTGAATCAACTCAAACTGGTTATTTTTGTTTTCTTTTGCACACAAAATGTACTCTCGTAGTTTCGTAAAATTACAGTTGAAGCACTGATGTCCCATTTTACAGATGTCCTTGAGCCTTGATCGTGGTAGTACCCTTGCTGTCTATGCAGGGTCAGAAAGCTCTCGGATTTCATCAAAAAATATCTTAATTTGTGTTTCGAAGATAAACGAAGGTCTGATGGATTTGAAATGACATGAGGGTGAGTAATTAATTACAGAATTTTCATTTTTGGCTGAACTATCCCTTTAAAACTATGAGATTTGGGGAACCACCAATCGTTAAAATTGCTTAAGAAAGATCATCATCACAATAGCTGACTATACATTTCCTAAACTTTACCTCTCCCCAAGGGCAAGACATATAAAGCACCCGAATACGTCCTGAGTCTGTAATTCAAAGAGGATTCTGCTATCCCAGAATGCAGCAGTCTGGAGCCCTGTGGTCAGGCGTCTGTTTATATTAACCTCTAATCTACTCTCCCTCGAGATAGGCCAAAGAAACAGGCCATGGCACGCATATACACACACACTCTTTCGTGGAAATGAGCAAATACTTTAATAGGTGGCTTCTTTGCCTTTCCTAGAATTCCCTTCGATTGAGTATCTCGGCAATATAAATACAGGCGGGAATTAGCAGGGCGGTGACAGTTACAGACAAATCATATGCCTGTTCTGTTATTACTTTAATAAAAGATGGCTGGGGTACGTTGAGTTTTACTTGCTCAGCATGCGGTCTGATGTAATGATTTTTAAAGGTCCAAGAGCAGACCAGCAAGCCGAGTGAAGGGACTCTGGGACCGAGATGTAGTGCGTTTGACTGACCTTTTCTGCCGTGAGCTCTCGGATCACGCTCATCTGTCCACGGAACTTGAAGAGCAGGGCCTCAAGCGCCATGTATTTCTCTTTCCACTCCCCGCCTGCGCTTTCATCGCCCTCCGACATGCCGTCACCCCTCAGGCCCTGTCACATCACACAACATGAGGCACACTCAAGAAGATAAACTATGAATCAGATGTAGGAATGGCTGGGTGATATATACCAAATCAACTATCTTGATATTTTTCAGCCTCTTCATGATATTTGATATACATCTTTGCTCTAAGGAACCATGCTTTTGACCAACCAGCCACATTTCAACATTGAAATATGGTTAAGATAATGTTTTTTCAGCACTGAAAAACATTGAAACAATACCTAATGTGGTAAAAACATTGTTTGTTCGCTTATGGTGAAAATGAAGATGTTTAAACAATGTTGGAATATCAATGAACGTTGTTTCCTTTTGCAAAATTGAAACAAAATTCAACTGATTAAACCTTGATCCATGACCTTGAGTCACACATTGAAAATAACATCCATAAACATCCATTTAAAAATAGTGTAAGCATGTATCCACATAATTATCTACATGCATTTTACTGAAACATTGTAGAACATGAAAAATGTCAAAATTTGTCTCATGACATGGTCTTTCGGAAACGTATTGGCCAAACAAACAAGTCGGTGTGTGACTGACCTTCAAATGTAAAAACAATATCAGTTGCTGTTTCAATGGTGAAAAAACATTGGAATAATATTGAAACAATGTTTAATGGTTGTAAAAAGTACTTAGAAATCAAAATACTTGTATAAATTAGTGCTGCCAAATGATTAATCGCGATTTGTTTACATAATATATGTATGCTGTTTATATTTATTATGTATATATAAATACACACACACATGCATGTATATATTTTGAAAACATTTACATGTTTATATTTTCATAAACTTTATATTTTAAATAAATATATTTAATATATAAACATAACATTTTTCTGAAATATATACTTGCATGTGTGTGTATTTATATATACATAACAAATATAAACAGCATATATACATATATTATGTAAACAAAAACCTTTATTATGGATTAATCGCTTGACAGCACTAGTATAAACACTTAAAATACCAATAAATCAACACTGAAATTAATTCACGCATATCAAAAAGATGTTGAAACACAACATTGCAATATCAACATTAATTTAATTTGCAATATCAAAACAAAATTCAACAGTGATTCATCTTCGATCCATGATGAGTACAGACTGACATCTAAAAATAATCATCATTATGAATTGCAAAATTTAATTCTTTTAACATTTGGACAAAAGAATCTGTCTCCTCCTTTCTGCAAAAATATGCTTCTTCCACATTTTGGGTTTTCACAGCTTCCCATGTTTCACAGAACTCATCATTACATTTGTTTGGTCACGCACAGATGTAAATGAACAGTGAATATTCTGAATAGGATGCTTATTTGACACAGAATTCTGATTAAGTGTATGCCAGCTGTCGATATTAACTGAAATGCTCATATAGCTGTATGCCATGTAAGGTACATTTGAACTTTAATCAGTTGGAAAGAAACTGCATTGGTTGGAAAGAGAGGCAGTGAAACATTCTTGGTCTCGAATGGCCAAAGTAAGTGTTTGAGGGCCAGGCAGGCAGAGCCCTGGACAAACTGACCACCACTACAAAAACAAACCCTACCAGCCAGCACTGATGCACCATCATAACACTTTTCCATCATAAAAGTTTAATTATGAAAAACATGTGTCAACTGATGCAAAGCAGGTGGGGGAAAGCACAACAGCAATGTGTGACAACACATTTCACTACAACTTCTCTTAAACTTTTGGTTATAATAAGCTCTCATTATAGCACTGGCACAGGCACAAAGAGAGTGCAAACATGCACTGAGCTCAATTAAGCTGTCCTGGTAAATAAGACTGAGGTTTTGACTCTTAACCAATGTGGATAAAAACAACATCTTTTACTGTGGAACTAACTTCTTAAGAGGAAAATGTAGGGAAAGTGAGCCAAAGTGGATAACAGGGTCATTATGTAGATCTAGAATAAAAGGATTTGTGCATGGAAGATCAGGAAGTTAATATATACAGTGCAGTATGTGAGGAAACGGCTCCTTTCCTAATCATGAAAAGTAGAAATATGTGTTTAGCAATGAGTTCTACAATATGATACACATATGATGCATATGTTGTGAATTACACTGTTGAGTCATATTAAAGGTTCTGTCAGTTCCACCACATAACACAGATCAAATATGCAGTGATTCAACATAGCATTATATATATGTATATATATATATATATATATATATATATATATATATATATATATATATATATATATATATATATATATATATAATTTTTTTTTCACTTTTAAAACAATCAGCAGGCTACATTTCATTTTAGAATGTATTTTCATCTAAATATATAATATTGCACTTTCATATTTGAATAAGTAGAAATAGAAACTTCAATACTTTAATATCGTATTCCCTTTACCAAGAAACAAAAACAACACTTTTTTTGTTAATAGTTAAAGATTTTATCCTTACCCGGCAATCAGTGTTACAGTACTGGAGATGGAACTGGTTTCACACCATAATAAAAAATAGTATTCCGTCTTGTCGTAGTCGTTATTGCACTAATATTGATATAATTATGATATAAAGAGCGAATGTTTTCTAGCTTGAAGTTTTCACTCCAGCATCGTCCTGTGGAAGTGGGCGGGACCGGGGGCGTGTTTTTACGAGCACGTACAATCAAACTATTGTAGGCGTGGTTAGGGAATGGCGATGTAACGATTGATTGACTTTGTTGTGGACCAATCACGCATCAGAAGTAGTCTGCCTGAACCAATCATCTTTGAGCTGGGCGGGTCTTCCAGCGCGACCCCGGAATTGACGCGTCACACGTGTTTGTTGTGTTGCTGTGGAAATACTTATTTCTACATGCAGCGTTGATCTTTTTCACCGGTACTTACTTTGTTACAAAGGTATGACAGTATATCATGTCTCAGAATGTTTTGAATGTGTAGTAGTTCGGGGTGGAGGAGAATGTAATATAAATAGCTGCAGGAAACAGTAATTGACGAGCACTAGGTAACAATAGGTTGAGCCAGAGCTGTTATAACTTCCTTAAGTCGATCTTCAGCACTTGTTGTATGATCGTTGTAAGTAATTATACATTTAATTTATGATACACATCTGCAGTTGTTGTTATGTCTCAGATCTAGTCATGGTTGTGAAGAAGAAAACACCTAAAGTGGAGGCTGTAGCTTTGGATGATGTCCAGCTGAAGAGTCTGACAGGTAAGTGACAGAAATCAAGTTTTAGTGGTTGTGCATGAGTTACCTGTAATATTTCATGCTTTCTCTCAGATTCCCTGTCTGTGGAGGGGGACAGTAGATCCACAGAGCTTGCTCAGGTTCTGAAGGACAGTTTATCATCCTCTGACCCTGTTGAGCAGATCCAGCTCATCTCTAAGGTAAAGATCATCATTGAGTTATACTGAATGTATTGCAATCGTACAACACTTCATTGGTTTGTATGTTGACTGCAGGCAGGCTTCCTGTTGGAGCAGTTGAGAGAGGATGAGTCCCCTATGGGTCCTTTAGTGCAGGCTTGCCTGAGCACACTAGCGTTCCTGTTTACCACACTGCCAGCTAAGAACCCACTTAAGAGAGCCGTAGCAAGGTTCCCACATTTCTCTATCACTCATACTACTGGAAAATCAATAACTCTTATTTGAATGTGATTGACGTCTGTGTGCTTTGTTTACATATATTTATCTATTTAACACTAGCATTAACTTTTTCTTTGTTATCAGTGCACTAGGAAGTGGCCCGGATTGGCTGCAGGAGCAGACTGTTGGATGTTTGTCTGAGAGCCTGTCTTCATGTCTCTGCTCTACGAGCACAGATCACTGCTCACACTTAACAAATAGCATCACTTCCTGTCTGGATGGCTTTAAAATCGGTATGTTTGAGTGACGTAATTTTAAAGATTATTTCATGACACACGCTGCTTCAAAAGTTTGGAATCATTAAGTGTTTTTTTTTATCAGCAAGTATGCATTAATTAAACTTGACACTAAATGCATTCATAATAACAAAATCATGTAATTTACAATTACAACATTTTCAATTTTAAATAAACATTGTGCTTTTAAACTTTCTATTTTTTCAGAGAGTCCTGAAAAAAAAAATATAATGATTTTCACAAAATTACTTGGCAACACAACTAGTTTCAACATTGCTGATGATGATAAGAAATGTTTCTTGAGCAGCATATTAGAATGATTTGTGAAGGATCATGTGACACTGAAGACTGGAGTAATGATGCTGACAATGTAGCTTTACAATCACAGGAATACATTGCATTAAACGCCAATTTTAAGTTACACTAATATTTAACAATATTTCTGTTTTTACTGTATTTTTGAAAATGAAATGTTACCGACCCCAAGTGGTAGTGTGTGCGTTGTAATGTATATTAAAATTGTTCTGCTTGGTTTACAGGTGAGAAATGTATTCACCGTTTGCTAGCAGAAGGTTAGTATACAAGTTAAATCCTTTGGCTTATCTTGACTTTCTCCTTTCTGCAAACTCGGTCACAATTATTTTTTTTTCTCATAGTCCTCCAGTTCTTCCAAAGGATTTTGAATTCTTATGTGGAGCAGAACAGGTAAACTGTTCGCTATTGTATTGTATAATGTGCTGTATGCATGGAAGAACATGCTGACATCTAATTCCTATTACCCAGAATTCTTCTTTTATTTGTATCTTGTTTTGTTATTGACTTTTGATGTGTTGTTCAGGGGTTTGTCTGGTCGTCATGTGGCCCAGGCTCAGCTGATGCAGTCGTGTCTGGCAGCGGTGAAGGCCTCAATGCTGGTGGTTCAGAGGTCTCAGGAAGCCATCAGTACTGCAGTGCTTTCAGCTTCAGATGACCAATCTGATCTACATCAGGCTCTCAGTGGACTGCTCAGCTGCTATACATGTATCTTGGCTGATGGTAAAGACCATCTATAGACCACTTTATTCTTCAGATGCAACTTCACATTGAGTGTTTTTGTATTTCTTTACACTTTTTTTATATATTGTATTTATGTAGATTTTTGTATTATACTTAAGTTCTTTTCCCATCTAGAGGAGTTTGTTCAGACGGTCCAGAGCACTGCTGGGATGGCTGTTGTTTTGCTCATCAGATCTATTATGGGCAACGGAGATGATGTAGCTGTCATAGTAAGTGAGAAGCAAGAAGCTTATTCTATACTCTCTCTCTCCATTCCTGGCTGTGGAAGTGCTGTTAAGTGTGAAGTGTGTTTCTAGGTTGCGAGTCTCCTGCAGTGTTCAGTTGATGCAGGCAGCATCGCTCCCCAGTGGCTGAGACAGAGCTGTGCAGGTCTGTATGAGAGCAGCAGGCCTGCAGCGGTGGCTCTGTATCTCAGTCATGGAGCTCTGGCTATGCTCAGCTGGAGAGGAAAGACTCTTGGTCCACAGGCCGAGAAACTGCTGCTGCTCATACCTGAAGTACTCCTGTCTCTAGATACAAGGTACTAAAGCATACCAAATGCATTCACTAAAAAGGACATGCAAAACTACATCATTTTAGTCAGTGGGTTTTCTGAATGAGGGATTTGTTTGCAAAATTAAATAACTGCACTTGCTACAGCCTAAAGAAATATTATTTACTTTCTATTAAGTTGACAGCGTATTTTTTTCTTCCCACAGTTGTGTATAAACTTGAAGATTAACATTTTCTATTCAATTTTATATACACTACCTTTCAAAAGTTTGAAATTGGAAAAATTTAAAATGTTTTTGAAAGAAGTCTCTTATGCTCACCAAGGCTGCATTTATTTGGTCAAAAATACAGGAAAACAGTAATATTGTGAAGTATTATTACAACTTAAAATAGCGGTTTTCTTTTTTAATATATTTTCAAATGTAATTTATTCCTGTGCAAAGCTGAATTTTTAGCATCGTTACTCCAGTCCTCAGTGTCACATGATCCTTTAGAAATTTGCTGATTTGATTTGCTGCTCAATAAATAAATAAATAAATTAATTCTTATCAATTGTTTCTAATTATCAGTTGTTATCAACCGTTAAAACAGTTGTGCTGCTTAATACTTACTGTGGAAATTGAAATACATTTTCTTTAGGAGAATATTCTTTGATGAATAAAAAGTTCAAAAGAAAAGTATTTATTTGAATAGAAATCTTTATTTTAACATGATAAATATCTTAACTGTCACCTTTTCAATTTAAATCATCCATGCTGAAAGTTGAAAATATTAAAATAATAAAAAAAAAATACTGAGAAACGGTAGTGTATATTCATAATTTTTATGTTTTTCCACAATAATATTTCTGAAGCTGCATTACAGTAAATACCGTGAATATTTACAGAGCAAGCTAAAAGTGACAGGAAATGAGAAACTCCCTGGAAAGACATAATATAAACCATTTTAAAAACTCTAAAAACCCTCCTTTTCTATCAACCATTTTTATGTTAAAAGGACAAAAAGATGAAAATATTTGTAGTATTTTTCTCTTCACATTTGTTTTTGGTAAAAATGAATGTCAATAGAAAATAATGATTAATCTTGTAGTTTCAGTTGTGAGAAAGCAAAATGAGACAGTAGTAATACATTTAAATTCAAGTTGCATAACTAAATTCATCCCCCTAATTCACATCGTACTACTGAGCTTAGTTGATTTTGAAGTTGATCAGCCTGGATTTCCATTTGAACTGCTCTTCATCATTGATCTCTCTCTCAGAGTGAAGGAGTCCAGTACGGTGATGGTAGTGGCTCGGGTTTTGACACTTTGGAGTGGAGCTGCGGTTGACTGCGTCCGGGTGGACACATGTCCCCCTCTCCTTCGCCCGTCTCTAATCGGAGGCTCTTCTCTAATTGCACGCCTTCACCACCACATCTACGCCCACTGGGAGCACCCTCTGGACGGGGTTCGGCACCAGATGTGCTCCATGTTTCAGAACCTCCTCACGCTCCACCAGCACTGCAGTGAGCACAAGTCCGATCCCACCGGTGACCCTTACATCACCCAGCTCACCCAGGACCTTCTAACGCTGGAGTGGCATATGAAAGGGAAGTACGGCACACTGGGCTGCCTGGTGGAGCATTTAGGAGCAGAGTATTTACTCAAGCTTGATGGTGGCCTGCCACCCAGGCTGCTGGGTCTGATGGGGGATCAGACGATGGCACCATACGCCAGCGACCTTCTGGAGAAGCTGTTTGTCAGCCATAAGGCCCAGTTGTGTGCACGGTTTAGGGATGAGGATGCCTGGATAGATGGGTGGCATAAAGTTTGGGTGAGGCCTCTGCTAAAGGTACTGTGCACAGCCCGATTGGATCAAACCACTTATATACTGGACTACTTCCTGCCCAAACTGCTACGCTGCAACCCTTCCAGCCTTAGCCACATGGTACAAGCCCTGCAGGAGATGCCAGCTTGCACTGAGGGTAAGAGTCTTGTGTATATACAGTACCGAAAGATTGGGGTCAGTAAGACTTTTTTTAAAAATTGTTTTAATTTATTTAGTTTTTATTCAGCAAGGGCATTAAACTAATCAAAGTGACAGTAAAAACATATTGTAATGTTACAAAAGATTTTATTTAAAAAAATGCGAAATAGTAAGCAGTACAAATGTTTTCGCCATTATAATAATAGCAGTGTTTCTTTAGAAGCAAGTCAGTATATTAAAATGAAAACAGTGTTATCGAATTTGAATGAGGATTTTGAGGAATGAGGAGTATTGTGTAGAACTTATTTAGTTTTATTTTTTGTAAGTGTTAAGTGTTTGTTCCTCAGGGTCAAATGGCAGCAGAGGTGCGTTGGGGGCTTTGATGACGTGTCTGCGGGCAGCCCGGTCTCAGGGTGTTCTCAAGTCTGTGGAGGAGGAATTGTGGGGTGGCCTAGTGCCGCTCCCACTAATGCAACAGGCTCTGGTGCACAAACACGAGCAGGTAGACAGGAACCACATTATATTTTACTGTACCTTTAATAGTTAATGTCTGACATGCTAAACTGTCATTTCTATAACACAAAGCGAAATGAAGGCTGTTTATATGAATTCAGGTGCGAATGGATGCTCTGGGCTTGGTATGTGAGAGCCATCGCAGCACAGAAACTCTGTCCAGACAGGAAATAGAGCTGATCCGCCACTTCCTGCCCTTTAATCTAAACAGTCAGTCACCAGGAGTCAGACAGCAGACTGTCAGTCTGTTAAAGAAGGTAGAAAATGATGACAGCCCAAGCTTTGATTGGCCGGAGGGCATTGTAAGCGTGTTCTGATTGGCTCGTGTCTGTTTTATGTTGTCAGCTCTTGTGTAGGGTGAAGGACAGCACTCAGCTGCTGCAAAAGAAACTGGACCAACATCACAACCACGAAGACCAGCAAGTTTTCAACATGTACCAGGTAGAACTGTGATACTAACTGAGCTGTAAGATAAACTCCACAGACAGGAGATTCATTGATTCTTACTCAATAGACATTTTTGCATTTGAAACTGATCAGATAACTGACTAAACCAAAAAGTTGCATGGAAAATATAGATAAGGAGTGAATTTAGAAGTCTAAACAACAAGAAGTGCCAAGGAACATCAGGAACCAAGTGATAAGAGTCCTCTGATTACACAGACATTGAGTGATGCGTTAAACACAGGAGACACGCATGAAGCAATAAACATTAAGATAACAGAAGAAAAATGTGTTTTTTTTTCCATTAGCAGGAGTTCTGTTAGTTGTGATGAATATATTGGCAATTTTCCACTTTTTTTTTTTTTTTTTTCGTGAGTTATTAAACATCATCGCGCCATACTCTTGCTTTTACGGGTTTAGACGCCATGGGGGTAAGTAATTAATGACAAAATTTTCATTTTGGGGTGGAGTAACCCTTTAAAGGGGACATGAACTGCCTTTGTTTTTTTATTTTGCACTGTTCTCTGAGGTCCACTTATAAAATTATGAAGATTTTTACACAAAAAACATCATAATTTAGAAGTAAAAGGCTATTTTCTTTCCTGATTTGACCCCCCCCCCCCCCTCTCATCTGAATGCTTTGTTAGAATAGGCATGGCAGATTGTAGACGCGGAAGTAAATGCCCACTGCTATGATTGGCTAACAGTTGAGTGTTTGACTGTGTACATTCCTCATAGATGGAAGCTGTAGGCTAAAAACACAAAAATATGCAGTATACATATCAAACGATGTGTAATAACAGACAAAGCAAAAGTGACTATGTAATAAAAACAGTTACTCACACTTGTGTGTTGCAACATTACTGTCGGATCCAATATAGTCAGCACAGCATCGTCTTTTAGTTTCAGTCTTTCTTAAAATCCTGTGTTGAATTGAGCCTTGTTTCTAAACGAATCTGTGGTAAAATGAAGTGAACAAAAGACCAAGTTCTCACTGATGTGGTCTGGCACTTCATTTAAACAAAGTTATTCAAAAAAAGTTTATAGTTTGGTTTCTGCATAGACCTGCGTTTTGTCCCTCTTTATTTACACTACATGCGTGAATCGGTAGGCGGGGCTAGACAGGCAGTGATGTAGAAGCAGGTGTTGATCATCTTTTGCAGAAGCGGGGTTTAGCCACACTATTATGTCATAGAGTAGAACATTTGACAAGCTGTTGTTTTGGCTACAGTATAAGCTGTTTTTAGACTAACGAGAAAATTTTGAGTTCTGAAACTTACAGGACGTTTTTATATCAAAAGATCAAGGGAATTTGACCCCGAGGGAATTTTGACCCCTTTAAACTGAAAATCAATTTTCTCTCTTATCAGGAGTTTCTGCGCTGGTTCTGTGAGACGCTCTTCCAGGTGTTTCACCCAGGAGCCTCATTCTCCAGGTGTCTAATGGCTCTACACCTGCTGGGGCTGATCGCTGAGCATTTCACATTTAACACAGGTATTTTTATAACTTTTTCTTGCACAAGGATGTCACCTTAAGTGGTCAACCGAAATATTGCCAATACTAATATTATTGGTCGATATACAGTATGCCATTCTTTTAAATTTATTGCTGTTTTTAATTATTGTTGGTAAAATAAAAATCTGTTTATCTGTTTACAGGTTTATCAAGTTAAAATAATTTCCCCCTAATTATTTCTAATAATTTTAGCGCATATTATGTAAAATAAATATTATTATTGCAGAAGTATTCCTGTCTAACTATCTTTAAATAGCATGGTATCATATATCAGCCGCCAGCCGCCCTGCCATCTATTCACTACTTCTACTCACCTCAGTATACATAGATTCATCTGTTCACCTCTTTTTTTTTTGTTTTTTTCAGGCTGTGGCTTTGCTCTTGGAGAGTCAGTGAGCTTTTGTCATGCTCAGGCTGTGCTGTGCTGTCTTGCAAACAACTTTCTTGAAGTCAAACAGCTCGCCTGCAACCTCTTACAAAAACTGCCCCCCGCAGCAGTGCGACTCCAGGTCAGTGTGGAAGTAAGAGTCTGAGACTAGTATTGAGCTATGTTCAAATTAACATGAATGCATGTCCTCCTCTGTGTAGGAGCCGGAGAGGCTTCAGTCTTTGCTTCAGGTTGCTCTGGACCTCAGCACCAGCACCAAACCCTTCGACAGCGTCACTGCCGCTCATATTCTCAACCTGCTGCTGCACCAACCGGGTCTGAAGGATGCGTTACTCAGCTGTATCCAGAAGCAGCACGTCCCTGTCCAGCCACCAGCACTGATCCAGTCCCAGACATCTGAGGCTTCCAGTCTGGAGCAGAACACCTTGGCAGGTACGCTAGTGTTAGATGACCATCACTCAAGATTGGTTTATGATCCAGGCTGTCATGTGAAAGATTGTAGGTTAAAGCAGGATATCAATTTTCAAGACTTCATAATTTCTATAATTTAATTGTGAACTTTAAAATTGCAAAATACATGTACAAGACTTCAAAAACCAAGTGTCCATTCTTAAAGGGACAGTTCATCCAAAAAATAAAATTGGCATCAGTTATGCACAGTCACATCTTTCTAAACCCATAAGACTTTAAAAAGATCTTGTACCTTTTTGTTTTGAAGATAAATGAATGGAAAACCTGACAGGTCCCAAAAATTGAAATTCCATGAAACCAAAGCTTTGAAAAAAGTTTATGAAGACTTTCATTGTAAAATGAATCCTTATGAATCGAGCGGTTTAATCAAAGTCTTCTGAAGAGACGTGATGACTATTTAATTAACAGATTTTATTTAGGTTTTTCACATTTTATTTGCTTCCTCCATTGAACATTTATATAACCAACTTTTTGAACCTTTTTTTAAATTTATTTTAAATTAACTTTTTGAATTATGAAGGTTTAGCTTACTTGTGGAGGGACCAAATCTTTCTGGTTATAGTAAAAATATCTTCATTTGTGTTTTGAAGATTAATGTAAGTGCATTTTGAAAGACATGAGGATGAGTACTTTTTTATTTTTATTCGCCCTATAAGCTAGAATTTTCAGAAATATACTTGAAAATGATATATATACATTATTTAGAATTTTCATCCTAACAATTGTAACACTACTACTGCTATTATCAATAATAATAATAATATTACTGATTTTTAATATACAGGTAATTATTTTGATTAATGTTTTGTAGAAAACAAAGATTCAAACACAAAATATACATTACCAATATACATGAGTGGAAATGACCAGGGAGACTTTTGCGGTTGTTTTAACTCTATACATTTATCTAAATTTAATTGTGTATATGTATGTATCTAACAAATGTATGTCTAAATTTGAGAGCATATCTGTGATGATTCAGTGGTACAGTGGCTGATGGTGTGTCTGAAGGAAGAGGTTTTGAAGGCCGAGTCGTCACTTCTGCAGGCTGCTGCTTCCTATCCTTTATATGGCAGAGCTCACTGCATCACTGCAGTCCTGCAGCAGCTCAACACTGGGTACATCTACACACACTTGTCTATTACAGAGGCCTTTGCATTCCTTTTGTTTGGTGTGTGTGTGGTTGATATGATATTTCTGTGTATTTAGATCACTTGTACTGTTGTCTGAGTGGAGGGCTGTTGTGTCAGAGCTCATAGGCCTGTGCTACAGGATGTCTGATGTCGTGTCACCTGTGGTTCAGAGCTCTTCCCCTGAGGGCCTCATTCCCATGGATACAGAGTCTGGTAAATGCATCTAACACTGTCTTAACCAGCTGGCAGCACTGGTAGACATTTTGTCTGTCGCTTGATTTGCCGCTCGTTTGCCGTGGTAATGGGTGGTATGTAATATGTGACAGTAGAAATGTCAACTGATTGCTATACTGTATAGATTGTGATTGCTACACATGAGAGGGACGTGTTAAAAACATGTAGTAATACTAAAAATGTAAAGCGGGACATGTTCCAAGAAAGTTAAGGCGAGGAAGAACATCTTAGTTTGTGTTGCTGACCAAAAAGAACAAAAGTTTTATGTTCAGTTGTCCAGCAATATCACAACTTGGCACTTTCATATAGAATTACATACATACATACATTTAAAACTTGACATTTCTGTAGTTACATTGTGTACTAAGACCAATGGAAAATGAAAAGTTGCGATTTTCTAGGCCGATATGGCTAGGAACTACACTCTTGTTCCGGCGTAATAATCAAGGAACTTTGCTGCCATACAATGAGTGCCTGAAAGTAGTCCCCAGCTCAGTAGCTTATGATATAGCTGTAGACTACTTTCAGGAGCTGAGTGATATCATTGCACCTGCTGCACTCATGGTACGGCAGCAAAGTTCCTTGATTATAGGAACATTACATTTCAATGTAGCATTGTGCATGGTTAGGAGTCAGGACAGTATATTGTCCCACTTTAAATCTGTCAATTGCATGTATGTGATAACCATACATATTTTTCTTCTCTCCACAGAGACCTCTGCTGGCCTCCAGAAGATCCTGCAGGAGATTCAACCTCGTGACACAAATGATTTTTTCACTAGTGCCAGAGAGCTAGACCCCAGCGAGAGCGACTGTAACAGTGAACAGAAAGAGCCAGAGAATGCAGTTCATAAACCACAATCCTGTAACAGCGGTACAAACACATCGCCCTTCACTAAATACAGTTCAAACACATCTACAATAGCATCTGTATCAAAAAATGTTTTTTAACTCAAATTTCATACATTCAGACACGTCATAAATTCACTAGTATTATATCTATAGGAAACACACTCATATTTTAATCATTATACTTTGTGGACCCAGAATTGATTTACATTGACTTGTTGTAATACATGTTCTGTCCATGAGAGGCCAACATTTGATCAGCGTTTTGCGAGTGTTTATTTGGGTGTGTGTGTGTGTGTGTGTGTGTGTATTTGTGTTGTCTAGGTGGCGGTGACGGAGAGGCCTATCGAGTCACCGCTCAGATGGTGCTGGTGTGTTGCTGGAGGACCATGAAAGAGGTGTCCATGTTGCTGGGTCATCTGTGTCAGAGCATGCCTCTGCGCTGTTCTCTCACACATGCTGACGGTAGAGGAGTCGTCACAGAGGGCCAGGTCAGTCGACAGGTGTCACCTAATCTAGCATTCATTGTCTGACATGCATACACACGCTCATCTCAAAGAGACCGTTTTGATGGAAGCCACCGAGCCTCCCTCAAGCCAAGATCTCGGTTACATAAGCGAGTGAGATATAATGGAGAACTGTACCTCATGCCGTTGAGTGGAGACTTTTTCCAGTAAGCTGATCTTTTTGAGCTCAGGGCCGAGAGATGAGACATCATGGTAATTGCTAATACAGGCTTAAATATGGTCTAGCATATTTAACAGCCCCTGAAGAGGCGTCAGGAAATGTGATCACGGTGAATACAACTTCATTTGCCATAAAATTGAGCCTGGCGGCCATTAAAAAGAGAACGTCAAATGTATTTCCAGTACAGACTCAAAGACTCTGTTCTAAACCCTGGGGACTAGGCTTCCTTCTGAGGTAGCACCCTATCCACAATATGTCTTAACTTGCATATAATAATGATGATAATAATAATCATAATTTTAAGGGATAGTTCACCCAAAATTTTATATTTCACTTGGTCCAAAAGAGTATACATTTCTTTCTTCTGTTAAACACAAAAGCAAATATTTTGAAGAATGTTGGTAACTAAAAAGTATTTTTTCTGTACTATGGAAGTCAATGGTTACCGTCAACTGTTTGGTTACCAACATTCTTCAAAATATTTGCTTTTGTGTTCAACAGCTGAAAGAAATTAAAGAGTAAATGATGACAGAATTGTAATTTTTGGATAAATAAATAAATTATAAAAAAATTGTTTATACTATATTATACTATTATATTATATATTGTACTAATATTATATTAAATGATATACAGTTAGGTCCATATTTGCACACTGACACAACTTTCATAATTTCAGCTAAATTTTAATAAACCGTAGTAAATAAATAAATAATATATATATATATATTTTTTTTTTAAATAAATATAGACTGTAATCATTGATATAAATGATAAAATCCGAAGACTATTTAATATTTCTGTTCAATAAAACCATTCAACTATGAGTTATCTCATAATTAAAAAAAAACATAAATTGTCAGAAACAATATACGGGCCATAGGTAGAATTATACCTTTTGGTACATGACGCCCACTGTAGTGGACAGATATATTTTCTGTTACAGAAAAAAAATTATAAGAAACATTAATTAAAATCTGGATGAAAGTATTTCTGACATCCTATTTAGGTGAAAAATATTTTTTGTACCTGTCTGATTTTCTGAGAATAACATGATTTAACACTTATTCCTGAGGTACTTGGTGCATCTCCTCTTTCCTCCGCCTTTTTGAATATATTATGCAATATCTCAAAACAAAAAAGATATACTAAGACAATAATTAAATGAAATCATAGACAACACGTTGGTGGTTCGCCAGTTTGTGGTTGGGACCTGGTGCTACAACTTAAATGGTTCAAAACGGCTTCCAAATATCTGTCCACTGTAGTGGACACCGTTCATGAAAGGGTTAAAAAGTGAGAATTGTGAAAATTACATAATCTAGGACCTTTATACAGTGAGTGCCATTGTAAAGATTGTAAATCTATCCATCACAGCCTCATAAGACATACATAAGATGCCTTTGTATTTGGCTAAAATGAGGTATGGTATATGATTTTGCTCCATATGGTTCAGGACAGTGAAAAGCACCAGCTGCCTGCGCTTAGCAGTGCAGTTATTTTCCGTCGGCAGTAGTTTAAACCATGTGAATGTATATGTTGTCTCCTGCTGTGCCCGTCTACAATTAACATGTGCCCTCTTAGCATAGAGCTTTCATTTCAGACCAGCCTGCTGTTTAATGGGCCGACTACCTTTCCTATCCTGCATTCTTTTCAAATGGCTTCCTTTTTCCCTGAAGAGCCGAACCACTTCACACAGAACTCATTCAGCAGCTTTTTACACCTGAGTCTCTGGCAGCACCTTGGTCCTGTGTGCCAGTACGATACATAAACATCAACACTTCCTACATCCTGGTATATGCTCAAAATCTCATGGGTGACTTAAAGCCACAAGCACTTAGAGTACAATGTGAACGTGTTTGTACCAGTTTGCAACCGTGTACGTTGAACAGGGCAAAAAAATAAAAAATAGCTTGGTGTAAAGTAAAAATTTCCTCTCTCAAATAGGCCGTGTCCTGAAACCTACTGCCCTTAAAGCCAAAAATCATCTTTTACTCAACCTTGAGTTGTTACAAACACATTTTTTTCTGTGGAAAAGAAGAGGAGATATTAGTCAGATATTTTCCATACAATGAAAATGAATAGGAACAGATGCTGTTGAGCTTAAAAACAAAACACTGAAATGAGTGGTTTTAAGAAGTTTTTTTTAATTTAATTAGACTTTTTTTTGTTTTCTTTTAGTTTTTTAATTAATTTGTTTTATAAAGCTTTATGTTTTTGTACTTTAGCATCGTTTTATTTAATTTAAGCATTTCATGTTTAATGGTTGTAGGTTTTTATACCGGTAATATACCATGTATCAAATATATATTTTTTTGGATATGTTTATTTTACTTCAGGTAGTTTTGGAGTCATTAAAATGTATTTAATGTAGTTTCAGTTGACACTTTAGTTTTAATTTTAATTTCACAGTCTGAAGCCAAAATGCAAGCCATTATTTGTGTAAAATCATAAGATCTTTTAACCGATGAAGTGGAAATGCAAAAGTGCAAATAAGATTTGAGAGGTACATTAGAGGCTTTTCAGAGATTTTTAGTGAGTAGCAGGTTAAATTTCAAACTCTTTCTCACACAAAACGAATGCATGACTTGAGAAGAATATATTGCATACATATGGCCATTGCATGTCATTTTTGAAGCTCTGACTCAATTTTAAGGCATCTGACCCAATATGATTGTGGGTTTCTTTTGTAGCACATCCTGTGGAGAGCAGCTTTTCAGTTTAAGAGGCAGAAGGTTTAAACTCTTAAATTAGTTTTTGATGTCTTAAGCTAAGAGCATAGCTTCGGCCAAAACCAGACAGCTTGATCAAATGTTCCCACTTTGTTTTTCGTGATAGATCGCTATATTTTCCAAATCCAGAAATTAGCGAGGGAGTGAGCAGACTTTGCAAGATCTTTGCACATACAGAAAAATGAAGCAATAAATCCTAAGAACTGTTACTTGATATCTGTGCGAAGGTTTCAGAATGGGCCTCGGCGAGCGCGTTTATGTGTCGGTGCGATTGTTATTTTCCCTGCTCTGTCCTGCTGAATGACCTCAGCGCTTTAACAGATGGAGTGGAGTTATTCAGTAATGTCACCATGGCATATTCGCCTGTTATATAAAGGATGATCTAATGATGCTGCCGGGGTCCACATGGCTTGTGTTTGCGGTTTGTGTTTATGCCTCGTACTACATCTTTTTCCAGACCGCATTTCTTCGGAGGGATCGGGCCGAGCGTGTGTTTATGACAGCAAAATTTCTGTTTCCCAAACGTGTGTGTCCTGCATCCTGTTATGTCCTCCGTCTCTGTGGAAACCCGGCACATGTTTTCGGACTGCGGAGGAGCCATGGCAACTGCAAACAGTTAGTCACATCCCAGTGATGGATAATTCCTTGAGTTGAGAGGAAACTGCCTCTCGGTAGGGGATCATTGTGGTACCCGAAGAAGTCATACTCTGGTCATTTGAATATCAAATCTGACAGTTTCTATTGCGTAGGTAGCCTTTGAGAAAGAAAGTTGGTGGTCCTTTTCATTTGTTTCGAGATCATGTTTGGTTTGCATAGATGGGCTAATCCGGAGCTAAAGTTGGGTCTGTCTGGCTCTCCCATGGCTTTGGTTAAGATGGGGGTCTCTCCGTCCCCTTTGGGCTGAGCTGAGAGTCTTGTGAGCAATTTGGATAATCCAGGGCCCTTATAAGCTTTAAGTGCTGTTGGAGCGCCTCACTCTGTTTACAAGTTGGTTGCATTAGCTTGAACTGTTCTGAGAGCTGATAGTGATTATAAATGAATACTTTTAGCACGGCTTTGCAATTTTTCATGGGTGAAATTATCGAATGCAATAATATGACCCTGGACCACAAAACCAGTCTTAAGTGTAATTTTTCCGAAATTGAGATTTATACATCATCTGAAAGCTGAATAAATAAGCTTAGGATAGAACAACATTTGGCCGAGATACAACTATTTGAAAATCTGGAATCTGAGGGTACAAAAAAAATCTAAATATTGAGAAAATCGCCTTTAAAGTTTTCCAAATTAAGTTCTTAGCAATGCATAGTACTAATCAAAGAAGTTTTGATATATTTGAGGTAAGAAATTTACAAAATATCTTCATGGAACATGATCTGTTCTTAATATCCTATTAGTGATGTCAAATGATTAATCGCGATTAATAGCATCCAAAATAAAAGTTTTTGTTTACATAATATATTATTTGTACTGTGTATATTTATTATGTCTATACAAATACACACACATACAGTATATATTTTGAAAATATTTACATGTATATACATTTATATTTATATTCTCATTTTATATTATATATAAATATATTTAATATATAAACATAACTTATTTTTCTTAAATATATACATGCATTTGTTTTTATTTATATACACATAATAAATATACACCGTATACCCATATATATTATGTAAACAATAACTTTTATTTTGGATGCGATTAAATGCGATGTAATCATTTGACAGCACTAATATATATGTGTGTATATATATATATATATATGTGTGTGTGTGTATGAAAGGCCTATTTCTCTCAAATATTGTTCACAAATCTGTCTATATCTGTGTTAGTGAGCACTTCTCCTTTGCCGAGATAATCCATCCACCTCACAGGTGTGGCATATCAAGATGCTGATTAGACAGCATGATTACTGCACAGGTGTGCCTTAGGCTGGCCACAATAAAAGCCCACTCTAAAATGTGCAGTTTTATCACACAACACAATGCCACAGATGTTTTGAGGGAGCGTGCAATTGGCATGCTGACTGCAGGAATGTCCACCAGAGCTGTTGCCCGTGAATTGAATGTTAATTTCTCTACCATAAGCCGTCTCCAAAGGCATTTCAGAGAATTTGGCAATGCATCCAACCGGCCTCACAAACGCAGACCACGTGTAACCACACCAGCCCAGGACCTCCACATGCAGCATCTTCACCTCCAAGATCGTCTGAGGCCAGCCACCCAGACAGCTGCTGCAATAATCGGTTTGCATAACCAAAGAATTTCTGCACAAACTGTCAGAAACCACCTCAGGGAAACTCATCTGCATGCTCGTCGTCCTCATTGGGGTCTCGACCTGACTTCAGTTAATCATCGTAACCGACTTGAGTGGGCAAATGCTCACATTCGATGGCGTCTGGCACTTTGGAGAGGTGTTCTCTTCACGGATGAATCCCGGTTTTCACTGTACAGGGCAGATGGCAGACAGCGTGTATGGTGTCGTGTGGGTGAGCGGTTTGCTGATGTCATCGTTGTGGATCGAGTGGCCCATGGTGGTGGTGGGGTTATGGTATGGGCACTTTATTGATGGCATTTTGAATGCACAGAGATACCGTGACGAGATCCTGAGGCCCATTGTTGTGCCATTCATTCACGACCATCACCTCATGTTGCAGCATGATAATGCACGGCCCCATGTTGCAAGGATCTGTACACAATTCCTGGAAGCTGAAAACATCCCAGTTCTTCCATGGCCAGCATCCATCCTAAATTCTATGTGATATTAGTAATTTTCAATACCATTTAGAGCAGATAGGGTTGATAGTATACACATTGGGACGCAGGGATTGTGTGATTATGAGGCGCCGGGCTCGACAAAAGTGAAGCGAACGCGGAGAGAGAGAGCGAGTGTGTCCGACAGAGACAGAGAGAGAGAGAGAGAGAGAGTGCGCGAAGGAGAGGGAGTGTGTCCGAGAGAGAGAGCGACAGTGTACGAGAGATATGTATACTCATATGTGATAAGGGTACAGTGAACCAGTGTTGCCAGGGTTGCGGTTTTCCCGCACAATTGGGCTATTTTGAAAATGCAGTCGTGGTAAAAATTACAGAGCTGTAGGTTGCGGTTTTTTGGGCTACTTTTATAATGTACCGCGGCCGCCCAAAGTATACACATGTGATCGCAAAAGGAAGTTATTACAAACACTCGATGGTGGTTTAAAGTGAGTTCTGAGTAAAAGTGTACTATTAATCTCATAAATTGAATTGAATTGTCTTATGTAGCATGATGCTAATGTTAGCTCTAATGCATCTGCAGAACATGTCCAATTCTTCTTCATAATGCATCTTATCATAATACAACAAAACATTATCTTGCGACCTTATGAAGTATTTATTTAGAAATACTTTTGATAATAGTTGGGTAAATGTGTACTGGGATTGAAGCGATGTGGCTTGGTAAACGTTTTATTGTCAGTATAATGGCTGAATTAAAACAAAAGAATAATAAGGATTATGTCTCATTCCTGGCGGAGATGTGAAAAACTAGTTTAATGAAACAGATCCTGTCATGCATTCCTTTATTTCAACACATTTACAGGGAAATCCTAGTATTCTAAATTTGTGATTTAATATGCGATTTTTTTTTTTTTTTTAATCGATTGACAGCTAAATTAATTTAAAAAAATTATATTTATTAAAGCTAAATAGAACTATAAAAAAAATAAAATTACATTCACGAAAAAATACTGAAACTTAAATTAAAATGACAACTGAAAACAAAATAAATAGAAGCTAATTGAAAATATTATTAAATACTATGTTAGTATATCATTAACACTGGTTTGAAAGTGACTCTTTTTATGAGCTTTATACATCACTACACTGTTAATAGCAGATGGTAGAACTTGTTTTCCGTCAAACTTTTACTAATGCACCTTTATCCTTCATATAATCTTTATGTAAATACTGTTTTTCTCAACTGTATACAGTATGTTTGATCAAAGACGCTTGTCACTTGACTCGTGGTTTAGGTCCATGGTTTTGCTATAGGATTCAGAGTTTATGTTGTACCAAACCTGTACACAAACATGCTCTTGAAAGAATCATTGACATATTATAACTAGGGATGTGCCAAAATTTCTGCCGCCAAAAATAATTGGCCAAAAATAGCATTTTTGGTTTTCGGCTGAAAGAAAAAAACAGCCGAAAATATGAGTCAGGAAAAAAATAAAATATATATATATTATTTTTTAATTCAGTATCATTAAAATTGAGTTAAATTAAAGTCTTATATAATTACTTTATATTATTTAATAAAATAATACATCATTATTACAAAACGTTATAACCATGAGCTGTATATCGTCACTGTTGTGCAGAAGCCTTGTTTGTTAAAACCTGCTACTTTTTAGGAAATGAACACCCTGTAGTTTCTAAATAATTAAACTGTGTCATCAAAGTTGGTTTTGTGGCTTTACATATTGTCAGACACTTGCATGTATCAATAGCATTTAACTACAAGCAAGCTTAAATGGTGTTATGAGGTTTTTGACCAGGGAATGTCACAGATATGCATTTTGTCCATCATTAGAAAAGCTGCATCTGAGGCAATAAGAGCATCACTTTGTTTTCATCAACTTACAGTCGGTCTGTGTGTACTATCACTTTAAGACAGTATTGTCTATGATTACCTAGTTAATGCTAGATTAAGACACTCTTTTCCGTCTTTATAGACATATATTGTTTTATGAGTAAAGGAAATGCTGTGCTTAAACAACTGGTTCACACAGGACACAAGCACTTTTTAATACTTTTCTTTGGTTAAATATTTGTAAAACCAGCAGACAGACATAAAGAGTGACCCAAAAAAAAGGCTAAATATGGAGATACAAGGTTTCTGCCTGTCTGTATGCTTGTCAGTGTGTATTTTTTCCCCCTTGTTTGATGGGATCCATTTGTAAGTTGTGACCAACCAGAATTACTTGTTACTGACTTGTATTGGTCAAAATAATTTTCAACCTGCTAGTTAACTGCACTCTGCATCCAGTCTTTCATAATTTGCTGATCACACCATTGGTGGTATTTGTTTGTATTTTTCTCAATACCTGTTTAACCAGAATGTCCTAATCCATAGAAAGTTTGAGCTTGAAATCAAAACAACCAGCAAACAACAGCATTAGACTTGTGTTAACTCCTCTTAGTGCTCAACGTGCAGGGAAAGCTTCTATTTAGGTCACTGACCTGACGTGTAATTAGCTGGCTGTATTGGGAAATGTCTCGGCGCACGTGGAGCGTAAGCAAAGTTTAGTGGTGGTGGGGGGTGTGGGCGAAACTGCAAACAGAAAGTGTTTGCCTAAATAAAGTCCTGCAGAAGCTGAAGCGTTTGGAGTACGATGTAAATAGCTGCTCTGCTGCCATGTGGACCTTAACCGCTGGCCGCCTGTGGGAGGAGCCGTTTTGTTTTGATTTGAGAGCCAGGCTGGACATCTGTCTGTTTTTCAAGGCATATTCATTAAAGGGGTAGTTCAGCCAAAAATGAAATTTCTGTCATTAATTAACCCCCCCCCCCCCCCCCATGTCGTTCCAAACCTGTAGACCTTCGTTCATCTTCAGAACACAAATTAAGGTATTTTTGATGAATTCCGAGAGCTCTCTGACCCTCCCATAGACCCGATCAAGGTCCAGAAACGTAGCAAGGTGATCAGTAAAGTAATCCATGTGACAAAAATAACAACTTTATTCAACAATTCGTCTCCTCTGCGTCACCTTAGTGCCGTTTTGGAGAGTATCACAACGTAAACAACGCATCCTGTTCTGTGTCAGCTGCGTCACGCGGATACATTGTTTACGCTTTGATCTGAACGTAAACAACGTACCCTCAAGGTGCTGTTGACACAGAACAACATACGTTATTTACATGCTAGGAAAGTGCGCGCATATGTCGTGATGCTCTCCAAAATGGTGCCAGAGTGACGTAGAGGAGAAAGTTGTTATTTTTGTTTTCATTTTCAAAAATTAAATGTATTGACAGAACACACACACACACACACATATATAGAAATAAAATGTTCTGTCTATACATTTAATGTTTAATAAATATATTTAAAAAAAATAACATTTAATGTAGAAAAGTTTCATTTTAATGAATTAATAAAAAATAAAATGGTTATAATTTGCTTAATTTCATTGACATAATTTATTTTTATGAGTCTGTTATATTCTAAAAGTGTGTATAATTACACGGAATTCCCTAATTTACTCAGTATGTTTAGTAGATTCAAATTGTGATGTCTAATTATTTTAGATATTATCTGAAAATGATGTAGTGGACATTTTAGTGGTGCTATATGGAAGTAATAAATCCTGTATTGTTGTGCTGAGAAAAAACAAACAAACAAAAAGTAAAAAAAAATCTCTCTCTCTCTCTATATACATACATACATACATACATACATACATACATACATACATACACACACACACACACACACACACACACACACACACACACACACACGGGTTCAAGAAACCTAACTGTGGCAGTATGTGCAAAATTTTATCTTTTTAATTTGATTGTTCAATTCCACATGTCTGTCTTAATCTCTGTGCCCCTCTTTCTGTCAGGTGGAAGGTGTGGGGAAGTACTTTCGGGAGCAGCTGCTGCAGTCTCGTCACAGGGGGGCGTTTGAACTGGCCTACGTGGGTTTTGTTCGGCTCACTGAGATGCTCTGCAGGTGAGAGATCTAAGCCGATCAGATTGCTCGTCCTATCCCAGCGGTTATATAATAATGATTAAAACACACGTCCAGGCTCATCAGCTCTCTGTCCAGTAAAATAGGCCCGTTGTCATTACAAAATTCAAGATGTTTTCAACCCAAAGGCCTTAGTCCGAACAAGTGCACATCTTTATTAATGAGGCAGTCATAGACAGCTCCACCAGAGCCCCTGATGTTGTGCTTGGCAATAATGCTTCATACCTGAAGGAGTACAGTCCTCCTCATCCCTGTTCCCTCTCAGCTGCTGGGCTGGAAACCAGCACAGCTCCTGAAGGACAAGCTTCAAATAACCAGGAAGTGAAACTGTTAACATCTGGAAATGTGAGATTTAATGAGCTTTGGAATGTTGTCTCTGTGCAGAGGTTGAGGAAATTGGCTCGCTCGCTGCCATGAGTGTGACATGAATGGGACATCAGATCGCTTCTGCTGCTGTGGAGTTGCTGAGGGAGCGTCTTTAATGATCTGACTCCATTCCTGCCTTCTGCTTTCCTCTTCTGCTTTTAATTCGCCTCTCTACTTCGTTTTCATGACAGTCTTTTGAAATTTGAAAACAGTATCCAGTGTTATTATCATAAACTTAAATTATTAAATATTTTTGTAAATTGAAATAAAGCTAAAATTAAATTTAGAAATATTTATTTAGTAAAAAAAAAACAAAAAAATTGAAATGTTGCCTTGGTAAATATCTGAAATAAGTTTAAGTACTAATCAGGTTTTCAGTTGGTCTAAAAGGTTGTAAAAAATCTTAAATTAAACTAAAATAAATTAATTCATTTAATAATCCAATTCATTGGCATTACATGTTGCAAAAAAATAAAAATAAAATCTTCATCAGTATTTTTGTTTTCCCAATACACATATCTTTAAATCCAGATACTCAACATGCAAATGTAAAATTAAGTCTTAAAACTCAACAGAATTATGCGAGTTTATGCTTAAAACAACATAAATATGTCAATGAGGTATGAAAACTTTTGAATTATGAACACACTTCATTTAATTTAGCTTTTCAAGTAAATGTATCTTAAAAACAAGACAAAAATACTGATGAGCATCACTTTTGTTTGCAGCAGAAATACAGTAACATTTACTTTCACATTATTGTGGTTTGGAGCAGAGGTATTCAAGCCTAAATGTTGTTTTTTTTTGTCTTAAAATGGCTTTAAAAAGTCTTCAGTTTACTTTCATAAAACCTTCAGAAACTCTGAACATTTGGAATAATATTGAAACTGAAATCCTAATAAATTGCAACTGCTTAGAAATATTTTAATACAAAAAATAAATGAGGAAAAGACAGTCATCTAAAATTATTTAAAAATAGAAAGTTAAAATGAAAACTAAAAAGCTAATTGAAAATAATAATTGTAACTACTCACAAAATAATCCAAAAATAACACTGGGCGTAGTTGTTGTCTAGTCTGTTAGGAGTGATACATAGTTTTGTTAATCAAAAGCATTATACAATAACAGAAGAGACTCGTTTACATTATCAAGACTCGCAACTCAAATTTGAAAGTGAGTTTGGTTAATGTTTGCTGCATAAATATCAACAACCAGTTGTTTCGTCATTTACATCCATACGACTTGAGGCAAGCACTACATGTTAATCGCAATGTTGGTGCTGCCAACCTCCCTCAGCTTATGAGAAATATCGAAAAGTAGGTGTATTGTGTGCTTTTAATTGCTTGGGCAAAAACAAAAATTGAACTAGATTAAACTGGATAGTTATTTGGACTGCGTATCTGAGAATAAAAGAAAAGTGGGCACTACATACCATAATGAAGCCAGACCTGTTCGTAAATATGGTTTGTATTAGTGTGTAGTACTGACTAGCCTTTGAGATGTTGTGCTCAAGTGGGTGGTCTGTTTTTCTTTTTTTGCCTATAATTTTACTGTCATTTTTCTGGCATCCCTATCTATTAAAAAAACAGGCATGCAAACAAATGCTCGAACCTGAGATGGCAAAAAAAAATTAAATCCCTGAGGAAGCGATTGTGGTGGATGGGCCTGGATTAGCAGTTGTGTCTGTATGGAGACTCAGAGGTGCTTCTGGAGGAAAAACATTGCTGTGTGATTACACGGCTCCACCGGCAACCACTAAGCCCGTTACGAGGTGTTGATTGTGGGGCGTTCGATGCCTGCCTTTTGAAGGTTTCTCCTTGTGTTTGGGGTAGTGTATTACTGAGTGAGGTGTGTGTGTGTGTGTGCCAGGGCGCTCTGTGTGGTTTGGATTGTTTGATCTGGCCTGTCCGGTCCAGCGTGTCTGGTATAACGGTATTTTTCATAACGAGAGCCTCGCATTTTTCTCCGCTCTCAAAGTGGGCATCCTGCACACGCTTGGGCAGCTCCTGCTATGTGTTTGTGTGTGTATTCAACCGAGGTTTGCAGTGTAATTACAGTGCTTACTTAGGCAAGCATCTCTATTATTATTGCTCATACTTTAGAATAGGGTTTTGAACAAACTTTTAAGATGAAATATTAATCGTTGTGTAACTCATCCTATACTGTTTGTGCTACGAACATGAATGATTGCTTAAATGGTGTGGCTTACTGAGATTTCTTTTCTTAATCATGCCTTTTGTGAGTAAAATCATTTTCCTGTTGCATTTGCTACAGTTAAGGTTTGGGATCTTTTATGATTTTGGTAAGAAGTAATGACCAGGGCTGCATTTATTTGACCAAAAATACAGTAAAAATTGTAATATCATGGAAAAGTTTTACTATTTCAAAAAACTATTTTCTATTTGAGTATATTTTAAAATGTAATTTATTCCTGTGATCAAAGCTGAATTGTCAGCATCATTACTCCAGTCTTCAGTGTCTCATGATCCTTCAGAAATCAGTCTAATATAATGATTTGCTGCTCAAGAATATATCGAATTATTATCAAACAGTTGTGCTGCGTAATATTGTTTTTGGAAACCATGACTGACAACAGAGTAAGTCTTTGTATGATTACACAACGACCATTTATAAAAATTTATGTTTATCTTCACAACTTTTCCTCTGTAGTATAACTTGGCTCTAGTCTGACATTTTCCTAGTCTGAGTGTTTAAATTAAATTAATTTTATAGTCTTTGCTTTGAGATCACATTTGGATGTGCTTTTAAAACTGTGGATAATATCACATCAGAGAAAACATAAACAGAAATGTCTGAGAGACACTGGGAACCACACAAAACTTGTATACCAACAGTCCTGGGAGCAAATGTCTTGTTCAGAATTCCACAAGAAGGTCTTATGTGGGTTTGTGTGTGTGTGTGTGTGTGTTAGGAGTGGGAGCGCTACGCTCCAGCAGCTGCCAGCACACTGGCTGAAGGAGGTTCTTGAGGAAGTGAAATCCAGTGACCCCTCCTCGAAACTGTGTGCGACCCGCCGCAGTGCAGGAATACCCTTCTATATACAGGTTAGTACCTTGGGCCTCCTTTATGTACAGCACAGACCACTAGAATTCTTATCCTTCCAAATTAAACATTTACTCCTAAAGAAACAATAGCACTTTCCTCTTGTATACATTTCTAAACTTAAAGTTGACCAATTAGAAATTCCCGCACTATTTTCTTAATACATCTTTTTCATTTTATTTGTGAATGGTTTGTCCATGCATGTCATGTCAGACTTTTTCTGATCATTTAGTCTGCTTAAACACCAATCCTTTCTTACTTTATAATCACGTGCAAGCTCACATTCAGATCTGTCTCCATCCAACCAACAACCGATGGATAAAACCAAGTCCCCGCCCTACATTTACCCCACCCAGTAATCCATTTCTCTTTAATGTACAGCACAATACAGAACGTACGTTACACTGCAATTACAACTTTTAAAGGGGTCATCGGATGCAAAATTCTCTTTACAAGTTGTTTGAACATAAATGTGTGTTGGAAGTGTGTGTACACATCCATCCTATGATAAAAATCCACCCAGTGTTTTTGTTTTTTTAATTCCTATTTTAAAATCCCCTTTCTCAAATCAGACTGTTCCTGTCAGAATGACGCAGTTCTGTGCAGGCCGCTCCCACTATAGTTGATTGACAAGGCCGTCTTACCTTAGACCCGCCCTGAGTGAGCTGAGAGCTGTCTGCCATTGTGTAGACTCCGGTGCAGTGGAAGACAAGAATGTCTCCGATTAAGCGATTGAGGTTTTTTTGTTGTTGGATGTAATAATGAACATAGCAGTCATCGTTTATTGCCAACATCTGAGCTGCTGAAGATGCAGAGGATTAACGTTACTTTAGTTTTTAAGGGAATGCGCCGATACCCAATCTGCCTAAATGCGTCTATGGGTGCTTTCAGACCTGTAGATCATTTGCTTTGTTCTGAAACAGGGATTAATTTATTACATTGTTGCATTTTCTTCTTGGTTCGATTCGCTTTCACACGGCAACATTGCAAAGCATACCAAACTGTGTTTATGCAAGTCACATGTGAGTAAAGCTGTCCTCTTATTGGTCAGAGTTCACCTGTTTACGTTCCTTTGCATCATTCATCAAGATGTATTGAGAAGTTTGCTTATAGCTGTCTTGGCAAACGCAAAACGAATGTAGCCGTCATTATGCTCCTATCTATCTATCTATCTATCTATCTATCTATCTATCTATCTATCTATCTATCTATCTATCTATCTATCTATCTATCTATCTATCTATCTATCTATCTATCTATCTATCTATCTATCTATCTATCTATCTATCTATCTATCTATCTATCTATCTATCTATCTATCTATCTATCTATCTATCATTCATTATATTTACACTATATGTATGTAGTGGCTGGAATCGTGTGTATATATATATACATACATACATGCATGCATGTATGCATACATCCATCCATCCATCCAGCGGGAATCGAGGCTTCGTCCAGACAGCATGCTTGTAATGCACAGAGAAGAGCAATTAATTACACAACGTTTTAATATGAAGAGGTGCTCTTTGGTTTTCAACTGCAATAACAAGTATAGTCACTAACAAAATCAAAGTTTCTCACAAATTCTCACTCGCATTCACAAAAGACACTGACTGTTGCTTTTTATATAACATATTTCCCGTTATGAATTATATGATACCACTTGGTTCCTTGGTCCGTTGAGTTGGATTGCTTTCTCACCACGAGCGAACCACTCCAGAGTCCGTTTGCAATCGAGCCGAGACCACGTCTTCAAGGAGGTGTCGGTACGCTTGTTTGGTCCACTTTTGGTGCGCACCTGAGTGCAATTTGCTGCATTCACACCTGCCCAAATGAACGGCACCAAGAGGGACAATGAACTCTAGTGCGATTCAACCAAACTAAATGAGGCAAGTGTGAAAACACCCTATGTTCGCGCGAATAATTTGTGATCCAGCTTCATCTACAGAAGAAGTGAGTGTAAGTTTTTTTTTTTTTTTTTTTTTTTTTTTTTTTAATGAATCTTTGCAAATCGCTTTTCTTAATAATGTGCTAGTTAGCCAGTTTCGCAGCTGAAGTAAACACCCCACGGAAGAGAGGGGCAGGGTCAGCAGAGCTCATTAGCATTTAAAGCAACATGGACTAGAATGGCTTGCTAAAAACAGAGCTGATTTTGATTGGTTAAAATTTCTCAATGGTAGTGTAAAAAACACCTTTTTACCCTAAGTATGTTATAGGCTTTTCATTAAGACCCTAAAGAATCATATCAACTTGTGGAAAATGGGCATCTGATGACCCCTTGAAAATAAAAAAATTAAAACCTGGGGAAATTTTTTTTTAAAATTACAGCTCGTTAGTTCACCAGAGAAATTAAGTCTAGAGAAGAGCATTTTGCTCATATTTGATTTTAAAAATTAAAACCGAGGTACGTACCGAACCGTCATATTTGTGTACCGTTACACCCCAAATCACGAGTGTTTCTGTCATTTAAGTACACACAAAACAAAACGATGTTTGAAGACGTTCTCATATTAACTCAAAACTGAATTCATAAATTTCAATGGGGAATTTTTTTTTTTTTTTTTGCTGTATACAAGTTGCAGTATTAATAGGTAAATAGGGTATTCTACAGTGTATTTATAATGACAAAAGAATGGAGTGGGACCAATTCTCACTATTAACTAGTTGCTTATAGCATGCCTATTATTAACATTGGCTGTTCATTAGTGCTTATAAAACACATTCTGCATGACCATATTGGTCACACTTTATTTTAAGGTCCAATTATCGCTATTAACAAGCCATTAACTACTAATTTGCTGCTTATTAATAGTTAGTAAGGTAGTTAAGTTTAGGTATTGGGTAGAATTAAAGTGACACTAAATACTTTTATATTTTCATAGATTTCTCTTTTAAATAAATGCTGTTCATTTAACTTGCATCACAGTTTCCACAAATGTATTAGGCAGTACAACTGTTTTCAAGAAGAAGGCGGCTCTTATAATAGTGTTGGTGCAGAATCTATTAGCAGGAGCTGCGTGAACATAAAATTACTTTGGTGAAACTTTTAATGCCTAGAGGTACTTAACTGTAAAATTCCCCACAAATGTATGTGTGTGTATTAGTTGCATAGTACCTCCAAAACAATCATACTTACACAAGTAATAACCTGACAATCTCTGAAGATTCCCACCGCCAGGAATTAGTTTCATTAGTGTTACTTGAACATCTGCAGAGCAGTAATTGATTCCATATAGTTTTTATGATGGAGATCATCCCTAGTGGACAGTCCTCTGAGAGATCAGAATAGCTGAATACTGAAGTCAAGGAAAAATGAGCTTTGGATCTGAAACGCAAGATAATGAGAGGGTTTTAGGGAAGAATAAGACAGGGAGTGGATGGATAGACTCAACACCTGGCATGAGCGCACATTACTGCGGTGTGTTCCGGAAAAGGTGGTCTTGCACGATGAGTTCACACCCTTTGGCACGAGGACAAAAGAACAGAGGCCGTATTCGGTTACACACTGTGAGTCATTTTTCCTCTGTCATGCTGTCATTCACTGTCCCATTCTCAAAGGAATGTGTTGTCTGAAATACAGCTTAAAGGACAGTTCACCTAAAATTGAAGCTTCTTTACTCAGCCTCATGTCATTACAAACCATGTCAATTGTGTGGGAACCTAACTTGCGTCTTAATCTTCCGTTGTAAGTGATAACTGTAATAATGTTGTCTCTTTGTAGGCCCTGCTGTCCTCTGAGCCCAAATCATCCAGCTGTGGACTCCTGAAGATGACCATGAGATCTCTGACGGCATTGGCTATGCCCTCTAATGATGGAGATACTGAGAGCAGCTCTGTGCCACAGGTGGACACACACACACTTCATCTCTAAGAGGAAAATATGAGTAGAATCAGGCATATGTAATGAGTCTTTGTTTGTTTTTATGTACATACAGGTCCACGCTCTGAACATCCTGAGGGCTTTGTATCGAGACACGCGTCTGGGGGAGAACATTGTGCCGTTTGTGTCAGAGGGCATGCAAGCTGCTATCCTGGGTTTCACTTCTCCTGTGTGGGCCGTGAGTATACCCTTTTACTTATTTTTATACAATGTCAATTTTATACAAAAAGATATGATCTCGAAGTGCCATCAAAGTACCATCATGCCATTTTATTAGATATAGTGGTAACACATTATAAAGGTATGCATAATGTACAGTGCAATGAATTATATCTTTTTATAAATGATTCTAACCAAAATTAAAATGCATGATAATATTTGAAGGTTTGTTTGTTACATGCTTTAATGCATTGCCATTTCTACAGGCGTAACAGTTAACATTGGCAGTATTATAATGCATTGAATACAGTATCACAAAATTAAATGCACTTGACTCTACTTTCTATTTTCAGCATGAAGAATGAACAAATATGTATTAACTGTAATATTTTCTCGTTATTCAATCAGTCTGAAAAAAAAATGCAATTTTATATTAAGTTATATAAAAAGGGCAAAATAACTCTATTTTCATGATGATCTTGGGCAAAAATATAGCATACTCCCTCAGAATCAGTTGGCTCATAATACAAATAGAAAAGCTCTAGGGTCATTTGTTAGCACTTGATTTCATATTTTGTATCTAATGTAATGACATTTAAATATTTTAGAGTTTGACTTGAAGCATCCAAATATATATATGCATTGCACCAACTAAACGTATATTTTGTTTTATTATTTTGTAAAAGGGGCTTAAAGTGTATATAATTCTCTCTCCAGTGTTGCTCGTCTCTTCATCCTTTCTCACACTCATTTGTTCACTGTTCCTCACATACACATACAGGTTAATAATTAAAGTGAATGAGAACACTAGGGACAAGGAGCCGTATGTGCGGACACACACACACTCTCACACAGCTGTGTGGTGGTCTTGGCCGATTGCCCTAGATTGCTTGCTTTGATCACCTCCACATGGGCGACACAGCTACTACAGGTCACGATGGCAATAACTCCCGGTCACATTCCTGTGCTCTCCTCCTTCATACCTGTCTATCTGCTTTTATGTCTCTTCATACATCTCTCCTCACTTCATTTTCTTATCAGTTCATTCCTTTTGAGTCCCCCCACCCCACTCGTTCCTTACTCTCAGGATGTTAAAAGATCTGCTACCGTAGCCATTTTCCTCTTTACCGCAGCGCTCCAGCCAGCAGGCTTTACTGTACAGTACAGTAGGCATAATCCTTCCCAGAATGCAGCAGTCGGTCAGTCACAGGAAACACACAGTCTTCTTGTAGTCTGTGAGGAATGTTTCTTAAGCTGAGATAAAAATGTGATCATGAGGCAGTAACACTTTGAACATTAAGTTTGGTGTGTCCAGCATTACTTTAGCCACAAAAGATTGTGATTTGAAGGCCTTTTACTGTTTCTGGAACAAGATGTCATCAGACCCTGCAAATCCTGCATGACGTGGACTTTGTGACTCTTGTACACCCTTGAGTTCCAAGACCAATTTTTGCATTGCAATCGTCTCGAGGGCCATCATCATGTGCTCTGACTCACTACTCTCTCATGTTAAAGAGGTCATATCATATTTTTTTATTACACTTTCCCCCTGAGGTCTATTTAAAGAAATAATCCACCCAAAAATGAAAGTTTTTCTCACCCTCAAGTTGTTCCAAACCTGTATAACTTCCTTTCTTCTGTGAAACATGAAGATATTTTGAAGAACGTTGGAGCTCATTGACTTCCATTGTATGATCACAAAATAACACTGACGCATTTCTCAATGTTTTTTTTTATTTAATTTTTTATGTGCCACAGAAGTGACAACATCGTACAGACATAAGTTTGAAAAAAAAAAAAAAAAAAAAAAAAAAAAAAAATATATATATATATATATATATATATATATATATATATATATATATATATTTATTTATATATTTATTATTATTATTATTATTATTATTATTTTTTTTTCAAACTTATGTCTGTACGATGTTATGTCACTTCTATCCCTTTGAAGTGTTTGTGCAAACAGTCACAATTTAGTTTTCATGAGCATTTTCTACTTTTCAAATTTTATTAGCAGAATTTGGGGGAAGTTTTACAGGCATTGTCAGTCCATTGTTTGTTGTCAATAGTGTAGCGATATACTCTATGAAACAGCTCATCGCATTTTTTATATTTTCGTTTCAATTGTTTGCAATATTTGTTTTAATTGTCTGTCTGTGTGCACAGCATGCTGATGTTTGGAGTAACCACAAGCGCCACATTTTTAAGATTTGAGTTGAAGTTGACCTCTTTAATGTAATATTGTGGGTCAAAGCGTGAATGATAAATGTACATGGAGGGAGGGTTTGCTCTAATGTCAGTTTCTCCATCCTGTCCTCTTTCTAGGTGAGGAACTCCTCGACTCTCCTGTTCAGCACTCTGATTACGCGGATATTCGGGGTAAAGAAGGGAAAAGATGAGCACTCCAAAAAGAACAGGTGTGACTTCAGTTGTTTTATGTACCACTCCCAACTACACTGTAAAAAAAAAAAAAAAACACTAGTTGAGAACACTTTAAGAAGACTTAAATCAAACCGTTTCATTACTTTTTTATTTTTTAAACTTTGAATTTAACTTAATTTTTAACTTCAGCTCAACTTACAGAAGAATTACTTGTCAACTTAACAATTAAAATTGGTCTCTGCTTTCAGCAAACTTAATAAAACAAGTTTTATAAACTTTATAAACTTGTGAATCAAAGTTTAATATATTCTAAAATATATATTAGAGCCTGACCGATATATCCTTTTGCTGATATTATTGGCTGATGTGAGCCTGTCGCAAGATGTATCGGCAAATATGCTAAAATATATATTAGAGCCTGACCGATATATCATTTTGCTGATATTATTGGCTGATGTGAGCCTGTCGCAAGATGTATCTGCAAATATGCTAAAATATATATTAGAGCCTGACCGATATATAATTTTGCTGATATTATCGGCTGATGTGAGCCTGTCGCAAGATGTATCGGCAAATATGGCTAATTTATTATAATTTTTTTTACAGAACATATAATGCAGATTAAATGCTACTAAATGGTGTAATTACTTTGTTTGTCCAGCAAAGCACACTCTATTGTTTGCTACTGGAGCCTCAGGTCAGTGTAGAGATGCGCGGATGAGCTCAAACTTAACTTTAGTCTGCTACTTCAAATAAATGATCCGCCCTCCACCCACCCACACCTATATTTGATCGTCACATTACAATGATTCTAATTCTTAGTTTTGCATGATGATGTGATGAATGGATGGTTAATTTGCCCTTAGTAAATGTCCGATTTGATAGTTAACCGTGTATGTTAATGAGTTCCAATCACTCGTAAAAAGGGCGCTCATGCACGTTCATTCACAATTAGCATAATCCCCGCCTACAGCTACGCAAATTTCGTGTCCAGGAACGCAGTGGAATATTCTGGTCAACTTTCTCAAGTTTGGCTCCATAAATGCAAAAAAGACTTATTGGCCATATGTGTAACAATAAATATTCAATAACGTGTGTCCACCAAAGCGTTTTTTAGCTGAAAAATGTCAGGTGCTCTTCTGAAAACGGCCAGCTGGCGGCGCTTGAAAACGCTTTGGTACCAACTAACGTTTTGAAAATACGAACTTTGAAATTTTACATCAGAACGGCTTTACGAACGATTTACACAAATTCGTTCTGCTCGTGTTTCATGAATGAGGCATGTATGTGTATATATAAATTCTATTTATGCATATACTGTATTCTATATACAGTACCAGTCAAAATTTTGGACCCACAAATACGAAGTTAGACCAAACTTTTGACTATACTGTACTATAATATATCGATAGCAGTCTTTCTTTTTTTTTTTTTTACTCCCTAATATCGGTATCGATAAATGACTACAGTATTAATATTGCACATTTTGACGGTAAAACAATCTTATTTTGGCCGACCTTTCCACTAAACAATTAAAGGTTGCTTAACATGTGTAGGAGTTATTTGCACAAATGCAAAAGGTCAAATAAAGTTGTTTCTATGCACCAAATTAACTTCATAAAACTTGCTCTTTAAAATTTAAAGAAACTTCACCAAAGTGACAACTACCCTAATAAACAAAACATGACTTTTTAAACAGAACAGGTCGGCACCGATAGCCTTGTATGGGCAGTGTGCTGACATATAGTGCCTCGATACTGTCCTATAGTAATAAAAGGCAAAAAAAAAAAAAAACAACTAAACAAAGCACATTTTAAATGGCAAATAATTGCATGTACTCGTAAGTCCCCATGTTTTAACTAAAAACTAAAATGATTCAAGTGCAAGGGATTATGGGTGATCAGTGAGCAAACTCAGCCTGGTAGTTTGATAAAATATTAAACTGCAAGAACTCAGTGTCAACTTTGAAGTTGCTCATAGTAAATGTACTAAAAGTTTGCTTTAATATTTTCTGCAGTGTCAACTTTTTCTGCAGTCTGTCAACTGTCAAAATAGAGTTTTCTGACAGAATAGAAGTTACAATTGTTACAGTGTACTAACTTGTCCGGTCATCTGTGACTCAATACCTTCACTGTTTGAAAAAACAAACAAAATGCTATTGCAACCCATGATACTAATGTAATTTGATATATTTGCAAATAAGTTGGCATAAAGTGTCAAGTTGGCCAGGTGGTTTGAGAGAAAAGATTGAGAAGAGACATTTGTGATACCAAAAAGGAAAGGCATTTAAGATGCAAAGCAAGTGTTAAGACTTGATGCAAGCATTCCATTACAATGCATTGTTTTGATGCAAGGCTTGCCACTGCTCACTTAATGTGAATCGATCTTGAGGCGAGTTCTGTGTGATCCTGCTCTGTCAGGGGTTGTTCACTAGGGGGCACTGAAGTTCTGTGCTTGTTCTCCTTCCAAGCCTCTATTCCAGTCATTAATCTCTGTTGTATGTTGGACTACAGCGCATGGACACCTTCCAGCCCCTTAAATGTTCTGGATGTTCCTCCTAACTCCCTGATGGCCTTTGTTTGTTTGTGTTCTGCTTCTATCCTCATCCCACGTTTATCCACCCTCGCAAAGACTTACTCTTTTGTTCGTGGTTTCAACTCTTCCCTTGTACTGATAGCCTCAACTCTTGACAGGCATTGGAGCTGACGCACAGGGGTTAACGCACTTCGACGCATGTTTATCTTTTCCGTAGTTGAGGGAATGCTAACAACATCTTGCCCAAGCACGCACAAACGTTGACACAATTCTTGCACACATTCACACCCTCTCCATCGCTGCCCGGTTGACCATGACCTCTGATCCCTGGCCACCGCAGGACAGGGCGGGTGGGCCGTGATGGGACCTCCTGCTGCGGCGACTGCTCTGCATCAGCTCCCTAATCTCATCCAAACCAGTGGAGCGCAAGCTGTTGCAAGAATGTCCTGATGCATTCTGGGATTGAATGCAGAGAGGTCACGGATGGAGTGAGGAATGACTAAACAGGCGTGGCACTGACCTGCTGAAAAACAATAATGGCTCACTCATGAGATCAGGGTTTGTTGTGATTAATCTGTGTTCTGATTGGACTTAATTGGAAATCAAGCGGGCCGTAATGACACAAGCCAGTGTGTTGGACTACCTCACACTTCAAAGAGCCCATGTGCTCCCAGGTCAGCTGACCATGGCGTTACCTTGGGATTTTTTTAAAGAAACACTGTCACTGAAACTCAGTATAATCGCAATGAAATAACGCTGACTCTTCGGTCTGGATTTATTCCCCATAGTCAGGACAGTTTACTTTTTGGATAACCCTGCCGCCAGCTTGTCCAACATCTCAATGTGTTTGTCTTTAGTTTTATGTGTTTGTATGGCAGCCATCTTCATCCTGCATGGTCACTCGGCTATTGCTTGTTGTTTTGTTCAATTTCTCTTCCTTATGTGTTTTTGTGAGTCTTGTGCGAGTACTTGTCAAACATTTTGACATGCCGTTCTCTTATGACTTTTTGTTTACAATATGTGTACTGTGGCTATGTTCTGAATAGCATACTATCTCACTGTTTCTGCAGCATAGAGTGTGTATACTGTGCACAGTATGCAAATTTTCTTTTTGCACAGAAGACTGACTGCATTCTCCAAAATGCAAGGTGCACCCATCTCACATACTTTTTTGCTATGAATTCGCATGCTTTTAAAAGGAAATGGATATTTTACCTTTCTAAATGGATACCTTTCTAGATTTCAGAGTACAAGTTAAGTGTAAGGCTCTAAAACTACCACTACGTTTATTTGATCAACAATACAGTAAAAAGAGTAATGTTGTGAAAAATTATGATTTAAAATAACTTCTTAACTGTCTATTTGAATATATTTTAAAATGTAATTTATTCCTTTGACACAAAGCTGAATTGTCAGCATCATTACTCCAGTCCTCAGTGTCACATGATCCTTCAGAAATCATTCTAATATGCTGATTTCTTATTATTATCACTGTTGAAAACAGTGCTGCTTAATAGTTTTGTGGAAATACTTTTTCAGGATTGTTTGAATAGAGACTAGAGAGTTTAAAAGAACAACAATTATTTAAAGATTTTTGTTACAATGCAAAAGTCTTTACTGTCATCATTTCTGAATAAAAATATTAATTTATTTTTAAAAACCAATTACACCCAGTAGTGTAATTTGGGACATATTTGCTTTATACATACAATAAATTATCGCAGTATGTTTTCCCAAGAAAGTCAGTCTATCTATCTCAATATTTCATGTTTATTTACCCAAAGTGTAAATCATGCACCATATTTTTTTTTCTTTTGTGTGTGTACCTAAAACAAGAGAGTTGTATAATCTTTAATTTGTTTATCAAACACACATTTGTTTATCTAATCTGAGTTTTAGTAGCTGTGCTCTTCCGAATTCATTGGTGTAAGTGGGGTTTGTTTGTGTTTCTTGGATTCGTTTGCTTTTCAAACATGTTTTACATTTAGATTTTTTGTTTTGTGCAACTATAAAAAAAATGAATTGATGTGCTTCTTGCCATTAAAACAACGATTACGGTCAAAACAAAGCACTCAGAGCAATGTTTTCGGTGGTCTGTTTGGACTAGATCAAAGGAGTCAAATCAGAGTTTGAAAAACAAATGACACAGATCTTAGTTAAACACTGAAACGAATCAAGACAAAAGTCTTTAAACCATTCTAGAAAACATATTTTGACAAGTAATGACTTCAGTTGCACTCAAGTTTATAAACAAGGCTAGCATCTGATACCATCTTCTCGCTTAGGTAATTTCATTTGTACTCTTTAAACATGCCTTTTTTGGAGTAGCTTGTTTGACTGTTTTCCCCCGCAAAGAAGAAACTTTTGTTAATTTGTGTTTGCTTGGACTCATCAGAATATGATCAGAGAGTTTGCTTGGTCCTAAGACTTTTATTGGCTGACCTTAGTCATCTAGTGCACAATACAAAAAAAAAAATGTTTCCTGTTTTCATGATCTGAATGTTATTTACGTTATACATAAACAAATTAGCTGAAGAAATACAGTAATGTAGTGTGTGTGTTTTCAGCATTTGTGGTTATGATGGCCCTATGCAACACACTCAAGCGCATTATACATAATATGCAAATTTATATCAGTTTACATTCATTTGTGAACATAAGTAATGACAAACGAGCGGTTAAAGCTGGTTTAAGCTCGACAGACTGCATTTATGGACATCTTGGAAGTGTTTTGCCTGGAAGACTCTAATCCATATTGAAGGTATGCAGGGTTGAGCTTAACTGCAACCATATTTGCCCACGTCAGAGCTTGTGTGTGTGTGTGTGTGTGTTGCTAGTATGCAGCATGTGGCCAGGTTGCAGTCGTAGCTGACCCACCTTGTTACCATGACACCACCCTGGCCTAAGTTCAGACCAGAGTGTGTGCATTAGCGGTTGAAACAGGATGTGGTGTGTTTGTGTGTGTGTGTATTTTACATAGCTGAAGTCACAACATGTGTGTTTGAAACATTGGCTTTTGAGCTAAAGTTAGCCCTGTATGGGCTGTTTCAGTTAGACATGAAGAAAAAAAGTTTTATTAGATGGTCTATCTTAAACACAGAGGCTTAGCTAAATAAAGATACGTTTATGTGCGTCACACACGCATACGCTTTCACTGTCTGTCTTAACACACATGCATTTGTCTCGAGTGAAATTCCCAGGGTTTATTCCAGCTGTGCTGCTTTCTAAGGAATAAACAAGCAGGGCCTGTGAGCCGCGTGTCCCTGCAGCGCTGCATCAGAGGCTGCTCTAATGAGAGCTTTATAGAGCTGTAAAGAGCGCAGACTTTAGGAAGTGGTTTACAAACCAGACCTTTAAAGGTTGCAGTCTCTTTCTCTCCTCTCCTCTCCTTGTGTCACTTGGGCTCTGTTCCAAAATCTAGTGAGCTGCCTACGTAGGCAGCACATTCCTGACACAGAGTGTTCCAAAAGGAAATACCTTCTTTTGCAGAAATGCATGTATCCATAGCAGAGCATAATGCACCGAGATTTGAAATGACAATTACACATGTTTTTTTTTTTTTTTTTCATGGTAAAATATGAATATTTTTCACCTATAATGCCTGACATATGCAGTAGGTCAGAAAAATCAAATTTTAGTTTGCATGTGTTTTTTTAGTTGTTGTGATTTTTGTATTTATCGATTGATCGATCATGCACTTTCTTCACTGAATTGTGAAAAGCTGACCTCTGTGTTATCTTTCTCTGGCTCATGGTTTCTTCTCTGGTGACTGAAACCTCAATGCATTATTCTTGATAACTATATTTATTTATACCAGACATTTTATAACACACCTCTGCATGATTTGAGGGTCTTTTGTCTTATTTTCACTTTAAATGCAAAGGTTTCACTTTTCTACCATCCAGTGACTGTTCTGAAAGTACTGCGAGTCTATGTTGCTATAGTAGGCAATGCAACATGATTGAAAAATAAACCGCACATCCTTATTTCACTGTTGTTGTTGTTTACATTGTGGTTAGGCAGACAGTTTGCTACTTGCATTCAGTTTAACGTCATTAACAGCAGGTCAAAGAGGGCAAGCTTTCGACTGAACTGCACACATGAATTTTAAACATTTTCACCATGTTCTTGCTCCGTCTATGCAATAAATGCACATTTTTGGAGGAGCAGGTTTTTCTATCATATTTAATTCAACTTCTCTGGTAATTTCAATGTTATGACCTATTTCAGGGGTGGCCAAAATTACACTTTTAAATCAATCAGAGCTGCAATTAAATATGAGGATAAATATTCATGAAGATGCATATTAAACCCATATTCGCACCCTTATAGCATGCAAATATTTTTGCCCTTTATCACTCATGTGATAGTCAACCTTTTAGTCTGAAGCTGCCATTTGGGTGTAATAACAGACCTTTGTTTTCAGCAAAAAAAAAAAAAAAGAGAATTACAGAGCTGTTAAACACCATAAACTAAGAATAGGCGCTCTAGTCTGCAAAATACTGTTAAAATAAATAAGTCTCACTTATGAATTTTATTAGCCACACAGAAAAACTGATTAATGTCATTCATTTGTCATTTATTTTCTGATCCAATCTCCAGTCCTACACACACTTTAACCTTATTTTTTCTCACTCTTCTTCTAACAGAATGACCGGCCGAGAGTTTTTCACTCGTTTTCCTGCCCTCTATCCCTTCCTCCTCAGTCAGCTACAGGAAGCTGCAGCCTCTGTGAACAGGTGAGAATTTCCCAACAAAAGGCCCCCTATAACATCACAGGACCCCGCAATGTGTGTGCGATTTGCGTCGGATGTTGTTAAAGAGCTGAACGATCCCAGCGTTTGCTAAACAGACCCAGTTCTTCTTCTCACCCTTCTTTAATTTCTCAGAGGCCCTTATTTAAGATCGTTTAAGTGGCCCATCAAACCTCTTTAGACCTATTAAGCATTTTGACCACACTGATGGACAGATTCCTAGCTGAGTTGCCTCAGATAAGTAAACCACTTGTGGGAGTTTCGGCCATGTTGGATCCAGACCTCGCTCTTCGGCGGCTGTGGGAACATGTTAGTCTCTTATCTCCCTCAAATAATTTCTCCACAGACTGATGCGCCACTCTTCCAAATAGCACTTACGTTGTGCAAGAGGCCCTTGAGCCAATATTATCTTAATATGTATCAAATTATTTTAATGCGTTTTCAGTCTGGCGTTCTCTCCTTTTAGCTAAGAGTGGTCTGACTCTTTCCCACGGCCTAGTCTTTGCGTCCCACTTGCCAAGCTAGGCAACGCTCGTATTTTATACCACCTATAAATTATTTAGCATATAAATAAGGGTAGAAAGAAGTGCGAAGAGGTTTGTGCCACCCACCTTTACCAAATATAAAAAGAGCATCATGGGATGTCTGGGGGGGGGGGGGGTCGCTATTTAGCATGATTGAGAAGTTTTTCCTATTGAAGTTCAATCCAGAATGTTTCTTTTATCTGGAATGCAGGCTGTAAAAAGCATGTGGGAACGCTGGAATACGGTTCATCGCCCTCTTCGCAATTTGTAAACCGGTTCGTGATATGAAGATTTCACGAGCATGGATGAAATCGTGATGAATGATTTGCCTCAGCTTGAGGGGTTTATAACAATTTTAAACGTTTAACATGGGAAATGAGTGCCGAGAGGGTTCGGTTGGACATGCACCAGATATGAAATGAGATGAAAAGACCGGGGCAAGTGGAGCCAAGACTGAAACTCGCTTTGGTAATCTCACATGCTCTTCCAGGCTTATCACCTCTTCACCCTCGCTGAACTTTTTTTGCTCATTTTAACATCTTTTTCCATTCCTCTGATTCATCATATTTCATTGGGTCGTTCTCTTACTCCCCTTCCAGCTTTTTCTTGAATGTGCATGATGTTTAACACTTCAATCTCACTGGTCTTGGTGATAATCTCAAGTTCTTGGCTGTCCCACACTGTGCCTGACTGAAATCAGACTCTAAACGCATTACCCGGGCCCTGATTAGCAAAATAGCATTTCCTGCACTCTGGCCCGAGGTCTACGGCTCCTGGGACCCCTTTGGTGTTGGGGATTTTGGCCATGTTTGATGTAATAATGACAAGCGTATCCACAGCTGGCAGCTGTGCCGTGGAAAGCATGGCCTGTTGAGAACAGAACAGATTTGGGCCCTTTCAGAGTAATAGAAAGATAGGAGTAATTTACATTTGTGTTTTTCTGTCTTTTTTTTTTTTTTTTGGTTTGCTCGCTCTGGCTTAAGTCTTGAGTTTCCACTGGACTGTCAGAGAAACGTGCAGAAATGTAGTAAAAGATAAAGGAAGTGAAAGGCCATTGGGTTAGTAATGGTGACCATGTTTACATGTGCTCATCTTGTCATTGAAACTGTTAGCTGTATGTGTTTGGCTGCTAATTCTGAAACCTCAGCTAAAACATCAGTTATAATATACAGGTAAGATACATTATGTATGTTAGTAAGTGCAGTTTAGTAAATGCTAGTTTAGTAATTAGAGAAGTCACATGTGGGTAAGTTGGTTAAGTTAGTACTGTTGTATGTCAGTAAGTGAAAGACGTTTAATCACTGAAGAAGTTATGCAATCACATATAGATGAGTTAGATTAGTTCAGTTAGTAAATTATTTGTATTTGGAGAAAGCCATGTTAAGCTATACTAGTTAAATAAGTTAGTTGGAGAAGTTACAAAGTCACAAAGTTAAGTTAATTCAGTTATTTATATATGTTAATATGTGAAGAAAGTTATGCTAGTTAAGTTAGACAAATGAAGAAGTCACACAGGTTTGTTCAGGTTTACATTAGTAAGTGGAGGAGGTTATGCTAGTAAAATAAGTAAGAGAAGTTATAAAGTCACATACAGGTAAGTTAGTTGGGTTAGTTAATTTTGTTATATATGTTAGTAAGTGAAGGATGTCATCCCAGTTTAGTAATTAGAGAAGTAATGAAAATACATCAAGATAGGTTAGTTACATTAGTATGTAGAGGAAATTATGTTAGCTAACTGTATTATACAAGTTAAATTAGTTAAAGACGTTATGACATCACAAACAGGTGAGTTGGTTAGGTTAGTACTGTTGAATATCAGCAAGTGCAGGGTGTTTAATCATTAAAGAAGTTATGAAATCACATAGATGAGTTAGATTAGTTCATTTATTAACTTCTATTTGAATCTGGGAAAGTTATGTTATGAAAGTAAGCTATTCTAGTTAAATAAGTCAGTTGGAGAAGTTATAAAATCACATATAGGTAAGTTAGGTTAACCCTCTGGGGGCGAAGCCCGCACTGAGTTATTTATATATGCTAGTACATGACGTTATGCTAGTTACATTAGAAAAGTTATGAAGTCACATGCAGGTAAGTTAGTTGGGTTAGTTAATTTCATGTATGTTCGTAAGTGAAGGAATCTATGGTAGTTTAGTAATTAGAGGAGTTATGAAAACATTTAGATAAGTTAGTTTAGGTTAGTTGCATAAGAGGTTGTGTTAGCTAAATGTGTTATATAAGTTAAATAAGTAAGTTAAAGAAGTTATGAAGTCATGTATGGTTTAGTTAAGTGAAGGAAGCTGTGGTAATTAGATAAGTTATGAACTCGTGGAAGTTATTCTAGTTTGAGTTAGAGACATTTGTGAAGCCACATACAGGTAAGTTAGTTAGGTTAGTTCAGTTAGTAATATACAGTAGGTTAGTGAGTGAATGAAGCTTTGCTAGTTTAAGGAAGTTATGTTCTGAAGCCAATCATTATTTTTGTTAGCCATGTTAGTAGCTTAAGTTTTGTTAATTTAGTAGTTCTCCTTTGTTGGTTATATTATTACATAAGGAAGTTAACTTGTTAGTTAAGGTAGTTACGTAAGTCAAGTATTTTGTCAAAGTAAATGTTATGTATTTCCCTTTCTCTCTCTTTCAGTGATTCAGGGCAGGTGAAGCTGCATCCCAGTCTTTTCTTGTTGCTGTTGGTTTTGGGTCGTCTCTACCCATCTCCTATGGATGGTTCATCATCTCCTCTGGGATTAGCTCCCTTTATGCCCTTAATCATCAGGTAGGTATAGACATTTAGATTACCTTTAAATGCAATGCTGACCTGCATGATGATCTGCACTGAATGTTTGAATGAAATCAAAATTAATTTAGATTTCATTCAGCTGACTAATTCTCCGCCCTCTCGTCTCACAGGACACTCCCTTTGCGCACGGTTAAAAAAAAAAAAGTTGATCTGACTAAAAAAAAATAAAGCAACCTATCACAATCAACTTTGTTAACTCAATTAGCAACCGACAACATATAAAAGTCAATCTACTGATTGTTAAAAGATCTGTTAGAGCAACCAAAGAGGTTTTAGAATTTAACAATGCTAATCTTGTTTAACAATCCTCTTTCTTTTAGATTTATGTTTATTTTCAAAGCCTGCTACATAATATGGATAGTATTGCCTCTTAAAACGAAATGCAAACATTTATGCTAATAGACAAATGTATTAAACAAGTTTGAGATGCACAGTAATCAGTAAAATCAGTCAAAATATGCTCTCTGATCCACATGACAGCTAACTGACAGTGACAGCAGCAGCAGCAACATAAATTAAGCCAATAAAATGTTTATAACAATGATAATATTTGCATGCATGCTGGGAACTTGTGCAATGTTGTTCAATGTAAAATAGTTTGTTCAGATGACTCAATTTGAAAAGTTGGGAGAACATTTGGATATGTTGTCTACAAATACTTGAGTATCTAAGTCAGGTAAACAAAACGTTTGCTAGCGATATGTTTGGAGTATTTTTGTTCAGTTCACATAAAAAATTAAACTGACTTCTCCTACTAAAAAGTCTTTGTTCAGGCAAATGTTTTACATTGGTTAGTGGTTAGTTTGAAAGTTGGATTTCTTACAGTGCATGTCTTTCTATCCGTCAACTCAGCGCATCCATTCCTGCAATAGATGTTTTCCACTGACTCCACATTTTTCTTCTTTTACAGTTTGTAATGCTTGAGATGTGCAGCTACTGTTGCTGTTCCCGTTTACACATTTTTTTCATTGTTTGAGACGGAGTAGGAAAATATTTTTGGAACACATTCTACAAGTACCTGTAGAGGCATCCAAACATAGACGTGTCTTATATACACACACACACACACACACACACACACACACACAGTGAAGGATAGGTCACAGTTGTTATTCCAGAGTCAGGAATAATCCTTTCCACTCCCATTTGTGTGTCACAGAACACTGTGTTCCTCCAGCTGGGGAGCAATAGATCTATTCGGATGAAAGAAACAATAGCAGGATAGTGTTTGTTTTGGATCAGAATAAGGGTGGAGAAGTCTTGCTCCTACTGCTGCTTCTGATAACACAGCTCCTGACTTTGCATGCTACACGCATGACTGACACCATTTGAAATCTCATTGTATGTTGAATACATTTTGCAATTTCATCAGTTTTCAGGTAAAGCAATAAAATAACACGTAGGCTTTGTTGCAGAACCTCATGAGTTGCCTTCATAGGCATCATAGACGCATTCCCGAACATAAAGGGTTTTCTAAAAAATTTGGCCCACACAATATAATAATGACAAAGAAAAACAAACGCAAAATAAAAAAGCCACTGCTTTACTGAAAAAATTTTTTTTTTTGTCTACACACCTAATTTCAGACTTTTTTGAAGGTGCAGTGAGTTTTTGGTTACTTTTCTAAAAAGTATGCAGTTTGTTTCTCTCGTTTTCCTTCCAAGATGGCAGACGAGTCAAAGAGATTGTAGTTTATATAAATAGTTAAAATTCCTTTAATAATAAGATTTGTTTATAAAATAGTTCCTAGTTCCAGTCATAAAAATTGACCTTGTACCTAATTTATGTATTTAAGAAAATGAATATTTTGCTGTTAGCTTAACATGCTAATACGATACTCTCTTTAAAACAATTGTGATTCAAGTCCCATGGGTTACTGCCTATAGTGTGTTCCAGTTAGGATGCCTTAAGGCACCCGTAAGCTCCGTCATGATATTAACGTGATGAAGAAGAACATCATGGAAGAGCTTCTGTTGAAACTGATGGTCCTGATAGTGACCCACTTCAGAGCAGAACGGTGAGCTCAGCACATTAGGTAACAGTCACATGAGCATGTTGAGTACAGGTGTGTGAATGTGCACAACTGTTGCTGCCTTTTGCTTTGGTGACCAAAAGCCTTGGACTCTCACCAGTTTCCTCTCTGTGACATTATTTTCACTAATGTTTATGCCAGGAATGCTCTCGCTCACACACACACGAGGAATGTGTTTGGGCTTCTGCAATGACTTTCTTTAGCCTTCTTTTTCTTTTAGCACAGTGTGTGTGTTTAGTTATCTGTATTTCTGTGGGTATATTTGAACTAGTGAGAAAGTATGTGTGTTAGTTAAAACTGGTTTGGCTTTTGTGGCTTCTGTGTGAATTAAGATGTTGTGGCCTGTTTTCTACATGGGAAATATTAGAGCTGTTATTAAATTCTTGGTTTAATGAATAGTGATTTTTAAAGTGATCTTTATTCACTTATTTATTTGTTTGTTTTTAGTTCCTTGATAAGGAATCAAAATAAGTGCAATTAATTGACATAGATAATGTGTATATGGATGGATATATGCATAAAAATTGATTTATATATATATATATATATATATATATATATATATATATATAAGAAGTTCCTTATTTATTACAATAAGTTACAATTTCCTCCAGATTTTATGGTCTGTTATGTAATTGATATTTTACAAAGATTTTTTTTCAGGTCACTGACAAGAGTATCAAACAAAAGCAAATCTTAAATGTGTAGTTTCTTATGGTTAAAAAATAAAAATAAATTAATTCCATTTTTATTAAAAATTTAATTTTATGTACGTAGTGTAAAAATATAATGTGGTGAAACCTTCAGATAAAAAAAGATAATAACAATTTTATTTTAATTTAAGTTATGTTTTCCTTAGTTTTCCAAGTTAAAAATTTAAAAAATCTTGAATTGGTAATTCATAGATATCATTAAATTCTAAAATATCATTGTTTGTTTTTGTGGGGTCAGGGTCATAAAATCAATTTCTAAAAATGGATTATAATTTTTTTTTTCTGCTTGTTGATTTCGTGGGTTAATCACATGACTGTTGATTATGCCACATGACCTTGACTAAAAGAAAATTGTTTAATGATATTTAACTGCTGTATCATTTTTGATCATGATAAAAGATTTAGCTAAACCGTTTACTGTTTTTTTTTTTTTTGTTTTTTTCTTAAGAATTGTATAATTTTAATAAGATTTTATGATGTCAGCAGAACACTTGCAACACCCAGATATTTATGACCTTATGGCTTTAACACTGTTAAACATATATTTAATTGCATTTTGAAAGCACTGGATCATTGCTTGGGTGTCAGGGCCTGTATAGTATCATAATTGTGTTATGAGCCCATGTGTGTGCTACAGACATCTGGAGCGGAGCAGAGGTGTGGAGGGGCTGGAGAAAGGATCTAAGGCCTCAGGTCTGGAACACAGATAACACAGAACAGAGAGAAACAGATTAAGCTCACGACTCTCATGCACTCTGAGTGATCAATGCCACCATAAGAAACAGACCACATGACCACATATCAGCAAACGTCTCAGCCCTTCTGAATCAAACGCAAGACAACCTGATCATCATCCCCCTCTTCAGTTAAACCATGTCACATTATGGATGGATTTTCCTAACAGTCAAGGAATGACAGGAGAGTCAGACCTTCAGATTAATAGAAGGGGCTAAGTCAATAGAGTTCAGCCTTTCTCGGTACAGGGACGCAAGGGTTAAGAGATTGGATGATTGGGGTCTGCCTGGTTCTTGTCAGTGGAGGTATGCAGGCCCATTCACCCAAATGAAGCCCACATGTAGAAGATGTTAAATATAGCTTGGTTTTGGCTTCCACGGCCCCCTCCTCTCCCCTAGGCGTGTATTTGTGAGTGTCTGGGTGTCCGGTGTTGATCGGGCCTCTCTTTACAACAACACAAGTTCTCAGCAAAGCACTCAAGGAATCGGAGTTGTTAATTATTGTGCTGGTTGACATACGAGACAACCCGTGATTAGTTACCTGAGCAGACTGTGATTTCATTCCACAATCAGTGTTTAATTCTTCTTTCAGAGTTGTTTTCTTTAGATTAGGCCCACAGTGTTGCCTTCGCAGTTATAAATCCTAGAGATCTGATCTATTTGCAGGTCACACTGTGAATTTTTATTGTGTGCCTAAGCCTTCAAAGCCTCGTCTTCGTGTCGGAGTAGATCTTTTAAGCTCCACTCTGTGAAATATTTGAGAAATAAGGCTTTGTTGGGCTTCACCGCAACAAGCTCTTTTCTGTTATCCAGACTGGAAGAAAACATGGGTGCATTTGAATTGGGCTGAATCTTGCACTCATGAAAATCCATTTGTTAACATTATCACACGCTAAACAAACATGGGTTTACATTATGTGCATGAGAGCCGTGACCGGAAACCCTGCTGCTAAAACCAGGTCATGGCGGATTTAGGTGGTCAAGCTGGTTTTTGTAACAATTAATAATTAATAATTTAGTCTAATTTAGGTTTAATTTTTTTTTTCTTCAGTTTTAGTAATATTAGTAGTTCACCTGAAACTTTATTTATTTTCTCATTATTATTTCAGCTGTAAAAATTATTTTTAATAGCTTTAGTTTTAGTTTCTCCACACTTTAGATAAACATGTTGAGATAAACAAGGAATTGATTGAGTAGGTGTTTCATATCAAATTGTAGCTGAATTTGAGTGGATATTTGAAATGGATTGAAGAAAGAATGGACTGAGAAATCTTGACGTATACCAATTCTAACGCTTCTTTTTGTCCTCCTTTCAAATCTTTTTATTGACTTTACATAGCATAAAATGGTAAATCCATTTTGAAAACAGGATAAGTGTGTCTATCTAGCATGACGGTAATCTTATTTCCATGCTGTAGCTGGCATGTCTGGTCTTGAGGAAATGCCAAACAAGGGTTGGGGTCTCCATCGGTGTTGAGGGCTTACTTAAATGTGTCAAATACCCTTGACCAAAAGTCTGTCAGCCACAGACATGTCCAGAACATATGCAAGTGGTTGGTTTGAAATTGCTTACATCTATAGTAAATTATACCTCGGACATATGGATGAGGAGTTTACCAGATCCAGAATGTCACACCACCGGTCATCCAAGATGGAAATTCCTAGGTCATGTTCCCAAGTAGGACATGGTGGATGTCCATTTCCATACTGTTTTTGACAGCGTTGGTAACGTTTCTGACAGATAATATCATGATATTTTGGCATTTCCCTTACCAAATGTGGTATCCTGTCAGCAATAACATGCCGATGGGCTTGAGTGCTGGCGATGCAGTGTTGCCAGATATTTCTGTTAAAAAACGAAAAATAAATACATTCTTATCTTATTTGCAAAATATTTGAAATAAATTCAAAGATATTGCTTACTCTAAACTACAACTTCCTACTTCATTAACTTTCTAAAGTGTCAAATTAAGTGGAAAAGACAATGCTTATCATAGCTGGATCTGGCAACGGGTCTGATGGCTGTGCCCGCGTCCTCATTCACAACTCTCTCAACGAGGCTAAAGAGACTCGTTTACTTCGTCAGCATCTGGCAATGATCATTTTTATACCAAGGATGCTAAAATTCTTACAAACTGTCTAAACTGAATTATACATGTCATGCAGACATTCATATGGGGAGTTTAACAGCAAATTAGTCATTCAGAGAACACATTTTATTTTTGAACATGAAACATTTACAGAGGTCCGGACCTCAGTGGCCTCATAGCTGGCTACGTGCCTGGGCCTCACTATTAATTCCAGTAGACCGATAATTCGAATCTTATTTTATCAAGTATAAGACACAAGGTCAGTGACTTTAGCACACAGCTTAGCATTTCTATCAGTCAAAGAAGCACAGTGTGTTTCCAGTGCAAGCATGCGCTTATCAGCATCGGGTTCCTACAGACATTTTTTTTGATGTGTTTAAAAATCAATGTCTAAATTAGTATTTGGCTGCTGGTTAACATTATGTAGTCAAGCAGTGTTATTTTAGTATTAATACTTAATCTTACTATTTTAATATAGCCTTTATTTTAATATTTTCAGTTTAAGGTTTAATTTTCCTAATAGCTCTTAATTTGCTGCTCATTTATAGCTAGTTGTTAAAATAAGGATTAGGGATCTAAACTATAGTCATGCAGAATTATGAAGGCATTAATGTATGCTTAATCAGTACTAATAAACAGCCAATATGCTAGTAAATGTATTTTTATTTATTTAATTTTATGGAAGTTTTTGTAAATGAAATAAGTCTTCAAATTTTGGTCTATCATCTGATATTAATATTTTATTTTGTTTTATTCAGTTACTGAAAACAATTTTGGTAACAATGTGCATTATAAATGGTTATTACAGGCAATAATGCATTATAATTATTCATAATGTGCACTGTAATACATTATATCTTGTAAATAATTATAACCGAAATTAAAATGCATAGGATAACAATGAACTTCTAATGAATTAACTGTGGTTACAGTTATTCATGATATTGTTCAATGCATTATAATGTGTATTACAAGGCATAATTCATGCATTAAAACTACTTTTACAATGCATTATACATAGGGCTGGGCGATATAATGCACAGCCATAGTTCACTGACAAGCTACACAATATATGTTCATTATCGCAGCTGAATCACCTTCGGTAATGTACGTGATATTGTGTAGCTTGTCAGTGAACTACGGCTCTGTGTATTAAATGCCGCTCCATTTGAAAGCAGGTAATGGAGATTTACTACTGATCACAGAACCGGCTTTACCGAGGAGATGCGCATGACAATCGCGTTCGATATATCACCCAGCGCTAATTATACATAAAGGCTTTAAATAAAGTGTTTCCAACATTTTTAATGGTTTTAGTTTCTGAACAGTAAACGTTAAATGCCACTTTTTTTTTTTTTTTTTTGTTAAATGTACCATTTCAGTATTAATGTCACTGCTTTTGTTATGTCACAACTTTGAAGAAAATGTTGTGATTTTCATGTGGCGGACTTCAAACTTGTTTTAGGCGGATAGTCCAGCAACGCGCAGGTCATACAAAATCAAGTGTGTTTATACACTCATGTGCTTTCTGGAGCGTGTGATGGAACTGCATGTACTCTTTCTCATTTCATTTCTCCAGTGCTCCTCAAGAGCCAGACGAACTCGAATAAACAAGATGTGTTATGGCGCTCTCGCCAGGTGCTGTCCAACACAGTCTCGGCCTGTTGTCTTCGAGCCAGACTAAGATTAGGTTTGTTTGGTGCTTGCAGACTGCCGAGTCATACTTGGGGAAACTGTACCACCGTGCCTAATAAGAGCCAGATGGCCTTTGAGCCATAATGGCGGGTCGAGACTGAGAAAGCCCCCTGGAGATGACTCGCCTCAGACTGCTGTTTCTAAAATTACACCCTTCCAAACTGTCATTTCCTCTAAAAAGATTTTTAATGGGACAAATTAGCAATGATAGTTAACATATGAGGCCAGAAAGGGGGAACAGTACAGACTTGGGCAGTCATTAGATCCAAATGTGTTCCTACCGATTTTTATGCATTTATTTTATTTACATTAAAGGAGTAGTTCACCAAATCTGTATGACCATTCTTCTGTGGCACAAAAAGAGAAGATTTTAATATTACACTGGTCACAGGGTCTGTGGAAGACGAAGTCAAATTTAAGACCATAATAATATCAAATATCTTGATAATAATAATAATATTCATTCTCAAATTTGATCCATCTAGTTTTTGATTCCTCAATGATCTGGTAGCCTCACTGTAGTGGAAGATCATAACGATTTGGAATTGCATCAGTTTGAGGTGGTTTATTTCTGGGTAAATATTACTTTACTGCGTAAAGGAAAAGGTGAACACAAAAGGTTAGGCTGGTTTTGTGTGTGCCGTGTATTTGCAGCCACAAACAGCTCTCTGCATCATGTGACGGGTCGCGTCTGTGGCCTGTTGTCATGCTGTGACTGCTGAAGGCAACATGTATGCCATGTGGCTTAATGTGGATGTCTGTATGTTGGAGGAATTTAAACTCAGCAGGTGAAGGTTCACATGCCTGGCAGGCTGTTGTTGGCGTCTCCTGCTTTCTTTCTTTTCCATTTAGAGAGTACAGTCTGTATGGTGCGTAGACCAGTGGTTGGTGACTGTTTACTTGTGTATGACATGCCTCACCTTCTCTTTCTATATTATCATGTCCCTCTTGCTAACCAGTGCACTAAACAGGTTACATACGAGACATCCCCATGGGCCATGCCCATTTGTGGCTGTTTGTGTAATATCATGGCCTAAAATTAAAGTGATGAATGATTCAGCGAGAATTCGCCAAGTTACTTAAGGGATATTTCCCCTTAAAAGGAAAATCATTTTCTTGTCGTTCCAAACCTGTAAGAAAGAAAGTCATTCAGGTTTGGAACAAACTGTGGGGAAAGAAGTGATTACACAACTTTCATTTTTGGGTGAACTACTCCATTACTCCTGATTAGGTGAAATGGGGTTTGTACTATGTAATTTTAATAACCCTTAATATTAACCCTGCCTACCATGACCTATCACTGGCCCTTTGGCAGGACAGTGGGACACCTCTTTTTTTCCCCATTAATTTGGTCACCTTCACTTTATGAAATATATGTTAATTATGAATCTCCAGTTGTCAGAATTTGGTTTTAGATGCACACTTTGACATTTTGAAGTCTGGCCACAAACCAAATTCTGTGCTTGGTTATTTATAAAAAAAAAAAAAAAAAAAAAAAAAAGTCTGCCAGGTGTTATGTAGATGTCATTACAAAACAGGCATTATGTAAATATCTTCATCTTAATTTAGTCATTGAGCATGTCCCAATACCCTCTCTTGCAAGTCTTGGGAGCTTGAGAGGAAGCGTACAAGACAGTCCCAGGACTAAAAAACCGCCAAATATCAAAGTCCTTAAAGGGATAGTTCACCCAAAAATGAATATTTATTGTTAATTTACCCACCCTAGTTGACTTTTTACTTCAGAACAGTAAGGAAGCTTTTTAGCTGAAACCGTGGTCCTTGTTGATTCATAAAAAGTCAGCGGCTACCAGCGCTTGAGTCTGAAAAGCATATACAGGCAGCACAAAATTAATACCCGTGGCTCCTGATGATGTATTGAGGTCTATGAAGCTAAATGATCTGTTTGTGCAAGAAACTGAACATTTATTTGCAATATTATTGCCTGTAATCCATTGACAATCTCTAATACCGTTTTCGAAGCAATATTTGAGACTAAACGTATCCCATCATTCATCCCGTTAAGGAGCTCACATTCTCCAAAACTGTGGGAATTCCAGGACAACTTTCAGGTGTAAGTCAAGCTATATTTAATTGGTCGTAAAATATAAAATATTGGTGTAGAAAGAGGTGCTTGACTATTCAAGCTCCAGTCCTAAACACTGACTATGTGAATATAGTCAATAGAAGTGCATGATATCCCATAGTCTATGTTGTACATTATTTCTTTCTCAGAAACAGCAGTTACATGTAACTTAATGTTTAATTTGTTATGACATGAGCTTAATTCACCTCTGCAGAAGTTGTTACTGTACAGATTCACATGCCCCCTTTAGAATCCATATGACATTCCTGATTTGAGGTCAGCAGATCTCTGTTCTCAAACTGCGGTTAGGTCTGGTGAAGAATGCGAATGTTAACACACATTCATACCTCCATGCTTGCTTCCATCTGCTGTCAGCAGATCCCAATCACAGCTTTGCAAGTCTAGCTATGGTTTATTTTTTGTTTCTATCTATTCATCTGTTGAACGTCTATTCATTTATCTACAAACATGATTGCTACATTGTTTTTCTTTTCCCAATTCCCTTCTTTTTGATGGATGGATATTCCCTATTTCATTTCTCTGGAGCTTCTTGGGGGAGTTTCCAGAACTTTGGAGAGGCTTTGTTGATTTAGTGCTTGTAAAGAAGTCGTCTTAGTCATCAGGGGGCTGCTCTGAAAATGAAATCAGCAAGACCCCTTCCCCGAATACGTATATTACCAGTCCAGAAGAGTTCAGTGAACCTTCCAGGAATCTATACAATTTAGTTTGTCATAAAATAAATATATGTACATAAAATATAGTACTGGTAAAAGTTTGAAGGCACTAATTTTAATTTGTGTTTCTCGTGATCTTTAATAATTTTTTATCTAAAGGCTTCTGTTTTAATGTGTGATTATTAATTTTGTAGGCAGCTAAAGATAAATTTGCCTATGTATCCATTTCTTTCCCCCCAAAAATACATGTACACTACTGCTCAAAAGTTTGAGGTCAGTAGGATTTTCTTTTTTGGAAAGAAATTAATACTTTGGTCCAGCAAGGACCAAATTTATCAAAGTGACAGCAAAGACTTCAAGATTGTTACAAAAATCTAGCCTATTTCAAATAAATGCTTTTCTTTTAAACTCTCAATGCATCTTAAAATCCTGATTTGTTTTATTTTTTTTTTTTATCATGGCTTTCTTTGATAATAATAAGAAATGTGTCTTGAGCAGTAATAAATTACATTTTAAAATATATTCAAATATAAAACTATGGAAGTCCGTTTCCACCACTAAATACAAAATAAAAAAAAGGTAATTGTGACTTTTTGTAAGTTTATATCTTACAATTCTGACTTAACTCGCAGTTGTGTTATAAAGTCAGAGATATAAACTCGCAATTCTGACTTTTTTTTTTCTCAGACTTGCCAGTTTATATCTCACAATTCTGACTTTATAACCTGCAATTGCTAGTTTATATCATGCAATTCTGAGGGGGAAAAGTCAGAATTGTGAGTTTATATCACCGAATTGTGAGTTTATATCACAATTCTGAGAAAAAAAGTCAGAATGTGGGATAAAAAGTCGCAATTATATTTTTCTATTGTTTTATTCAGTGAATGAAACAGGCTTCCATATAAAACAGAAATACTGTGAAATATTATTAGAATTTGAAATAACTTTTTTTTACTGTATAAAGTTTTTACTGTTTGCAATACATGTGAATTAATGTATTTAAAAGTATTCCAGGATGCACCTCATGAAGATGTGAACAGCTATAATCTCAAGAAGAGAGTTTAATTCCAAAAATACTTCTCCGTATCCCCCTCAGAACCATGCAGTTACTCTGAGTTGAAGAGATCATGAAGTGGCTGAAATATACTTGTGAACCTGTTGTCCCTTGTCCTGTTGTTGTCTTGTAGGTGTGGTCGCTCTGCAGTGTACCGCACGCGTGAAATGGCAGCGAGAGCCCTGGTTCCGTTTGTCCTGGTGACCCAAGTTCCCTCCACCATCCAGACTCTCCTGGAGGAGCTGCCTCAAGAACCTGGACCAGGACTCCAACAAAACCACATCCATGGGACACTGCTTCAGGTGTGTGAATCCCCCCTAGTCACATGCTCCTTTCAGCAATCCATTAACTTAGCATGCTACATGACATATAAAGTGTGTACAATAGTGTAAAGTATTTGCAGAGACTTTTAAATGTGTTATCTGAAGAATCATTCCTGTTTGAAAAAATGAAGTGTTGATGTGTTTAGTAAAAAAATGCACGGTAAATTTAAATATATGTATCAGTGGTACACCGAGCAAATGATTGAGCAAAGCAGATGGAACTGCATTAGGGAATGTGACACACACACATAACTGAACTCCAAAGGGAAATTCAAGCGCTCAACAAGCATCAATATAAAACCTAGAAGCTTAGATAAATGCAGATAGCAACAGAGAGATGTTGTAATTTTGACACTGAAGCAGGTTTCTGGACATGAAACTGGAATAGTTTGCTAGCATGTGGGTGTGTGAGACGGACAGAACTGTAGAGGGCTGGGATGAAGATGTGCTCGGGTAAGGAAAGAGCTGGATTTGGTGTTCTTTCCTGTCATGGCAGTCATATATCTGCTCAAAGCTCCTGCAGATGCGGAGGGTATTAGACTGTGGTGGGGAGATCCACGTGAGGGATGTTGTGTGGGTGGTGCTCTGGTGACAAGTGGTGGCAGATAACTGTCTTATGCAGTATTTTATTTAGAAATGAGACAAATTATTCAAGTCTTTATGCGAAATGCCTGCCACTTGATGCTTCAGTCTGTTCTTAAACTAGAAAGATCAATATTGTCTTATTTTATGTTTCTTTTTACTCAAATGTATTTTCTATTTTTTTTTTATACACATTACCATTCATAAGTACCACCAAATCAGCATATTAGAAATATTTCTAAAGGTTCATGTGACTGAAGACTGGAGTAATGCTGAGACTGATGAGATATCAGCTTTGCATCACAGGAATAAATTACATTTTAAAACATATATTCACATATAAACGCATATCAAAAATAAATGAATAAATAATTATAGAATTACATGAGACAACAAAAGGGAAATCGAGAGTGAAAGGTCTCTTTATTTTCCTGTTTGACTGTATGTTTTCGATTTGCTGTGTTACAGTGGCTCTCTAGACTCTTTGAATATGGAAATGATGGATGTTTGTGTGTACAACCAGAGTAGGAACAGATAACAGACTTATGATACATAATCTTGTCTGTGTGGGGAGCTGATGGTGTGAAGTATGTTCAGATCAGCTGGAGATAACGTCATGATGCTTTCAGTGGAGAACTTCCCTCATGCTGCTATCTGATGCGAATACCTGAGTTGCATGCAGGAGTGGTGTACGTGTGGATCACAGCATCAGCTAAGAGATAGATAAAGTTGGCGCTGCCAATGCATGGCTTTTTTACTAAATTCTTAAAGAGACAGTTCCACCAAAAAAAGGACAATTCCGTCATTATTTACCAACCCTTATGTCGTTCCAAACCCACAAGCATTAATGTTTAGGTTTGAAACACAAATGAAGATCTTTTTAATGAAGCCTGAGCGATTTCTGACCTTCCAGTCACGAATTGAAATACTATTTCTATAATGTTCTTAGTGGGTTCTAGGGTGTTTACCAGGTGGTTTCATACTGGCTTAAGTAAAAAAAAAAAAACCATGCCCTCTTATTTTTATGAAACGATATCGATTCCTAAAGTGCCCCTATTAATGAGTAACGAAAGGTTCATATTTTGGTTTTGGGAGTCCCCAACAACTGGTTGACATGCATGCAAGGTAAAAAAAAAACACATTCATTGTCTTATAATATGCATTTATTTTTACATAACTTGCTCAACGACTCCCAAACGATTCGCTCAACGATTCATATTTCCAAACCCCTCCTTTATGTGATGCTAATCAGTGGTGATTGGTCCAATTGCTCTCATTTTCATTTGATCATGCCTGTAATGCCTGATAAAGCAGCGTTTGTGAGCGCAGTGCTGCTTTGTGTACAGCCTTACCGGGGAAACAGCTATTTTTACCGCTCCAAAAGCAGCACCTAGTGGCAAAGAATAAATTAGCATTTTTATTCAGACCAACCTGAAAAGACCAACAAGTGGGCGGGCAATAGGGCTGGACGATATGGCCAAAATTTATATCACAATATATTTCTTAATTTCGGTCGATACGATATAATTCCGATATCGATATTAACTGTAGTTTAAAAAAGCCTCATAAAAACTGACAAGAATGGCTGCGACAGATGTCTGTACCTACAAACTTATGAAAAATAAATTTATATAAAAAAACCGCACAAATACATAATGTTCACCTTTTATTTGTATTTAGCCTTCATACAAACAAGAAATGTGAAATCACTGTCAAATAAACATCTCAGACTCACCTTATTAATATTAATATCTTTAACTTCAAACTATAGGCTAACATATTACCGGTCAAAAGTTTTTGAACCGTATGATTTTTAATGTTTTTTTTAAAGAATTCTCTTCTGCTCACCAAGCCTGCATTTATTTGATCCAAAATACAGCAAAAACAGTACAATTTTTAAATAATTTGCTATTTAAAATAACTTTCTATTTTAAAATGTAATTTATTCCTGTGATTTCAAAGCTGAATGTTTAGCATCATTACTCCAGTCACATGAGAAATCATTCTAATATTCTGATATACTGCTCAAAAAACATTTATTATAATGTTGAAAACAGCTAAATAGATTTTTTCAGGTTTCTTTGATGAATAGAAAGTTCAGAAAAACAGCATTTATCTGAAATACAACTCTTTTGTAACATTATAAATGTCTTTATCAATCACTTTTGATCAATTTAAAGCATCCTTGTTAAATAAAAGTATTAATTTCTATCATTTCTTTCCAAAAAAATAAAAATAAATTATACTGACTCAAAGGTTTTGAATGGAATAGTGTATAAATGTAACAAAAGCTTTTTATTTCAGATAAATGCTGATCTATCAGCATATTAGAATGATTTCTGAAGGGTCATATGGCACTGAAGACTGGAGAAATGATGCAGAAAATGTAGCTTTGATTACAGAAATAAATTTACATTTTAAAATATATTCAAACAGAAAACAGTTATTTTAAATAGTAAAAATATTTCAAAATGTTACTGTTTTTGCTGTACTTTGGATCAAATAAATGCAGGCTTGGTGAACGGATGAGAATTCTTTAAAAAACAAGCAAAAAAAAAAACGTTAAAACCTTACTGTTCAAAAACTTTTTAATTTTCAAAAATCCATAATAGGGGCAGTTTAAGTAATATATAATCAACGGCTAGCCGTGCATTAAAGGATTTTAATGCACGACGTGGAGGCAAAGAACCGCCCGACGCGAAGCGGAGGAGCATGCATTTCAATTAATTGTCAATTGAGAGAGAGAGAGAGAGAGAGAGAGAGAGAGAGATGACAGTTGTGTGTACCTGCTTGCTGCGTCTGCACGTCTCTCTCTACAAATAATTAATTCAAAAACAGCGATTTTATCACCTAGTTGCTGGGGAATATAATGTAGCGATCTAGTATCTATCTTTTATTTTAGTAATAAAAATCGCGGGGAAGCATTGACAACAAGTTTATGTGTGTGTGCATCAATTAAAGCAGCGCATTAATATGGAACGGTGATTAAACTGACCTGAAACTACCTGTGCAGTTAAACGAATTTAATCAACACCTGCCAGCCAATCAGAATCGAGTATTCAGACAGACCATGGAATAAATTCCAAGAATCGATTAGTCTAGCCTGTTTTCAGTTAAAGAACGGATCATTCCAATGATGAACTCTATTGAACTCCAATCCAATAAATCGCAGCTTTGTGCTTTTGTTACTTTTGATATGAAACTAATTTCAAATTCGTTCCATTTTATTACAATATTCAAACAATAAATGCTGTTTTGGTGCTGTTTGATGTGGAGTGACAGATCACTGTGACGCCTCAGTTCAAGAGAAGCGGCAGCGTGAAATGCACATGAACTGGTCATCTACTCTGCTTTAAAGGGGGAAGTCGTGGCCTAATGGTTAGAGAGTCGGACTCGTAATCCAAAGGTTGCGGGTTCGAGTCTCGGGCCGGCAGGGATTGTAGGTGGGGGGAGTGAATGTCCAGCGCTCTCTCCACCCTCAATACCACGACTGAGGTGCCCTTGAGCAAGGCACCGAACCCCCAACTGCTCCCCGGGCGCCGCAGCATAAATGGCTGCCCACTGCTCCGGGTGTATGTTCACGGTGTGTGTGTGTTCACTGCTGTGTGTGTGCACGTTGGATGGGTTAAATGCAGAGCACGAATTCCGAGTATGGGTCACTATGTTACTTCACTCACTCACTCACTCACTCACTACTTGTTATATATCCAAAATTATCAATATCGAATCAAATCCAATCACAAGCTTGTGAATGAGAATCGAATCATGAAATTTGTGTCAAAACTAGATATGTCATCTGCCAAAAAAATGTAAATCACTTAGAAAAAGAACATAATTTGAGGTGTTAATCATCTCTGTAGTGTACAATTTATCATTCTAATATTCCTTTGGACATTACTGACCGTAAGAAAATTATACAGTGTGTTTTTGTTTAAACAGATATGGCAAGAGAAATTGAAATACGAAAAAAGGAAAAAGCGGGGGTGGAAGGAAAACAGGTTGCAGATGTTGTTGTATCAGACCTGAATTAAAGCCTTTTTGTTCTTTGTTTGAATCTGTGATCTATAAAAATAGCTTTACTGTATGTACACCTTCCTCAACGCAACACCCACAACCCTCAATTTGCATTACAGAGTTCTGATACCAGGATGAAATGAAGAAGCGTGTCACCACAGTGTTTCAAAGTGCCATTTTGATTACAAAACCAGCTTGGCTGAGTAAAACCCTTGAACCCTGCTGAGTTCACCTAAAAATCCCTGTTGACACAACTGACTGGTTCTCTTAAGGAGCCAGCTAACGAGGGAAACAGATTGAGCAGCACTAACCTAACCTGACGCTCGGCCCCTGCTCCGAGCACTCTCCACCACTGCTGCTTACCCACAATGCAACAGCTTCATTTTAAAAGTCCTGTGTAACATCCAGGGAAATTAATCCACTGTGTGTTTTGAAAACAGTAAATCAGATCAGCAGATATACTCCGCTCAATGGGGGTCTTGCACACGTACACTAGTGCACACACCTTCAGGTAAAGTAGTGTGTGTTGCTTCAACTTATGACTGTGAATGTATATTGTTTTTTGTATGTGTGTTTTATTTTATTTATTTAAGTGAGAGCAGTCCTTTGTTTATTTAAGGTCTTTTAAGATCAACTTTATTTTAGTTTAGTTTTTTGGTTTTGTGTGTGTGTTTTTGTTTTGTAAATGGAGAACAGACAGAATATTATTTTCTATTCTTGTTTTTTTTGTATTTGTTTTTATTTGTTCCAGATTTGTTTTTTGTTTTTTTTACTTTAATCCTGTTTTGGTTGGTTGGTTTGTTTTTCTTTCTGTTTATTTTTTTTTTTGTTTAGTTTTGTAAATGGAGAACAGATTTTTTTTTCTTATTTTGTTTTGCTTCTGTTTTTTTTTTTCAATTCTGTAAATGACAACAACCAGATTAAGTGTTCATGAATATAGACACAAGACAGGGTGCTTGTGTGTTGGTGCTTTTTATCTCGTCTTAGTGTCAAGTAAGAATGTATTTCATGTACATTCATGTATTTCAAGTATGCATTTTTAAATATGTACTAATTTGTATTACTTGCCTGATTTTTGTTTTCACTATTAAGCAAACTCTGTCACGTGTTGTTTTTTTTTTTTTTTTTGTGCCTTTCCTCTTTTTGTGCATTGCTGCCAAAGTCTGGGTTTAGTGACCCCTTCAATAGGCCTTGAAACACCCACTCATACAAGCTTTGTTTCTGCTTTAAGGAAAAGCCTGTAAAAAAATAAAAATGTCAAACTGATGAGACAAATTAGCTTAATTGGATTCAGATTGTGTCCAGACTTTCCAAATCTACTCATAAAAGCATCCACCCACAGGTTGGCTTTTAAAACATTTCCTCGAAGCCTTATTTAATGGCTGACCCCAAGGTCTTAGTGTGTCAAAGGTCAATATCTAGCACTGTATTCAGGCCGTGCGCTGGTGTTTGTTTGTGCGTGTTTCTTTTCCAAATGTGTGCACGGCTCTCTGTACACTCTGCTGAATTATGGACCTCTACAGGGTGTTTATTTTTGCCTTTAGCCACTGCCATTGGTTTGTGGTCAGTCACAAGTTGTGTAGCTCGTCGCTATAAATACACGCACTTTCCTCCGAGGGAGCAGAAGAGGCCGGCCGTCATGGGCCTTCCCACCCGACGGCGCGAGCAGGCCTGGGCTAGATGTGTGGGATACAGGGTGTGGGCCGCTAGTGTCGGGGGTGTCCGCAGCTGGAAGACCAGTCCTAGTATTTCATGGTCAAACTTGTTTTGCCCTGTGCCTCTCCTGCCTTGGGCATAATGAGTGGCTTCCACATTGCGGCTATAAACCAGTAAAGAGACTATTTCAGCCCTGTACACTCTTTAACTTTGCATGCATAGTTGTCTATTACCCATTTACTTCATTTTATTTTTCTCTACAGACTATTACATGTAAGGATATGTAAAATAAGCTTAAAACACTAATTTCTCTGCCTAATCTCTAATTTCTCGCTCTTTTTGATTAAGAACGATGAACTAATGAAGAATCTGATCTGTCTTTCTAATTTCTCTGTCGGTTGTCTTTCCAACTGCTGTGTCTGATCTCTGTCTGATCCCTCTCTTTGATTTATGTCTGATCTGATTTCTCTCTTTAATGTCTGATCCCTCTTCAATTTATATGTCCGATCTCTGATTTGATCTCTCTTTGAGATCAATCTGATGTCTCTGTCTGATCTCTCTTTGAGTTATGTCTGATCTTTGTGATTTCTCTTTTTGATCTGACTGTCTGATCTATGTCTTGAATTCTCTCTTTGATCGTTATCTGATGTCCGATCTCTCATTGATTTATCTATCTGATCTGATTTCCATTTTTGAAGTCTATATCTGATCCCTCTATTATTTATTACCGGATGTCTCTTTGATATCAATCTGATATCTCCATCTGATCTATCTCTGAGTTATCTGTCTGATCCATCCTTGATTTATCTATCTGATCAGATTTCTATCTTTAATGTCTCTATCTGATCCCTCTATTATGTATTTGTCCGATGTCTGATTTATGCATCTGATATCTCTCAACGATATCTGATGTCTCTGTCTGATTTTTTTTTTTTTTTTTTATAATTTGTAGCTGGATATGTTGGTATAATTATAATTTTGTTGTATGTAAAGTACAATGACAATAAACAACAATCTGAATCTCTATCTTATTTATCTCTTTGGTCTGATCTCTGTTATTTCTCTCTTTAATGTCTCTGTGATCCCTCTCTTGTTTATCTGACTTTTCTCTGATTTATGTATAATCTCTAACTGTTAATCTCTATCTGTTTTCTCTGATATCTGTGATTTAAATCTGATCACTTAATTTCCGATCTATGATCACAATTAAAGGAAAAAAGTAAACGACAGAGTACTTAGCAAGAATAATAGTGAAATTGTGACGAGTACAAAGACGTTGTTTTCTGTCTCTGAACTGTCTAAAACCTTTCTGTCTGATCTTGATTGTTTTAGTATTAGTAGAGTGATTGCACTGATCTCTCTGTATACTTCTATATACTTTTTCTTTATGATCTCTCTCTGCGATATCAATCTCTGATCTCTCTATTTATTTCTCTCCAGCTTATTCTCACAGTAAAGGTGTGTCATCATCTTCACAGGTGCTGTCGCTGTTACGTTCCTACCTGGCGGACACACACAGACCTCAGTCAGGAAATGAGCAGGACTGTGACCTCTCCAGTGCCGTTTTTCCATGGCTGTGGCTTGCCACAAGGTAGATACTGTCATTCTGATGTACTAACCACAGCTGTCATTATTTGCATATATATCAGCAAATATAGTGTGCATACCAGCATCATTTTGGTTAGGCATTTGCAAATAATATTATTTTACAAAATAAGATGGCTGCTCTGTTCACACACCAGCTTACTGGTTTGTAAAGCGAGCTCTGTGTTTCAAAGGCTGCTCTCTGCTCAGTGACCCAGCACACGGACAGCAGCGCTGCAGGACGAGTCAAACGGCTGCGTGCTCTTTGACCACTCTCACTCATCCATACTGATGCTTTATAACAAATGCCCTAATGAGAGAGAGAGAGAGAGACAGAGAGGGAGATTTGGGAAAGTTTATGAAGATGGAACATGGCAGTGCATTCAGAATAGAATATTATGCATGCTGAGCAAGATATAGTGTATTCTGCCTACTAGAAAAGTATATGAAACGGCATGCAATGATAAATGTTTCAAACAATTGAATGCTACATTGTCCCATGACAGTGCTATATTGCATATTTCATTCATTAAGTGGTGTCCCAGTCAGGGTTATTATAGTTACCAAAAACTAAAAACCATAAAGTACATACAATAAATGCTAACTGTACATACATACATGCATACATTAAATAAATAAATATAAAATACAAATAAAAAAAAAATAAAAAAATGATATATGCATAAAAAAGTTGCAAATATAAATGTCAAAAACTCACGACCAAATTGCAACTTTAACTAAGATTAAAATGAAAACGGAAAATGAAAACTTAATCCAAATGTGCAAATGTGTATATATAAAAAATAGTATCTCAATCAAAATTAAATAACACTGGTCCTAAATAATTAATGGTAGTTATTTATCATTTCTAATCCAGTTTTGTGTGAAATGACTGACCTTTTAACAGCCTAATCAAATGAGTCAAGAAGGAGAAGAATAATACAGTTTCTGATTCATCCCTATTACTGGAAAGTGAATGTCAAGCTGAGTGATTTGCATTTTGGCAGACTGTGCTATTTTTGTATATTGCACAATTTGGCAAATGTAATAGGTAATTTAAGTATTTCATGCATATAGAAAATGTTCACACTGTGCATAGTATACATTCTGCATACTGTAGTATGTCATTCCAAATATATACAATAAAGAGATTTTGGGAACATTTATAAAGATGGAAAAATTCCAGAGGAACGAAAGAAGATCTAGAAGTGGAGGTGATGAAATGACAGAGTTCCCAAACTGACCAAATTTCCCAAGAATCCTTAGCTTTGTAATTTGTTGAACTCTGAGTAATATTATGTGTTTAAAGAGAAACAGAGTGACACAAAATGATGAAACCAGACATTCAAAGAGAGGGAGAGCGTTTGTGTTATTAATATCTCAGTGATGAAATACTGACGTCAGCCCTGAACACTGGGCCTCTTGTTCTCGCCCATGTCCATGAGCGTTTGCTGCGCTGTGGTCTCACACACACACACACACACACAAACGCACACACTCGTACGTAATTGATTTACTCTTCCACATACCCACTCCTGTCTCTATCCACAAAACATCCACCCTCTCCCACAAATGTTACCCCTGCAGTTAGTCTGAGATACAGGGCCCAGAATTCCCTTTGTGCCCATGGGCAGCACATGTGATTCTTTATCCTCAGCATCCACAATCACTGTTTTACTGCTCTCAACTGCAGAATAAAAATCAGTTACTCTGACTATAATACAGTGACCCAAGAAAGTGTTTTGACACAAATACCAAATAAATAATTTTCTGTAATTTTGCAGAAGTAAAAAAGCACAAAGCTCTTTGCAGTTGTTGAGTAGGATGCATGCTACAAATGTTTGGTGAAGGGATAAAACTTGGACCTGGCAACCCGTCTTTGACTATGAGCGATTCATAGGAACAAATAGAGCCTGTGTTAAATGCACTGTTTGTTTTGTTTAATTGAGATTGCATTAACTTTGACAGCCAATTATTGGCTGATACATTGGTGCATCTCTAATAATTTTATATAAATTGCACTGTATTTCTACATTGTCTATTTCTCTCCATTAAAATTTCAATCAAATATCCCTCCTCAGTTTTTTTTTTTCTCACACTTTGCGTTTGCCACACTTGAAAAATAAAATGTCTAATTTTAGTACAATTCGTTGAGTAAATGCAATGAAATCTATGATGTATATAGTTATCATTAACATAATATCTCTCTCTCTCACACACACAAACTGACAGGCAGAATCCATGTCTGGTAACACGTGGTGCGTTTCTAGACCTGCTGGCCTGTCTTTGTGGTTGTCTTCCTGTTCCTGTATCAGGTAAGAATTCAAAACACCATCTCTAGTGAAATAAACACCAGTATTATGTTCTTGTTTCAGAATCTCTAACTTCCAGTCTAGTTTTATTCCAAGGAAATATGGTGTCTGCTTTGAGTGTGTGTTAGTTTGAGTGTGCTGGAGGCCTGTGGGTCTTTGATATAAGGAAAAACTGTCTCTGACAGATGGTACAATTGTGCCCGTGTGACCCAGTTAAATGGGGCGGCCCCTGCATGTTTGCGGCCCCCATGTGTCGCACATATGTGGGCATGGTGGCGGTGTTTATCACTTTAAAACAAGCATATTCCTACAGTCCCACCCGCCTGCCATCACTTACATAACAAACAGTGGGCGCGCACACACACACACACACACACTTGTGCTGTTCATAGATTTATTTATACACTCTGCCCTGTACTCTCAGTCTTAACACCCTCTTAATCTCTGTCTACCTTTCCTTTCATTTCTCTTAACATAAATTTCACTCAATCTATCTCAATATTTCACACTCTGTCTGGCTTTTTGTAGTGTTTTCCTAGGAATCACCCTAAATTAAAATTGCCAGCAAACTTTGTTAAAGTCTGTCAAAGTTGTATGACTTACTTTCTCCCGGGTAACACAAAAAGAGATGTTAGGCCAAATGTTCACACTTTGTCATACAGTGTGAGGAGATGATAAAAGGGGTTGTCAAGTTAAAAATGACTGAGAATAAACTACAAAATATTATATTTATATAATATTATATTTCTGTTTCTACATTCCAAGTTTTCTGAAGTCATATGATGTGCAAGAAACAATACAGGTTTGTTTTATTGACATCAGACCAAATGTAGGACTTCAGAAGACTTGAAATGCAGCACACAAGCATATGGACAATTTTATGGTGCTTTTTTTTGCCCTTTTGCAGCGTGACTGACCCTGGTCAATGTTCGCTTTCATTGCATGGGAACATATTTCTATGAAACATCTCCTTTTGTGTTACATAGAAGAAAGTAAGTCATATGGAAAAGTGAGTTATGGCAGAATATTTTATTTATTTATTGACTGATTGATTGGAAATTTTCTTTTAAAAACAATCCTTTTCATGTCATAAAATCTGAACATGTGCAGGTCACATTTTACACCTGAAAGAGTATATATATATATATATATATATATATATATATATATATATATATATATATATATATATATATATATATAAAAATAATATGTTGCATTAAGAAAATAAAATAAATTCTTAATAATAAATAAATAAAATAAAATGTATTTTGACATTATTGACATTATTTTAATGTCAGGTAAGCAACGTGATGCAAAACAAGTCAGTTTAAGTTCTGTAAGGCAAAGAAATGTTTATATATAAAAAAAAATGAATGAATAAATTAATTAATAAACAAACCTCAAAAAATATTACTGTAAGAGAATCACCATTGAAAATAATGGGAGGTACCAAAAAAGTTTTACAAAAACATAAAACTTTGTATAAAAAAATAAATTATTATATTAAAAAAAAAAAAACAATAATCAAATAATAAAAATCGTAATGTTCTAAAATCATCTTCATTTTCATTAAGCAAAATATTTTGGTAATACTTTTTAAAAATATTTTACAGTACCCTTGTTTATGTTACATATAATTGCGCATCACTTACTCTTGTTACATTTATACTAATTATAAGCAACCAGCCTGAAAGCAAACACTAATTCTAATCCTAACCCAATTGTAAACAAAGTAAATGTTGTTAATTAATAATATCACTCAGTAATTAGGACACTAACTAGGACACTGTAAAATAAAGTGTAACCAATATTTATTTTTTCCCCCATTTTTATTTTAGGATATATGTGTGATTCATCCTTCCATACTTTTTTATTTCTTTCTCTGTCTGTTTATATCTTTCTCACTCAGCCAGTCACTCTCTTTCCTAAAGCACACTCTTCACAGGTGTTAGTAACCTCAGTAAAGAAATGAACATTTTAATTTGTCACTAGGACTTGAAGCTGGTCAGCAGGACAATCTGCTTTTGCATTCGTCTTGGAACTATTAAGTAGGAGTTGAAATTTTCTGGGCAGTTCTTGCATGTATTCCCATTCTGATGTACTGCTCACTGGAACAGGACGTGTGTGTGTGTGTGTGAGGCCGAGAGCTCTAAGTACTTTGGCTCTGAGATTCTGAGCAGAGTTTGTGATGGTGTTTTTACTGGCGATGCTTTAGCTGGGCATGAGATGTACGGGTTTACGAGCCTGTGTGGATCAAACATTGTACCGCCTGAAAAATGCTCCACCACACAAATTCTCTCACTTTCTCTCTCTGATGGCCATTCAAACCATCGTTTTGGCACAAGCGGTACTGTATTCCCCATATTTCTCTCTCTCAGGTGAATAAATCGTGGATACCGCGCACACACTTACGGCAGTAGGTGGTTGGCAGTGTAGGGGTCGCCCACTGTGGGAAAGCGTTTGCATGCTCACATCTGCTCTGCACGTTCCTCCCTCATCTGTGTTTTGTTTTTCACAGTTTGGGTAATGATGGCAGGGCATGATGTAAAATCAATGTGTGCACGCACGTTGCCGCATGTGTGTATCGGTGTGTATTTACTACTGTAGTGAGTACAGACGGCCTACTGTTTCCCTGCACCATAAACTTTAGCTGAACACTTAGAAACAAAAAGATCGCACATGTACTTTAACTGTTAGCGTGTCGTAAAAGTGCTTGGGCAGTAATATTGTATTTCACAGAATTATAAAGTGTTCCATCTTATATACAGTGAGGAAGTGTTATGAATAACTAAAGGGAGTCAAAATTACCTCTTCGTTTACTAGGGGTGTGTTGCAAATATCAGTTAGTTGACTTTAATTAATCTACATTTAGATAAACTCATATGGGTTCTTAAATGTCAAAATCAGTCTTTTAGCCTATTCTATGTGAAAAGCATTGGAAAGCTTTTTAGAAGAAACTCAGCTTTCAAATTCTGTCAAAAATTCTAATTCAAATTTAAGAATTCTGACAAACTTCAAACAATGTTTGTGGTTTTGATGCTTGTTAATGTGGTGTTACAGATATTGTAGCTGCCTCAGTTTAAATAGCAGTGATCATCTCTTCCTTTTTTACTATTTTATTTCATAAAATAAACAAGAATGAACATCAGAAGGTGTGTTAAAAGAAACATTGTTTATTGTAATGTATCGTGCAACTCAATCAGTGTTTCAACTGTGACGTCAGTAAAACAGCTTATATACAATGTCATGTATCATAACATTTACCTCAGGAAAGACATTGGGCCTCATTTATGAAACGAACGTACGACCAAAACTTGGAATTTATCAATATGGACGTGAGCGGTGGCTACGATCAAATCTCACGTCAGGTCTGAGCTCGTGTACGCAAGTTTTTGAGTTAGCCTGAACTTGCGTGCAGCATAAAGAATTTCGGAGAATTGTATAATGACAGCATTTTGTTCATTTAGATTATTTTCCCAAACCGACAAATGAAGCTTTTTTTTTTTTTTTTCTTTCGGGACTTCAGCTTTATGTGCAAATAGCAGCATAAACAACAGACCGTGAGGAATCACACATCGTCGTATCACACACCTGCAGCGCTTCTATGAATGGAGAAAAACATAAATTATAAAATGAATAAAATAAATATAGCTACACAAAATATATTTATCTTAATTAACAGATTAACAAAAGAAGAAAAAAACAGTGCGACAAGTATAGGCCACTTTTATTTTTGTGACACTCTTAATACATTTTATTTGTTTTCTATAACTTTTTTTTTTTATTATTTATTTAACTGATTGGTGATTATTGCGCATGTGAAGGGTGATATTTTACGTGGATATTGGAACACAAGTGAAGTACAAAGCCTTGTGTACATCATAGATAATAGTTTAGCAACCAAATGTTACATGGCAAAAATGGAAACATCTGGATGTCGAATGAGAGAGGCTTGTGTCTCCCCTCCTTGCTGAACGCGATCGATTTCGAAAGCACCGATAAAACAGCGTAAATAAGAAAGCGAGTGATATTCAAATGACGATTGTTTTCTGCCGCCACATTTATCAATGTGCGATCTTTTGTACGATGGGATTGGCGGCATACGAATGTTTCATAAATCACACGTGAGCTCTGTCGTAAATTGATTTGTGCGCTCGGATCTGCGCTCGTTTCTACGTTAGATTGATAAATGAGACCCATTGTGTTTATAGCTTGTCAACTAGAATAAAATAACTTTAGAGAGTAGCATTTTTCTAAATATATTACGTATTTACTATATTTTTACTAGTGCTGTCAAACAATTAATCGCATCCAAAATAAAAGTTTTTGTTTATATAATATATGTGAGTGTACTGTGTATATTTATGTATATATAAATACACGCATGCATGTATATATTTAAGAAAAATGTTATATTTGTATATTAATTAAATATATTTATATAAATTATATAAATATATACATGTACATATTTACTGTACAGTATGTGTTTGTATATGTATTATGTATATATAAATACACAGTACACTCACATATATTATATAAACAAAAACTTTTATTTTGGATGCGATTAATCGTTTGACAGCACTAATTTTTACATAACTTGTTCATAATGCATTATGTCATTGGGCCGTATGTCATTAATGTATGTTTGAATAAATCTGTCAAATTAAAGTTTTAATGACAGCCACCGTTTGAATATTGTGTAATATAAATGTTTGTATGCAACTAAATTTTTGGTTGTTGATTATTATATCAAAAACTAAATATCAATTTATTTTAATAGCTTAATTTTAATATGTTAGTGTTGTACCAACTGACAGGATACCTGTAGAGTTCAGAGCTATACTTGAAATGTCTTAGGAAATCTTTACATTTATTGTACCTGATATACATCCAAGTGAACCGATATTGAATTGAAATTGGAAACAAATGAGGAGCTTGTGAATTTGAAACAGAGTCATGCAATCTGTGTCAATACCCAGTCCTATGACTGACTCGCCCTCATGTTGTTCTAAACAGATTTTTTGAACATGTTGAACAAAGTTTGTTGAAATTTAATTTTTTGTTGAAAAAAAATTCTTAAAACAAAATATTGTGAAAGTGGTCCATGTGACTAAGTCTTTTGAAGTCATACAATATGTACTATATCTTTGTGTACTCTATAAAGTGTTATGCAAATGAATTTGAGTTTGTATGATAAGCCGAAATTTACATTTAATATTCTTCAAAACATCTAATTTTGTGCTAAAGGGAAGATGTTAAAACACGTTCGGAACCACGTGAGGGTGACCTAATGATGACAGTTTACAATTTCGGGTTAAATATCCCTTTAAATGTCTCTCTTTTTGCTGTTTTCATTTCTCCTTTTTCATTTCTCCTTTTTATTTATTTAAATTTTTTTGCTGAGAGGTTCAAAAGAAAACTGCCTCTCCAGGTTGTGAGTTTTTTTTTTTTTCCCCAGTGTTTGATTTCACTGCCCTGGGCTTTATTTTCTATTGCCAGTGACTGTAATATTGCTATTTTTATGAGAGAGCAAAATTTGGTCATTGAGACTTGGTGGTCGTGGCATTGATGAAACCACAGCTTTCTCTGAGTCAAGCTGTGTTTGTGTGTAACGCTCTGAATGTCTCACTGGGCTGTTTAGGTTTTTATAAAGATTCTAGCACATCCCCAGAACTACTGTCTCCAAACTCACACATATTGTCTGCCACAGTCCGTCCTGCTGAGAAATGCCTTTCATTTCCGAGATTAATCGTTACCGTGCTCCTCCGTCTCTCCAGAGGGCCAGTGATATTAATAAATGCCATAGCAAATCGTTCTTTCTCTCCACCGCACTCCCTCTTTACTCTCATTTCCTCTTTCTTCCCCTCTTCTGGGTTTCTGCATCTGTGTATGTTGGAGGAAAACAGAGATAGAGAGAGTTTAAAAGAGAAATAAATCAGAACAGTTAAGCAAAGTCTGTCTCATGACTGACTAGTTCTCATCTCCCTCCCTCTGTTAATGATGTTTTTCTCCCAGTGTGTTGTTTTGTGGTCATAAGTACTTGGCTTGAGTTTAAAGACTTGAGAATGGTTACCATCACTCCTCTTATGACCTACTACAGTTTAGTTTTTACTTCATTTCTCTCGCTCTGAGTAACCGCTGCATTCTTGGTTTATTTATTGGAACCTGTAGGAGAGCCGTTCTGTGAAACTGTGCTTTCTATATTGAGGGACAATGTTTGTTAAAGTACTTGTTTTCTGTATGGTTTTAAACACCTAGCAGACATCTGTAATACTTGTTCTATTGTGAATGGGGGGGGGGACTATTTATTTATGGAAATGCTATTTTGAATGGGTATATTTATAATTAATTGTTTTTAATGAATATATTTAAGTTTTCAAAACTATATATTCACTACCATTCAAAAGTTTGGTATCAGTATTTTTTTTATTTTTTTTTTTAGGATGCAGTAAATTGACAAAAGTGAATGTAAAGATATTTATATTGCTACAAAAGATTTCTATTTGAAAATAATTTATGTTCTAATATAATTTTTTAAATAAAAATGTAGTGCTCTCAAACGATTAATCGCGATTAATCACATCCAAAATAAAAGTTAATACATTTAAATACAAGTAAATATTTCATAATATATATGTCACGGTGCACACACGAGGAGGATACAGGAACACGCAGACGAGGAGTAAACTCAAGATAACAGTCCTTAATGACTCCAAACAAAGCAGGGCAAGACAAGGCAAGGCTGACACAGACAGGAACACCGGGGAGTAACGAGTAGACCAGGCGACACGAAACTGAGCAGGCAGGAATACACAGGCTAATTACACAAACACAGCTGAACAAGAATGAACTAATAATCACACTTAACAAGGACAGGAAACAAACCAAATATAGACTCAAGAGGCGGGGACACATGACTCACACGACAGAGGACTGACAATATACTGTATATGTGTGTATTTATATATACATAATAAATATACACAGTACACGCACAAATATTATGTAAACAACAAACAAACTTTTATTTTGGATGGGATCAATATATATATGTGTGTGTATATATATATATATATATATATATATATATATATATATATATATATATATATATATATATATATATATATATATATATATATATATATATATATAGTTATTTTAAATTGAAATTAGTTTTGCAAAATTACATTGTTGATCAAAAATAATAGCAGCCTTGGTGAGCATAAGAGAAATATGTAAGAATTTTAATGGAATGCAGTTCTGCAGATGTTTGTGCCTGTGTCTTGAGTGTAGCAAGAAAACATGAACTAAAGCATGTGGAAGTGATCTGTATTTATGATAAATGACTCTTTAAATGGCTCACTGTCTGTTTCTTGGGTTGACGTTGTGTTGGCGATGTCTGTGTCAGGGTTCTGGTGAAGAGGTATTTTCCACATTAGAATAGATGTTCCTGTTCTCATGACTACAAAAGTTTGTCAACATCTCCACCCTGATTTTAAACATCCCTTCCCATCACCCCTGTCTTATAATAACGGTCAGGGTCTGTGTGAACATGTCAACAATTCACATCATTGAAGCTGGTGTTGAGCAATGTCTGTGCCACTAAAGAGACATGCAAGTACATACACATTCAGAATCCCCTCTCACGCTTGGCTAAATTAGAGTGCGGCGCACGCTGGCTGCTTTAGGTCAGTCTGAGCGTTCTCAGAGAAGGGTACGAGAGATCTTTTGATGATCGGGTGTCAGGGTAACTGGGCCCGTCTCTTGGGGAATGCAGCATGGCCCCGCCCTCTGGTCCACTCCTTGTTGAATCGTGTGCTGGGCTGGATTGAGTTGCATTGTGGACGTTTGAATGGGTCCTTGATTGGAGAAGTGGGCTTTATTTTAGCTTTCAGAAGGATATTGTCTTTATAATTATTCAATAAGGAAAAAATAAGGCTCTGAAGCTCTTGTAATTCCCAGGATGCTTTTCAGCAGTGATGTCATACTGAAGTTGATTCAATATTTAGCAGCGAAAGTTCAAAGCGTGATGATCTTTCACTAATATACACCAATTAAAGTAGTTCTCTCATTGCTTTGTATACTTTGATATGTCACCTAATATCAATTGTGCTTTCATTTTAGAATTTTTTTGTCACTTGTAATTGAGTTAATTTGTTGTTTTCTGCTCTAGAGTCACAGCTGAAGAAACTGCGCGAGGAAACTCTGCAGATTCTTATGGCCTCTGAACTTGTGGCTCCTCAGGGGCCCCATGATATGAACCTCTCAGTCCCTGGAGCCACACAGTATCTGCAGAGTCTGGCTCGCATAGCTGTCAGCGTCTGTGTGGAATCACCTCACCTGTGGGATTGTCCAGAGTCTGCCGGGTTTCAGAGAGACCTTCTGGAGCAACTGCTGCGGTGCCCGCACTATGAGGTTCGGCTGTTTGCTCTTGATCAGCTCCTTAGGAGACTTCAGAAGACAGAGGAAGAGTCTCAGCGTCGTGCTCAGGGATCCTTGCCCTTTGACCTCAGTGTGTCCAGCCTAACCTCCCTGGCCCTTCGTGAGACTTACCCTGGGTGTCAAGCCAAGGTGAGGAAATCAAGCTTTGCTTCAGAATACTGTACACAACTTTATAAAACACTGCAAAAACTGGAAAAAAACAACACAAAAACAACTTTTTCAAAAGCTGCAACTTTACACACTTTACAAAAACAAAACCTCAGTAACAACTTCACAAAATGACTTGCATTACTTCAACTTTAAACACTCATCTAAGCCTTACAAAACACAATACACACTCCAAAAAATTAACAAATTCACAAAATGCAATGAAAAACTTTACAAAATATCACTCTGAAAAACTCTACAAAACCCTACAAAAAACAAAAAACTGTTTAACATAACTTTAAAAAAATGCAACTTTACAAAATTTAAAACACTCTACAAAAACAAAAAAACACTAAATTTAAACACTTTACAAATAACTGAAAACTTGACACAACTTCACAAAATGCAGTGCAAAAGTTTACAAAACATTAAGCTTGACAAAAATGCTCCACAAAACCCCAGAAGCCTTACAACAAACACTACAACGATTTATATAAAAAACTAAAAATACAAAAAAAAAACACACACAACAAAACTGTTTTTAAAATTGTGACCTTTCAAAACTTTAAACACACTTTTGAAGTTTTGTTAAAAATAAAATAAATTTGCATCACAACTTCAGACACTCTGCTAAGCTTTACAAAAAAATACAAAAGCTTTAGAAAACTTGGCACAACTTCACAAATGCAGTGCAAAACTACAAAATGTCAAACATTGCAAAACGTAAACACTATACAAAAACATGATGAATAAATTTAGCACACAAACAACAAAAAGAACTATTTAACAAAACTTGAAACAACTTTACAAGACTTTAAACTCTACAAAACTGTTAACAAAATGCCACAAAAAAAGATTTAAAAGATATAATTTCAAGCGTAACAAAACACGATACAAAAACAATCACTATATATCAAACACTGAAAAACACTCTACAATCCCCCCACCCCCCAAACCTTACATCAAACACTACAGAAAAAACAAAAACTACAAAAACAGAAATGTGAAGCAATGAAATTACTTTGGACTATACGAGTTCTAGGAGAAATAATCTTTGCAGATCTCAACTTAATGCAGGTTAGCAGTCAGAATCCTTGGATTTCACCAGGTTGAAATCCACCGTAACCCTGATCACAGATCCGGTCCTGAGATTAGTGAATTCAGTCGTCTAAATGACACATGCCTTCATAAGGGGATTCTCTCTGATTAGCTGAATAAACATCTACACTGTATAAACCTGCTGGACAAGAGCTACTCACAGCTGTGTCTCTGAATGAAACTGGCTGAATGTCATTTAATTTCCATTCACAGACTCAATACACACAGCTCAGAGCTTAAGCCCTGCAAAGTGAAATGGCAGGCGATTTCCTGTTTAGAAAAAAGGGTCGTGTTTCAATTCCTCATAAACACTCAACCAACCATCAATTACCCTGCTGTTTTGCCGTTTCTATCATTAAGCAACATTCAAGCTGATGGGAATCAGCTTTTCTGGAAGGTCGTGTGTGTTTGTGTCTGGAGATGCATGTTTTTCTACGTGTCTGTTGCAGTGAGTTTGGCTGACTGGGAGTGTGTGTTCTTAAAAGCTGTTTTATTGGCCAACTGTTAATGTTTAAAGTGCTGCTGCTCTCGATATGGCCTGGTTTCCATGGTAAGTCTACTGTTCCACCAAAGCATTCTGGGAAGTGATGAGGAAAGTTAGGTTAATTTCCTCTGTGGGCTCAAATGGCAACGCTAATAAGAAAATATGCATCGAACTGCAATTGCACTAAAACCTAGAGCCTAAATCCATCCTGAATATTCATTTGACTTAAAACTAAATCCACAACGGTTTCGTCATGTGCTTAAATATAATATAATGCACTGTAGTATAAAAGACTGAAATGCCCATTAAAAAGATGTCTTAAATGCCCTTATTTAAGGCTCTTGTGGACTCCATGAAATAATAATCGACCAAACAAGCCTAAATAATGTCAACAAACCACTGTAAGGTACCTGGCCTGTCACAGGAGGGGAAAGGAAAGACGGTGGGGGTCTGAGGAGAAGAAAAACAAGTCTTCCGTTAACTCCCTCGCTCTGCTGAGGGGAAACCCGAGGGCCAGAGCTGAACCAGATGTGTTTTATGTGCAGGGGGATGGAGGGATAGATGGATGGATGGGGAGGGAGGAATGTTACTGACAGACAGGAGGGTGGAATAAGGGAATGTTCATATGGATGAAAGGAATATGGGTTGAGAGGTGTGCCTGGCAAATGAAAGCATTGAAAATATTCACAAAACATCCTGGACAGACTTCAGCACATTGTCTCGTGCTCCTTGTGTATGATTAGTCAGGGTAGATGCCATATTTATTTAGATGTGAATGGAAACAAGGCTGTGTAGGATAGATGTAGTCTGTTATACTGTTGGAAACCCTTTGATCGCTCACAACATTGAAAATATGACTTATTTTATGAAAATACGGCATCTAGCCTTAATAAAGTCTCTATTTGTTTTGGTGATTCGCAGGTTTTACAGGTTCTCGCTGTTCTCCCGCTTTCTTCCCTGCTGCCCTGGAGAGATGGGATGACGTCTTTGAGCTGTCTGGAGGTTCTTGAGCATCTCCTTATACTGCTGGAAACCTCTACACACAGGTGAGCCATACAGATGAAACTATATCATGTTTTTTTTTTTCCATGGACTGTTGAATTGTACCCAGGGGTGCAAACTTGTCACCTTTCGGCGAAATTTGCTGTTTTCACCGACGGGTTGTCGTCGTATCTGCGAGTCATCTGTGTCACGTCACCTGTAGCGTATTTTTCCCCTGTTGGCAAAGGAATGGACCCGCCCTACTCTGCCTCTGATTGGCTTACCTTGATGTTCTTTTCCTCATCCAACCAATCTCACTCCTGAAGCCTAACTTTTAGACGCTGCAGGCAACTGTCCATATTTCAGACGGGATGCATTTGTATCTGCTATAAATTATGGTGTTTCAGTTTAAATGGTGATTACCGCGTGAGGCTGCTGTTTTTTTGTTTGTTTGTTTTGCGTGAGGCTGTTGTTGCGATCGCTATGAAGATTGTAAGTTTCGTTATCGCTACATTAGTTCGCTACCCTTTGCAAAAATGCTCCTCGGCCTCGACCTTAACATTTGTCTCACATATCAGTAAGCTATTACTCTGACATGAAGTCGATTTGAGAACTGTTCGACCTACAAGTAAAGCATACCGTTTAATGTACAGTAATATTATTATCACTCAACTCGAGTGGAGGCAGCGCTAAGCCATAAGCGTCAGCCTGTAACAGCCTGTTTCAAGACGGAGAAACACCTCGCGTTTAGCCCGTCAGCTGCTTCAAAAATGAAGATTTACAGTGGTTTATTTGCCCTAAGTTCATGTAACATCTTAACAACAATCCTTGTTGATTGTAGACCGTAGTTTTCGCTCAAACGTCTTTTAATAATATAAAGGTATTTATCCTTGAATGGTACACTGCAAAAAATGCTTTCCTACTTTTGTCTTGTTTCTAGTCCAAATCAAGAAGCATTTTCTAGACAAGTAAAAGTTATTGTTATTTAGTTTGTCACCTATTTCATCTTTTTTTTTTTTACACGTTTTGTTCATCATGATAATCTTCACAAATAAACACAACTTATGAATTTTGAAGCATAAATACAATCAGCAAAAGTAAAAAGCTATACGCTGTAAACAAATTACACCACGGTTGCATGAGTTCAATGTCACCACCAATAAGCTTCCAGAAACGTTCTTATATATATATTGCCTTTATTTAACCAGGAAAAGACTCACTAAGATTAAAAATCTCTTTTACAGGAGTGTCCTGGCCAAGATAGGCAGCCGAGTTTGCGTATACAAATAAACAACAGTTACAACCAACAATACTGAAGCCATCATACAAACATATAACCAATTAAAAACAATTACACACCATTAATTCACTCGCTGGATTACTTAATGCTTTTTTAAAATAATTATAAGACACCAAGATGTGAAACTTCATATCCTTTGGAGAAGATTCGGCAGTGGCGGCATATTTGAAGGTTTTACCAAGCTCAGTTCTGACAAGGAGCACACCAAGATTATACTTTGTCTGAGAACATAATGAGTGATTGCCAGACAAAGTCCTTTTAATGAAAAAAAAAAAAAAAAAAAAAAAAAGGCAAATAACCCAAGATGGCCCACAAAACCAGTCATAAGGTTCAATTTTTTTAAATTGAGATTTAAACTTCAGCTGAAAACTTAATAAATAAGCTTTCCATTGATGTATAGTTTGAATATTAGGCTGAGATGCAACTATTTGAAAATCTGCAATCTGTGCAAAAAATGTTTATTGCCAAATGAAAAAGTTGTCCAAATGAAGTTCTTAGCAATGCAAATTACTAATCAAAAATTAAGTTTTAATATATTCACGTAGGAAATTTACAAAATATCTTCATGGAACATCATCTTTACTTGATATCCTAATGAATTTTGGCATAAAAGAAAAATATATAATTTTGACCAATACAATGTATTTTTGGCTATTGCTACAAATATACCCCAGCGACTTGAGATTGGTTTTGTGGTCCAGGGACACATGCACACACACACACACAGTGGTGTGAAAAAGTGTTGGCCCCCTTCCGATAACTTGCAATGAGTCTGTTACAGCGCTGTGGAGGAATTTTGGCCCACTCATCTTGGCAGAATTGTTGTAATTCAGCCACAATGGAGCGTTTTTGAGCATGAACCGCCTTTTTAAGGTCATGCCACAGCATCTCAAGAGGATTCAGTTCAGGACTTTGACTAGGCCACTCCAAAGTCTTCATTTTGTTTTTCTTCAGCCATTCAGAGGTGGATTTGCTGGTATGTTTTGGATCATTGTCCTGCTGCAGAACCCAAGTTCGCTTCAGCTTGAGGTCACGAACAGATGGCCGGACATTGTCCTTCAGGATTTGGTAGACAGCTGAATTCATGGTTCCATTTATCACAGCAAGTCTTCCAGGTCCTGAAGCAGCAAAACAGCCCCAGACCATCACACTACCACCACCATATTTTACTGCTGGTATGATGTTCTTTTTCTGAAATGCTGTGTTACTTTTACGCCAGATGTAATGGGACACACACCTTCCAAAAAGTTCAACTTTTGTCTCATCAGTCCACAGAGTATTTTTCCAAAAGTCTTGGGGATCATCAAGATCATCAAAACATTTTTTCACACAGGGCCATGTGGGTTTGGATTTTGTTTTCCCTTCATAAAAAAACCCTTTCATTTAAAAACTGCATGTTGTGTTTACTTGTGTTATCTTAGATTAATATTTAAATTTGTTTGATCTGAAACATTAAAGTGTGACAAACATGCAATAAAATAAAAAATCAGGAAGGGGGCCAACACTTTTTCACACCACTGTATATATATATCTCAATAGAACAACTTTATATACCAATAGATACCGATGCATTTTTCTCAGTATTTTTCTTCTTAATCTTTATTTAAAATCTACAAATGGAAAAGTTTGAGTTAAAATAGAATAGTTCCCAAAACCACAATTTATAAACATGATGCTGTGAAGGACAAGTTGAGTGATTAGATTTGCAGTTTGCCATGATAATGTTTACTGTCCCAAACAACCTCTATAGTCCCAAGACACACGTTGTATTTTGTGTAGCTTGTGTTGACCACTAACCTTATTTCAGGCATTTAACCAAAAACCCATTCAAAAAAACATTGACTTTGGGACGTCGAAACCAGTAGTGCGTGAACTATCAAAGGTTATGCAAAGTCCTAGGCCTGTCCTGTTCCAAGGATAAGGATGGAACTCTAAACAAGACCAAATCTCAATAATATTTTAGAAATAGAGTTTACCATATGTCTATTTGCTGTTATTAAGCTGCATTATGTAGCCTTTATATCAGCATTCAGCAGCCTATAGCTTATATATAAGCAGTCTATACATCAGCATTGTATTAGCCGTCCTACTCTTCACATATCAGTAACAACAATGGACACTGACACTTGACCAGTAGTCCAAACAATTGGAAGGCAGGGAACCTTCATATTAGACAAATTTTGGTGAAATTTCACAGGCTAAAAAAAAGATGCAGTGTATATTGTCAATAGTGCCGATATAGAAATCACCGCTTACACAGAAGTCACCTTCAAACCAAGCAGCTTTCTGTTTGACAAAGTGGTGAATCCGTGTGACCAGCTTGAACCTGTTACAAAATCTGCATGGATAAATCTTTCAAAATTCCATGTAACTTGAATTCCCCAATTGAAAAGAACTGGATTTTGCCCCTGAAAATTCACCAGACATGATGAACGTTTATTTTCCATTCGTTTCTAGTTGTGCACACCAGATTTAAAAGATTAATATTGCATACTAGATTGCACTCAGCAGCTGTGGACTCCAACAAACCTCCTCATTGTTGAGGCAGCGGTTTGAGGTGGTGGAGATCCCTCTGGGGACGCGAGAGGTACTCTGTTGAGCGGCTAGCGCTGTTAGCGGGAAGCGTAATGGCTTCAGATGTGGGCTCCGACTACGAAAGAAACCACACATACCTGTGGTCGCCAGCAGGCCCGTGTACATCAATCACCCTTTCATACCTACGGCAGAGCGGGAGGGAGATTGATTTACACATTAAAGGGTCACAGCTACCTGTGCTTTCAATCGAGAGAGCGTTCGTATACCTTTACATAGGGTTATTCCCTATAATTTGTGGGTATGTACATGCTAGGAGGTTGTGTGCATGTCTTAATGTGTGTTTATGTGGCAGCAGGTGCAGTTGGACTGTTGTTTTTGGCTCCTAGGTGCCTGTAGGGGCCTCAGGATAACAGACACCTTCACATCCCAGTGTGCAGTGAACACAGGCCGTCGGTATTACATTACAAAGACTCCCGCTCCCTGCGACGCTTCTACGCATTCAATTTCTCCTCTTAAGTTCAGTCTTGTGAAACGCTTCGCAGTGTATTGCTATTTGTACAGTGTGACATGATACGTGTCTTTTGTAGCAGTCGCCCTGTGATTAAGCAACACCGTAGTACTTACAGTTAGCTGTGTGTGTCTGCGATTGTGTAAAGCACTTGGCCACTTGCAGTGTTGTGTAATGGCACATTTGCTGAGTGTATTTTGGTAGCCGTGTTCTGTTGGACAACACATGCTGGATTACACCTGTTCTGAGATCGAGTTTGTAAAACAGCCCCTCTGGACTCGGCCTGGGGGTCGTTTTCAAGTGTGTGTCAGTGTATCGTCAGTTTATGATCAGAAAGCATTTATGATGAGGGTCCAGATGGTCGTGGAAAAATCTGGAAATTCTAAAATGATTATTTACAGAACTGGAAAGTTCAGGGGTGAAAGTTCTGAATAGCTTTGAATAATAATAAAATCATGGAAATTTCCATAGTAAATAGGATTTTTGTGAATAATTAATTGTCTTAAAAATGCTACTAAAATGCTAATAAATTTCAGTTAATTAAAAAGAAATGGCAAGAATGAAATGGATTAAAAACAAACAAAATCTGAAGAAGAAAGACAGAAATAGTACTTCCTTGTTAAACATACTCCTATAATCTTAGTAATAATTTTAATGATTTTTACAGTGTCGAGAAAATAATAATCAGTATAATTGTTTTAATCTAATAATATATAATATAAAATATATTAATAATATAATTGTAAGAACCTTATAACGCTAGATTAGACCTTATTTGCTAATTTATTTATTAATTCATTAATTTATTATTCTATGCATATTCTATGCTTTTTTTATTCATTTTATCCATGTTTTCTAGGTGGGTTTTGTGTCACTCATGTCAGATAGATCATGTAGATATTTTATATTAACATGTAAATGTAATTTTTTCCCCCTTGATTTAAACCTCACTTACAAAAACAAATCTGTATGTCGTTCAAAAGTTTGGGATCAGTAGTGTTTTTAATGTTTTTTAAAATAAATCTCTTCTGCTCATCGAGGCTGCATTTATTTGATCAAAAATACAGAAAATATTGTGAAATATTATTGCAATTTATAATAAGTTTTCTATTTTATACTCTAAAATATAATGTATACTCGTTACTCCAGTCTTCAGTGTCACATGATCCTTCAGAAATGTTCTAATATGCAGATTTATTATCAATGTTGGAAACAATTGTACTGCTTCATATTTTTTGGAACCTTTTTTTTTTTTTTTTTCTGGATTTGTTTGATGAATAAAAAGGTAAAAAGAACAGCATTTATTCAAAATAGACATAGACATCTTTTCTAACAATATAACTCTCTTTACTGTCACTTTGTCAATTTAACACATCCTTTTTCATTTCTTAAAAAAGAAAAGAAAATTGACTTACCCCAAACTTTTGAACAGTATATTGTTACAAAAGATTTTGCAAGAAAATGTGTTGTTAGCCAGTCAATGAATTTACATGACAACCCTGTTCAACTTCTGTTGAATTACTTTGGGAAAATCAGTTCATGTGGAGCACATGCCTCGAGCCATCAACATGACTTATGACAATATTTGATGTATTATTGTTGCATCACCCTCACTTTCCCAGATTTTGGTAATAAACTGAAGTATGCAGATGTTCTTGTGTGTGTTTCAGTGTGGAGCTCTACTGTGCCGCTCTCTCCCTAACCTCATCGCTGGTGCTGCACCTGGCCGAGTCAACGCCGCAGGTAAGGAAGAAGAAAAGAAACAAAAGCCTGGGGAAGGGAAAGAGTGAAGCATTTTGTTGGAAGTTTCCAGACAGACTTAAGCAAGTTAAACTGCACACTCTATCACTCTCTATCTAGACTGGAGCAGATTACAGATACTTAACCTTATAGAGGTTTAACATTCCGCCACATCTCACTACAAATATGAAAAGCCCTGAGAAAAAAAAGAGCATATGTGCTTTAGCTTAACCACAGGCTCTGGAAAGATTAACCTGTTTGATTTCACACAAGTTTTTAAGAGTTGTTAATGTTGTTTGTAGTGAAGTGAAATGAAATGTTTGTGAATGGTTGTTAGGCGATTAGCCGCTAGGTGTGATGAGGGGGAGGGGGACTGAGCTTTATGGCTTGCAAGATCATTTTTTCTTAGTTGACTGTGATTTCAATGACAACGGTTCAAAAGTTTGTGCTTTTTTTTTTTAACTAATACTTTATTCAGCAAAGATTTTTTGACTTCAGGTGTCAGTATAGATTTTTACATTGTTACAAAAAAATCGTATTTTATTTTAATGTTAAATAAACACTGTTCTTAAAAACTAAAAAAAATCACATTTTCTACAACAATATTACCCAGCACTCTTTTCAACATTGATAAGAAATGTTTCTTGAGCATGAAATCAGCATATTAGAATGATTTCTAATGTGACACTGAAGACTGGAGTAATGATGCATCACAGGAGTCAAATACATTTAAAAAAAATATTATTGCATGTTTTAGTGTATTTTTGCTTTTGAACAGAAGTGTTTTGTCAAAGCGTGATCACGATCGCATAGCACAATAATATATTTTTAGTTGTATTATAATGTTATTTTTGCTGGAAATTCAATAAAATATGGTTTATGTTTTAAATGTGGTAACATTTGGATAATAATGTTAATTAAAATTTTCTTCTATTAATTTGGAACTTGATGGGTGCAAACCAATACTTTGCATTACATGAACAACAAATTAATTGATTCATAAGCAAGTGAATGACAAGTTTGGCATCAATGCAAAAAAACAACAACAAAAGACTCAAAACAGTAAAACTAATATTAAAAAATGGATTGTGCCAGTTATGATTAGATTAATCACTTTCTGAATCACAAGCTGTTGCTGTGCAATAATATGTGCACAATAATAACATACATTGAAGTATCTAATAATAGTCATAATATAATACAAACGTACAGCACTATGGTGTATATATCAACTTTCCAAGGCATTACTATTTTATGCATCACTGTACCATGGTATCACCACATAATTTTTTTCCCCTAAGGGACTGATGTTCTTTCAGTAATGTGTGTTTGTGTGTGTGTGTCTTACAGCAGGATCTCAGTGAGGCTGCAGTGGTCTCTCTGAACAGATGGGGGGCGCTGGTCACGCAGGGCTGTGCTGAGGATCAACCTGCAGAAGTCAAACTCACATCAGCAGAGGTGCTGGTGAAGGCCGTCCCCACCTTACTGACTGCGCCAGCCCTGCCTCTGGGTGAGTGGACATCTGTGGACAAGAACACATATGCAGGAATCTGAACTAAAGCTTACTGTGTGTGTGTGTGTGTGTGTGTGTGTGTGTGTGTGTGTGTGTTTTCCAGGTATCACACATACTGTGGCACTATGGAAGAGCCTGTTGACATTATTACAGGATGAAGATCAGGATGTCAGAGACGGAGCAGCTGACTTCACCTGCTACATACCAGCCCATTTACACAACACAGGTACACACACATGCACACACACATTAAAAGAACACTCTGGGTTCAGTGCAAATGAAGCTCTACTGACAGTCTTTGTGCCGTAACATTGAATACCATAGACTAGGGACCCCCCCCCCCCCCCCCCCCTTTTTTTTTTTTTGTCAGCCAAACCATTTTGACCTAAAATATTTACTTGATTTTCACATTTACAGTTGTCTGGTGTTGGTTAATGGTCACATGACATGCAGGTAAACAAATAAAATATTAATTTTATAATATAAACGTTTTGTAGTATTTTAAGTATTTATTTTTGGTGGTTTTTGTTTCAAATTTATTCATTTATGTATGTATTTGCAAGCAAACAAACATTTTATGTGTGTTAGGCTGAAACTAGTATGCTGAAATCACTTACAAAGCTTGTTGTGTGCAAATATTCAGTATATCATTGTCATGATTTGTATCTGATTTTTAAATAATTATTAGCATTATTAGCTTTTCATCAACTCATGAACCCCAGTTTAGGAAATCCTAAAGACACTTATTAAAAACTAAATTATTAAATTATTGTGTGTGTGTGTATATGTATATGTGTGTGCATATACGCATACAGTATATAATATTGTGTTTGTGTGTATGTATATATATATATATATATATGGTTACAGTAGCACAACACAAGTGCACCGGCAATAAACATTAAAATATACACAGTTCATGAAATATAGCCACAATACTTGAACTTTGTAAGTGTTTGCATGAAAACTAGCGTGGTAAAGTCGCTTGCTAACCTGGTCTGTGCAAAGAAATATTCAATATTTCAGTGTCATGGCCACATAAAACCAAGAACACTTGAAAGGGACAGTTTACATGAGCGCAAGCTCACTCATTTACAGGACAGACATCTGTAACACATACCAAAAGTTCCTCAAAGTAGTTTCACCACTTAAAGAATGATTTAGTCACTTTTTACAACTTTAACCAAACTGATTTTGCAACTTCAAATCAATACGAATACAAAGAAAATGCAAGCTGCATATTTTTAAACACTTCCATTGTGAATGCATTACTTTGCAGATTTTTCTAAGGAAAACGTTGTAGGTGTAATTTCTGTGCTTGTATTGAACCCAGAACATTGATTTAAATCAATGGAGACATGGCCTACACAGGACATATACACAGAACAACACTCTCTCAGGAGATCAGATGAGGGAGGTGTTTCTGAGGGATGGGGGGAGGTCAGGTCAGTGTTGTTTACGAGCTCGCCTGACTGAGTGACAGAGGAGAGGCGGTGAACGGCAGCCCTGTGCCTTTGAAATGGAGGTGTGTGGGTCAGCGATGCAGAGAGGAGCAGCACCGCTGTCCCATAAATCAGTCACATCAAAACCACATCATTACCACATTCTCTGACACGCTGATAATCCTGCTTCACATGGGCTAGAAAAACAAGAGCAGGGTGGGGGAAGAGTCTGAGAAAGCCTTGTGCCACAATCCTTTGTGCCTTCTCTTGTCGCCAACCCGGTTATTGGTCAATCACTACATTTTTGTATAATGATCGTTGAACTGTATAATTATTACATTATTGTCTCTCAACTTTCATCAGCCAGTCATTATCACAAAATATTGGGTTTATTTTGTGTTTAGTGAATGGCTAGCTGCAAATGATCCCAAACGACAATGGCATATTTGTACTTTAAAAATTAATTTGTCACTGCGCACAAGTGTATAACTTTATATTTTATAATTTTGTGTATAATTTTATGTATTATATTTAGGCCTGTTGATTTAACATGTTAATTTGGTGCAATTAATTTTGGAATTACATTTATTAATGCATCATATTATATTATATTATATTATAATTTATTACATTATAAAACACTACTGTTCAAAGGTTTGGCGTCAGTAAGGTTTTTTATTTTATTTTTAGGACACTTTAAATTAGAATTAGAAACTTTTACATTGTTGCAGAAGTTTTCCAAAAATTCCAGAAAAAAAAATATATATATCACAGTTTAAATATTAAGCAGAACAACTCTTTTTCAACATTGATAATAATAGGAAATGTTTGCAAATATATGCAAATCAGCAAATTAGAATGATTTCTGTCATGTGATGCTGACAATTCAGCTTTGCATCACAGGAATAAATTACATTTTAAAATATTTTCAAATAGAAGAAAAAGTTATTTTAAATTGTAATAATATATCACAATATTATGGTTTTACTGTATTTTCGATCAAATAAATGCAGCCTTGGTGAACACGAGAGACTATTTTCAAAAACATTTAATTCAAATCTTTCCAGCCCCAACCTTTTGAACTGTACTGTATATGTAAATTGTATCCTAAAATGTTGATGGTGAAAAAATAGTTTATTGGTAGGTTATTTTTCAACAGACTTCTAGATTTAGAAAGAAACTTGACTCTGAGAAAGCTGAAGCAGTTCAGATATATATGAAGAAACTCCATCATGATCTCCCATGCAGTGTAATCACATTTCTGGCTTTGTATTTGGCCCTCTTTCTTTTCGTCCGTCACAGTGAAGTCTTTGTGCAGTACACGAAACCAAATTCAATTACACACTTTTATTCCTCTGCTATCTCAATACAAATTAGGTTGGAAATCAGAACCCCTGGCATCACTTGACAAGGCTTTTAGGAGGGTGAGAGGTACATCTGATAACAGCATTAAGACGGAATAGGACCATATTCTCACGGGGGGAACTCGGGAGTGTTCAAGCATTTCAAATGTAATTACTGTCCCCGAAATGCTCAGCGCTTTTCACTTGCGTTTGCCAGGTTTTTTTCGGGACTGGTTTGCCTCTGTTACAGAGACATAGCCTTGAACAAGTGTAAATATTGGTTGATGAGTAGTTGCTAAGGTGTTGCTTATGCAAGTCTATAGCATTAAAGTGACTTTTTTTTGCCCGTTTTTCCTCTACCAGGCAAAAATCACATTCTGATTGCTTAGAAATAACCTTTAGTCAACAAAACGTGATTTGAGGCATTACTCATGTCAGAAGTTCAAACAGTGTGGGACGCATAGTTTATTGCTTAGGGTTAAAGGTTTGTTTGAATCCCTAAACCAAGAACCATTAATTATGTTGCCTTGGTGTGTTATTGTTGTCGTCATAATGTGAATCACCATAATAATGCTTCTTCTTGTTCCACTACCGAATCACATTTTAACTTGCCATATTTAAATATAAAGCATTATTACTGTTATTACATGTCAATTGCAAAGCTTTTTCCCCCATGTTATATCCAAGTACAACATCAGTTCAACCCTTTTGAAAAACCTTAAACATTTGTTGCTCGCATTACTCCGGTTGGTATTGTTCTTGGCGCATCTGGTTTCGTTTTGAGGATGTTCTCACCAGTCAGCTAGTGTCCAACTCCAGTGTTGTGCGTGTAATGTCTTTAGCAGTAGATGCCCTGTACTCATTCATGTAATGGATTACAAGACGAGGTCTGAACTGATCCGTGGATCATCCATCCGTTAAACCCATAGTGTAGCTCAAAGGTGCTCAATCATTAAAGCAGGGGTCTTTGGCACTAATAGTTTAGGCATATTGGCCCTGTCATTCATTTTAGCTTGTAAGTACATCTTAAACATGTTCTTGAACTAAAATCCTGTTTTCTCCATAAATAAACTGATTTTTAATTATATAAATCATAGAATCTTTCCATGAGCTCTGAGATTGTACAATTTCAACAAATTAATTATTATTATAATTATTTAATTATATGCTGAATTTCTGTACAGAATCTGTATTAGATCCATGGAAAAGAACAACTGTTGGTCTCAGATTATTGAGTACTTTTTAACTTCATATCATAATTTATACATATTCACTATTAAGAGATTTGCCTCAATAAACTCATAATTTGCTGCTTATTAATAGCTAGTAAGGTAGTTGTTAAGTTTAGGTATGGGGTCGGGTTAAAAGATCTAGAACTAAGTCATGCAGAATAAGGCATTAATATATGTCTAATAAGTAATATAAACAGCCGCCAATATGCTAGTAATATGCATGCTAATAAGCAACTAGTTAATAGTGAAAATTGGACCTTAAAATAAAGTGTTACCAAGTTTATAAAGTTGCAATACAACTCTAATACAGCTTTTTGGCCTAGATTATTTATAAGAAATAAAAATTAATAGGATAAATGCTTCCTGACCCAAGGCCTCTGAAAAAATGGGCAGCCACTGTCTATTGACACAGGAAGAATTCTAAGGATTCTGAGTCTTTTTCCCATCAGTCGTAGGGTCATGTGACCGTGTGCCAGGCCTTTTAACCAGCAGACACCTGGGTGATACTGTAACACTCCCGTTAGACAGGTTAGGCTGATGTAAGGGACACTAAAGAACTCTAGCAGACGTCTTAGTTTTGGCATAGATGTGTCAGATGATATCCGACTCCAGCGTTTCACCTGATTCTGCTGGCCTGCTGAATATCCAGGGCCATGATCATAAACGTAAGCTGCACTGAAAACCAAATGTAGGTTTAAGGTATGCAGTTTATGGTCTCTTGCTCTCCCGATAGGAGCTGACAGAGATTGAGATTTTTTTGTCAACCGATAATCAGTTTTAGCTTCTGCTTTTGACAGCTGCAACAGTATAATTCAATATAAAAGATCACAAAAATTGCACAAATATAAGGGTATAATAATAGAATTATTATTTATACCCTTTATATTTGTGCAATTTTGTAAAACTTTTCTATCATTAGTACATAAATTAAAAACTACATTTTTGTCATTTAAATATAATGGAATAAATATTAAGTTGATATTTATATTTATCGGATTGTAGTTTATGGGATTGTCGGTCTATCTAGTTTGTGCGTGTGAGAATGCTTGCATGTGTTTGTGTTTGAGTCTCCTCTAGTTCCTTGGTTCTCATAGATCTCTGAAGGAAGTTAGAGCTGTAAAAGGAGTCTGTTTTCGCACCTTGACACCACTCTCGCCCACACCAACACTTCCTGCCCGCAGACTTCTTGCACCTTGTTCTGGGTGTGTGTCCAAATATGCATGTATGTATGTGAGAGAGCGTGCAATGATGCACATGTGGTCATTCCCACATGCGCTGAAATCTCTCACCACATATAAGCTCTGTGCCTTCGATTTAACATTTGATTTACCTTGATAAGTAAGACTGTGTGTGTATACAGAATTTAAATTTCTGTATGTATTTCTTTCCAAACCTGTATGACTTTCTTCTGTGGAATACAATGTTATCATAGGGCCTCTGAGGACTTGCTGTCATGTGAATACTTTAATGGTGCTTTTTTTTTGTTCTTCTGGAGCTAGGGGAGCGAGTACCCATCCTCATTCACTTTCATTATACTAAGAAAAGCAGTCAAGATTTTCTTTAGAAAGTAATATTTTATGTCCCACTGAAGAAAGTATGTCATACAGGTTTGGAACAATATGAGAGTGAGTAAATGATGACAGAATTTCCATTTTTAGGTTTGTTTAGTCATCTAGTTTATTGGGATAAAGTGGTCAAACCCGCTATGAGACCCCTGTTGCATCATGATAAATAAGGATTTGGAGAGGTCGTCTCATTCATCCAGCCCATCTTCCTGCTCGCCCGCCATCCCTCCCTCCCTCATGCCCGACACCCGACACTTGCCCAGCTGCGCTCGCTCACATCCCAGATTTGCCACACACTAAAGCTCTTCTTGCTCTCATTATTCAGAAAGTTTTTTAATTAGTTCCAGTCCCACGACTCCCACAGATCGATTACGGGAATGAAACTGCCCTCCTCTTCCTTGTGGAATCTCTGCACAACTGTGTACGCCTAGACGCAAACCGGCTGGGCGAAGTGCCCCGGAACAACAACCACCTCACAAACATTTCTGCTGCCAAGATCTAGAAGCTTCTTTACATTAACTTAAAAGGGATAGTTGAGCCAAAAGTCTGTTATTATATACTCGTTCCAAACCTGTCATTTTTTTTTTTTTTTTTCCTTCTTCTGTGGGACCTTAAAGACGATATTTTGAGGAATGTCTCAGTAGCTATGTTTCCATCACCCTTTTTGTATGCGCATTTTGAAGTATCGCATAAGATGAGTGATGAAAATGCCAAATTTCTAATTAATTCGCTAAAAAGTTTTTACGCTCGCTTGAGGTGGTTTAAGTAAGACTTGTGCGAAAAAGGGTTAATGCGAGTAATGGAAGATGGAAACATTATGCCAAATAAATTCCTCCATGCACATCAAAAAAGTTATGTAACTTTGCGTTATGGGACGGCAAAACCTGACCGATCTCGTTCCACAGCATCTGAAATGTTCTGTCTCTCATAAAAGTATTTCTATATTCCTCCCAGAACTGTCTTAAACAACGGCATTCCCAAACAGCAATGACCACATTTATTGTTTTTGTCTGCTCGCTCTGAGGTGTGAGTAATTTACTATACTATATATTCAAATAATATTCAGTGGCTTATATATATATATTAGGGCCGGGACTCGATTAAAAAAATTAATCTAATTAATTAGAGGCTTTGTAATTAATTAATCGAAATTAATCGCATTTTAATCGCATATAAATATTTGACCTGAGAACAATGAGAAGTACGTTTTTTTTATATGGATTTTTAAATTTCCCATCCACAGGGCCAACCAAAGCGGTCTCATCAGCTTCTTTGTCCATGTTCACTGTGGTTTGTTTTTGGCTGTTTCTCAATATGCGTTCTTCAGCGATCTTGCATCCTTGTGTTCTCGTTCTACGTCATCATTAACCGTCAAAGTTCAGTTCCAATTCTCAAGAACGCAAGTACAGAGGATGCATGAAAGTGCCCGGATATGTTCTTGAAACTGAGGATGCATGGAGTGCAGACTTGAGAGAATCGAGCCGCTAGAAATCCCAGAAAACGCTGTGGGTGGCCGGTGTACGGAAGCCTGTAAGCTTTAAAGTCGCTCTCACAAATATGGCTCTTCAAGTTGAAAGTAAACATTTATCGTTTTGTTTTGGTTAATTTTAATAAAGTTATAAGACCCGGAGAAAGTCTGCATTTTTATTGGCATATTAAAATGAATCTTAACAGTAAAACATATAACGCTGTAAAATAAAACAATACAATTATATGAAAGTAATATCTATAATAGTATGAAATGTTTTAATAAGTTATGACATTTTGTAATATTTATTGTTCATTGGTCGCTGCTTATGCTGAGACTATGCGGTCAGTTAAGCAGGAATGCAGTACATCTCAGTTCTCATAAGTGTGCGTTCTGTGTTCTCGCGTCCTTCCGAGTTCGTTCTTCCAAGGAAGCTTGGCAAGACCGGTCTCCACGAGAACGCAAGTCCGTTCTGCCTAGAACGCTAGTTGGTGCTCCAGTATAATCGGTCCGCCGAAACTCATCCAGTGAGAAACGTTCCGCGGTGCAAAAATAAGTGCGATTAAAATGCGTTAAAAAAATTTAACGCGTTATTTTTGTGTAATTAATTAATCTAAATTAACGCGTTAAAGTCCCGGCCCTAATATATATATATATAGTGCTAGTTTATCAGAAAGTGACTCGTTGGATGGAAACGGTGCTTATTCGCAAATGTTTTATTTGCAATATTCCAATTTTGCGCACACGTTAAATTCACAACTTTGGATGGAAACCCAGCTAGTGTGTTTATGTCCACATAATAGAAGCCACTGGTCACCAAAACAGTTTGGTTTCAAGCATTCTTCAAAATATCCACAGAAGAAAAAACATCATACAGGTTTGAAGAACATGAGGGTGAGTCAATGGTGACAGAATTTTAGTTTTTGGGTAAACTATCCCTTTAAGAGCAGAAAGGCCTTGAACACTGCTCCATACGCCGTTAGAAACATAATGGAAATACAGAAGTGGTAAAAGGACAACTTTGTACCTTGTCTACTCATTAAAGGTGCACAATAGTACCTTAGAGTAGTAATATGTACACTTAAGGTGCTACTATGATCGTTAAAGGTACAATAAAGTATCATAAAAAGGGTACTGCACAAGTGACAAGCTGTTGTACTCCCAAAAGTAGTTTTTTTTAATGAGAGTATAAATTTTCAGCCTTTAAATTTGGAAATTATACAGATGCGATATGTTGTATGAATGTTCTGAAACGCATCAAAAGGTTCTCCTTAATGAGTGTTCAAGGCCTTTCTCTGTTTTTGCTGTATTGTATTTGTATTTGTTGTACAGCACTTTGGTGCAACTCTGTTGCTTTTAAACGTGCTATAGAAATAAACTTTGACTTGACTTAAAAATAACTCCGAAAACACTCATTCTTGCAGATGCGAGCAGAACATCCTGTTGAGTAAGCACTGAAGGGATTGTGAAATCATGTTATTGAAGTGCTAAACCACAGAAAAGGGAATGGAAAGAGCTTGAGTTTCCTATTATTTCTTAATGTCTGGGTGCCGGTTATTTGTTCGGCCTTGGATGGCGTCCAGCACCAAAGCCCATGGGGATGAAAAGCACCTCTGACATCAGACTCCGGTAAAGCAAGAGATGGGGCGTCCCAACACATCACAGAGAGAAAGGACCGTGTCACCATCTGAGTCTACACAATCGACATCTTTCCACGTTCTTGTAACGTCTGCCTGTGGCCTTCTACTTAAGTTTGCCTTGGAAAGCCGATCTGTGTAGAGGTTGCTTTCCCAGAGTTCCTTTTGGGGGAGGGGTGAATGGGTGGGCAGCCTTTAAGGTGTTGCTTTACTCTTGTTCTCTCTCTTTTGGTTTTGACTGGCAAGTCCTGGTGACTTTTAAAGTCGCCTTAGTAATTTGCATGTCAGATTCTGGTTAGGAAGGGGGTTGATGGAGGGAAACCGGAGTTCAAAACAAACTGCACCAGATCTCTCACGTTACTGCTTTGATGCATGAACAACTGGGGTCGTTAAAGCCAAAGGGAGGTCAACAGCCGTCCTGAATGGGCGTCAGTGTTGTTGTGTCTTCTTTCACGTACTTGGATATTTTCTCACTTCCCTTATCTCGCGTCTAAATCTATTCTTAGATGCAACTTCCCGACCGTTGAGTCAAAAACGGCCCGTCTCAAATGCCTGCACGCGAGCATATGGCACGTTGTGGTTTCCATTGTGTGCGTTTTGCTTCTGAGGTATAGTTTTGTTTTTCTCAAATGAGTTCCATGCCAGGCGAAGATGGAAACATGCTGTCTAGAGAACAAAAAGAGAGCGAGGCATCAATCTCAGGCTGTTGCTCTACATCCAACGCTCTGGCAAATCTCAGATTGGGAGCAGATTGCATTGTGGCAAAGCACCACCTCCATTGCCTCAACCCAGTAATGCCTTGGAGACGAAAGAAACCAGACTAAGATTGACGTGGCTCATTAAATTGATCTATTTAAACTTTCCATACATGTGTTCCAGAATCATTCGTTTCGCTGAATTCTGTTACATCAGGGAATATTTGTCAGACTTCTGTGTTCTGCTGCATTTCTAGGTGTTTCTATGGGTGCCGTCTCTCCTCCGGTTGCCCTGGATATGGGGGTGGGTCTTTTGTGCCAGCTGTTCCAGATGTGGGGCCAGGTGGCTGCTGGAATGGTGAACCTGATACAATGGCTCCTGGGAGATGAACAATCGGATACAAGGCGTGAAGAGTCACTTGACTTGGTAAGGAGCACTTTTGCTTTTTTCTTGTGTAACTTTTTTTTAATGCATCACTGATTTTGCTCATGTTTGGGAGCTTTTTTAAACTTTGGCACTAAATTCGTCCCTCGTTTGTTCTGCGGCCACAAATGACATCAGAATCATGACACAAAAATTTGGCAAATTATTGTGGAGAGGTGTGCTATTACTATTCAAAACTCTGAAATGTTTAGGTTTCACATAGCGGGTGATAAAATTGTGTGGAAAACCCCATAGACTAAAAAAGTCTTTGTTGAAGAGTTACAAGGTGAATCACAACATTACAAACTTTGATTTGAAGCTAAAAAATTTATTTAAGAATTGGATTCTTAACAGCTTCAATGAGGAAAGGTCTACAAATCCCATAAAGCACTGAGAATGACTTAATAGAAGCAATATATTTAGTTTATTGAAAATTATGTTTTAATAAACAAATATTAATATACAAAGTAGTTTAAGAGCATATGGAGACTGACTCAAGTATGTCATAACAGATGCTAAAGTATTCTTTTGTGAATTGCTTGTCGCAGTTCACTGATTGGTGGATATTTTTCTGCAGAATCATGGGTAATGTAGTTTTTCCACCAGGAATTCCTCTATTCAATATGATCATTTTAAAAATAAGGGACTGGCGGCTTCAACAAAAGCATATACCATTGATTTACAACCTCACTGCTCAAAGTGATTTTGTCTTTAAAGGTGAATGTTACAGTTTAAAATCTATAAATTGGATTTTTAGTTCTAGAATCCAACTGTTGCACTTTATATGACCTGTCTATTAAAATAGGCCACTAAGCATTCACTTATTAACACCCTAGAAATCCCCCAGAACACCCTACTGCATATCAAAGAACTAAAAATCACTCAAAACACTGCATAGCAATTCCCTGGAAGCACCCATCGTCTCCATTGTCGATGCCCTGCTCACTTTGTTTTCAGAAAATCTAGTTTAAATAGGTTCTTCTTATTGTCTTGTTTTTCCAGGATGAGGAGTTCCTCTTTGAGAAGGGAGATCTTAATCTGTGGGCAGAGCCTTTGTTATGGGCACGAATGTTGCACAGACATCTCTCTTCCCTCCTAAGAGTGACACATTCACCTGATGTAAGCTCCGCAGAACTGGACCGACTATCAGCCATCGCAAAGAGCAATGCCCTGGCAGCTCAGAGTTCGATGAAAGCCCTCCCTGCACTGCCCCAGTTTTCAGCCACCATCGAGTATGCCAAGATATCGCTGCTGAAAGAGAGAACATCACTCGTTCAGAATCTTCTAGATGCACTTAGATCTTCTTAGATGACTGTGAAAGATGGAGAAAGTGAAAGGGGTCATGCATTATGAACCTATTTTAATCTCACCGTGGTTTTCCTGTTTAAGAGCTGAATTGCATGCAGGCATAACCACAAGCTTTTTTAATTCAAATAAAGTTTATTACGTTCATTTAACTGTGGGATTACGTTTGTACAGTAATGTGTGTTTGCGATACTGAGAATGAGAGAGGTTTTATTCTCCTCAGCTGTGTTTTCAATATCACACCTTGTGGTATTTGAGCAAGCTGTTGTATTTTTAATGCATAGCTTAACTGTTTTTAGTTAAAGAAATTGTTTGGTTGCTCCTCCTGTGTATGTTATGCAATCTGAGCAAAACCGTCTGGTGTCCGTTTGCTAAGTAGACAGCTGGGCTGCCTGCAGGGGCTGTAGTAGCAATGTTCCCTATTTTACTGTAAAATGATGTAATGCTTTGGAATGTCAGCAGCCTATTCCACACACACACACACACACACACACACTCACAGGGTTGGTAAAATAATACATACCGTTCTCCTCAAGAGGATCAGGAGGGGTTTTTTTCATTTATGTATAAATGTGCTTCACTGAAACCATAAAAAAGGAATTGTAATACAAGAGTACTGCTGAGATATGCAATGGGAACTGAAAGAGGAAAAAAGAGGGAATGTGAAGTGAAATATATTTTCGGCCTGTTATATTTTGTGCCTGTAGGTGGCGCTCAAGCCCTTTTTTTCGACGATAGGCGTTGAGACCGTTAGGGGGCAGTATTGTATCGTTTTTATTAGAGTTTCTTGAAGGATTTGATTTTTACTTTGTTGCAACTTGTTGAAACTTTTAGGTTTCGTATGTCTGTATTTTCTAAATTAATGACACAATGCAAAAAATAATAAATAATGAAATATTGCTTTTTTGTGTTTTTTTTTTATGCATTTCCAGGCTAAAATGCACTTTATTTATACAGGGAAAGATAATCAGAGGAAAAGGTAACATGCAGATAAGTATCATAGTTTCTCACTCTGTGTATCAGATTTGGCACAACTTCAAAGTGTGGCCTCTCGGTCTCGATTATGCAATCGAACTCCCAGTGACCAGTCTCGAGCCGCCGCATGAATCTCCTGCACGCCAAGTGTCAATACCGTGCGTGTCTGCATGATATAACATATATATATATATATATATATACACACACACACACACACACACACACACACACACACACACACACACACACACACACACACACACACACACACACACACACACACTAGTTAGTCAGTTGATCAAAACCTTTGATCAAGGTTGTCCTAAAACCTAAATGCTTGAAAATATATTATGTATTAGTATTTCTATATTATTTTGAAGTATTTATTGACTTTTCTTGAATTGGAAATGTATGTTGATTGCACTGAGTTCATCTTGTAAGTTGTTCAGTGTTGGAGAGGTGCTGTGAGTGAGTGAGTGAGTACGCCGCAGGAGGGGTGCAGAAAGCGACCAATCAGCTCCACAGTCCCGGCGACACTTGAAAAAACAGGGCGTAACTTTGAGGCAACTTTCACAGTGAGTGCCGCCTCCTCTTTACGCGCTGTCCTCAAGCATATATGTGCGGGAGAGTAAAACAGGCTCTTTACTGTTCTGGCTCGGCACTGCGCGGTGGGAGAAGACTGACAACACAACGAGGAACTCAGCCTTCCCTCTCTTGAGTTTCAGAGCACTTCTGAGACTAGCCTTTTTTGTTCCGTATCTTTTGCACAAACTCTAAGCCAGTAGCAAACTAAAAGCCTTCGCATCCAAAGGCTCCAGGTCGGTCCTCAAATGAGAGATAATCTGCGACTGTCTTCTTCTGAAGAAACAGAAATGTCTGCGACCATCCTGTCCGCTTTCTACGACATCGACATGCTGTACAAGGTACTTTGCTTCTTATCTTTGCTGGAACTTTACTAAGTTAACGCACGGCACAAACGAGTGCATAAATAGTTTTGCAACTACTTTGCATTGATTGTAACTGTGTTTCTCCTCTTTCCTCCTCTCTGCATAGCAGGAGAAGAGCCTCAACATGAACGCCATTCACATTAACAGCATGCTGGATAAGAAAGCAGTCGGGGCCCCGGTAACAACCTCCAGCAGCAGCACCAACAACTGCAACTCGTACGCGTCAGGATTCTTCCGTCGAAACTCCACCAGCAACATGGAGTCCATGACAAACGGCAACAAGTACCCCGCCAGCTCCTACAGCAGCATGAAGGAGAACGCCATCATGAACAAGGAGAACAAGTTCCGCGACCGCGCCTACAGCGAGAGCGCCCAGCAGCTGCAGCAGAAGCCGGGCTCGCAGATCAACTCCACCCGCTACAAGACGGAGCTCTGCAGGCCCTTCGAGGAAAACGGCGCTTGCAAGTACGGCGAGAAGTGCCAGTTTGCGCACGGCTACCACGAGCTGAGAAGCCTGTCTCGCCACCCCAAGTACAAAACCGAGCCCTGTCGCACTTTCCACACCATCGGCTTCTGCCCATACGGTCCGCGGTGCCACTTCATCCACAACGCCGACGAGCGCAGACCGGCGCCGAGCAACGCCAACAGCGTGCAGGGAGAGTCCGCCAAGCCCGCTCGGTGCGAGCCGGTGAGCGGCTACGGACAGCAGCACCAGCACCGACCGAAACTCCACCACAGCCTCAGCTTCTCGGGTTTCTCCAGCCACCACCACCACCACCACCACGGACTCGACTCGCCCCTCCTCGAGAGCCCCACGTCGCGCACTCCGCCTCCCTCCAGCGGCTCCTCCTTCGCCGCGAGCTTCTACGAAGACGCTCGGTGCCTCGGAAACAGTGCCTTCTCTTTCACCGGCCAAGACCTCAAAGCCCTGCTCGCGCCGCTGGCCGTGCACACGCAAAACGGTTATTACGCAAACCTTCAGGTCAACATGGGGGACGGCCTCAGCCACTTGCAGTCCCTCCAGCGCCTGTCAGAGTCGCCGGTGTTCGACTCGCCCCCCAGCCCGCCTGACAGCATCTCTGACCGGGAGAGCTACGCCAGCGGCTCGCTCAGCTCCTCCGGAAGTCTCAGCGGCTCTGAGTCTCCCAGTCTGGACGGCGGAAGGCGTTTGCCAATCTTCAGCAGGCTGTCGATTTCCGATGATTAATCCGCTTTTGTTGTCGTAGTGGACTCGATAGCGGAGGAGTCTCCCGTAGACTTTAATATCGAGGGAGATGGATTTGTTCGACATGGCATTAGTCTGTTTGAACTGCTTTGAAGGCATTCCACCGGTGCAGTTTGTTGCATTCTCCTGGTCTTTTTGGACCACTTACTTTCCAGATTTTTGTACAAAAGACTTGTGAACGTGAAAGACAGAGCGGTTTCAGATTTTCCTTCATCCTTGCCAAGAATATGCCTTGACGAAAAGTATACTAGTTTTCAAAGTATGTGCATTCATTCCAAAAGTGTATCCAGTTTCGCGGCGCCACCCAGTGGTTTGGTTGGTTTGTGCAGTTTGAAGCTCTCTCGTTTGGCTTGTTGGGAAATCGCTGCTGATGGTTGAATATATCTTTTTTTTATTTTTTAGCTGATACAAGTGATTACATAGCAGTGCTTAACTGGCTATGAACTATTTAACTTATTTATTTTATCTTGTGAAAAGTATAGGCTACATTGTTAATTATGTCCATACTGTATTTATCGAGTATGATGAAGCAATAGATCTATATTCTTTTATGTTTAAATTATGATCGCCATTATTAATCTACATAAAGTGGAGTGTATGTTCTTTTCACAGTAATATATATTTTTGTTTGGTCTCTTTTTGTAACTCTTTATTTTATTGTAAATGAGTAAAAAAAAAAAATCTTAATTTAAGAGATTGTGATATTTATTTCATTAATTTTGTTTCCTTGTTTACGTTCATTAAAAAAACAGTGTGTGATTTGCTGTTTGTTGGGATGTTACTTTTCAGAAGGTTTTTGTCAGTTTGGAGTCCCTTTAGGTTTGTCTGTAGAAGGTATAAACTGGTTGGCAGAGGACCGTCCGAACATGTACTAGCCTTACATTTTCATAGAAATCAGATTTCAAAGATCCCAAGTAAATCGATTAACCAAAAAGTATTTTATTTAATTTTTTTTTTTTATAAGTATATATCTATACAATGCACGGCAGCCACGTGCGTGAGAATGTAGCAGACCAGAGCCCCAGTATTACTGCCTAGTGCCTGTGGGGATTCACCATCTTACATTGCCTTATGATTAACCAAATAAAGTATTTTCATACATGTTATTGTTTTACAACAAGAGGAAATGAATGTAGTTTGTAATTTAAACTTCTTGGAAGGTTGTTACCACTTATCAAAGGAGAGAAATAGAGACTTGGAGCAACAATCTGAGTTGTATTTTTCTATTACTCCCTATTCCTTGCATTGTTTTGCCTTTTTGTTTGTTCTCTTGCTTTCCTATGATATGGTAATGGTCTGAATCTTCCAAACTTGCTGGACGGGGAAGAGTTTGAACACATTTAGTTTGTACATAGTAGGTACAGGGGATTCGCACTATGTACCTTTTTGACTACTTTATCAGAAGTAAAGCTTTTTGAATGTAATAAAAAATACAAAAAGAACAGGATTTGTAACACATTTGTTTTTCGGGGAGTCAGTTCACTACAAATTGCGTGTGAGACTGTTAACTTTGTACTGTATATTTTTGTAGTTCTCCCAATAAAATAATTTTGAAAAAAAACAAAACAAACGTTGGAATGTAGTCCATGTGGTTTTCATTGCAAAAAAAAAAAAAAAAAAAACGAGCTGTTTTGCAACATGCTTATGCATTAGCTCTTAAAGTCACACACACACACAAGCCACCTTTTCTATTGTAGTTTTTCCCTGAAAACAATCTCTCTCTCGATTCGCATGAACCCTGACGGCTTCTGCATGCTGAGGTTGAGTCTAACCGCAGTGGTCTGCATTCTGTCTGCATGTTTAGCTGCCTTTGAAAGGCGTTATAGGGGTTGCCCCAACCTGGTAGTTTTGTTTTCTATGGCTGACTAAGACTGAACTCATCTGTATGCAGTGTCAAAACCTGCTCGGTGCATATAAATGCATATTTCAAACAATACATGATTCATGACAGTTCGCTTGCTTTGGTTATATGATAGCACTTGCATAACACAGCCTTCTCTAAAATAAACAGAAGAAAATGAGCGTTCACTCAAGAAAGGATGAGAACGTTTAGCACACTGCCATTCACATATTGCTCACCATTCATAAATGACCATGATTCACATGTGGCTCAGACTTCTGCCTGTTGTACACAACAGATACTGCAGGGCATTCAGGCAACCTTGACTCGGTTTAGTCATTCAAAGCTGTTTGTTTTTGCCAGCGTTTTAAAGCACTGTAGTGACTTTGATAAAAGCTATCACCACCATTGAAGTCATATATAAAATAAGGAAGAATGATAACAGCGGGGAAATATTTATATAGCCCCACTCTGTTTATGATAAAGTATTTATCAAGAACCACGGCGAGCAGATCAGTGCCAAATGGGCCGTGATGTATTTCTTTAGTGCGGTAACATTTGTCCGTCAGGAATGTGTTGTAAATCTGTATGCCGTGTCTTATATGTGTGAATGCAAACGCTTGAGTGTGCATGTTTGTGTGTCAGCGTGGTCAATGGCCCTGGAGCTCCTACAATGACAGGAAATGCTCTGACTTCTGATTATGGCAGGAAAGACCCGGTTCCTCACCGCCTCCCATTTCCAGCCTCTCTCCTGCTGGTTTTGTCATCTTTATTGGCATCGTCAGTCAAGCCTTCTGAAAGTTTCTATTTGTGCTGCACTGTGTTTGACAGGAATTGCTGGTTAAGGGGGTGCCAGATTCATGAAACACTGCTGTCGTGTCCAGTAAATCTATCTATCTATCTATCTATCTATCTATCTATCTATCTATCTATCTATCTATCTATCTATCTATCTATCTATCTATCTATCTATCTATACAGTGCTGGATAGATTGATTCCAAATTACATGACAAAAATTCTAGTCAGTAACATAATTCATTACATTATGTATTGAAGGCAATATAATCTGACTACTTTTTGATTACTTTTAGATTACTTTTTTAGATTACTAACCTGTTTATCACATTGATTTAAATAGGATAATCTGTCTATCTGTTTACGACAGACAGACAGACAGACCGATCGATCGATAGATAATCATGCACAAGCTTTACAGTTTATTTCATGCTGTAGTTGTGTCGTTGGTTTTGAGGTGTAAATCAGTGTCCAGAAAATCCCCTGATGAAGAAAAAAGACTTCAAAGAAATCCTGCTGGCTCTGCATGAGAGATGCAGCTTGGCCCTCAATCTTAACTATTTCACTAAATTGCAAATATTTACTCATAATGTGCGGGAGGTCACTGTTTACAGGCCGACAGATGGTGGACTGGCGACGACAATATCCATAAAGGGCAGGATAAGTCCAGTAGAGTGTTTCCCTGCTGGAGTCAGGCACTGCTCAGTTTCCTGATGTCACACATTATAATACTGCTAATATCACTATAAGAGAAACAGGTTGATCTACACATGTGAGTTGTGTTTACACGTTACTGTTGCTAGTAATGGGTGATGAGGAGGAGTGGGAACATTTTTTTGGTCCCCGTGAGTTTATAAATCGTACAGAATGATTTTTTTTTTTTTTTGAGGGACAGGTTTAGGGTAAATAGATAAAACAGTTTGTACAGAATAATAACCTTTATGTATTGTGTGTGTGTGTGTGTGTGTGTGTGTGTGTGCGCGCTCGCCTGCTCCTTTGTACTGGATAATTATAATGTAAATGACGGGTGTAGCTTTATCAGTTATGTTTCTCACTCTAAGAATGGACTGATCTAAATAAGCCTGAGATCAAGGGAGGAAGAAGAACTAGGTTATCCATGCCAAAAAAGTATAGAAAACTCATATAGAGGCATCAAAAAGTGTGTTTGGATACTGAAGCCACAATAAAAATGTACACTATTGGTTAAAAATAATTACTTTGTTTAATGCTTTTAAAAGTAGTCTCTTTTGCTCACCAAAGCTGTATTTATTTGAAATACTGTAAAAATAGTATTGTTCTAAAATATTATTACAGTTTATTTATATATATGTTAAAATGTAATTTATTCCTGTGATGAAAGCTGAATTTTTCCAGACTTCAGTATCACATGAACCTTCAGAAATCATTCTAATATGATGATTTGATTATTATATTTTTCTTCGAGGAATAGAAAGTTCAAAAGAACAGCTTTTGTTTGGAAATAGAAATCTTTTTGTCACTTTTTAGCAATTTAATGTGTCCATGCTGAATAAAAATGTTAAATTCTTAATAATGTTAATAAATGCAGTGTATTACGGGCTTCAAAACAACATAAGGCAGCACAACTTTTTTTCAACACTGATACTAATCAGAAATGTTTCTTGAGCAGCAAATCAGAATATTAGAATGATTTCTGAAGGATCATGTGACACTGAAGACTTCAGTAATGATGCTGGAAATTCAACTTTGCATCACAGCAATAAATTGCATTTTAAATATGTATTCAAATACAGAAGTTCTTTAAAATTGTAATAATATTTTACAATATTGCTGTTTTTACTGTTTTTGATTAGATGAATGAATGAATGATTGAATGAATGATGGTTTTAAATGACAAAAATGTGTAAAATACAGACAAAAAGTTCTATGAAACATTAGGGTTGTTAAACATTAGTAGATCAGATTGATGGTTAATGCAGTTCTCTACACCTGTGGTTATTCTGCTGGACACTTGTGTGAACTTGAGGAGAAGCGACTTTATACATCCACTAAAAATCATCAAAACACCAGTTGATGAAAAGTCATCTGTATTTGTTTACTCTTGCCACGTGCTTTAATATTTAATTCAGTGGCATTTACTGAATGTACTTACAATACTGAATTTACAAATACTTTCTGGGACACTTTTTCTAAAGCATTTTGATTACTTAAAATCACATTTGATATATATATATATAAAAAATCCAGTAATTCCCCTGTAAACCGGATATCTCCCTTGTTGTTTGGCCAGGCTTCCCCACCATTACTCCTCATTGTCTTGAGTTTACATTTGCCGGTCAAGATGTTCCTGCTGAGGTCGAGACGAACAGACCCTAAACAAATGTGAATAGAGCTCCAAAATAGACCAAATACCATTCAGGTTTTTCTTTGTTTTGAGGCTATGCTCCTTGTGCTCCAAGGCTACATGGAACCCTTATTTGTGCTTCAAATGGACAGTAAGAAAGACATGAGTATTTACTTAACTTATATTGCTTTATTCTCACACACAAACTAATAGGTTGGACCTGCTTTGCCCTATGGACCATGTGCGGTGGCTGTGAAGTATTACAATGTATGTATTGTATAGTTGTTTTGTTAGACTGGGTGGAGTTCAGCTTTGTGATAAGGAAGTACTCAAGCCGTAATAAAAGATGTGACAACTGTGTGTTGTGATCCTGAGAAACGTACTGTACAGCATCACATTCATGTATGAATCACAGGCCATATGAATCACAGTTAGGTGTTAGCATAGTCACAGTTATATTGTTACGATTTCAATATCAATGTGTTGTTTTCAAATACTAACTTTATTATTTTATGAAGTTTATGCTTTGAGATTGTCAGACGGAAATTGAAACATTTGTCATGCACGTTTCCCGAGCAAGATTGTTTATTAAATATCAAGAATTGACACTTGTGAAAACCAAGTGTGCTTAGTCATATTGAAAGTGCACTTGTTGTATATTTCAAATCTTAAAAGTACATAAAAACTGTACTTGCAGATAATATTAATGAACTAAAAAGATACTTATGTGTACATGACGAGAGTAGACTTTCACGGCTATGTTTCTTATCACACTTAAAGGGATAGTTCCCTCAAAAATGAAAATTCTGTCATGATTTACTCACCCGCATGTTGTTCCAAATGTGTATGTGTTTCTTTCTTTTGTTGAGCACAAAAGAAGATATTTTGAAGAATGTTGGTAACCAAAAAGCTGACGGTAGCCATTGACTTACATAGTAATTTCCCATACTATGGAAGTCAATGGCTACCGTCAGCTGCTACCAACATCCTTCAAAATATCTTCTTTTGTGTTTATCAGAGGGAAAAAAATTATACAGGTTTGGAACAACTTGTCGGTGGGTAAATCATGACAGAATTTGTGGTGAACTATCTCTTTAAGTACAGTTTTAAGAAGTAATTTCCAATGCACTTAATTGCAATTGAATCATTATAGATGTGAAATTACAAATATATTTAAATACATGACATACGAGGTTCAATAGAAATTATATTAAGGTATATTTTAGTTTAGCAGATGCTTGACAATACACTCGGCATACACTTTAACCGTATTTCAAAGTCAGTGGAAGTGATTATGAAATTAGGTATAAAGATCTGTTTAAGCCCTTAAACTATAATACATTTTCATTGCAATATTGCAATAACCATGCATTTAAGTCTCTGAAAACATTACATTCCGTTTGCACAAGTATATATTTTTAGTATATTATTTCTATAATAAGTACTTTTTAAATGTATGCTAACGTGTACTTTTCACAAGGATAGTACTCTCAGCTAAACACATTTTACACTGTTTAAAAGATAACAGTAGAGAGTCCAGCAGATTTTGTCACAAAATCAATACAGAAAAAAATGAAAGATTAAGATTCTGTACGGCCAGGCGATCAGTGCAAATCTGAATTGAGTAACATTGACTTATGTAAACTATTTACAATATCAAAACAGTAAATTTTATGACCAGAAATGTGGAAAACATTCTTCAGTGTGGTGGTCTAATAGTTTGCAAGTAAACACGCACTCCCACTCTTTGCTCTGTACATACACAAATTCAGTGGATCGTAAAATCAAGCAGCTTACACTTGTAAGTAGAAGCCTTATTTGAAAGACGTTTAATTGGCGCACGCACTCCAGCAATTTCTTGGCAGTGTGACGTGGATAACTGTACTCATTTGCGTTATTACTGAGTAAACATTTTACAACCCTTGAGATCTGTTGGTTTATGATGGAGGTGCATCTATGTGTGTGTGTATGAATATGTGTTTATGGACCACAAAGTAATTGCACGTAATCATCCAAAATGTTTACACTGTACCGATACTGTAGCTACGCTGAAAGCTTGTGAGCTTGGTCATTATCTGCTGTGTTATTGGTGACATTGGTTTGCAGCTGGCAAGAGCGTCACTCTGGAACATTTGTGAGAAAGAAGGACAAGGTCTTCAGGTTTCAATGTGTATATGTGGGAAGTTAAAGAGGTCAGAGGTGAGCTCTTTACGGATATTAGGTGAAGTTGAGTCTGAGGGGAAAGTAGGGTGGAGGACACCAAAGCGGAAGGTGCTGTGAAGGTGGTGTGTTTGGTCATGTTGAGATTTCATATCGACCGCTTTTCAGACAAAGGCTGCGTTGATAAGGTCTCTGAGGGAAATGAGTGCTGGAAATGAGTGTTTGTGCACATCAGGATGTTTATTATCCCTCTCTTTTCCCTTTTTCTCTCTTTCTTTCCCCACACTGGTTTTTCAAAGTCTTGTTTGTTTTTGAGATTGATGCTTAAAAATCATCGGCCACACTTTATTTTAAATTCCTTTTCTCACTATTAACTATTAATAATGCCTTTTGCCTCAGTAAATTCCTAATTACTGCTTATTAATATTTATTAAGGTAGTTTTTAAAGGGTTAGTTCACCCAAAAATGAAAATTTGCCTGTTTACTCACCCTCAAGCCATCCTAGGTGTATATGACGTTCTTCTTCCAAACGAATCAAATCGGAGTTATATTAAAAATTGTCCTGGCTCTTCTAAGCTCTATCATTGCAGTGGGTGGGTGTTTCTGTTCAACTGTCCAAAACACGTCAAATAAAGTGCACGCATCCATAATAAAATGTGCATCACACGGCTCCGGGGGGGAGAATAAAGGCCTCCTGTAGCGATTCCATGCATTTTTGTAAGAAAAATATCCATATTTCAAACATAATAAACACTTTTCACTCACTTCTGCTGACTGTCGTACGTGAAAGGTGTTCTGGCGGATGACATAGGATGTCGGCGTTGCGTGATTAGTGACGAACGTGGAGAGAGAACAAAACAAAACGCCGGTCATGAATTAGAAGTACAAACCAAGGATTTGTAAAGAAAAATACAGAGCCGTGTGAGGCATGTTTTTTTATGGAGGCGCATGCTTTATTTAACGTGTTTTGGAATGTTAAACACCATGAGAAACACCCACCCACTGCAATAAAAATGCTTGGAATAGCCAATTTCTGATATAACTTCGATTGGATTCGTCTGAAAGAAGAAAGTCATATGGCTTGAGGGTAAAACACTGGCTAATTTTCATTTTTGGGTGAACTATACCTTTAAGTTTAGGTGTTGGGTAGGATTAGAGATGTAGAATATGGTCATGCAGAATATGTGCTTTATAAGTACTAATAAACAGCCAATATGATAATAATATGCACGTCAATAAGCAGCTGTTACCAAATAATTTTCTTACCTTTATGTTGTTCCAACCTGCATGACTTTTGTTCTTTTGTAGAACACAGAAGGGAACTTTTGACATGCAATTCCATGTCTTCTGAAGCCATCTAATAGTTTGTGATGAACAAACTGAAATTTAAGAAATTACTAAATTAAAGTTGGCAGGTAATGAGAGATGCAGAGCTCTCTGATTTGTGAACAAATTTATATTTTGGGATTTTAGGAATTTAGGTGATCCCAATTTATTTTAGGTGTCCTTACTATGTACTTACATTTAAATTAATCATTTGATACAATGCACTTATTGTGTACTTATATTTTTAAACATGCCTGCATTATACTGTTGACACATCCCTTAAACCTTCACCCACCCTTAAACCTACTCAAACCTGTCCCTAAACGGGGGAAGTCGTGGCCTAATGGTTAGAGAGTTGGACTCGTAATCGAAAGGTTGTGGGTTCGAGTCCCCGGCCGGCAGGGATTGTAGGTGGGGGGAGTGAATGTACAGCGCTCTCTCCATCTTCAATACCACGACTGAGGTGAGACCCTTGAGCAAGGCACCGAACCCCCAACTGCTCCCCGGGCGCCGCTGCACACTGCTCCGGGTGTATGTTCACTGTGTGTGTGTGTGTGTGTGTGTTCACTACTCACTGCTGTGTGTGTGCACTTGGATGGGTTAAACGCAGAGCACCAATTTCGAGTATGGGTCACCATACTTGACAATACGTCACGACTTTACTTACTTTACTTTAAACTTACCCGTATCCCACCTCAATAGCAGCAAAAGTGATTTGCAATACAATATGAACCCAATAAGTAAATTGTACTTTTTTAAAGTACTCTTGTACTTGTGTAAGTACACAATAGTTAAGGCACCTAATATTAAGTGGGACCTTTAGGTAATACTTTAGATTAGGGAACACTATTAACAAGTTGTTATTAAGTAGCATGCATATCGGCTGTTTATTAGTACTTATAAAACACATGTGAATGCCTTATTCTGCATGACCATATTCTAGATCCCTTAACCCTATCCCATACCTGAACATAACTACTACAACAGCTATTTTACTAACTATCAATAAACAGCAAATTAAGAGTTTTGTGAGTATTGTTCCCTAATCTACAGTATTATCGGTATTTTCAATTAATCAGTTAATCCAGTTCACAAAACAGGTCTTAAATGTTCTAACACTCTGACTCAACGATCCAGTCATAGCCGTTAATAGGTCATTTTAGATTATCAGTGAATAATCTCATTTTCATGCTGCTCCTCACAGAAAGCTATAATATGATTTTAGAAGCCTATTGCGCATGAATCATGATAACTATGATTATGTCTTTCAAAGCTTCAGTTCAAAGCAAAATTGTATGGAAAATTTTGTTCTTATTCTTTCTTCAGAAGCAAGATGGTTCCTTGATGGTTCATGTGCATACTGTACATCTACAAGTACATCTACAAGTTGTTGTGCAATGACTGTTCAGTTCTAAAAAATGCTTTTGAAGCGGGGGTTGGGACGCTGCCCTCTGCCGATATTGCCCTTGAGAGCCTAGATCGTACCCTTAAACAGACCCTGAGCCAAAGAGATTTACACCACGAAAGGGATCCTATTGGAAGAATGTCTTTAAATAAACTATGTCCTATCTCCATGCACACTACACGATCTTGCTCACGCCCACTCAAACACGCCACAAATAAACTTCTATCTGCCAGTCCACACACACACACACCTCATGTACTGACACAGAAACAGCCTGAAACTAATCCGGCAATCGTACACATACCCGCAGACACACATGGAAAGCACAAACAGTCACTGTCAGCTAGCTGTGCTATTTGGATTTGTCATGCAGCCATAGCATAACAGGTCCATATCTTAATACGACTTTAACAGAACATAGCGGATTCATACTAGTATGCATTCATTACTGTGTTTAGAAATAGCTCAAGTAAACATGTACTGATATGTACTAACACTTATGTTTTGGCTATATGCAGTTGGTTCATTGCATTCAGTTATTGAGGTTAAAGTTCTGTTCACATCAACGCAAATGCTTGGCCCAAAAATTCATTCCAATTTGTCTGTTTAGACCAATGGGAAAAAATGACAGATGCACTTTCTGATACTAGGTGGTGAAGTTTTTTTTTTTGTATTTGCGATGGTGTTTATCAAATTACAAGAAATACAACAGGATAGACAGAAGAGAGATGGTACTACATTTGAATACGAAGAAGTTACTTCGCGACTGTTAAAAGACTATGTTCTATATAGTTTGAATGTGTGTTGGTCGAATTAAATCCAGACAAACAGCCAATCTGTCATGTAGGCCTTGCGATGTGACAATTGTGTCGCTTCACTGCCATTCACAGATCCTCTCCTGTAGCCTCAGGATGTAGTAAAGTCTCCATTGGATGTGCACTTCTCAACTTTTAGACTACTGTTTTATGCATACTGTGCATTTAGGACTCTTTTCACTCACAGCTTTTTGCCTAGTATATAACAGGAAAGAAGGCATATTTTAACATAGAGATAGCTTAATGTGACAGCAACGGCTTAGAACAAAACAAATGTGTCACACTGACAGCATGCAAATGTTTGTGTTCATCTGAAGAGATGCATTAACATCCGTTCATTCAAGTTTAAATGGTTTCCAAATATTCGTCTTGGTGTGAACAGGCCTTAACCATGTGCAGGCTTTAAGAGAGGATCCAAAGTAAGGGTAACAAACATACTAGATAGTCTCTAAAAATGCTGTCAAAAATGTTATATATGAGTTCTTGTATGCATATCTTGTATACAACCAAATATATATATATATATATACATATGTGTGTGTAAATATGAATGGGCTTGTATATACACCCTTATTCTTACTATTAACTGTATTCTTAATACATCTTAGTATTTGTTTGTAAGTTATAATAAACATTTTTGATACTCTGATGAGTCTAATAGTCACATACTTCTAAAAAATGGAATGAGTAACAGATCTTGTTTTCTGTATTGTGATGCACATCTGACTGTAATAGATTATTGAGAAAGACTTGGTTTCTGTCCATCATTTGTTGATTAGATTTTGAGATGTGAAAGTTGCACTCAAAGATGATTTCAAGCTTGCATTCAATTTAAATAAAAGGGTGGGGTTTAAGTTGACTAAATAATTATAGTAGTCCAGCATATGTCACCAGAGAGACCTGTGTTCTTTTCACCAGAAGTTAGCACATTTCAAAAATTTAAAACAAAAAATTATATATATAACAATTAAAAAAAATATTTGTTTTCCTTCAGCTGCAGTCCATTTTCCAGGCTGCTCTCTTTAGGGTGAGAGTGTGCTCTTTATACCACGGAGTCAGACTGTTTTCTTTGATCTTCCTTAAGCGTAAAGGAGCAACTGTATCTAAAGTGCTAGAAAAGAGAGAGTCTGTCACATCATCAAGTTTTTCTGCGCTGTTAGATATGCTGAGGAATTGAGATAAATCAGGAAGATTACTTACAAAGTAGTCTTTTGTGGTTCTACTTATAACAAGGAGTAGAATTTACAGTTTTAGCTATATGAAGTGAAGAGACATGTGACCAAGTACGGTGATCCATACTCAGAATTTGTGCTTGCATTTAACCCATCCAAGTGCACACACACCCGGAGCAGTAGGCAGCCAATGCTGTGGCGCCCGGGGAGCAGTTGGGGGTTCAGTGCCTTGCTCAAGGGTCTCACCTCAGTTGTGGTATTGAGGGTGGAGAGAGTGCTGGGCATTCACTCACCCCACCGAAAATTCCTGCCGGACCTGAGACTCGAACCCATGACTTTTGGGTTACAAGTCTGACTCTCTATCCATTAGGCCCCCTATATGGAGTTTACACAAGGCTAGATAATGATCTAAGATATCATCGCTTTGCTGCAGAATTTCAACACCACTAACATCAATTCCATGTGTCAGTATTAAATCTAGAGTATGATTTTGACAATGAGTAGGTCCTGAAACGTGTTGTCTAACCCCAATAGAGTTCAGCATGTCTATGAATGTTGATCCTTCATTATCGACATGGATATTAAAATTGACAACAATTAAGACCATATCTGCAGCCAGTACTAATTCTAAAACTTAACTAATTCTTTAATAAAGTCTGTGTGGTGCCCTGGTGGCCTGTATACAGTAGCCAGTATAAACATCACAGGGGATTTATCACTAACACGTGTTTCTCTAGATAATGTTATACGCAGCACCATAACTTCAAACGAGTTATATTTAAAGCCTGCCCTCTGAGAAATACTGAGAATATTGCTATAAATTGTAGCAACACCTCCCCCTTTACCTTTTGGACGTGGCTTAGCAGTAATCTTGGAGGGTAGACTCATTTAAAGTAATGTATTCATCTGGTTTTAGCCATGTTTCTGTCAAACAGAGCAAATCTAGATTATGATCATTGATCAAATCATTTACAAAAAGTGCTTTTGTAGAAAGGGACCTGATATTCAGTAAGCCAAGTTTTATCAATTGTTTCTCTGTATTGTAAAAAAAAATTATTTGTTGAACATCAATTAAATTGTTACTCTTATTTTGGTTTGGATGTTTTCTGTATTTTCTAGTTCGGGGAACAGACACAGTCTCTATAGTGTGATATCTAGGTGACGGAGTCTCTATGTGCTGAGAATTAACTAACTTCTGTGACGTGAGGTGGCTAGCAGATGGTCGGTTTAGCCAGTCTGTCTGCTTCCTGACCTGGGCCCCAATTAGTCAAGTACGAACTCTAAGACTATGTGCCATATTTCACCCCAAGAAGGATGAAGATCATCTCTTTTCAACAGGTCAGGTCTGCCCCCAAAACTCGTCCAATTGTCTATAAAGTCTATGTTATTCTGCGGGCACCACTTAGACATCCAGCCATTGAGTGACAGCAGTCTGCTATGTATCTCATCACCCCGGTAAGCAGGGAGCGGGCCAGAGCATATTACAGTGTCTGACATCGTACTTGCAAGTTCACACACCTCTTTAACATTATTTTTAGTGATCTCTGACCGGCGAAGTCAAACATCATTGGCGCCGAAGTGGATAAAAATCTGACTGAATTTACGTTTAGCATTAGCCAGCACTTTTAAATTTGCCAAGATGTCAGGCGCTCTGGCCCCCGGTAAACATTGGAGAAAAAAGAAAACAATAATAGGCGCGAATAGAAACGCGAATGGAACCGCGAGTAACAAGCTAACCGGCTAACGAATGCTAACGCGCTGTATTCGCGGTTTTAAAAGCGAACAATCAAATTAGTTAGATTACTTTGATAGATAATACCAGAAGTATGGTGGGAATTAAGTTATATGTTATCACTTTAAACAATAGAGAGTGAAATTAAGGTAAAGATTCAATAAAAAAAAAGCGGAGCTACAATCGCAAACCTCTCAGCAGCACAACAGACAGGAACAGACAAGTATAAGTATAAGATAAGATAAGATAAGTAATAGCGTACTTCTATACTGTCACATATGCAGGTGTGTCATCTCAGTACACCAATTTGATTGATATCTGTCAGAGAACGGGACATTTTCTGCATGCTGTTCCACAAAATGCCATACAACGCCTTCAGGAAAGCATATACAGGCAGGGATGTGGGTCACCTATAAATTGACAGTGTGGGTGTGCGCAGAGCTATACTATGCTAACTATGTCTAGTGTTGATTTATCACTGTTATGTGTGGCGTAGCATCCAAGTAACCCACTTTTAAATAGCAGTGGCTGTTCATTTCCCTCCCTGGTTTTCCCCTGGTACTGTAGCTCATGCCATTGAGCAGAGCTCCATCCTGTAGCACTGTCATCAATGACTCCTTCACAGGTCACGTGACCCGGCAGGCCAGGCGATCTGTCTCATAGATCGTCTTTATGCGGAGACTGAGGCAGGTCATTCATGGAGCGGGACTGAGGGAGCTCTCTGCCATGTGTGTGTGTTTGTAAGCATCCTCCTCACTCCTCAGGCCGAGCAAAGAGATCCTTCTACGACTGCCAACAGTGCACACACACTAAACACACAAACGTCTGTTTCTCTCGCTCACTTACTAGAAAGTAAATAAGTAAACGCTGATTATTCATATCTGTGCCCAATCGCTTTTTTGAAAGGGCTCGTGATTGTGTCCAAATAGTGTGTGGTACACAGAAAAGCAGATCGAAACACTCACCTGACCTTGACAGGCTTTTTTAGAACGTAGCTCCTTTGTTTAACCAATAAACTCCACACAAAACCAGAAAATAAAGTTTAATCGTTAACTGGAATTAGTCACTCACACAACAAGCGTTTAAGGAGCATGACTGCTGCACTTGTGCAGTGTCTATTTTCAATTGTGAGGTTAGGAAGCCCACTGACCTGAGTCCACAGATCTGGAAGTCATGCAAATATCACGGTCAGTTAGGCTTTAACCTAATAAGGGGACTTGCGTAAGATCCTAAATCCCTTTTCAGATAACTTAATTAAAAAGCCTGCAGCCCTTAATGAGGCAAAATGTTGCAACAAGCTGTTACACGCCAGTGTATGTGATTTTAGGGGGATCTGTAATCACTGTGCTTTATGCTTTTAGAGCTGGTTAAAGTCTTCTCAAGAGCAGATACTGAGATTGGGCTGTTTGTCTGTGGCTGTAAAACTGAGACAGGTGATAAGGAAAAGTTCACCTGGAAAGTCTTATATATTTAAAAAAAATTATGAATTAAAAAAAAAAAAAAAATATATATATATATATATACACACACACACACACACACACACACACATATACATGTCTGTCATAAGTCAGTTATTACATTTTGATCTTTTCTCACACACAGCTATTGTATGTAAATAAAACTAGTTTTATGGTACTTCAGCAGGGTTGGTATTGTTAACTAAAACTGTAACTATTACAACTTTGGTAACACTTCACTTTAGTGTCCAGTTCTCACTATTAACTAGTTTCTTATTAGCATTATTAGTGTATTATTAATGCTTATAAAGCACATATTAATCATGATCATACAACAACTACCTCACTAACTATTAATATGCAGCAAATTAGGAGTTTATTGAGTCAAAAGACATACCGGTAGTTAATAGTTAATAGAGAGAATTGGCCCCCAAACTAAAGTGTGACCAAAATGTTAGTTAATTGAAAAATAATGACTGAAATCAAATTAATATTAAGATTAGATGAAAAACGTAAGCATAAAAGATAATTAAACATGCCTTAGCAACTAAATGAAACAGAAAAGTTTAAGTAAATCACTAAAAATACTTAAAAACATTAAAATCAACACCAATTCAAAACATTAATAACACTATAGTACTATTTAAATACTGCTCAAATAACACTGTACTTCAGTGGTGCTTTTTGGCCTTTTTTGGAGATTGACAGCTCAACTGTTCAGCTAAAGGAGATCCTACAGGATTGGAAGGACGTTTGGAGCATGAGTAACACAATTTAAACTTGAATCACATATCTAGAACACTGTATCAAGTAATAATACTTGAAACCCCCTCTCACCTAAAGCCTCTGTTCTCCTGCAGTGGTTTAGTTCAGAGTGAAACCAGAGCGCTGAGCGGAAATGAAATGTGGAGATTTCTCCCCCCGTACAGACCCCTTCAGCCTGGCGATAACTGTTTTCATAACTGTTTATTACTCGGTGACCCTGGGCCAAGCACAGGGCTGCTGCCGTGTCTCAGATGACTTCCATTTTAAGGCTTTACCTTCTCGTTCCTGTCCGCTTTTATTGCAAATGTGGTGTTTATGAGTGAGGTGCTGGATAAACTGTTTATGAAAATGCCTCCGGTTTCATTTGAGGAAAAATATATGGCAGAGTGTTTGGCGAGACTCTATGGACTTTAGTTCCTGTCACATAGCAGAGATGGAAAGTCATATTCATAAAGCACGTATTCATAAAGAATCTGAGGCACCATGTGTGGCATGGGAAAAATGTCTTACTTATATACTCTGCTTAGCAGAAGAATTGGTGCGTTCAAGTAATGTCAAAAAGATCACATTTACGAGTTGAACGCACATGAATACCACCGTAATGTCGTAATTATGAGTGGGAAACTCAGAAGTTTCTTTAAGCCTGAGTTTCCGAAGGTTTTCAGATAGCTGACAATGCCTGTCGTGTGAGTTGTTGCTTGCCCACCTCCTTCAACCTATTTTCTGTAATTTCCTCCTGTCAATATTTGTGTCAGTAGTACTACATTCTATATGTGGACAGCTGGGGTGGATGAGACGGATGTTTCTAGGGTGCTTAGATGAACAGGAAGCATAACACATATTGCACAATAAGCATGAATTGTACTCGTAAATGATGTAGGCTTTTATATGGTTTCATTCGGGATTGGCTCAGACAGGTTTCGTTTGAATAAATGAATAAATGTTTGAATAAACATATGAATAAATGCTTTTGAATAGCTTTCGATAGTCATGCAGCAAAAATGCTTTGTAACCAATTTGCATTCACATTTGCTTTTTTTTTTTTTATATAAAAATTTTTTAAAAATGAATTAGTTTTGTAGTCATTTTCTTACAAATAAATAGTTTGGTTATTTATCCATTTTAAGTAAATAAAACAAATTTTACATTAACTTGCTGATTTATTAATTTATTTGCCTAGCTATCATAAAAGTGTCTCAATATATAATATAATATAATATAATATAATATAATATGATGTGATATAATATAATATAATATAATATGATGTGATATAATATAATATAATATGATGTGATATAATATAATATAATAGATATAATATAATATAATATGATGTGATATAATATAATATAATAGATATAATATAATATAATATAATATGATGTGATATAATATAATATAATAGATATAATATAATATGATGTGATATAATATAATATAATAGATATAATATAATATGATGTGATATAATATAATATAATATAATATGATGTGATATAATATAATATAATAGATATAATATAATATGATGTGATATAATATAATATAATATAATATGATGTGATATAATATAATATAATATGATGTGATATAATATAATATAATATAATATGATGTGATATAATATAATATAATATAATTTAATAGATATAATATAATATAATATAATATAATATGATGTGATATAATATAATATAATATAATATAATATAATATAATATAATATAATACCATTTAAAAATTTGGGGTCAGTGGAATTTTTTTTTTTTGAAAGTTGTTAATACTTTGAAAGTAACAGTAAAGACATTAATAATGTTAAAAATTAAATCTCAATCTATTTTTATTTACTGAAATTTCTAGTCATCAAAGGAAGAAAATGTATCATGATTTCCACAATAAGTAAAACAAAATCGATCAAAATTGATAATAAACATCAAGATTGATAATAAACAGAGATGTTTCTTGAGCGGCAAATCATCAAATTAGAATGATTTCTGAATGATCATGTGACAGAAGATTGGAGTAATGACTGCTAATTATTACAATATAATTGTTTTTACTGTATTTTGATCAAATAAATGCATCTTGGTGAGCATAAGAGACTCCACTGACCCCAATCTGTTAAATGGTAGTGTATTTTGAATTTTAACATTATTTTCTTTATGCAAAATGTAGCGATTTTGAGGCAAGCTATGACTGGGACATTTTCTTAAACAATGTTCTGTGAGATTTATCCTGATGAAGTGTGAATTTTAGAGCGTCACTGAGGTACACAGGAATGCTAGCGAGGCTATTGACACTGTCTATGTACTTTTGTTCTGTGTGAAATCGATGGATGAGCCCTTTAACCAGACCGTGCTTGTCCACATCCTGACGGTGGAGCAGGCATTTGATTTACCAAATAGTGTACATTCCTCACTATGATAAACACACAGTTTCATATGCACAGGCTGGACTTGGAAATGCACTTGGAAGCTGGATGAAGTGCAGGATTGCAGTGCATTCCAGCACATGCTGTTCTGAACGACAAATCAAATTTTTCTATAAATGGGAAAAGTTATGAACATTTCCTCATTTTTAAAATGTGTTGAAATTCTGTTATTCCTGTGTCATATCTGCTATTTAAGAATAATACACACACTGACACAGTCAGCTCAGACACCAGCTTTCCAGAGTGACTTGCCAACAAATCTGATAGAAATCATTCAGTCACCATTAGTCTCTCACCTCAGTCTAGATTGAACCGTTTCTCTGTTGTTTACATCCTTCAGTTCCCACTCCATTCCTTTTTTTTGTCAACTTACATGTTTATCTACCAGTGGGTTGAAAATGAATACAGTTTGTTATATTATAGGACATACATTTTTAAAAGGTAACAGGTTTGACATTTTTACAGGTTCATTTAACATTCATTTAACAACAGCCTTGTGCTTGGAAAACTAGAAGATGCTTAGAGAACTTAATGTTGGTAATTTATTAAATATTATACAAATATTTTAATAATACATAATGACAGCTTAAATCTAAAAACACATTATTGCTCAACACTTCAGGGCCGGTTAGATTTTTTTATGTGTTTATGGTCACCGAGGCTGTATTTATTTGATCAATGCAGTTAAATTACTGTGAAATATTATGTTTTTTTAAAAATAACTCTTTCTATTTTTATATATTTTAAAATGTAGTTTATTCATGTGATGGAAAAGCAGAATTTTCAGCATCATTACTCAAGTTTTCTGTGCCACATGATCCTCCAGAGATGATTTAAGTATGCTTGTAGCATGTATTATTATTATATTATATTACATAAGTATTATATTATATACATATTTTTTAGAAAGTAAGCATGTATTTGAAATAGGAATATTTTCTCTTATTTCTCTTATCTCTTATTTTTGAACAATTTAATGTGTCCTAGCTGAATAAAATTCATTATTTGTATTAATTTCTTTGAATAGCAGCATATAAACTCTCAAACATTTTATTTTCTATATAATCAGATTGCATTAAAATGTGCATATTTGCTAAGAGAAAACAGAGCTGGGGGAGGCAAAAACCATCATCCATCCAAATTATAAAGATTATTATTAATAATAATAATAATAATAAAGTTTTAAAAAGTTACTGGGTTTTTGTTTATTCAAAGCTTTGGCCTTCTTGATTGATCCGACTTAATCCTGATTTTTTATGTTGTCTCAGAAAGTAATGGGTTAAAATGAGCACCATTGTCATGCAGAGGATGTTGCAAAACATGGTCAATCTGAATCCCGCTGTTCTGTTCCTGTACCACAAGCATCGGAGAACAGCTTGTGTGTAACTCCTCATCACACAATGTTCAATGGAGGGATGTAAACAACAGCTGAACTCGAACCTGCTGCTGGAGTGTGTCGTCACACACGTTGAGGGCTCCCAGTCCTGATGGGAGACCTTCCCCGAATACACGTGTCCAGATCCCGACGATGCATGGCAAATCAACCCCTTCTCTGGACTCAGGCACCAACTGGGGCCAACAATTGTTCTTGGGTCTTATTTTGGTCGCTGTGAGCTCCGTGCTCCAGGAAGTATGTAGTATAGGGCCAGAAAGAAGATAGTCCTGCATGGACTCATCCTGTTTATGCACAACGACAAGTCTTACTGGCTCTATTCCAACACCTAGCGAGCTGCCTTGCTGTCTTCTGCTTATATAGGCAGCATCTGGACTCAAATGGACCCTTAAAAGTGAACAATTTAACACATTTAGGTTATAAAAACTATTGTGTGAACATTGTTTTGAAATGTTTCTAAAACATTGAAACGTCAAGTTTTCTTGTTGCGATAATAGCGTTATTTAAAGGCTACAAAAATTCTTACAGCATTCTACTAACTTTATTTTCACCCAATCCAGAACAATATTTAAATAATTATTTTAATATTCTTATAATGTTAAAAGTCCAGTTTTCTTGTCATGATTAGAACATTATTTAAAGGTCAGCATTTTTTAGAACGTTCATCAAGGACACATATCATAAGGAAATTCAAAAAATGTTGATCTCAGAACATTTTTCTCTCCACGTTATGAGAACGTACAGTCAAACCAAAATTTATTTAGACACCTTCAACATAATTAATTTATTTTTTTACTTTTACTTTTCTGTCTTGAATTAAAGCTCAAGTTATACTACAGTTTTGAAGCTAACGCTTAGCGTATGCTTACAGTCGAAGCACAGCCTTTCAAAGTACTCCACTTGATAGTGTGGATGAACAGAGGTGCTTGACACATTCGCACTAGAAAGTTTTATCTTTGTTCAGTGTCTGCGCTATTTCTCTCCAGAAGCTATAAGTGATAAAATGTATTCAAACTAGTTTAAACAGAGTTGCCTGTTTGGATGGATATTTAAAGGGGTCATCGGATGCAAAATTCACTTTACAAGTTGTTTGAACATAAATGTGCGTTGGAAGTGTGTGTACAAATCCACCCTATAATAATAAAAATCCACCCAGTGTTTTTTCTTTAAATCCCTATTTTAAAATCCCCTTTCTCAAAGCAGGCCGAGTCAGAGTGAGAGCCCTGTCAGAATGATGTAGTTCTGTACAGACCCCTCCCATGAAAGAGGCCATCTTACCTTAGACCTGCCCTGAGTGAACGGTCATCCGTCTGCCATTGTGTCGACTCCGGTGCAGGGGAAGACAAGATGTCTCAGATTAAGTGATTGAGGTGTTTTGTTGTTGGATGTAGTAATGAATATAGCAGTCGTCATTTACTCCCTACATCTGAGCTGCTGAAGACACAGAGGATTAATGTTATTTTAGTTTTCGAAGTGAATGCGCCGATCCCCAATATGCTTAAATGTGTCTATATTCGCGCAAATCATTCGTGATCCAGCTTCACCTACAGAAGAAGTGAGTATAAGGGTTTTTTTATGAATCTCTGCAAATCGCCTTTCCTAATAATGTGCCAGTTTTGCGGCTAAAGTAACCAGTACTGCTCATCACCCCGTGGAAGAGAGGGGCGGGGTCAGCAGAGCTCATTAGCATTTAAAGCAACATGGACTAAAAAACAGCTGGCTGAAAATAGAGCTGAGTTTGACAGGGTAAAAAGGGTGTTGTTTTAACCAATATTTTAACCAAAGTATGTTATAGACTTTTCATTAAGACCCTAAAGAATCATATCATCTGGAAAATGGGCATCCGATGATCCCTTTAAGCTTGTTTCAATGCATCATGGGGATTTCTTCAATGCAAAGGATGTTACCTTAAAATTGTCCAAAAGATAACATCTTTAAAGGCAGCACAACAATGCTCCCTACTTTTGGAATAGTCTTCACATCGAGAATGCACCTATGAAACCTATGATCCTGCCTACGTAGGTAGCACACTCTATTTTGATATATCGTTCTCTCTTTCTCTCCGCATCTATTGTTTTCCCCATTGCTTTTCATTATTCACTCTCTTATTCCTCAATAGTGTTTGGTTTTACTGGGTTATTTTCCTTGTTTTGGGTCATGTTTCTTCCATGGGTTTCCTCCTTTCAGGCCTGGAACAGACTGTACCTAACATCTGACACCTCAGTATGTGGGAGTAGACCTTTAACAATCATGTAGTGTCTGTATACACATACTGAACCAAAACCCCTAGCATACCACGCACTAAGGATATTGGACATTAGGAAGGACTTGGAACATTCCCAGGTCATGTGTCTTGTATCTCAGAAGGCCTTTTATTGTCCTATTTAGAGGCATGATAGTATAAGAGACTATAAAAACCTTTACCTCATTGGGAATCGTGAATCATTTAGGACAGAGGTTGGCCTTAATTGACTTATTTGTCTGGGCATTACCCTTGGAAATGCCCTTGGATGAGACGCACACACACATCCTGTCTTTAAATGCTGCTAAATGTTTTGCTTTGGCAAATATCACAGCACCAGAATCAAATGCCGTATTATTACCTAAATTAAGGTGCATTTTGAATGTGAATGTGAACACTGGAAAGGAAAGGACATGGACTGTAATGAGTATAAATAGGGGAAAAAATTTAGTCATTGAAACGATTGTTTTACGTCAGATAGCATGTGTTGATCTGCTGCATGGAGCTCATCAGATTAAGATATGGGGCTTGTTCTCAGCTGTTGTCATAGTTAATCATTAGCCTCCAGAATTATTGTATGTCTGTGAGCTGTAATAAACTATCCCACACATATGCCAGTAAAACGCTGAATCACCCTTACAGACTCAATGGCACAGTTACAGCAGGGTTCGGTGTGGAGGAAATTATTTTAAATCACAGTTTTATAAAACACCTACTCATTCTTCATTTAACATTCTCTCAAAAACGTCATGAGGTTCATGTGAGATCTTTTTAAATAGTATTGAAAAACTTCACACTTGTGCTGAACACTTGTCGACTTCTTTACCTTTACAAACTTATCTATTAAAACAAAAAAAGCTAATAATATAATATATAGAATGCTGTAGTGATGTTATTTTTTTGTAGGCCAACCTGGAATTTAGCATTACCTTGGTTTCCTCCATAGGATTTTCCCATTGGCGTTATTGCAGAAAACAAGCTCTGTGACCAGGAAAAGTTTATGATTCTTACAAGGTTTGTCTATCAAGATCTTAACAAATAAACATAACTTTTATGAATTTTATAGACTGATTACAGTTGGTATAATAAAAAGCTAAACAGAGCTCATAAACAAACCACACCACAATTGCATGACATCAGTGACATCAACATTAATAACTCTTGATCACATTTTAGTTTAGGGAACAGTTTTCACTATTAACTACGTTTTGCCTCAATAAACTCCTAATTTGCTGCTTATTAATAGTTAGTAATGTAGTCATTAGGTTTAGGTATGGTGTAGGTTTAAGGGGTCTAAAATATGGTCATGCAGAATAAGGCATTGATATGTGCTTTATAAGAGCTAATAAACAGTCAATATGCTAGTAATAAGCATGCTAATAAACAATTAGCCTAGTTAATGGTGAGAATTGGTCCCTTAACATTTTTTCCTGAACTATCATAATTTGATGGCTGTAATAGATTAAACCTTTTTCAAAACTAAAAAAAAGTCAATTTAAGTGTAAATCATCTAATCATTTTCAAACTACTAGTTATCTTTTGTCATCGCTCCACCACCTCAACTCCACCTTCATATGGAGAAATAATCAGGTCTGGGCTGTGGCGTAGTGGTTAATGCATGTGTTCTGACACACCAAGAGCTCATACGGGAGGCTCAGGTCCCTCCTTCAACGTAACTGTATGGAATCTTCATTGTTTTATCATCTATAAAGCAGTAATCACTCATCTGAAGAAGAACACCTCATCATGGCTGTAACAAAAACAATGTGTAATGTTGAGTACTTAGGGGTTTGTGGTAACATTTCAGATTAGGCAAAACTATTCACTATTAGCTAGCTGCTTATTAGTATGCATATTACTAGCATATTGGCTGTTCATTAGTAGTTGTAAAGCACATATTAATTTCTTATTATATATCCCTTAACCCTGTGAAAAACTGTGAAAATGCTACAGTAAAAACCTGTTAAATGGTTAACGGTAAGTTCCTGTAAAATTTACAGGGAAAAAACGTAAACTGACCTTCCTAGAATTCCCTGCGTTGCATTTCAAATTTTGTTTGAATTTGATGTCTTTTCTTTGAATAACTATGTTTCTTAGTTTTTTCTTATCAGTTATGTTTATTAGGGTTGTATGTTACATCTGATGTTGTTAAATGAATGTTTATTGCATATTTCAGTTTAATGAGTCTCACCATGGTGGTGTTTCGTGCTTGTGTGAATGATACTGTGCACCAATATATGTTATTATTTAAAAGCTGCTTGTGATGGGCTTTGGTTCATCACCACCTGCATTTGGTGGTTATCAGTGTATTTCAAAGGTACAAAAACAGCTTACAGTACTTCAGTAGGTTGGTATATTAACATTATATGAAATTTAATGAAATTAAATTTAAGTTAAAACCGTAAAATATAAAATGTAGTTACCGTATTTTTAACGGTATAATTCCGGAATCCACAGCTGCCGTTTTTTTTACCGTAAATTTTATGATTTTTTTTTTACAGTGTATACCCAATACCTAAACATAAATAGTTTATTGAGGGAAAATTGTTAGTTAACAATGAATATGTGTTCCCTAATCTAAAATGTTTCCGGGTTTGTTTGACGGGGCGAGGTTGTGGTTAGAACGCTTGGTTGAGTGCATCAGACAAGACGACAACGAAGAAGAAAAAGAAAAAAAAAAAACAATAATCTTACCACTCTAATATGTCTTGCAATATCCGTGCGTGCAAAGGTTCTGCGCAATCCTCTTGTTCAATATTCTGGGGGTCTGAATCCAGCTCAAATTGATATGCCAATATTGACGCCATCCTTAACTATACTGGAGCAGATGGATCTTGCTGTTTTGGCAAGGGGCGGAGCAGTACTGAAACACAGTCTAAGGTATTCGCCAATCACAACACACTGGGACAGCTAACCAATCACAAAACATTTTGTTTTCCGGAAGGCGGGCCTTCATCAAACCCGGAACTAATCAAGCCGTTTGTGCCGGGCTGGGGAGACAGGTATTTTAATAATGCAAATTATGTGAAAAATAATGCATTTTTCGAACCACCAAGCATGAGAGCATGTTCTAGTACATCCCCAAAACAAAATCAAGACTTTGTAAAAGAGCATAATAGGACCCCTTTAATAATCAAAAGACACTAGTCACAGTGAATTCACCAGAGGATGGACAAAACAACCGGATCTTGACCTTGTTTCTGAGTATTCATCACAATCATACAATTCAAAGAAAGAAAAAGGGCAAAACGTTCTGGGCACACTGAGGAGAGGGATGATGTATCATCCTCCGGTCACAGGAATTTGATAATGATTAAAGCACTGCTGCTCATCAGAAATGAACAGTTCATTGTGAAAGAAGTTTCACTCTGTACCTCTGTTATCTCTTGAAGTTTTATGTAGGCTGTCAAGTTGCCAAGTGACAGTTGATTACCTTTGTGAAGTTAGTGGGTTTATGTGTGCTTGTGTGTGTGTGTTGAGGCAGTTTGTCTCGTCCACCTTGAAATTCTTCACACATCAATTAGCGCAGATACACACACCACACCTTCACATACACACAGTACACTCCATCTTCTGCAACTATCTATCTATCTATCTATCTATCTATCTATCTATCTATCTATCTATCTATCTATCTATCTATCTATCTATCTATCTATCTATCTATCTATCTATCTATCTATCTATCTATGATTGTGAGCTTTTAAGCAGTAGACAATACAGAAAATAAAAAGATAGATAAGAGACAGGGAAATGGCAGGAAAGACTACAAGGTAAACATACGGTAACCATAAAATATAATAATAAAATGTAGCTTGAAGTAAAATACAATAGAAATGGATTTCCAAATGGATTTATAGAGTATGGTTTATGCGAAGTAATACATTACTCATCACAATAATATTTGTCGTTGTTGGTATGCCCGCTGACCCACTGCTGTTGAGCTGCCCTCTATTCTTGTTGATCTGTCTAACTGTACTCCTCTAAACTGAACAGCCCAGAGGTGAGCTGAGCTCCAGAGAAACAATTCTTCTGCCAAGCAATATAGTGTATCAGTGAAGTGGTGGGAGTATTTTTATTTGCTTTTCACAATGCTTTTTATTGGGTTTTCTATGCAAACATGACTTACATGGATACATTTGATGGCTGTATCACGTCTTTCCTTTTTCAACAAATTAAGAGCACATCATGAGACCCTATGTTTCCATTTTGCTGTGACATGTATAGTGTTTTACTGTTGCCAGGAAACTTGATGTAGTATTCACATGTTTTTTTTGTTTGTTTTTGTTTCCAAACACTGTTCATTTAACCAGAATTTAAGGTGCAATCACAGTAGCGAAATATTACAGGCAAAAATTCCACTGTCTATTGTCATTACAGTAGTTATGTTGGTCAACGTGGCAAATTTGTGTGACCAACATGAACCCAGTGCTGAATCTGCATGTGGAAATCTTTTGTCCTCATGAGAAATTTCCAGTTGTGTGGATACCTATTTAAGTAGCTGGATTTTGCCTACAAAAATTTGCCAAACAATGATAAATGTGACTGTACCGTTGAACAGCCAGTTTAAAAACTTGATGCTTTTTATGGCACTTAATACGGTTTTTCATATGTGAAAATTGTATTTTACACTGTACAGACTTAAACCCTGGGTTAATGTTCTTATTTGCATATTTGCAGTGTCAGTGTCATTGATTGATCTGTGAAAATAAAGATAAGAATAAAACAATCTCTTCTTCGCTCATGACTTTTCTGTCACCATTTGACATTTTTCCCCTCAAGCGCTGAAATAACGTGTTTTTGTATCCATCTATAAACGCCACTTCTAAATTACAAGTGTGAATCTGGGGTTAAGCACAGTGTGAAAAGCCCTAATGATTTTCACATTCATGTTTCCAAGGATACCATAGTATTTTCATACTATATGTCCCACAACATGATATTACTATGGTAAGTGTTTAAACTAAATGACTTATTCTCAAAATAGCATATGATAATAGAATATTTTTGGGGTCTTTTTTGTCATTGCTAGCTGACAGTAATATGGTATATAGGCCTAAAATTATATTTCCAGACTGTCAGACTGATCTATTTGCTGTTTGCTTAATAATCCAATTGAAAGTATTTTGCAGGTAAAGTATATACATATTCACTGGTATTCAATTCACATTGCAAACAACTGTGCAATAGCAGAGCTTCAGGGTAAGCAGACACACAAGCAAAACATGAAAATGAAAATTACTATGTATGTCAACAGGATGATGTAAAAGTGGAACACGTAACACTTTCTGTAAGACTGCTTAACCCATCAGCTTCCTGTATGTTGGGTGTGGTTGCATATGTGTGAGAGCTTTATTCTCAGCTGCATTAGAGTCAATTTGCTTTTGCAGCACTGCACAGTCACAAGTCAGTGGCTCGTCTTAGTAACACACACCCTTGCAAACACACACGGACGGTAAATCAAACAAGCATGACTAACCCCAGCAGAGATACCGCACTATTTGCTGATTCTGCTCCTTTGTGCCTGTGACCAGGGCAGGGGGCTTGCATGTCAGTAAGATGTGGTTGTGTGCGATACAGGCTGAGCGTGTCGTTAAAACTATGTAGCTCATGTCCTTGAAACTTTGGACATGGTCTCAGTCACAGACCAGCACCTTTGAAGTCTCTAATCGCTTTTATTATGGGCTGACTGGTCAGAGGTATGAGTAAGAGTCTGTGAAAGTGTGAGACGCTGTCTAGAGCAAGTGGCAAGTGTGCAAGTTTTTTTTAGAGTAAATGAAGTTACAGCTCCACACTGGCTTTGTTTTTATATAGGATGTTGGTGTTCATCAGATGACACTTCTGTTAGACAACATCAAGGTTTTATGGTTTTAAAAACAGAGCAAATGCTGTTTTCTTTAGGCTGTGTGATTATGTTAATGCGATTGTTTGAATAACCTTTATTCTAATTCCCAGCCTCCTGTTTACATATACAATATGTGAAATGTGGGTTAATGGTGGTGTTTGGTCTGTTATACTGGAAAAAAGACCAAAGCGACAAAACATTGGTACTGTCACATTTACAGCGTCCGAGTCAAAACCGTCCAGCATTCATAATGTCTGAATCTCAGAGAAATACCCCCTGTTGGCCACACATACACACACTAAACCATGAATAAACACTACTGTTTGCTCACCATTATATAAACATTCAGTTATTCCTTTGTTTACTTTGTGTGAAAGACCATGAGATCATCAACACATCATGAGTGCATCAATACATTTTCCAAATCACATGAGTAACAAGAACTGCACTTCATGGCTAACATGTCGTAACTATATAGCTTATCATAACTTTTCTCAACCGTTTGACTTGTCATAATATTTTTCCTTCTTTATCTGCAGATTTCTCTCCAAAATCAAAACAGAAAATATGAAAAAGTCGGTGATACTTTAGTGTAGGGACCAATTCTCACTGTTAACTATGCATATTAGCATGTATATTATAAACACACTGGCTGTTTATTAGTACTTATAAAGCACATATTCTGCATGACCATATTCTACATCCCTAATCCTAAACTTAACAACTACCTTACTAACTATTAATAAGCAGCAAATTAGGAGTTTATTGAGGCTAATTTTGTGGTTAATTGTTTGTTAATGGTGAGAATTGGACCTTAAAATAAAGTGTGACCAAAAAGTCAGTTTTCATCTACTCATGGTTATTAACTGTGGACATGAAACAATACAAGTATGATGAAAGATTGCTAACTAGTTGAAACGTTTAGTGCAAGCCATTGGAGAGCATGGAGTGGATGCTTACATATGCAAAGCAGTGTCAACCATTCAGTATAAATCATTTTAAACACACGCTGGACCACCTATTGGTGGATCTCACAAATAAACAGATGCACTATTGTAGATCAAGCTGAACGGTTCAGTTTGAAATCGCAGTGCCATTCATGTTCGATGGTTTTAGCCTTCAAAATAATACTTTGGCAGAGGCTTTTTGCAATAAGTGCAAAATGGTGCTATAGATGGTATTTAGACTAAACGCAAATAATGAAAGATGCTATTTAATTCTTTTTTATTCTTTGCACTAAGTGTGAATAGTGTTGGATTTTTTTATTTTTATTTATAATGGCAGCTAGGCCTACTATTTGCCCCTCAGTGTATTGTAGTACAGTAATTAACAGCATGCAATAATACCATTCTGGGAATATTTATTAAAATCATAAATGGATGCATTGGATCCCTTTTCAATTATAGACCAATTAAATATATTTTAATATTTTAATTAGAACTTGTATTAAAAACAATCAAGCCCTGCTCATATTTAAAAAGTAACCTAAAAGTAACGCAAAACTAGCGTAACACATTACATTACGCAATTAGTTACTTTTTTAGGGAGTAACGCAATATTGTAATGCATTCATTTTAAAAGTAACTTTCCCCAACACTGTTTATAAGTACTAATAAACAGCCACTATGCTAGCTAATAAGCAACCAATTAGAAAGAATTTGTTCTTAAAATAAAGTGTTACTGAAATTTAAACAGACACTCAAATGAAGGAATGTTAAAGCATAAAGTCAATATGACTAGTACAAATCTGTAGGGAGTGTGGTGGTTAATATGACACAGAGAATAACAAAACGACTCAAAATGGCAATTCCTGGTAAAGACAACACAAGCACAGTGGGGGGCAATTACGTCAATTTGACATAATTTAAACGTCACCTAGACTAGTTTTCCCACAGCTAGACTTGACACTCACTGGCCAATACGTAGTCTATGCTTTTCGTGACAAAACATTTAACCCTTTCATGTCTGACTCATAGTGTCTCATGATGCGCCTACTGACAGTGCATCAACTCTCAGTTTCAGTCACTCACATGTCCCTGCTAATTCTGTGTGGATGTATATTCTCAGAAGAGTTTTGAATATGCAGTCGCTGCATCAAACACAAGGACGCTTTGGAGGTGTTTTTGAGGAGACACTAGACTCCTGTTTCACCCACATACCATGTCAAATCACAACTGCTGATCTAACTGCATGGAAATGTGAAAAATATTTTAACCAAAAAGTCCTACATTTAAAGTAAATGCCTCCTCTTCTTTCTAAATAGCAATTTGTCAAGAAAGAAATCCCATCAGTTTGTATTAATGGTCACGCTAAGCTAATCCTTTTAAGCTATGTTTCACACTTATAAAATTGCGTTAGCACCACGGCTAACTTTTGGTAATAAAACTCCAATTCACAACAGGTTTATCAAATTAGGTAACAAATTTAGGTTATTAAAACATGGTGGGAACAGAAATGTTTCTAATTCTTATTTTGTTTTCTTAGTTACAAAAATGTTGATTAGAATGTTCAAGTCTACAAATAACATCATAAAGACGTTTTAAGAATGTTGTTCTAAGAACATTTTCTCATGTTTACGAGAAAACACTGCTTGAAGAACGTTTGTCCTAACATTTAGATAGCTTTTATAAAACGTTAGTGAAAGTTGTGAGAACATACCCTGTTAGCTGGGATAGCTTTTTGCTATGCTAACACCAAACTGCTGTACCACAGGTTACAGTGGGAACAAATGTGGTACTAAAATGTAATGGCAAGTGGTTTAGCAAACTGACAAACAATGATAAATAGAACAATGTTTGCGCCTCATTGAACTTTCACAGGCTTTTCACATTTACGACATTTATCACACACTAGCTGAGTATGAAATACTGCATACTGATACTGTTTACTTGTGTCTGATTAGTTATGTATTTAATTATTAAAGTAAACATAAGAAATAATTTCAGTGAGTTTTTCTGAATTTTAACACTAATAAGTGTGCATGTAGCTCATCTTGAGATATCTCTGATGTTTGATGGCTTCCTGATCAGTTATTCAACCTCTTGTCTGTTAGATGTTACGATGTCTGCATATTTGTTGACCCGAGTGTGTTGGCCCACATCTTAATGTGGCACAAACACACACGTTTCAGTCTGTCACTGCCTCTAAGAGCTTCCCAGAAGCTGTCTGTGACAATGAGGAAGCTTTGAAGATTTGTGGTCACAGCAGACAGACAAGAGCATATGAAAACAAAGCCAAGTACATCTTTAGCCAAGGGCCAGACTGAACTGACTGCGCACACTTTTATCTGCTCCTCCAACCATGAAGAAGCGACTCGGAGCAGATGCAAACACAAACAAATAGAAGTAATTTTCCTGTGAGCTCATAACTCACTCTGAGTCAGTCCTTTGTGAGATGGAACTGTTTCTGTGGAACATTCTCAATCTCAGGTTGTGCAAAACAGGAAATAATTAAGAGCTCACGTTACAGTAAATAGCAAGACATATTTTCCTCCATTTATTCACACTTAATTTCCATTATTGTGAATTGATGAACTGATAAAGTAATAGTGTGTGTTAGGAGCCCATTATTTCCTCTGTAATCTGCATTTCAGGGACTGTTCTGGTACACTTCTGTCACAAATTTAGGTTATAAAACATTGTGTGAGCATTGTTTCTAAAACATTCAAATGTCCAGTTTTCTTCTCACGATTAGAATGTTATTTAAAGGTCACAAAAAGGTTTCTTACAACATTCTAGCTTTATTTTCACCCACAATGTAACATTACTTGACTGTTTATTTTTAATATTCTAAGAATGTTAAAATATCCAGTTTTCTTATCGTAATTAGAACATTATTTTAAAAAGTTACTAAAATGTTTCTTGCAATATTCTGAGAATTTTGATCTCAGAATATTTTCTTTCAATGTTATGAGAACACTCATGAAATATTAATGATGCTATAAGAATGTTCCATAAGCATACAGATGCATACAAGTATCTACGAAAGACTAATTACACATGCAAATGTGGCTGTAGCGTGATTAGAGCCATTGTGATGCTTTTGAGGGTGTTGTGCATGAGCACGTATCTTTGTTTTCACTGCTGCCAGAAAAGCAACAGGAGATTGTTCATAATGATCCAGTTGTGGATCACACCCACTTTCCCATTCATGAATGTAAGAATACACACATTAACTATGCAATTTTGACCCCTTAGACTTTTAGGGATTAAACTCTCTTTAATGCTTCACTGAGTTATTTAGTTTGTTTATTAACAATATCAGACAATACAGGAGATTTATGTGATGGAAAATGGACATTTTTAACATTTTTGGAATTAACATCTATGTCTTGTAATTTTAATTTCATTTTATGTGTCCTAAATGAACAATTTTAAAAAATTTTGGGCTAATTTTACAGCTTTATTGGAAATAGCTAACAATAAAAAAAATTCTTATACGGGGCAAAATTTTTTAGTATAGTATGATGGAAATTGTGTAACAACTGAGGGACAGCTATCGTTTCTGGAAATATTGATGTAAATCATTTTCACACAAAAGTATTGAAATAGTTTAATTTTAATAATTGAGTGACTTTTACTCTTTGTTATGAGTTCTACAAATAAATTTCAAATGGATATTTTTATGTTTTTTTAAATATTTTTATGATTTAAGAGAATTTAGGGGAAATCTACAATAAAATCTATACATAAAGCATTTGAGAATAGCAAGAGTCATTGAAAACGTTTGCAGGAAAGTATTAATGAGCCCTACACGTAACACAAAAAAAGGTTATTTGAATCATAAAGTTCGAAGTAATCATGTGTAAAGCAATGCATAAACAGTCTAAAAGCAGAGGAATTATCAGCTAAAAACACACACTAGTGGAAGGTTTATGAGTAATAACCACAGACACACAAACACACACACACACACTGAACTGAACACACTGCAACTGCAGGCGTGCTGCAAATCTGAACCGATAACCACCACAGTCACGTGAGTAACTGGACATGATCAAAGCTCCAATCAATTCAGAAGAGAACAAAATGTTTTGCTGTCTATCACACCCCACATCAGTTTGAGTTCTTATTTATGTTTAAGTTTTATTGTTGACACTGTCTTTTTCTATCAGCAGATGTGCTGTGAGATTGCTGTTGACTCATCTGGTCACGTGATTGTAATATTCTTGTATTGCATTTTCCTGTGCACGATGAAAACAGTGATAAGGTGATGAGATGGTTGCCAGGGTGTTGATGTGTGGTTGCTAAGGTGCACAGTGTGGTTTTAACCATGTTGCTGTGCCTTTTCTGCAGTGTTCTAATGATGGATTCTTATTTGCCTAAATCCCGCCTCTATGACATTCTGGCTTCTAGATGTGGCACAGATTTCCTCTGTCCATCTAAAAGTGTGCCCACATTAGTGAAATTTCTCTGGCAGAAAAGGTTGAAACTGTTGTGATACAACAAAGCACCAGTAATAGTGAAAATAAAATTGGTGTAGCATTTACTTTGAAACAATTTTCACTCAGAAACTGCTTCTAAAGTTCAGAATCAGAATCAGAATGAGCTTTATTGTCCAAGTTTGTTCACACATACGAGGAATTTGTTTTAGTGACAGAAGCTCCACAGTGCAACAGAGAGACAGCAACAGGACAGGACACAGATAAGAAAAGAATAATATCCAAATAGGCAATGTACAAAACAGCAAAAACACAATATATAATATAGACAATTATGTGTGTACTGGTCTGATATGTGCAAATCTGAAATTAATAAAATAAATAAATAAAAAATAAGTAAGTGTGGTGAATAAATAATCACAGATAATTATAGATATATAGCAAGTAAGACATGGCAAGTGAGGCATTCAATTAAACGTTACATTCTTAAGTAATAAGACATTTTTAATTATTAAAATGTACTCCAATTTTGTGTGCTTTATTTTTTATCAGTGTTTTATCAGATAATTTCCATGAAAAGTGAAATTCACATGGATTCTGGTAAATTTGACACCTTAAAGGGATAGTTTACCCTCAAGTTGTTTAAAACCTGTATGGGTTTCTTTATTCTGTTGAACACAAAAGAAGATATTTTGTAGAATGTTGGTAACCAAAAAATGTGATGGTACCCAATAGTATAAAAAACACTATGAAAGTCAATGGCTACCATCAACTGTTTGGTTACCAACATTCTTCAATATATATATATATATATATATATATATATATATATATATATATATATATATATTTCTTCAGAGTATCTTCCTTTGTGTTCAGCAGAAGAAAGAAACTAATATAAGTTTGGAACAGAATGATGAACTATACCTCTAAATCAATTGGCTTTTTCACCCATCGTATCATCCGCCAGGCAACAATCATAAGTCAGATCAGTTAGAAAAGTTTGCAGGGTTTGAGGAACCATCCATCTGGATGTAACACAAATGCTGGATGATTTCAAACCCTAACACATAGTCCGCAACAGAACAATCAATGTGACTTTTATGAAGAAACAGATAAACAGAGACGAGCAACATGCACCAGCATCCTGCACCAGCATCCTGGCCCAAAGTGAGACAGGAAATGACACGGGAGAGACTTCTATCCATGCAGTCTGGTGGCCGGGGGCCAGGCCACAGCAGGCAAACGTGGGAAACAGGAGACAGGGTGATTGACAAGCACAAAAGGCCATAACATAACAGGTTTGGATTTTAAAGTGTGTGAAAGAGAGGAAAGGGTGAGGGAAAAAGCGCTTGTTGTGTCTGTCCTTGATTATGCATGGTAGTATAACCACTTATGTCGGTATGTGCGTGTGGGGGGTGTAGAGTGGGTTTTTTGCTGCATGTCTCTATGTGTTTCAGTAAGTGTGCAGCTGAAGCATGTGTGTGTGTGTGTGTGTTATTGCTGACAGCAGTGCTCTGCTCTGATTGCTGGATGACTGCTAGGTGTTGACAGGTATCTGTTATATCATGACCCCATAGCGAACGAGCATGATAGAACGGGTTGTGTGTGTTTTGTGAGTCTGTACGTGTGTGGTTGTGAGTGAGAGAATCCCGCTGGCAGTGGATGTTGGGTGAATATCTGCATTTGGGACGGGCTGGCAAGTCAGCGCAGTTTGGAAAAACACTTCATTCACACAAACACTATCCCATTAATGGAAAATTCCATTCAGAACTTGATTAAACTGGGTTCAGGGATAAACTGTGGAATAGCACAAAGGATATCCTGTGCGATTGTGAATCTTTCCCATTGTTTCCCAACATACTTTCTTTCAGTTCAGTCATTAAATGTAACGTAGCACCAAACGGAATTGGAAAAATAGCAAAATATATGCACTTTCTGAAGAAAATGTTAGTTGTACTTGCATTCTTCTGCATCTCATTCTTAAAAGCTAAAGTGTGAGTGTTGCCACCTACTGGACACACAATCAATTACAAGCACATGTGACAAATTCAGATGCATAAATCTAGACAAGTCTACAAAATTTGAGCTGCACTTCCTTCTGATGACGACATATGCTTTATATTCGTTGTGCATGAGATATAAATGTAAGTGGACATTCTAGTTGGCAAAAGCTGTTTGCACTAACTCCACAACCATTGTCTGTTTGAGCCAGACAAAATTTCAAAAGAAACCAAGGCAGTAATTGGGACTTGTTGCGCAATCACAACCATTTGTATCCACTATTTTCCCATCCCACTCTTCTCCCCTTTTACATATCAATCCCTATATGAATTTATTTTAAATGTGAAATTAAGAAAATATTTGAAAAGTGGCTAACAGGTAATAGTGGCCATAAAGTGCCTAATGGGTATTTAGTTGGTCGATAGTTGATGTGATGTTCTTGGGTTCATCAGACAGCTCATTATACACCAGTTCATATAACTCATACTGTTATTGTGCAGTGACTTCCTTCCTCGAACTTTATGATTTTAATAAAAATACCCAGAATATGTTGTTATTATTGCATACTGTTTTAAAATGTACTACGATACATCGATGAGCAAATAGCATCAGCCAGTACTTGCACAAAGTATAAATAGCATCTGACACTTAATGCTAATTAAAAAATTTTTTAATAAAAATTAACTATTTACACTTGGACTAAATGAAATCTATTACTAGTTGGACTTAGTGTAGCCACTGCCAAAACAAACAAACCAAAAAAAAAATTAATAATAATAATAATCTTATAATAATAAGGCAGTGAGTCTGTCCTTCTCTTTTTATATACACGATGGGAAAAGATGGACAGACAGAACAACTTAATGACTCGTTAGCGTAACAGGCCTTGGAAAAGGAATACTTTCGTTCTTGCTGGTCATGAGATAAATTTGCAGAAGGGCTGATGAGTCGCTTAGCCACCAGTGGTCATTTTATTCCCTTTTTTTTGTCAATGGAACTTGTAATTCCATTGACATCTATCATGCGCTTCTGAGAATTTCATGACAGAAGACAAACACACACACAAATGCTTTACAGAAGAGTGAAGGCTGCTCTCCACACCAGTGTCTCCACCACCCTTGCAGATTTGGCCTCTCGTGATAAGTGATAGTCCCTAAATATAGAGTGCTATCAAGGCCAGCGCCTATTTTCCTCTACTAACGTAAGGTGCAGAATGGAGGCCGAATTTAAAAATGTTCTTTCAGCAAACAGATACTCTGCATTTCAGGATCAAATAAACAGATAATGCTGTTATCTGAAGTTTTATCAAGGTCAGTTGAAACTGTAAGAACAAAGGCTAACAGCATGTGTATGTTTAGTTCAGTTATACTAGATCATCCCTGGTCCTGTTCCTGTCACCACACATTTTCAACAGTTAGGCTAAATATTATGTAGCGGAATAACTGTTTATTATTTTGATAAATTTGAACTGTTTATTGAGTATTGGTGATCATATTGCTGTTGTCGCAGTTTTATAAAAGATTTATAACCCATTTACCACAGTTGAGGGGGATTTAGTCACTTCACTTCATGTTGATCTTAAAGGCCCCAATATATTTCACTAAATTGTAATGTCATTTCGAACATAATCATGCAAAACAAAGTTTGTTTCGAATTTGAAACAAAGCCAAAGCAAAGTTTCTGGGAAAGTTCACTCCAGCTGGTAAACGCTGTGAAACTATCATTGGCCTGCAGTGATTATGTAATAGGTGGGAGGGGCTCTGGAACTCCGCCTTCTTTGACATGGAAATCTTCTCCGGTTCATTTCTTCTGTTCAGTTCGTGGAGGTCAGATGGGAGTAAAAACGGGAACACACTGGAGAGCTGCTTTATTATAGAAAATGGAGTGTTTTTTTTTTTTTTATTGTAACTGAAATTGTATCGAAGTTTTGTATATGGAAGCGACACTGATGCTATAGTTTTTTAAATTTAATGCTGTAAAGCTACTTGTTTTATGAACTGGTTATTAACTGCATTAGCTTTTTATTTTGTACTGTTCCCTGAGGTCCACTTTATAATGTTATCAATATTTTTACATCCCAAATCAATCATCCAATATAGTGAGTACTCGGCACAGCATCATCTTTTAGTTTCAATCTTTCTGAAAATTCTGCATCAAACTGTACTTTGTTTGTAAACAAATCCATGGTAAAATAAAGTGAACAAAGGACCACGTACTTACTGATGTGGTCTGCTTGCCTCTCTCGTTATTTACCTACTACATACATGAATTGGTGGGCGGGGCTAAACAGGCAGCGATGTAGAAGCAGGCGTTGATCTCCTTCTGCGAAGGCAGTGTTTAGCTGCACAAATGTGTCATAAAGTGTCACATTCCACAGCCTGTCTTTTGGCAGATTGGCTTCAATATAAGCTGTTTTTACATTAACAAGAAAGTTTGGAATTCTGAAACGTATAGGATGTTTTTAGAGTACAATTACCTCTTAAATGTCAAAATATCAAGGGAATTTTGATTTCTCAGTTCATGACCCCTTTAAAGCAATCTATTGTATAAAGAGCTACATACTGTAAATACTACTGGAGTGTCAAATTGTAGATGTGGTGCAAACATATTGCTATGATCAGATGCTTTCTTAACTGCTGTTTTCTCAGCGCTATAATTTTTGTTGTGTGTTTATTTTGTTATAAGAGGATAGTGTGCAGCTCATATTCACATATTTACATCTAAATGCCAATCTCAGCAGTGTGGGTGGCTTTAGGAAATTCGTCAACAAGTTACTGCTGCTTAGATATTTCCAACTTCTTTTTACTCCTAAGGGAAGAACGAAATACAGGGGCCTTGAAAACACCACCTTCTGTTGTAAAATCTCAATAACATGAAACCTCTTTTGGCTTATGCTACTGAATATGAAGCTGTTTGGGTATCACCTCAATATGAACTGTTGGAGAACCGTTGTAGACAGCTTGTCCGATAACCTCCGAACCCACAAACCTTAAAGCAACATTCCCATTCTTCATCCAGCCATCAATGCCTGCTACAGACGAGACAACGCATGCCTTCTTTCTCCTCAAAGCAACATCTGCTTGTCGAGAAATGACACATTGCCATGTCTTTATTATTTGCGAATGATGTCCAGGCCACTGAAAATGAAGGTGCTTGTGTGTGTGTGTGTGTGTGTGTGTGTGTGTGTAAACGAACGCTCTTGGCTTTCCGAGCGTTGCGCACACACTTCTGAGGTTTGGATAAGTTTATCCATCATCACTCTCCAAGCTAAATCAACAAAGTTTTCTGAAGGAACAGGGTGGGGCAAAGCTTCAGCAGAAATATGACGAAGAATGAAAGAGAAAGCAAGGAATAGACATACTAAACTAAGATGAAGACCTACATGACCAACAATGTGACCACAATGAGATGGCAAGAAAAAAAGAGTGAGTAAATTGGCTTGAAAGATATAAGACAGTTATTGTTTCAGGAATGCAAACATGCACTGGGGTTTCACAGACTCCCCTCAGACTGCACACTTTGGGGTCAGGAGTGTCGGCGTCAGGTCAGAGTCCTCCATCACATAACACTGTCCTCCAGGACACTAAGATCTGTGGGAAGAAACAAAATGGCCATCCCTTGGGCCTGGAACAGATTAATCTGCTCATTCACTGACCGTCAACTCAAATGCTAAATGTGGCGTCCTTGGATAGGAGTGACTTTTTGTATTGTGGTGTTAACATACTTGAGTAAGAGTAAAAGTACCCATTTTAAAATATACTCTAAAAGTATTAGTTACCCAAAAAATGTACTCAAGTAAATGTAACGAAGTAAATGTAACTCGTTACTACCCACCTCTGAACACAGGTGATAACAAAAAAACATGTGTTTATAGGGATTAGTCATTATACAAGAAAATACAAGCAAGGCTGATGAATCATGCACAGAAACAGAAATAGACTGTACATGATGGAATTCTCTGGAGTTCTTTGGAACCTTATTTGAAACAACTCAGATGTTTCTCCTCAATTTTTTTGTCAGCATTTTGAACAATATATTTATTTATTTATTCTTTTAATTTTGTGACATTTATCGATTGTGTGTTTGTGCTGTATTTACACGCTCTCAGAACAAAACGTACAAAAGCTGTCACTGGGACAGTGCCCTTTTTAAAAGGTAACTTTGTATTTTCCCCTAAAGGGTAACTTAAAAGTACATATTTCTACATAAGTGGTACATAATAGTACCTTTTGAAAGAATACAGCCTCAGAGACAGCTTTTGTACCTTTTTTCTGTTTGTGCATGTTTTGTTTATTAAAGGGGTCATGAACTCCCTTTATTTTAATTTTGTACTGTTCTCTGAGGTCAGCTTATAATGTTATCAAGATTTTTACATAAAAAACATAATTTAGAAGTAATAAGCTATGTCCTGTTTTTGACCCTCTCATCAGAACAATTTGTTTGAATAGCCGTGGTGGATTTTAGACTCGGAAGTAAATGCCCATTGCTATGATTGGCTAGCTGTGTATGTTTGACAGCATGCATTCCTCATAGATGGGCGCTGCTGTGATTTAGGTTAAAACCACATATATAACTCAATACATAGCAAGCGATCTGTAGAATTACTCACACTTGTGTTGCGACATTACTGTCAGATCTAATAAAGCCGTCACAGCATCGTCTTTTAGTTTCAATCTTTTTGAAAATCCCACGTTGAATTGTGCCTTGTTTGTAAACAAATCTGCTGTAAAATGAAGTGAACAAAGGACCAAGTTTCTGGATTCTTCATTAAAAATAAAGTTCATTACTCTTTCCTAACATTGGGATCAGAAGGAAGGCAATGCAAAGACTGTTTTTCCACACCTTGACACTGCACAGCAACTTGTTGTTTTCAGAGCCTTCTTTATCGTTTGGTTTCTGCGTAGACCTGCGCATTCGTCTCTTTCATAAAACTACATGCACAAATCGGTCGGCGGGGCTAAAGAGGCAGTGACGTCGAAGCAGGTGTCGATCTAAAGCTGTGGAGGCGGAGCTTATCCACACTATTACATCATAGAGTAGAACATTCCACAAGCTGTGGTTTTAGCAGACTGCCTTCAATATAAGCTGTTTTTAGACTAACAAGAAAGTTTTGAGCTCTGAAACTTGCAGGATTTATTTATAATACCATGACTGCTTACATGCCAAAAGATCAAAGAAACTTTGGTTTCTCAGTTCATGACCCATTTAATGCAGTTATATATTTATATATTTTTAAATGTGGTAGTTGTGTCCAAATACTTGTTTAAGTATATAAGCCTAAATGAGGTTCTTATGTCTACTATGCATGCTAATAAATAACATCTTTTGATTTAGACTTAGCATGCACTTTATGCACACACGGTATGTCACAGCAGAATGTGCAGAAACACAAATGACTGATATAAAGGGCCAGACATGACGCATACAGTCATTAGCCAACCCTTTTTTTTTTTTTTAATTCAACGCAACTTATTACAGGAACTATAAGTAATGAACTGGGCATCTATGTGTGTTCTCCTGGAAACTGAGCCCAAACTGGTCATGATCTTGAAATCAGTGCTAACTAAGTCTTAGTACTCGTAAGCAATGTGTTAATATTTAAAATTGGAGACCAACGTGTCAGTTGTTTTCATCTCTCCATCTGCAGTCATCCATCAGTGGGACTGTCACTCGGGGCGGCTGGGATGGCCAGAGGATGTGAGTAATCCTCTAAAGTGACTCCACAGAACGACTTGGCTGAACTTTCGTACAGCAGTCACCCTGAACCCTGCACACACTGCCAATACCACAGCCAGGCTGTCATTCTTGGTTAGGCTCTACCTGACTGAGTGGAAGGAAATAGGACAAGGAAAAAAGGCTTTTGACTCAATGAGGAGGGCCAGGTGCATTCTGGGAACTGCGGTGCCCTAAGGGGGGCCCTGAAGGAGAGCTGAAGGGCGTGGCTCCCTCCTGCTGTGGTTTACAGCTCACTTGTCATTTCTGCAGACACGTTGGCAGGGCAACCGGCACTTTCCCTCCAGGCTGGTGTTCGCACAGAACATAATCCTGGTGGAGGCTGTCATTTCGGCAACCTCCGTCTTTTTTAAGCACTTTTTTTAAGTTGTCATTTGGGCTGTTTGTGTGACTTTATGCATGCCTGTTCAGCTTCAAGGGCAGCCCAAAAACCTTAGCACCTTTTTTTAGCCCGTAGTGTTTGTGTGTGTGTGTGTATGTGCGAGCGTTTGTGCGTTTGCTCAACTATACCCACACGATACCTTCTGGTGTGTCCTTGGGAGTCTGAAAAGTCTTTGGTCTGGCCTGAATGTCTCTCTCTGCCAGAGGCCTATAATGAATCAGTCAGAAAGAGGATTCCACAGTGTTTTTCTCCGGCTCGGATAAACACGTGTTTTTTCCATTCACCCTCTCAAGGAAGCACCGAGCTTGTGAGTAACTTGACCTGCATTTCAAAGACACTGTTCATCATATTGTAGTCGGCTTGGAAAGTATGGCTAAACTTCCTCGGGCAACCTCAGAGCTATTGAAGAGATAACAAGAGGGGAGAGTGTTTGGAGCAATAAATCCTGACACGATAATAAATGGTAATCAAGTGAGCAACTTTTGCCAGCAACCACAGATGTTTGTTGATTTGTCTCGATGCTTTCATCAGTGTTACACGAGGACATGGCTTTGTGAACATGAATTGTGCCCGACATTCTCAGTGCAGATGGCTATTAAGTTATGTAATGTGTGCATGCCAAAATGATCTGATTAATGAGGAGGAAAATTCTGCAGTGCTCCAGTCTGCGTTAACTTTTTACAGTTGTGTTCAAGAATGGCCTGAGCTACGCACAGTAGGTTTTTCTACAGTGTTCAAATGTATTTGGACTTAATATAGAAATGTAATCGATGTATGAAGAGTTCAGATGCAAAAGCCTCTAAGTGCCGTTTGAAATTTTCTTCTAAAATGAGCATTTTTCTCAGGCTCCTATGTTTATGTTCAGTTATTTCACGTTAATGGCAAGGAAAAAAACCTGCTTGGCAATGAACTAGATCTTAAAATAACAGACTTTCAAATAAAAGCTTAGAAATTAGATTTTGTTATTTGAGTTTATCATAATTTAAAAAAATACAATACATTTTTTTTAACCCCTCCCCCCATGTGTTAAAATTGATGGTGTTTTCTGGGATATGAGACCATTTTTTATCAATTTACGCCAATGTATGTGAGTAGGGCACACTTTTACATTCAGGTATTCCAAAATCAGTAAAAAATCTAAAATATGCTTAAGAGGTTAAATCAATTCCACCCAGTGAATTTGAAATGGTTTAGTCTTAAGGAAATCATTGACATAAGTTGAAATAGCATCAGAAATCACAAACAAATATCACAAATATAAATTTTTCATTAATTAAGTTAATTATAATCAGCTATTTAATTCAATTAACTTTAAAAGATTTATAAATGTTTATACATCTCTAAAGTTGTTCATACGTAAAATGTTTATTTTAGATGCTATTACTGCACCTTTTTTTGTGTCTATGCAAAAATGTATAAGAACCAAAATTTACATATGAATACCTGGGGTTGCTAATGAGATCATGCTAGTTGTCCACATGCTCACAGCATAGGAGTCATTTGTTCATGGGTCAAATTACTTGGGAAATGATTTATTTTGTTCTTGGTTGCAAACATACTGGTGTGTACTTTGAATTTTGTTTAATTTGGACTTTGTGCTTCTTCTATGTGATCTGTTGGTCTAGCTTAACATGATTTACTTATTCAGATAAAAGAGAAATGTGCTTTTCATTTTCATCTTTGTCAATCTTGTCCTCTCTCTTCTCTTCATCTCCATTCATTATTTTCTGTAATCATTATTCCTTTCTATCTCTTTGTCTTCTTGTTCCTGCATTCTGATTTCCCCCTCTTTCTTTCAGATGTTCTCCCTTCTGTTATTTTTGTCACCCATTTCCATTCAAAGACTGAGAAAAATGAGCATGTGTCAATCAAGTCAGGTAACCCTTCCTGTCTGGGGAAACTCCCTCCTCCAAACCCTGTCCACCAAGGTTAAAATAGTTGATGAAGATTAAATGAAGAGATAATAAAACATTTCTGTCAATAACATTTGTCTACCATTTTGAATTTTGGGACAGTCCGTTTTACACAAGATTTGATGTCATATCATATCAGTGTTGTTATTGTTAAAGCTGAAACTATTAAAAAAAAATCAAAAAAATAAAACAATAAATCTAAATACTGAGAAAATCGCCTTTAAAGTTGTCCAAATGAAGTTCTTAGCAAAGCATATTACTAATCAAAAATGAAGTTTTAATAGATTTACGTAGGAAATTTACAAAATATCTTCATGGAACATGATCTTTACTTAATATCCTAATGATTTTTGGCATAAAATAAATAGATAATTTTGACCCATACAATGTATTTTTTGGCTATTGCTACAAATATACCCCAGCGACTTAAGACACACACACACACATACATATATATATATATATAAATATAAATATGTGGTCCAGGGTCACATTGTATAAATAAATATACAAAAATAAATATTAGATGAAAAATGTTAACAAAAATTGGAAATACTGAAATACTGTACTTTTAACTAACTGTTACTAAAATTACTAAAACTTAAAAACAAATGAAATCTAAATAGAAATATAATAGAAAAAGCGAAGAGTAATAAAAATGACAAGCATATAACAAACATTTTTAAACTAAACATCAAAATTAAAAACTGAAAATATAAAAAGTAAAGCTAAATCAAAAACTGGATAAACACTATAATAGTATATAAATAATACTAAAATAATATTGAACTGGATATGTTAATATTAATATTAACCTTATTTCCATAGAGATCCATATTTTCTGAGGATGCATGCCAAATTTTGTGCAATTATTCTCAAAGGGACATTGCAACTACACAGCCTTTTCATTTATTTTGCATTTTCTTGTGACACATTGTATTTTAATAACTATTTTAAACTTGAGGGAGAAGCCCATTCTGCATCGAGAGAGAGAAAGAAAAAAAAAAAGCTGTGTATGCTATTCATTGTGAAATGAATCTATTAGGTGACGTGAATAATGGATAATTTATAAGAATGCACTCTCACTTATACATTCAACATTTGAAGTACAGCTAGATGCAATTCCCTCACATAGAGAGTCTGCACTGTACATCACGGCCTGCGCTGAGCTTCCTCATTATGTGAAGTAAATCAGTTCCTCCCTAGTGGAGAGGAGACAGTAGGGAGTTTCTGCTGATTCAAGGTTTGTTTGCTCTGGCTGAAGTTATGATCGTCTAAGCGCTCCATGCCATTCAGAGTGGATGCCAGTGCACTCATGTAGAGAGCTACCTTCAGATTCCTGCAGGCTTTCTGAATCACAGACCTGTCTTGATTAATACTCGCTCTCTTACTAATGGGACGGTCTACACATTAGTCATAGATAGAAACTCTGCAGTCGAGAGCTCTCGTAATCTCCGGTCATGGACCAGATACCTCCAGAAGTGCTCTTTGGACTAATGCAGTGACTTTGATGGATTAGAAGCTAATTCCAAGACACTGCTGTCTCTTGAAAACTGTGTAATATTTCTGTCTCTTTCCTGAAAGCATGCAAGTCGCAAACATAAACACACTGCTCATTGTTCCTACTCAGTGTTCCATGCCAGTGGGGACAATAGAGGACATTTGGAGCCGTATGAAAGCCCGCTTCTATTGATGATGACATAAGCAGGTGCAGCAGTGAGCTATCAGATTTCCTTAGTAATCATTAACCACCTAAAGCTGCCTCATGCCAGCGACTGCCTCGGCCAGAAAACTCTCTTTCTCTCGTTCTCTCCTCTTGGGCTTGAGCTAATCGGCTGGTTGTCACAGCTTACATAACACACAGGCCTCTTTTGTTGCCTTTGAGTAATGATTCTGTCATAGCCGACAGCTATGTTGGACACCTATGAATAGTGTTGTCACTCTGCAGGTGTCTGAGTGTGTGTGTGTGTACCTTTATTTATTTATTATGTTACACTCTTAAAAATAAAGGGGCTTCAAAATGTTCTTCAAAGCGATGCCATAGAAGAACCATTTTTAGTTCCACAAAGAACCATTCAGTCAATGTTCTTTAAAGAACCATCTCTTTCTTATCTTTTTTTATAATCAAGTACATTTTTTACTTTGTGGGGCCATTTCTTTGGTCCCCATGAGGAAACAAGCTTATAAATCATACAGAATGAAGTGTTTTGAAAATCTGAAATAGCAGAAAGTTTTGTGTGAGGGGTAGGTGTTGGTGTAGAGTTAGGAGATAAAAACCATTATGTCTATGGAATGTCCCCACAAAAATGGAAACCAGTATGTGCTACACATCTAGTCAGTCATTTGAATGTGAAATTGGTGGTCACACTTTATTTTAAGGTCCAATTCTTGCTATTAACAAATCATTAACTGTGTAGAATTAGGGATATAGAATTTGGTCATGCAGATTATGTTCTTTATAAGTATTAATAAACAGCCAATATGTTATTAACAGGCATGCTAATAAGCAACTAGTTAATACTAGGAATTGGTCCCTATACTAAAGTGTTAATTGGTTCTAAAATAAAGATTCTAATAAGATCCATTAAATGAATAGTTGTGTTTAAGAACACTGATACAACTTAGAACATAAAAACATGGTCATTTTCAAGCTGTTGCCTCCTGTATTTTAAAGGTGATTTGAATATTTTTCAAATATGTTCTCCTATCCCAGCTTAATGTGTAAAGACAAGTAAGCCGTTCATGAGTTGATTCCCTTGAAAAGTGTAAACACATCAGTATGTTTACATGTGAAGTTATAATCAAGCTGCAGGGTTTTCGCACAGTCAAGCTCCTATATGCAAAATTTGGATTGTAAAATGCCATGTGAGCACTTTAGTGAGACTGAAATCATAGCAAAGACATATCTTTGTTTTAGTCAGAATGAAATCAAATTGGCTCAACCAATGGTGTAAGTTTGGGCGCAGGCCAATGTAAAAAAAGGGACATTTTTGGAAACTTGTTTGATAACAGTTATAGTTTTTGTACTAAGTTTTGTGTCAAAGAAATAAGAGACTTCACCTTTAAAATGGATTAAACTTGGAACTGGTTTATGTTTTTTTGTGTAACTATATAACTGAGATAATGTTTAGTGAAAACTGGGTTTAAGGGGTTGTTTCCTTGCATATCTTCAGGGCAAACATTGAAACAAGGTTTTTAGTATTCCCTCACAGCGTCCAAGGCACTTTAGCTTAGTGCACTGAGAGTGAGTCAATAAGGAAGGGCTCTTACTTACTCTTTCCCTGCCACTTAGCCCTTTACTAAACCAGCTTTAAGCTGCCAAAACATTCCTATCAAATTGAACAAAACGGGTAATTACCTGTGACAAGTACCTTCCCACCTCTCTCTCCCTTTCTTTATCTTCTCTCATTCCACCCTTTGATGGATCCTTGGCCTCCTCTGGAGGGTTATGTAAGAGAACGAACCAGAGAGCAAGCAGCTTGTGCAAACAGGCATGTACTCTGCAGCAGATACGACCTGCAGTCTGACCAGAGCCAAACCACACTTCACTTGAACTCAGCAGGATGGGGGAACTGACCTGGAGTCTGCCCTAAAATGCCCATGTCATGTTTGAGGTCCAACCCTGTGATTGATTACCAACCCCGCACTCAAGAGAACGTCACTGAGAGATAAGGAGGTGGTTTGAGCGGTAAAGAAAGAGAAGTTACAGAGCAATGAAATAGTTCTTAGCTTTATCAAGATTTCAGACTGTTCACAAGATGAATTGATCTTTGATTATTGTAATCCATTTACAACAATGTTTCACCTTGAATGGTGACTTAATAAACTTGTTATTAAATCCTTATCTTAAACCAGCATGAAGATAAAGTATAAATACTTGGATTGCAAAGTAACATTCCAAAATATGTACGTATGTATTTTCAAGGTTCTGAGATTCCTCTTTTTTGAAAAATACGTTTCAAAATATATTTACAAAAATATATATTTTATGCCTTTGCAATTTACTTTTTTTCTGGTATTTTTGAAAAATTATTTTAAATGTAATTATATATATTTAAAAGCATTTATGAATATATTTTTCTCTCTACATTTCAGTCTAAGAGAGTACATTTACATATGTCACATTTGAAGAAAAGCAAAGTTTAATAAAAACAAAAGCATGCGAACATATAACACATTTGCATAAACTTTAGCAAGGAGCATAAATAAATAAATGAATGACTGAATGAATTAATTAATAAAATGCAGTATTGCAATATATAAAAATATTAAAAGAACATTATAATTAATTATAAATCTAGTTTTGATCTCAAGTAGGCCATCCACATCTGTATTTAGCCTAAATGTAGGCTACTGTAAGACTTGAAATTAATTTTCTTTTGCCTGAAATACATTTAGAAATATATACAGTAAAGTATATTTGGTATTTGAACTAAATTTGTTTATATGTTTCTATGTCAAAAATACATTTAATTGAGCTTTACTTTTTGCAATATATATTTAGCATATATTTCAAATATATTTTAGTCACAAAATTTAAATTTTTTGCAATATGCGGTAGATGCCATATTGAATTTTATGAGCATGAAAATGAAGCTGTGACTTACAATCTTTATCATGGCATGCACTGATTAAATATCCTAGATCACATCATTTTACAAACTCTTTTTTTTATCAGAAGTTTAATCAGCTGAACAATTGGCAACAATACAGACTTCTGAACACACTATGTCCTTCTATATGCTCATTTTCATTTCTGTCAAAAATTAAACATGACAGTATACCCTGATTAAGTCTATTCTGTGAAAACTTTCTGGACTTTCTGCTGAGTTCTATGCTGGGCCATTTATCACGTGATCTATTTCCATTTTGCTAATTCATCTATCCACACTAGCTCTACAGATTTCTAGAAAGGGGCCCTCGGCAGCTCACAATAGCAGTGCCCTTGACCGTTGAGATGCGATGCACACATTGCGCCAATTCAATACCCAAACCCCCTCCGCTCACTGTAAAGGCACCATGTGCCCATCAGCGTATCCACAGTGACACACTGGTGAACACTGAGCACTACAAAGCAATAACATCAATCACATTTACAGGTCTACCCGACACGGCAGGATGGCTGTTTGCGCTTGCAACTCTCGCGCAAAGACACACTCCCCAAACTCATGTGGCTTGGCCCATATTTGATTGTCTTTGTGACACTGGGCCAAGTGACAAAAAAAACATTGGCTACTGATTGCGTTGAATATTCCATTCTCGGTTTGTTTCTACACACGATTGTAAAAAACACAATGGCAGGAAAAAGAGTAGTGTGACAATGTGAGGGATGGGTGCGGCATACCATCACCAGATGCTGTCCATGGCCCTTGTGTATGTGTGAACATACAAATGTGAAGATGATGTTAATGTGTGAAGTGTGAATAATATATTTTCAATTCTGATAAATGTCTGGGGAATCCCAAAGTTTAAATCTGATCTCTGATGAATTCTAATTTTTGGCCAGCAACTGATTCAGTTTTCACTTTTTGTGACCTGCACAAACTGTCGTTTGAAATGTCTCTTTCAGGCTGTGGTGTGAACACGTGTGTGCTCTTCAGCGTTCAGTGCAACTGTCAGTGTTTATTGGGAAAGAATGACTCAAAAGGCTGGTGTTTCACACCCCAGACCACAGCAAAACCTCAGAACATCATTACCAAACTACAGACTGACTCATTGACCCTTCATTGTTATTCAGCCGTCTTCCTCTCTAACCCTCACCTTTGCTCTGTTTTCCCTTCACGACTCAAAATGGGAGTTTTGAAACGGTCTCCAAGAAGATCTTAAGGAGTCCTAAGAGAGGTTGACCACTTTTATCTTTGTGTCTGCTCTTTCCTGTGCTCCCCTTTGAGGCACAATAGGAGGAACCACAGTCAGAGGCCGTCCAAAACAACCCCTGACCTGCTCTCTGGAGAGGGTCGAGGAGGCCAGCGGACAGCAGGAAGAGCAGGTTCCTGTTCGGACTGGCTTCTACATGCAAAACCTTGAGATTAGAGAAAAGAGGAGCTTTTGTGTTTCTTTCAGACACCAGCTGGTTTTGGAAGCAGTCTGTTCCCAGTCATAGTGACTTTGCAAGTTTAATTGCACTCAGACTGTGAGATCACATTCACTATGGTGAGTAAGAGGTGGTTTCTGTCTTGGTGAAGAGTAGATGTCAACTGACCCTTCGTGGGGAGTTTGATTGACAGGCGAACTGACCAATCGTAACACTGAATCTGAATTTTTGTTGGACAAACAAACCAGACTGGAGAGTAGATTAACGTCAGTGGACTTAAACTTGAAAAATGGTGTGTAAAGACATCTTTCCGTGTTTGAAACAAGATACCTTCTGCTGTTCATTCATGTTTATTTCATGCTATAACTAGTAAAGAGGAAGAAATAATCGGTTCACGTGCCGCTTGAACTGAGACGCAACATCGATCAGTCACGACACATTAAAGATCCACAAAAGGGTATTTATTGTTTGAATTTATTTAAAAATGTCACAATTTGAAAGTTGAGACTTTGTTTCATACCTAAAGTAACCTGCTCTTTCTTGTCTGTTGGCATGTTGTCAATTTGCAAAAAGTTTTGTCTTTGCAAAGTGTCAGATAAGCAGACTTGAATTAATTTCCTTGCTGCTCTACACTGGTTAGTGCTGGCTTTGGAGGTGATGTAGCTGATCGATTTCTGCTAATGCTTGTTGACCAAGAAAGAATCATCCAAAAGACTCAAAATCCCAGTGCATGCTGGAAAATAGTAATGCTAGTCTTTTCAGTAGGGCTATGTCTAACAGAGGAAAGACTGCAACTCAGAGAGTGTGAGAAAAAGTTTTCAGATACTCTGCCGACCTGAGCTGGACAGCACTCCAAATCCTTCCTCGCTCTTTCTTTTACACGCATGCACTGGAAAACCAGGAATTCATTTTTAATTTGACAACAAAACGACTTTGACGGGCAGACGGCGGGACACAGGCCTCGGCTCTGCGGGCAGCTCACAGGAGATCTGATGAGTGACAGGCCTTTTTAACAGCCCAGATTAACTCTAATCTCCAAGAGCCCTACCTGGAGCTCTCAACCCCCCATAACCCTGCACGCTCAATACCAAACCATTCATATGCTGTGCATCCTTTGAATAAAACCCAGATGCTCCAGAATGACCAAATCAGCACCCTACCAGCCTCCGAATACCGGAATGTTTTACCCCCGTGGCTAGTTCTGAAATGCAACTGTCTCTTTGCCGATGAAGACATTCATTTACCCCCCCATAGACGGGCAGTGGAATTTCAGAGTGTTGCTTCTCATGTCTTTCTGAAAGGCTCGGGGCAGGCCTCAAAGGGAAAGCACCCTGGAAAGAGCTCTTGAGGCTTTTCACTAAAGGAACACCCAGAGAGGGAACAGGGGTTCTTCTTGCGCTTGCTCTCGCTGGGCACATTAAGAGGCTCACAATGCCAGGAGCCAGTGCATTACAGTAAAGGGTGGGGGTGGGGGGGGGGTCGCCTCTGAAATAGGGGGGCCGAGAGGGAGGGCTGCTTTCTCTGGACTCCAATAGAGGCATCTGCAATCTGCCACCCTACAGTCAGCCTTTACTCCATCTTGCCATTGACAGCTAACTGTTCCATAAACAAGGACCAATCCAGCTTGAATTCCACAGCGCCTGGCAGACGTTGCCCTCTCTCTGGTCTTTTCATGATTTCGCTCTCTCTCTCTGTGTCGTTCTCCCTCCCTTCACTTTGTCTTTTGTTGCAGGGATCCCAGAAAGGCTGTTTTTCCCTCGTTTTTTTTCTCTCTCACTAGCCTTCTGTCCATCTTTCAATCATCTCCTCTCTCTCTCTGATTTCTGTCATTCCAGGAGAAGGAACAAAACTCAATGGGCGCATGCTAATGAACAGCATTCCAATAAAGGCTCTTTAGCGCGGCTGCTGAATGAAACTCTGGGATTACAGCCATCCATAGGGCCCCTGAAACACACAACCTGTTCTCTTCCACAAAATAACGCACGGATCCACACTTTCGCCTTGATTTAGTGACCTTTTCTAATAGAACACATGAGCACAGAAGAGGAGTTAGTGTGGGCAGCTGCAAGGCTGAGCTACAGGGTTTAAATCCCCACAACAGAGAGATACCACCCAACCTCACAAATCCATTTTGGTTAGCAACAGATGCTAGCCGTTATTGGGCCCAGTATGAAGTCAGGTGGTGATCATTAGTGAAAATCTGGATTTTGATTGCACATGGAGTTCAGAGCATACTTTATTCCGAAGAGTGATGCTGTATACACATCATGATGAAATTCCCCAAATCACCAATCGCATTGTTGTAGTACTGGTAGTTACAGGATAAGAAATCATTGTGGCATCAAATATAAAGGTCAGTTAGATACATATTTGGGTTAGTTCCTCTAATTTTACTGTTTATTATGTCTTAAAAATAGAGCATAGTATAGACATAAAACATACCTCAACAGCAGAGTTTTGCATGGATCCATTTTGCTATTATATGAGTTGATATGGAAACTGAAGATGTAAGTGTCTCTAAGTAGAATGGTTGATCTAGCATTTTATTACATTTGTGCATACTGTCATCACATTTATTCCTACATGGTGTGAAAGCAACATAACTTTAGAAGCTATAGTGAAATAATTTTCCAACTAGAAGATGAAAATTCAAAGCTTGCACTCAAGGAGAACATAGAACAAATCTTTCACATTAATTTTATTAAGAGGTCCAAGTGAAAAATGTAAACATGCAAAAGTACTAAGTGGAAAATGTTTTTGTAAATGTCCCTTTATTAGGGCAACGTAGCAGCACAGCTGCAAACATTCATAGTATAATCATGTTTTGTAAATATTCTAATATTTTACAGTGTATGTCATATACTTTTTTTATACACATCTCACAAATATATATCACAGTATATAAAATATCAGACAATATTCTTTATCAATATTACAATCCTATAATAATTTGTTCTATTTATAAAGAACAACATTTAGAATATTATTATATATTGTAGTATATAAAATTATGGTCACACTTTATTTTAAGGTCCAATTCTTGCTATTAACAAACCCTTAATTATAACTTTTGCCTCAATAAACTCCTAATTTTCTGCTTATTAATAGTTAGTAAGGTAGTTGTTAAGTTTAGGTATTGGGTAGGTTTAGGGGTGTAGAATATGGTCATGCAGAATATGTGCTTTATAAGTACTAATAAATAGCCAATATGTTAATAATAACCCTATCCATAACAGTTAGGTCCTAATAGTGAGAACTGGTCCCTATATAAAAGTGTTACCAAAATTATACATAAATTTTTCCTTGGCTTCTTAAAATTACTTTCCACTGGTATTCCAGGCCTAGAAATGTAAAATTTTTCCGGGTGTTTCATGCAGGTGCCTCAAATAACTGCAATAATGTTTTCATTTTTGTATAGCAGTGATTTATTACAGCTGAACCTATGAAGATCAAGTTCTCACATGCTTTCACGTGTTTTATTTAAAAAATTATCTTTTCAATCTTTTACAAAAAGCTTTTAGAATTTAACAAAACAGCATTGAAAATTTTACCTACTGTACAACAAACTGAAATGTGAAGAGTGGACAGTTATTGTGAACCACCTGTTTTCCGTATCGCCCACTCACCCTTTTTTACTCTCTCTCCCTCAGTGTGTTTGGGGCTGCTTTGGAAACAGCTAAGGAGTCAGATCACAGACTTTGGTTACACAATGTCATTCCAAGGGCACCATGGGCCCCTGTCACAAACACACACACACACACACACACACACACACACTGGCCCCCTTAAACCCAGGCAATCACTCATGCAAGACCAGGGCGCTCTTATGTACACATCTGCCATGCTGGGCAGTGTGGGCAGAGAGACAGAGAGAGAGAGAATAGGAGAGGGCACTGGCTTTAGGAGGCCAGGCAGATGCCTGCTAATACTGCCGTGGCTGCCATGGTAATAGCCTTACAGTGTTTACTGCCCCCCAGTAGAGGACCCCCATCCCCTCCTCCGTGTCATTCTCTGTCTTCCTCTCCTTCTAATGTAAATTACTTACTGTGTTAAAAAAGGAGGGAGGTGTTTTGTGCTTGCTGTTTTTCTCTTTCTCTCTAGATGTGTGTAGGTTGAGTTCTCTGTGTGTGTAGGGTCAGGTTTACGGTGACAGTCTTTTGGAAATAGCCTTTGGCTGTGTGAGGGTTCTGGCAGGCTCATTTCGAAGCCTATAGAACTCATTAAAGCCAGAAACATACTCTACGGTATTATGCAATGCAGGTCAACAAACTCCAAGTATGTGGTCCCATTATGAAGTGTGCAATTTCTTTGCTACTAGTGTCACCAAACATAAATACAAAAATAATGACTGTATCAAACAGGTTTCTTGAACAATACCCCCATCTGCCATTGGTTCGTTGGATTCTGTACTGTGCTTGATTAAAGGGATAGTTTCTTTCCGATGTTGGACATAAAATAATATATTCTGAATAATGCTGGTAACCAAACAGTTGACGGTATCCATAGTATAGAAAAACATACTATAGATGCCAAAGGCTACCATCAGTTGTTTGGTTACCAACATTCTTCAGAATATTCAGTAAATATTTGGGTGAACTAATCCCTTTAATATTAGATTTTGGATGATCAATAAACCTACAAATTTGTTGTATATGACATACGTGGTGCCACGTGGTAAAAAAACAATAAAATAAAAATAATTAAATTATGTTCTATGCCTCATAATTAAAGTTATAAATAGTAAAATGAAGCATTCCTATTTTCATGCCTTTTATACATTTTGGGAAAAAATACAATGTAGAAAAGTTGGGAAAGAATACTTAACCTGCAAGCTTAGCTAACTGCTAACTGATTAGCCATCTTGTTTAGCTAGTTATTTGACCTGCTATAGCACTGTTAAAAAGATAACAAAAATACTTTTCTGAAGATATTGTATTAACATAATACATTTTGAATGTACATTACAGGTGGCTTCCTCTTGGGTGATTGGATTCTGGATACAAATCTTGCACAAAACCACAACCACAATCGATTGATTGCGAATTATGCCAAATTTGTGTCAAGATAAGACATTTCCTGACATACTTATCAGATGTCTTCCTTTTCTGAGAAATGAAAGGTAGAGGGAGAGAAGACTAACATAAACTTCATTTGGTGTGGTTGCACCATGTGAAACTGGTTTCAAATAATACAGAAAATATCAGCTATAGATTTGACATATTTCTTAAAGATTGTAACATATCACAGAGGAGAGATATGCAAGGGATGCAAAAAACACTTCCATGTATCCATCAGTTTTGAGATGCACAGTATAATCAGTAAATATCAGTATGGAAGAAACTCTAAGCTATTTTTATGGAATAGCACATAGAAAAATGCTCATAATACCTAACAGGCATCACTGGAATAGGTGTCATGAGATTTCACATCTATACCTATGACAGCTTGTCACATATTTTAAGCTTTCCATACTGGAAAATCCATCTGGTAGTTAGTTTCTTGCTGACCCAAGATGGCAAGGCTCAGCTTCCAGCTGGTCCTACCAGTTCTGGTTTTTGGAAACTGGTAGGCAGCTGGTCAAACAGCCAATAACAGATTTGGCTGACTGGTTTGAGCCAGCTAGAAACCAGTTATCAGGGTTCAGAATTGCAGTTTTTGGGTTTGCTGACCTGGTTTTGGAAAGCAAGAGAGCTTTTTGGTGGTTACATCTGGTGGACATTAGCAAATCTTCAGCTGACAGCTTTTTTAACTCTACAGAGATATTGCATACATATTGCATAAGCTAGTTTTTATAACAGGGTGGTCCATGGTAGCATCACAGTACTCTTTTGTGAGTATGAGATGGAATTGAATGTGTGGGTGTATGTGTGTGCATGTATGTTAGCATTTCAGGGGATGTGTGCTAAAAAGCATATGCCTTGGTCTTTAAAAAAGCAGGTGTAAGGTCCACGTAAAGAGGGGTTCAGTGCACCCATCTGCCCAGCTGTGCCTCTCTTTATCTCCACTTCCGGACCCCATCAACCAGCTTTTCCATGGTCTTCACCCTTTAGCTGGCCCTAAATCCTCACCCTCACTCACACACACACACACACACACCTTTCACCCCAGCCCATATACTATAGGCCCATATCCTCTGCCCACTGTTGCATCAAAGCCACACACACTTCACCAGACGATCCTTCACTTTAAGACAGGAGGAAGCTTAGTGCTGGAGCTTTTGTCATGTCACTTTTCTCTTTAAAGAGCCATTCTGGAGAGCGCCTACCTATCTCATTCATTTAAGACTCGTAAAGGGAGATTGTTGAGTTTATAAAGGGCTGCTTAGGCAGGGAAGCATTGTGTGGAAGGGGCCGTACAAATCGATATCCCTGCTGGACAGGACAATAGAGGGCTCTATGGGTGCTTGGCAGGGAATAGCGGGGAGGACGGGGAACAAAGGTGTTTGGGTGAGAGAGAAAGTGATTGTGTGTTACAGGCAGAGGATTGTGATGGATGGGAGTTGAAGGTGTTTGCATGAGAGGAAAAGGGATTGTGTGTGTGTGTGTATGCCTGTTCAAGATTGCATCGAACAGAATGACAGGAAACACAAAAGTTCTAATTCTTACAATGCCAAGTATCAAGATTAATGTTGTTCTTACTTAGGGTTAAGGATTTGAAGAAACCTTGAAGTATTGATATTGATTCTTAGTGTTTTAAAATCTGAACAGATTTGTAGTGTAGTGTATACCAGCATTGTAGCAGCAAGTTCTGTTATCATTTTAACAAATGACCAGCCTACGCTGGTTTCTGGTCTCACAGCTGGTGTTCAGATGGTTTAGGTGGATGCAAAGCTTAAGTAAGACCAGCAAACCAGTTTAGACTGGATTTATGTATTTATTTTAGAATAAATGCACCATTAAATTATTTTGTTGATGCAAAAATGCTGTGTTTGATTCATAAGAGCGTGCAGAAATGTTGTGTCACAAAGGCAATCGAAATTTCTTAGAAGCTTTAAGAAACGACTAAGAATCATCCCTTTCTAAACAAGCCGAAACCTCTTCAAAGCATAATTCTGCACAGCTTTTTCTGTAAACCACATGCTACATTCTGACAAACATTTGAAGAGTGAGCAAACCGCAGATCTGATCCCAGAGACAATGATAGCATCAGAACACCTTGTTCTTATTTGTTCCCTGTTAAACGTCACACATCAGGTTTAGTCAACCGCACTGGTTACAGTTAGTGGCATTTGCCTTTATTTTGCTGCTGCTCTTGCTCTGAGTGTGTGAATATGCTCATTAGAATATAACATTTGCTCAGTTGCAAAAGTTAGCATAGCGGAAGCATAGGTGTGCTCCTAATGTACCGAATATATATTTTATTTACCATAAATGCTTGTCGGTATATTCGACAGTAATCATATTTTAAAGACAATAGCAGTAATTATGAACTAAAGATGCACTTATAGGTCCAATAAGCACTCTAAAGTTCAAATGCATTTAACATACATGAATTATAATACATTTTTATTTAATTCTAAATAACATCCAATTAAGTGTCTGAAGCATTACATTTTTTTAAAAGTATATTATTCCAATAATAACCACTCTTTTTATAAGTGTGCTAAAGTGTACACAAGGGTATATAATAGCAAGTGCTTTTTGTATCTTGGTGTAATAAAAAAATGGCCTGGTATTTGTGTGTGCTTTGAATTTTTTTAGAGTAAGATTAAGACACAGTTAGCTTAGCAACATGCTAATGCCAAAGGTATCACTAGTAGTTTTGGAATGTAATTGTATGTTGCTGCCTATTTACAGCATTCTTGTCAATTCCAAGCTGTTGCCTAAGAAGGCAGCTATCTTTTGTAGACACTACTAGTCCCTAGTTGCAACAGAGCTTGTGTGAACACTGCACACTCATCTTAAGATCTCTGTTACTCAGTTAATGCGTGTTGTTGAGAGCATGTGTGAATTCAGGGACAAATGCATTTGTTTAAGTTAGCAAATTCACAGGCTGGATCTACGTCAGAATGACAAGTACGTTACTGTGTTTGTTTGAATGTAAAGTTTCCTTTTGACCTTTTGTACAAAGAAACAAACCACAGACAATAGCATAATTCTGTCAGAAAGTGTGTGTGTGCAGGCAAACAGCACTGTGGGTGCTGGACTACGGTGAAACCGGCAGCCCCACTTACGTGTGTGAGGTTAACCCTTGACCCTGAAATATAGGCAAGCAGATAGCACAAAGCAGGTCTGTGTACTAACTTGTCATGCGCACCATCCAGGACATCACATTGTGTAAACATAGCAGAGAGTGAGGAAGAAAATATATCAAACACACACACACTCTCTCTCTCTTTTTGGTTACTTCAATCATGCAATTGACATCACCAACAATAAAACTGCTAATGCTTTAAGAACACTAAACTGTAAAATTTGTGTTTTTTAAGTGTCCAAGTGAGCGAAAGTTTGAGTTAAATTAATGGTTAGGTTTTTATTCACATATAAATGCACTAGCCTGCACATGTGTGCATGCTAAAGTGAGTATTCGCTGGCATACATGTGTTTTTTTTCACAAAAGGAAGTCAGTGCGGTAAGATAAAGTGAGTTGCTATGTCGCCACGTGTGTTGCTGAGCCGAGAAACCTCAATGTGCGTAATTGATATCAGGTGCACAAAAAACTTGACTTGTGTACACAGATGAGAATGCAGATTAACTACCAGCTGCACACACACAACAACACATTCTGTGGGTGTGTACGCTTTCTGCAGTGGCTGAAGACGAAAGGTTTAGTGCGTATGAACTTCCTGTACTCATAGGTCTGTCTGAAGTGCAGCAAAGAAACGTTGAGCATCACCAATGTCCAAAATTAAAAGCGAGATGAAGAAGTTGCTTCTAGAACATCATGTTCTGAATGACTGCATGTGCTGGCATATGATTGGTGCAGAAAGGAAGTACATGTACTGTTTATGCATGCTCACACTTTGTTTTTTTTTGTTTTTTTGTTTTTTTTTTGTACAATATGCAGCATTGTTTGTATTACCAAGCTCATGGAACACATTATGCAGGGCAATGATGCATTTACTTGCAAAAACTTAAAAATATATAAAATCTAAAATTACATTTACAATTTTATTTTATTTTATTTATTTATTTATTTATTTTTGTTTTGTTTTGTTTTGTTTTGTTTGGAACGATAAAGTTGAAAAAAAAGCCCCATCACAATTAATGTGAGACATAATGAGAAATTATGAAAAAGTAAAGTTACAATTTTGTGAAATAAAGTCAAAATTAAAGTTTTGTCACACTAACTTCTGATACTGTTTATACCAGATGTGAGCTGCATGATGCAAAAAGATAAATAATTAGGTAATTAAAAAAATAAATTTAGGAAAATAAATAGAGGAACCATTATAACGATTGATACTCTCTTCACTGTACCACACTGCATTGAGACAGCGGCAGTAATCTCAAAATAATGCCCCATTCTATCTCTGACATATTGCATAAACTTTCTCTTCTTACAGTTCAAATCGATTTGTAGCTTTCACTTTAATGCATTCAATACCGCATGGTGTGATGTGACAATGGGCGAATTCCAAACAGCATCTGCGTCCAAAAGCAGTTACATCTTTTGAATGAGTAATTAATTAAAGACAGTTAAAAAGTACATTCTATGTAGAATGAATGTAATCTGGATGTATAACGTTTGTCATTGCCATGTGACCTATATCAGCATCACTTGTTGATTCACTGCAATTCGCAAATCCTCTCCTGTGGCCTCATGGGATAATGAAGTGTTCATTGGATGTGCACTTCAGAGTAGTAAGTCCTCCAGGGACTTTTTGCATACTGTATTATGAATACTGTGTATTCCGACATAATACATTCACATTGTTTTCCTTATGCGATGTAATATGGAAGTATGCAATTTTGGATGCAGCCAGCATTTTTGCACCCTTTAAAGGTACTATTTCAGCCAACTGTTTATATAGTTAAATTAGTTGCATTTCCTGATTACAATGATGAACCTTCACAAAGGTGTATGGTTGCAGCTAAAGCACAGAAGCATAGTTTTTTTAGTATGACGTGGACTTAAAGGGATTGTTCACCCAAAAAATTAAAATTCTGTCCTTCATTACTCACCCTCATGTCGTTCCAAACCCATAACACCTTCGTTCATCTTTGGAACAAAAATTAAGATTTTTTTTATGAAATCTGAGAGCTTTTTGAGCCTGCATATAGACAGCAATGGAACTACCATTTTTAAGGCCCAGAAAGGTAGTAAAGACCTTCTTAAAATAGTCCATGTGACATCAGTGGTTCAACCATAATTTTATGAAACTGCAAGAAAACTTTTTGTGTCACATGGACTATTTTAACGATGTCCTTACTACTTTTCTGGGTCTTGATCGTGGTAGTTTTGTTGTTGTCTGTGCAGTCTCAGAGAGCTCTCGGAATTCATCAAAAACATCTTAATTTGTGTTCCGAAGATGAACAAAGGTATTACGGGTTTGGAATGACGTGAGGGTGAGTAATAATGACAGAATTAAAATTTTTGGATGAGCTATCCCTTTAAATAGTTATTGCGCAAGCTAGCTTGTAGTTCAATCTATATCTTTCATTCCACATACATACATATTTAATTTAGTTCGATAAGAGGATGAAAGCACAATTTTTGAGTATAGCAAATGTGGTCTAGTAACGTTATGATGTAAGAAGGAACCTGCAATTGAATCAAACATCTGGAAATAAAGCAAAATAAAAGTTATCCTCAGATGTCGTTCATTAGTTATAATAATATGACATTATTTCAGTCTCAAATGGATTAATTAGCAGAAGTTGTCACTCCACCACCTGGATAACACGTATGATATTAATGTCATAATTAACGTCAGCTCTATATTGATGAACCAACATGATGGTTTGAATGATGAATGTGTGACAAAGTTACTATGGTGTTAGTAAGCAGTTGTGATTTAGATTTTACTAACAGTACATAAACAGCGAGTTACCATTTACAGGAATCGCATTTAACAGCGCACCGAGCAGAACCGGTTATACTGTGTGTGTAGTTCCGACATCTACCAGTTAGGCATTGCTAGCAGGTTAATTCTAGCCAGCCAAACCTAGACCGCTTGACTTAAATAAACAGAGTAATGTTTTTATAGCACCACAGAACCACCGTGTTTACACTTTTAAAAGAGATCAGTTTATGAATGGCTTATTTATAGTTGTCTGTGCATATTAAGCTCGGATAAGAGGAAGTATTTTAACAGAAAATATTGCATCTCCTTTTAGTAATCAATTGATGATTTAGTTATGTAGCTTAGCATAAAAAAAAACACTTCATATGCATTCATTATTCATCCACCACTTTGAATAAAAACTTTGATAAATGAATCAATGTATATTTATTTATTGCTTATTCCACAAAACTGCACCCACCCACAAATGAAAATCATCTCTCAGTGACCTTATGGCCCTGTGTCTCAACTCTGAAACCCCAGACACTCGGAGCAGGCGGGGGGCTTCAGCAGTGGTTTTGGAGGGGGTGGGGGGAATGCTGGCATGAGAATGCACCTGTCCCACAGAGAGGGAAATGCTGCTGCGCTTAACCAGAGTTGGCAGTACTTCGGCTCGATCTGCTCTCCGTTAACGCTATAGTGGCCGATGATCCCATTAGTGGCTGGACCGTGTTAGAAACAGAAGGAGAGGCCCCACATCCTTAATACAGCATTGACGACATCTCTGATTCAACTTTACCCGACACAGCTGACTAACGCTTATAGATGGTATCGTACACACGCTATAGAGATGAGTCTAACAGTACGTTTCTTTCAGTTGAAACAGCTCAGACTTAGATTTTAGTCTAGGACTAGGCTTAAGCCTTGTCTGTGAAACCGGGGGATTAAGTGTTAAATGCGACACTCTTTTGACAGGCCTCCAACTAAGAGGGCCAAAGATGGGCCAGACACCTGAAAACAAGCTGCTGCAGACGTAAAATCTAGATAGACAAACAGTAGATAGACAAACAGAGCTTCAAAATGTGTCATTGACTGCCACTCTGAGAAAAAAACATACTGTTCCTGGTGCCTAGTCAGCACTTTGAGTGGCTTCTTATTGCAGCTTTGATGTATACTTGTACCAATCAGAAGTTTGGGGACAGTAAGAGCTTGTATATGTATTTATTTATTTGTTTTTGATATACATTAATACTTTATTCAGATTAGACTTAAAAAAGACAATAAAAAGAAACTTTCCGTTTACTTTTTCCATCCCCTTTCATCCATTCAGGTATGCCACAACCACATTTTATGGTCATCAGTTAACAATGGACACAATTCCATGTTTTTTTCTTTTTTTTCCTGTTTCACTTTGAAATGTATGAGATGATGGAAGTAAAATATTTTTATTAAGTGACAAACACACAGGAATGCAAACTATCCAATAGCGCCACACAAAATAGTATTTGTAGTAGCACATCTCGGTTCGAGTGACAATCCCATGATCTTGAGCATGAATGTGTGTTTGTATGCAAGCTGTTTTGTACTGATGTGCATGTACATGTAGTATACTGTAAGCATATATGTGTGTGTGTGAGTGGATAGGGTGCTGGTCGACCTCGAGGATCAGAGCCACAGCTGCAGACACAGTAACCCAAGCTCCGTCTGGAGGCACCAGTCATCCAATCCACAATCCACAATCCATCCATCTCTCTCATTCCCTCGTTTTCATCCCCCTCCATCTCTCTGACAGGCTGTGACCTGCATCCGTCCCACGCAGCACACCTCTCCCCCGGGTCACCATCCACCCCCACTTATGAAACGCTTAATTCTTACGGTAACAAAACATGCTGTAGCCTGCAATGAACTCCATGACACACACACACACACACACACACACACACACACGTATACACCCTCATTTCCCATCGCATGTCCTTTCAAGAACACTGCTGTACAACTATTTGCAGACTGGGGGATTTTATAAGGTGCGGTTGGAATAAACTGGCATTATCTACAAATGAACCAATGGAAATGATTATATTTACATAATTAGCAAGTCCACATGTAATGTGTCTGCAGAACTCCAGAAAAAGCTCTGCAGAATTCCAGAAATTGAACACTGATCATTTGCAAAGTTCTATTTCGCTGCATGTTTGTTTATGAAATATTTAGGCTAATTTAATTATGCTTTCAGTTAGTAAGACTTTTCTTCAAACTGACACATTTTTCATGCTTAAATCCATTCCACAGATTTTCCTACTAAAATCAGCTCAGCAAATTCAGAATATTTGACAGATTCTATCTGGGCCTCAAGACGAGAGGAGGAAATCTGAAGTATATTTGTGCAGTTGACTTTACCTCCCCCAGCAGGCCATCTTATACCTTCACATCCTGATTCCTGTGACCAACTGAAAAAGAAGACCAATCCATATTCACTTTGTCCACCCATATACACAGAAAATTATTTTTGTGTGTGTGTGTTCAAAAGTGGTCTATAGGATTGATGTTCAGATTTTTGATAGTCATCATTTTGAAATCTGATCCATTTGTTCAGACAATAAAGTGTGTAGTTAATATTGTTTGCTCTTATGCTCATCAAGGCTGCATTTATTTAATAAAAATACAGTAATATTGTGAAATATTATTACATTTTAACATATCTGTTTTATATTTTAATATATTTTTATATGTAATTTATTCCTGTGATGCAAAGCTGAATTTTCAGCAGCATTACTCCAGTCTTCAGTGTCACATGATCCTTCAGAAATCATTTCAATATGTTGATTTGCCTCTCAAGACACATTTCTGATTATTATCAATGTTGAAAAAAGTTGTGCTGCTTATTTTTTTTGTTGAATCCATAATATATATTTTATTCTTTGACGTATAGAAGACATTATACTGCCACTTGATCAATCAGAAACTTGCTGAATAAAAGTGTTAATTTCTTTTTTTTTTTTTTATCTTTACAAAAAGCAAAGTGAATTGTTGTCTGAAAGTAACCAAAGGTTTTGATGGAAACCTTGAAACTTTGCCTTAGCTAATGCTCATTGTGCCACATCGCTGTCTTAAACAAGACAATCAGAAGATTTCCAAAAATCAAATTATATTTCGATTTCAAACCACCTATGAATGCGGTTTGGGATCAAGTTGTTACATTTGTTTAGAAAAATTAACAAGATTCTAAAAGAATATGCAGAATATCTATTTTTTTTTGCTGAGTGGCTGAGACTAAAGAGAGCGTTTGGATACAGCAACAGAGCTGAGGTGCTGTGAGTGTGTGTTGCTTCCATGTCATTCCTCAGGGTCTATTTTTGCCTCCGTCGCTCTAAAACAGGTCTACTGGTCTATGTGGCTTCAGTGACTATTACCATGACCCTAGTCATGACTGTGTGTGTGTGTGTGTGTGTGTGAGACCCCTAGGTTGTCTGGTAGGCTGACTCACTGAGAGTCTATGCTGTCTGCTGTTTCAACACCTGTCCATCTGCCCTGATGTCTAAAAACAGAAACAGTGTGCATGTATGTGTGTTTGTGATGTCTGCCTCTCACCTAGGTAGGCTAGTATACAGACACTCAAGGAATCTGTTGTGTGGACAAACAGCATGGCCATGGCCATAGTTACACACACACACACACACACACACACACACACACACACACACATTTCTCTAACCAAAACGCTATTAGCAGAGAGATGCCATCCTGTTTCCATGGTCTCGACAAAGAGTCCGTAAAGGTCAGAATTTGTTCTGGTTTACTTTTCTTCTGCGAAGAAATGAGGCGCGAAGACAGTGTGTTTGTGTTAAACCTCGTGCTGTGTGTGCCAAGAAAAGCTTTCCAAGTAAAACAGATGCATCACAAGAAAAACTGGCCCAGTTACTTTGTGAATACAAAAGCCTGAACCACACCAAACTAACAGGCCATTGGTCTGAATATAAAAGACAGAGATAGACAGATAAGATAGAGAGAAAGAAGGACAGAGAGAGTAGAATTATGTGACAGACTTTCCGTGGCCCACTTTCACACACAGATGACCACAGCGCCCCCTAGTGTCAGTAAAGCCACACATGCAACAGGTCATTCAACAAATCAGGATCTCTTTAATATCTCTGTTGTTTTTCTTAGATAGCACTGAGATTAAACAGAGAAAAAAAAGTATCTTGCCCATATTTTTCTTCTCAGAAAAAGACCAGGTTTTTCTCTAAAATTTTATTTCTAAGTCTCAATATGTGTTCAGATTAACCTAAATTTGAATGCAAAGTTTTTTTTTCTTCTTCTCAGAAAACCAAATTAACTGAGCTATGCTATTTATTTTCCTACTAAGAATCCATTCAAAAGTTTAAGGTTAGTAAGATTTAAGATAAATTACTACTTTTATATTTACTCAAAAATACTTTTATGGAGCAAGGACACATTAAATTGATCAAAAGTTGCATTAAATATATTTATAATATTGCTAAATATTGAAATAAACGCTGTTCTTTTAAATTGTCTATATATCAAATGATTGTAAAAATAATAATATACAAAGCACAAATGCTTTCAACAATGATAATAAGCAAGCAGCAAATCAGCATATTTTATATAGATATATATATGTTCACTTGGTATCATATGATAAGCAATATGCTGGTTTTGTCGTGAAGAACACGAGTGCAAACCACCTCTTTTTATTCCACTAAAATTAGTGTCCTCTTATGTTTGAAAACTTCAAAGTACTTTGATAAAGTGACTATTGGAAAACGTATAGTTTAGTACAGTAGTGTTAGTGTAAGCCAAGGAAATAGCAACCTTTGTGAATAAGCTCTCTGAATGGCATCCCCCCTCAGTGGTCAATGATGGGATACTGGCTTGGCAGGAGATGCTGTCGCAAAGATTACTGTCGGCCCACTGGGCGATTTGAAAATACAGCCCCCTACAGACAGACACGCACGCACGCAAGCACACACACACACACACACACACACACACACACACACACACACAGCTTCACTGGGCAGGCAGCCTGGTGTGGCTAAAACTCAACTCAGCTGTGTCAAGATTATTCATTCTGCTTTCTTTCTTTCTTTCTTTCTTTCTTTCTTTCTTTCTTTCTTTCTTTCTTTCTTTCTTTCTTTCTCTTTCTTTCTTTCTTTCTTTCTTTCTTTCTCTCTATCTCTTTTCATCTTTTTGTCTATCTGTCTGTCTGCTTTCCCCCTTTTGTCTCCGTTTTTTGCCTGTTGTATTAATCTTACAACCAAAAACATGCTCTTCGAAAATACAAATAGCTATGGGGTTTGGCCATATGAATCTAATGAAACCCAAATATCAATCATCTTGCTCATCTTGCTCATTAACTTTAAATTTGCCTCAGTGACATCAAAAGACAAGTCCGTCCCTCTAAAAACTCATCTAATCAACAACAATCACAGCTTCTCGGCAACCTCTCCTCAACCGTCCCTGTTCCTTCACTCTCAGAGGAAATGAGAGGGGTCCTACTGTGAGTCCAGCTAACTTTGCGGCAACGACCGCTAGCTTGATGAGTTTTCTTCAGTTCACCCCCCTCCTCCTCCTCCTCCTACTTCTCCTCCCTCTCACTCTCACTTTCTCTCCTCTTTTTCTCTGCCATTCTTTTTGAGCTCTTCTAATCCAATTTGGTAGGTGCAGGGTGATTTTTAGGCTGTGGTGTCTCTTGCCCCCGCTGGGCTGAGTTTTCCTCGCTTACCCAGCTGTCAGGAGTTATGGAGGGGGCAAAAATGTGGCCCGAGGAGCCGCTCCCTATGACACTGAAAGGGCCTCATTGTCCAGAATCTCCATCAGAGCCATTAATTATGGGCTGGAGAGCATGTCTCTGACATAGAAATGAATTCTCTCTCTCTCTCTCTCTCTCTCTCTCTCTCTCGCTCTCTCTCTCACACACAAGCCAGTCTGACCACTAGCCAGAATCTTCACACTTCGGAACGACTCTACACACAAACTCACCCAAACAAAGGCACAAACAAGGATGGTGGACATCATTACAGTTTTTTACGATTACTTAGGCACGATTTTAAAAACAAGGTTCATTTTGTCAAAACACTACACACAGTTCACACATATACACACACAAGTAGCAGAACATCTCAGATCTTTTGCTAAATGAAATACTTTATTCAAAACTTTACAATAATTTAACAAAACCCAGTTTCAATACCGTATGATACACACATGGTTCATACAGTCAGATTCTGTTTGAACCATTTACACACTGCTGTGCTCAATCTTAAACACTTGTTACATTTCTACCTTTCTAATGATATAGTCAGGGTTTGATTTTTTATTTTTATTTTTTTTTAGCCTTCATCTGAGCGCAACGTATTTCCTTGTCTTCTAGATATTGTTAAAGAACATGAATTGACCAAATACAATAAACGAAACAAGTGTTGCACACTGATGAAAATATTTATTTCTCACCACATTGAAAAATCCTTCAGTACATCATTGCAATTAGGCTGATTTCAGAACATATTCTAAATACAATATAGTACATAAACTACAAAACAAAAACAAAAAACAAAAAAAACACCTTAGCATCATCTCTTCATGTAGCTGGATATGGCCACTTCGTCCACATCACAGGCAATGTCCTCCCTCACAAAACAGCAAGGGAAGAATCTTCTCGAATGGCGACTTCATCCTTGCCCACCTGTTGCCTTTTTATAGTGCTTAAACCTTGATTGTTGAGTTTACAGTTAAGCACCTAAGTGTCTGCAGACCTTAGTATAAAGGGGCGCTGGGAAAATGCATCATTCACTTCTTCGTCTGAAGCTTGGGTCCGAAGCATGGCATCGAGCCTAGAGGACCCAGTGTCTAGTATGGTTACATATGTTACCTGAGACATTCCTTTTTGAGGGAACTTTGAACTGCGTCCTCTAGGGGACGCTATGGGGAACGGAATACTCATGCCACCTTGCTGAGGGGAGTGCAAGCAAAGCACAAAAGGCAAGCACTAAGTACCAACTCTACCAGGCTAAGGGAGTTGCCCCTGGGGCAGTTAGACGGCTGTCAGTGACATTATCCCCTACGGCCAAAGACCCGAGCTGCATACCCTAAAAACTTATCCTGTTAAGGGCCGGGACTCCCAGACATAGGGTAGAGCTCGAAGGCTTAGAATCATAAGAAAAGATTCCTTTAAAGGGATACGGCCAAGTGCCTAGGATAGTAGCTAGGTCCTGGCCTGTCACCCAGGGGCTACCGCTAGCTCTGCATGACCCTTGATCTCAACATACCCTTGGTAATAACCCACTGTTCAAGCCCAGAAACATTGGGAGAAATAAGTAGAGTGGGGCCCAAGGTGAAACTGGGGCCTAACCAACCCAAAGAAAGGGCACGAAGCCGCAGCGCGTAACCCATACCGTACAGGATTTTATAAAGAACACAAAACACTTGATGTGTGATCTTACCACAATGTGGCTTTCAGAAAGTGCACAGAGACTAGCGTGCGCACTTACCATAACATGGATTTGTAAACACCGTTCTAGGTAGCAAAGCGAGCAACTTAACAGGGAGGCAGAGAGAGGCAGGATGAGAGGGAAACTCCAATGCTCAGGGAGGGGTTGCGTGCTTATAAGAGACCCTCGGTGTGAGGGGAGCACTGTCGAACATACCATGAGATCAGCCTAAGGGGAAGGGTGGTCCTGACCCAATGGCATGACTGCACGGTGAATCCCACAGAGCAGAGAATCCAATTCTCAGGTGCTCGGAAGGGAGCAGCATGCTCATATGTGACCCTCTAAGTGAGGGGAGCAATGCTAGCTCTACCAACAAGGGGAGCATGAATGACAGAGCTCTGGAGAGTGGAGAACCCAATTCTCAGCATGAGAGGGAACTCAGACACTCAGAAGGGAGCGGCATGCTCATAGGTGACTCCCTATGGTGAGGGGAGCAATGCTAGCTCGACCAACAAGGAGAGCAACCTAACAGGGAGGCAAAGAGAGGCCTAGCAACCGGAGAACTCAACTCTCAGCATGAGAGTGAACTCAGACACTCAGAAGGGACTCTCTATGGTAACTAAGGGACATGCTCATAGGTGACTCTCTATGGTGAGGGGAGCAATGCTAGCTCTACCAACAAGGATATCAACCTAACAGGGCCACAGAGCTCTGGGGAGCGGAGAACTCAGCTCTCAGGATGAGAGGGAAACTCCAAAGCTCTGGAAGGAGCAGCGTGCTTGTAAGAGACCCTTGGAGTGAGGGGAGCACTGCTGAACTCACCATGAGATCAGCCTAAGGGGGAGGGTGGAGAAAGGGCCTGACCCCTTGGCATGGTTACACAGTGGATCCCACAGAGCAGAGATTCCACCTCTCAGGATGAGAGAGAAACTCCGACGCTCAGAAGGGAGCAGCTTGCTCATAGGTGACCCTCTATGGTGAGGGGAGCAATGCTAGCTCTACCAACAAGGAGAGCAACCCACAGGGAGGCATAGAGAGGAATAACAATCTGAGGCTGCTGAATGGCAGGGCTCTGGGGAGCTGAGAACTCAACTCTTAGAATGAGAGGGAACTCAGATGCTCTGGCGCCTGGTGAAGGCAATGCTCAAGCCATCCAAAGGGTGAGGAGAGTACTGCCAGGCTCAGCCCACTCAGATGACACATCAGAGAGACAGCAAGCAGACGGCTGTCTAATGATGCTGTCATGTAACTCAAACAGTAAAGAGAATGGTACTGGCCCAGGGGCAGGTTGCTTCTGTTTACACCCTCTATCAGCAGGTGATAACACACTAGCTAGCCTGAAAACCCCCAGTAAGCCCTCCAAAGAGGATGCCACAAGGGTGGGTTATACTTACACCCTGGCAGGGGGGAAGCACACTTTAGGCAAGGGCTCAGGGAGATCGCTACTTAAAAACCCCAGGAAGGGGAGCAGTCCCTGAGCTAGCACATAGATATAGAATGGCTACACAATACCAGTGATTTATTTTTATTTTTTTACTGTATAACTGGATCGTAATCACCCATCCATGGTTCCTGCGCATGAGATCAGTCCCGGAGGCGTCCGAAGAGTCGGGTCCGGACCATCAGTAAGGTAGTTTCTATGAAACATAGAACCTAACCAAAACATCATAAGTCCAGCATAGAGACTGCAATGTTTTTCAAGTGCAGGTTTCTAGGTTCCCACCTAACCTCGGTCTTTAATGGTGGTTGCAATTAGAGCGGGGAAGATGAGGGCAGATGACAGGCCCCCCAAGGGAAGGGAGTAGATGTTCAAGTCTTACTCTGGTCCGTACGAGAGTGTTGAGAACGCCTTGTCTGGATCACCTCCCTCAGGTCTTGCCTACCTCTCTTTGACCCACACCTCTCTCTAGCCCTACCCGCAGGCGGGGGAGGGGCACGAGTCGCGACACTAGCCTTCTGTGCCCATTTCTGATCCCCAGACGGAGATGGGCTAGGACCCCTGCATTGTTCGGGCTCAGACCTGGACCTTCTTGGAATGAAGGTTTTGAAGGCTGCTGAGCGTGCCTTCGCCTTCCTAAACTTGATTCACGCACAGATGACTCTCCATTACCACCATGGCCGCCATAGACCTGCCCATAGCAGTGGCAGCCTGTTTAGTGGCACAGAGAGCCAAATCCGTGGTGCGGAGCAGCTCAACTACTTCATCAGGTGACAAGCCCTGACCCTTATCCAGGTCTTTCAGCAGATCAGCCTGGTATGCCTGAAGCACTGCCATCGTGTGCAACGAAGCGACAGCCTGACCTGCTGCTGCGTATTCCCTGCCATTTAAGCGAGATGTTTCCTGTAGGGGCTTAGATGGCAAGGAGGGAGCCTTGAGAGAGGATGTCTCGCCCACAGAGAGATGCCCACAGGGGGCATCCCCTCATAGCCGTTTTCACGAATCCCCTCAATGTTAGCATAACTAGTATGCTGGAACCTATGAATGCGAGAGGAAAACGACCTTTTCCATTCCCTCTCAACCTCTGCATGGAGATCAGGAAGAAATGGAAGGCTCACTCGAGCTGGGGGACTATGGCCAGAAAGATAACGCTCATCGAGACGACCCCGCGGCGCCACCATCTTGGCCCGCTTCCACGGCGAGTCAAGCCGTGGCACATTCCATAACCTCCAACAAATCGTCATACACAGGGCAGGAGGATTGAGAGGGCTCAGTCTCAACCTCTTCGCCCTCAGACATCTCCTGCTCTTCCTGGGCATAACCCAGCAGAGCCCTAGTCACTGGATCAGATGATGTCAGAGAGATTACATCATCATCATCCAGCAACTCGCTCTTGTTCGCGGCCGATGAGCACGAGAAGGAAAGCCCCCTCTCTAACTCATCAGCCAGATCCGCCTGCGAGCCCCACAAGCTTATTCTCCTCCGTGCCTCGGCAACAGTGGATCTTGAACTGCGGGAAGCAGACAGCTGTCCCTCCTTCCTCGAAAAGAGAGACAGACGAGAACGGAGCTTTCTCATAGAAAAAAGCTCACAGCGCACACAGATTGCCCTCGAGGACATCGCGTGCGTGCTCCTCACCCAAACAAAAGACGCAAAGAGTGTGTGTGTCATCAGGTGTCAAATAACGAGGACACGGATGCACACATCTCTTAAACGCCTTGCTAGTGCTCGCCACGGTAACAGTAGAAAATCGTTCTTACCAGTAGAATGCCTGTTTCAAACAAAACAGTCACTGAAGACGAAGAAGAGAATGAGGTATTTTCCCGGCGCCCCTTTATACTGTGGTTGTGCCGGTAGTGACGTCATAGGCTGTCACCGGCCAACAGGTGGTGTTTTTGTATGTATGCT